>NC_138866.1:46009094-46608840 GCF_965194805.1 Balaenoptera borealis | reverse complement strand
CCTGG
The DNA here is from genome assembly GCF_965194805.1 of Balaenoptera borealis. NCBI lineage: Eukaryota > Metazoa > Chordata > Mammalia > Artiodactyla > Balaenopteridae > Balaenoptera > Balaenoptera borealis. The sequence goes on along the minus strand of NC_138866.1, from coordinate 46,608,835 downwards.
AAATATCCTTTGAATTGACTGAATATTTTAGCATGTCAAAATATCTTTATCTTCCTCTCATTCCCCTTTCTGTTTCCTTTCTTCTTCCCCTTTTATTTCCTTTCTTTCCACCACTTCTTCCCATTCTTCTTACGTTTCTTCCCTTTACAATTATACATTGAGGGCCTGCCGTGTGATGGGCACTAGGAATTCAAAGACAAACCCAACCAAAGCTACTGTCCAGTGGTTCCTAGTCTGATGCACTAGGCATTCAAGAATATCAGTGATTAAAACAGCCTAAGTGCATCCACAAGACAGATGGTAGGAGCACCTAATTCAACCAGGAGGGTCAGGGGAAGCGTCTTAAGAAGTGGTGACATTTGAAGTGAGACTTATAGGAAGAATAAAAGTTGGGCAGGCAGACACGGTTGGGAATAAAGTTCCTTGCAAAAAGCATAACACCTTCCAAAGCCCTGAAGCAAGAAACGTGGTGGTTTTCCTCTTTCCTCTTCCCTTCCTTCCTTCCTTCCTTCTTCTTCCCTCCACCTTCTTTTCTTCCTTTCTTCTATTATCTATCTATCTATCTGTCTGTCTGTCTGTCTATCTATCTATCTATCTATCTATCTATCTATCTATCTATCTATCTATCTATCTATCTTAGTCTGCTAGGGCTGCCATAATGAAATACCACAGACTGAGTGGCTTAAACAACGGAAATTTATTTTCTCACAGTTCTGGAGTCTGGAAGTCGAAGAACAAGGTGCCAGCAAGTTTAGTTTCTCCTGAGGCCTCTCCCCTTGGCCTTCTCACTGAGGCCTCACATGGTCTTTTCTCTATGTGCCTACACCCCTGGTGTCTCCTCCTCTTATAAGGACACCAGTCCTATTGGGTTAGGGCCCCACCCTCATGACCTCATATAACCATAATTACGTCTTTAAAGGCCCTACTTCCAAATGTAGTCACATTGGGGCTTAGGACTTCAACATATGAATTTTGGGGAACACAATTCAGTTCATAACATTATCTCTCTATCCTAAACTTCAAAGCGTGCCTGCTAGTTGGCATGAAATGAAAGATGATTTTAGTCAATGTAAAAGTAACCATTACCATACTGCCAAGCTCTGGGTTTAGCAAAAAGTATTGATTCTATGAAATAAAAGTCTCGATTGTAAGAAGCCTTAAAGATATCTAATTCATCCCCTTCATTTTGCAGAAGAAAAAATTGAGACCCAGAGGACTGAGGTGACTTACCCAAGATCATACAGTTTGTTTATGGAAGAACTAGGATCAAAACTTGGGTCTATCAATCACAGCTAAGGCTGAGTTTACAGACTGAGAACAGCCTTTAGTTTTGTAAAATATGCCTTACTTCTATCCACAATCCAAAGCCTCTCAAGGTATATTCTGAGTTTTTGTGAGTCACTATCATCAGAATAATGGAAAAGAGGCTAAGCAGAGTAGAAGAAAGGGAAAAAAGAGAGAAGAAAAGGAAATACGTATTCAACTAGGAAGAAAAAAAAATAATCTGGCTTCCTTGATTGGCTAAAACTGAGGTCATTATCTTCTTTCCTAAGGATTCCTCCCCCAGCACTTATTACTTACTTGCCATGCAGTAATTTAGGAACCATCTATGTCTCCTCTCTCTCCCTTTCTCTCACTGAGAAACTCTAGCCCATCACTCCATCACAAATCCTGCCAATTTTGCCTCCTAAAATTGTTCTAAATCTCTCCTCTCCAGCCAATCCTATTACCACTTCTAAATTCAGGTTTTCACCCTCCTTCACATGGCTTCTACTAACCATCCCGCAATTGTTCTTGTCTCAATCTTGTTCTTCTTTAATCCATTCTTCATTCTTTGCATAAAACCTCTCATTGCCTATAGCAGAGTTTCCCAATCTTTTCTGACGTATTTTCCCTTTTAAAACTATACAATCTCTTGATCCTTCTTGGAGGTTTTTTTTTTTTTAATGATTTTATAATGTGTGTGGTATACAATAAAGGAGCTATTTTAGGTAAATCAAATCTTATTTTAGTTTATTTTATTATTAACTTTATTTTGATTCCAGTCTCAATAATATTCATAAATATAGACCCTATTTCGCAAGTGATGCATACAATTTAATTTTCTTTCAGTAAATGATGTAGTAAAAAGTATAGTGTAAGACAAATACACTGAAAATATCATTGTACTTGGAATGAAGACAAACATACAGGAAAATGTAAGTTAAAATTTAATTGTTTAATGGCAAAAGAGATAGACAAAAATGCTTTTACTATCTGATGTTTGTAATTCTTGCCTTTGGTGCTTAAGTCGTTTGATTTTATGATTTTTCTATTTTCTTTCTAAATCTAAATCTGGGAGAAGTTTTGAGGTTGCCATTTGCAAGTGTTTCTGCACCAATAATACCTTTCAAATGTGGATAGTCTTTACTGCCAGTAAATGAAAGCTAAATCAGGTAGTAATTGTCACAAAAATTTTTTGTAACTTTGAAGTACCAGGGATTTCTTCACATATATAAAAATTTGATGAAATGAATGCCCTTTGTGAAACTGATGAAGATAAATTGAATTTAATTTGCAGAATTATTATTTTTATTCTCATTATTGTTATAATTTTAACATCAGCATTCCTTATGCTTTCTAACTTTAACTGAAGATCAATTATGAGTATATGAATTATTCATATATACATTCATATTCATATATTTGTATGAATTATGAATATATGATTAACCAAATGAGAAATAGTAAGAAGTTAAGACCCCCCCATAGTGTCTGAAATATAAGAATAATAATGGCTAATATACTTTAGAGCTTTCACGGAACAGCTTAATTCTTGCTCACAATAACGTCAAAAGAAGGTGACTACTGGCATTTCACAAACAAAAATACAGAGATTCAGAGAAGTTAGGTAACTTGCCTGAAATCACACAGCTAATAAGTGATGGAGCTCTTCTGTTCCCAGTTTGATTCTAGAGCCCACACTATTAACCATGTTGTTTTATTACCACCTGCTGAGTAAGTCCTAAGCAGGCTCACTGGATGTATACTTGGAGGCTCTTGATGGGCTGTGTTTAAAAGGGAAAAAAATCATTTCTTTTTTCTGATTGAAAACAAAAACGAAATTGGGGGAGAACCTTACTACCATGAACATCAATTCATTCCTTGTACATCCTTGCGGTAGCTCCTCTTCGGGGCTCTGCTCATGCTGTGTCTTCTGCCTGGTGTGCCCTCCTTTCGTCTCTTGGCTTGGTTAACTGATTCATTCTTTAACCCATTTCAGGCAGTCTCCTCCAAGGAGCCTTTCCGCCTCCTTCCTCTTCCTCTCTCACCTGGGTGAGGGGGCTCTAACTTTCTCTGTGCTCTGTAGCATCCTTTCCCTACCTGGGGTGGGTTTTCTGTGGTCAGCTGGCCCCACCACCACCACTTCTGTCTCAGGCTGGAACTTTATTTACTAGAATCACTTCCCCTGTACAGCTCCAGATTTGAACCTTGCCAATGAGAGGAACTCATATGAGATTTGGGTGTGGAAGTGAAGTGGAGATCACTGTTCCCAGCGAGGTGTGGGGTCAGTCACGGCAGCTTCCCAGTCCTCTCCCTGAGCTCCCACTCTGTGCTTGTGTGGGCTTCACACACCTCTCTGCAGGCTCCCCCTCTGCAGACTCCTGGAAAGCTCGGTTCCCCCATCCACACTCAGGTGCTCAGCTTGCCATCTTCAAGTGAAGCTTTCCTGGTGTCTGATCTCTCAGCTCTTCCAACAGGCCTGTTTGTCCCCTAATTTTATATTAAATCTTTTATATAGAGAGAGTGGCTGGCTTCTGTTTCCTGACCAAACCTAGACTGATATGTGATCTTCATCATTCTTGCTATCCCATTGGGTTGTAACCATCTGTAATCGTGCATGACTATCTCCCCAACCAGATATAGGTGATCTAAAGGCTGGATGGACTTTGAATACCAAATACCTGGCATGGTATATAGTAGATCCTCAGTAAATATTTGATTGATGAAGATACTTGGCTTCAAGAAACCTCAATTACCTTAGGGAGCAGAAGGTCCATATTTGGGGGTCTCCAGTGGATTAAGTCTTGCCAGTGGCTGCCACTTGCAGGCATAAGGGGCAAATGAAGGGGGAGAGAAAATAAGAGAGGGAAAAGAAAGGGCACAGGAGAGGCAAGTCAGAGGAAAGAAATGAGGGAGGTGAAGAGAGGGGAACAGAAGAGGAAGCAGAAAGGCTTGGGTGGCCGCGTTTCCCCTGTTATTGGCTCTGGACTGGGCAGTTGTTCACCCTAGAGCTGGAATATCTCACCTGGAGTGGCTCTGCTGTCTTCTCCACAGTTCTGTCCCAGAAGAAGAACTTGGCTTTCCACCTTCCAGATTTCTGCCAATGCCATTAGCCAAGCCATACAAAAGCCTCTAAATATCGAGGCTAGCGGAGCCCTGGGGTACCACAGTGCCCCTCGGGGACAGCCAGGAGCAAAGTCCTGCAGGGATGCCTATTAGGTTGGAAGACACCCATTCAGGTATCCTCAAAGGGGTAGGAGCAGACAGAGCGCTAAGGCAAAGTTTTATAAAGGATAGAATCCATTTCTACATTAAAAAAAAATCTCAGGCTAATAAATTCAAATAGGTTTATTTTTTTCCCCTTGTTTAGTAATAAGGAACATTTTTCTTTGGGAGGTTAGAATGTTTTCAGCCAAAAATATTAGAGGATTTTTCAGGGTGCATTTTGTGAAGCTATTATCTATTATCAAATTTAAAATTTTTGTGACCAAATTCTCACTACAGAAAAAGATGGTTTTAGGTGAACTGTGTTTTTTAAATAATTTTAATCATGTGTGAAGACTTCTTGATGCTTAGCTGTCATGCTCTCCACTCATGATGAAAGAGAACCAGAAAATGGCTTTTTTGTTTGTTTTGCACAATACACACAGCTTCTAGCCTCCTTCAAAGAAAAAAGCTGCTTCCCACCATCTTTTGCTCCTTTTTCCAAGGGGAATATGTACCAAAATATCAACTACCAAACAGAGAACAAGTTGAAATCTTCAAAAAGATCAGGATACATTTGAATTTAAATTTAAGTAAGTGGTTTGCAGCCATGTAGATTTACTTAACAATTTTCTTTATTATTATTTTTTAATAGACCTTTATTGGAGTATAATTGCTTCACAAAAATGTGTTAGCTTCTGTTGTACAACAAAGTGAATCAGCCATATGTATACATATATCCCCATATCCATTCCCTCTTGAGCCTCCTTCCCACCCTCCCTATCCCACCCCTCTAGAGGTCATTGCAAAGCACTGAGCTGATCTCCCTGTGCTATGCTGCTGCTTCCCACTAGCTAACTATTTTACATTTGGTAGTGTATATATGTCCATGCTACTCTCACTTCGCCCCAGCTTCCCCCTCCCCTGCCCCATGTCCTCAAGTCCATTCTTTATGTGTACGTCTTTATTCCTGCCCTGCCACTAGTTTCATCACTACCATTTTTCTTTTTTTAGATTCCATGTATATGTGTTAGCATATGGTATTTGCTTTTCTCTTTCTGACTTACTTCACTCTGTATGACAGACTCTTGGTCCATCCACCTCACTACAAATAACTCAATTTCGTTTCTTTTTATGGCTGAGTAATATTCCATTGTATATATGTGCCACATCTTCTTTATCCATTCATCTGTCGATGGACATTTAGGTTGCTTCCATGTCCTGGCTATTGTAAATAGTGCTGTAATGAACATTGTGGTACATGACTCTTTTTGAATTATGGTTTTCTCAGTGTATATGCCCAGTAGTGGGATAGCTGGGTCATATGTTAGTTCTATTTTTAGTTTTTTAAGGAACCTCCATACTGTTCTCCATAGTGGCTGTAGCAATGTACATTCCCACCAACAGTGCAAGAGGGTTCCCTTTTCTCCACACCCTCTCCAGTATTTACTGTTTGTAGATTTTTTGATAATGGCCATTCTGACAGGTGTGAGGTGATACCTCACTGTAGTTCTGATTTGCATTTCTCTAATGATTAGAGATGTTGAACATCCTTTCATGTGTTTGTTGGCAATCTGTGTATCTTCTTTGGAGAAATGTCTATTTAGGTCTTCTGCCCATTTTGGGATTGGGTTGTTTGTTATTTTGATATTGAGCTACATGAGCTGCTTGTATATTTTTGAGATTAATCCTTTGTCCGTTGTTTCTTTTGCAAATATTTTCTCCCATTCTAAGGGTTGTCTTTTCGTCTTGTTTATGGTTTCCTTTGCTGTGTAAAAGCTTTTAAGTTCCATTAGGTCCCATTTGTTTATTTTTGTTTTTATTTCCATTTCTCTAGGAGGTGGGTCAAAAAGGATCTTGCTGTGATTTATGTCATAGAGTGTTCTGCCTATGTTTTCCACTAAGGGTTTTATAGTGTCTGGCCTTACATTTAGGTCTTTAATCCATTTGGAGTTTATTTTCATATATGGTGTTAGGGAGTGTTCTAATTTCATTCTTTTACATATAACTATCCAGTTTTCCCAGCACCACTTATTGAAGAGGCTGTCTTTTTTCCATTGTATGTTCTTGCCTCCTTTGTCATAAATTAGTTCACCATATGCTCATGGGTTTATCTCTGGGCTTTCTATCCTATATCATTGATCTATATTTTTGTTTTTGTGCCGGTACCATACGGCCTTGATTACTGTAGCTTTGTAGTATAGTTTGAAGTCAGGGAGCCTGATTCCTCCAGCTCCGTTTTTCTTTCTCAAGATTGCTTTGGCTATTTGAGGTCTTTTGTGTTTCCATACAAATTGTAAAATTTTTTGTTATAATTCTGTGAAGAATGCCATTGGTAATTTGATAGGGATTGCATTGAATCTGTATATTGTTTTGGGTAGTATAGTCATTTTCACAATATTGATTCTTCCAATCCAAGAACATGGTATATTTCTTCATCTGTTTATGTCATCTTTGATTTCTTTCACCAGTATTTTATAGTTTTCTGAGTACAAGTCTTTCGCCCTCTTAAGTAGGTTTATTCCCAGGTATTTTATTCTTTTTGTTGTGATGGTAAATGGGATTGTTTCCTTAATTTCTCTTTCTGAGTTGTCATCATTAGTGTATAGGAATGCCAGAGATTTCTGTGCATCAATTTTGTATCCTGCAACCTCACCAAATTCATTGATCAGTTCTGGTAGTTTTCTGGTGGCATCTTTAGGATTTTCTATGTATAGTATCATGTCATCTGCAAACAGTGACAGTTTTACTTCTTCTTTTCCAATTTCTATTCCTTTTATTTCTTTTTCTTCTCTGATTGCCATGGCTAGAACTTCCAAAACTATGTTGAATGATAGTGGCGAGAGTGGGCAACATTGTCTTGTTCCTGATCTTAGAGGAAATGCTTTCAGTTTTTCACCATTGAGAATGATGTTTGCTGTGGGTTTGTCATATATGGCCTTTATTATGTTGAGGTAGGTTCCCTCTATGCCCATTTTCTGGAGAGTTTTTATCATAAATAGGTGTTGAATTTTGTCAAAAGCTTTTCCTGCATCTATTGAGATGATCATATGGTTTTTATTCCTTAATTTGTTAATATGGTGTATCACATTGATTGATTTGCATATATTGAAGAATCCTTGCATCCCTGGGATAAATCCCACTTGATCATGGTGTATGATCCTTTTAATATGTTGTTGGATTCTGTTTGCTAGTATTTTGTTGAGGATTTTTGCATCTATGTTCATCAGTGATATTGGTCTATAATTTTCTTTTTTTGTGATATCTTTGTCTGGTTTTGGTATGAGGCTGATGGTGGCTTCATAGAATGAATTTGGGAGTGTTCTTCCCTCTGCAGTTTTTTGGAAGAGTTTGAGAAGGATTGGTGTTAGCTCTTTTCTAAATGTTTGATAGAATTCTCCTGCAAAGCCATCAGGTCCTGGACTTTTGTTTGTTGGAAGATTTTTAATCACAGTTTCAATTTCATTACTTGTGATAGTCCCATTTATATTTTCTAATTCTTCCTGGTTCAGTCTTGGAAAATTGTACCTTTCCAAGAATTTGTCCATTTCTTCGTGGTTGTCCATTTTATTGGCATATAGTTGTTTGTAGTAGTCTCTTATAATCTTTTGTATTTCTGTGGTGTCACTTGTGATTTCTCCTTTTTCTTTTCTAATTTTATTGATTTGCATCCTCTCCCATTTTTTCTTGACGAGTCTAGCTAAGGATTTATCAGTTTTGTTTATCTTCTTAAAGAACCAGCTTTTAGTTTATTGATCTTTGTTATTGTTTTCTTCGTTTCTATTTCATTTATTTCTGCTCTGATCTGTACGATTTCTTTCCTTCTACTGACTTTGCATTTTCTTTGTTCTTCTTTCTCTAGTTGCTTTAGGTGTAGGGTTAGATTGTTTATTTGAGGTTTTTCTTGTTTCTTGAGGTGAGATTGAATTGCTATAAACTTCCCTCTTAGAACTGCTTTTGCTGCATCCCATAGGTTTTGGGTCATTGTGTTTTCATTGTCATTTGTTTTTATGTATTTTTTAATTTCTACTTTGATTTTTTTTCAGTGATCTCTTGGTTATTTAGTAGCACACTGATTAGCCTCCATGTATTTGTGGTTTTTACATTTTTTTCCCTGTAATTGATTTCCAATCTCAGGGTGTTGTGGTCAGAAAAGATGCTTGATACGATTTTGACACACATTAATTAAACTAACAAAAATTAAATTCAAGGAAAAAATATTAAAAGCAACAACAGAAAAACAAAAAATAAGTTGCAAAAAAATCCCCATAAAGTTATCAGCTGATTTTTCAGCAGAAACTCTGTAGGCCAGAAGGAAGTGGCAGGATATACTTAAAGTGATGAAAGAGAAAAACCTACAACCAAGATTACTCTAGCCAACAAGGATCTCATTCAGATTCGAGGGAGAAATCAAAAGCTTTTCAGATGAGCAAAAGCTAAGAGAATTCAGCATCACCAAACCAGCTTTACAACAAATGCTAAAGAAACTTCTCTAGGCAGGAAACATAAGAGAAGAAAAAGACCCACAAAAACAAACCCAAAACAATTAAGAAAATGTTAATAGGATCATACATATCGATAATCACCTTGAATATAAATGAATTAAATGCTCCAACCAAAAACAGAGACTGGCTGAATGGATACAAAAACAAGACCCATATATATGCTGTCTACAAGAGACCCACTTCAGGCCTAGGGACACATACAGACTGAAAGTGAAGGGATGGAAAAAGATATTCCATGCAAATGGAAATCAAAGAAAGCTGGAGTAGCAATACTCGTATCAGATAAAACAGACTTTAAAATAAGGACTGTTGCAAGAGATAAGGAAGGACACTACATAACGCTCAAGGGATCAATCCACGAAGAAGATATAACAATTATAAATGTTTATGCACCCAACATAGGAGCACTTCAGTACATAAGGCAAATGCTAACAACCATGAAAGGGGAAATCAACAGTAACACAATAATAGTGGGGGACTTTAACACCCCACTTACACCAATGGACAAGTCATCTAAACAGAAAATAAATAAGGAAACACAAGCTTTAAATGACACAATAGACCAGATAGATTTAATTGATATTTATAGAACATTCCACCTGAAAGTGGCAGAATACACTTTCTTCTCAAGTGCACACGGAACATTCTCCAGGATAGATCACATCTTGGGTCACAAATCAAGCCTCGGAAAATTTAAGAAAACAATTTTCTTTAAGTTCAAGGAGTCGGTGATGCTCCTACTTTCCCCACCGACCCATTAGGAACATAGTATCTTTAGTCACAGTCTTTCACTAAAGTTGCTTTCACGTAAAAGACAGTAAAATTACTTCAAAATACCAAACTTACTTACAATTTTTATGAAGTACCCTGGAGAGTTTAAGAAATTACTTGCAAAAATTTATCTGTATATATCATTCTCATATTCTTTTAAGAAACTGTATGCTTAATTCTTTACATTAAAATAATTCCCAAGTAGCACCAAACAGTGGAAATCAATAGGAAAAGTAAAGGCATTAAAGGAGTGACTTGGGAGTGAGGAAAAATGTGTGTTTGGGGGTGGGCTGGGAAGGTGGGGTGGAGGGGGTGAGGGACTGAGTAAATGGAGTGCTTTTCTTTTTATTTTATTTAAAACTTGCCCTCTGCCTGGCCTTCTGACACTTTCACAAATACAAATTCAACATTAAAAGTAAATCAAGCAGTTAAAAAAAAAAAAAAAAAACAGTCCCATTGAGAAGACGACAGGGCTGCCCATTAGGGAGGGCCAGAAGAAGATCCTGGGTTGTGTGTTTCAGGCTTCCCCTTCCTTAGGAGGTGAACCTGGGCAGGGAGCCTGCAGACACACGTGGGCTGGGGACATCCTTGTCTAAGGCCTAATAGGAAGGGAGGTGTGGCCGCAGGAACAAGTTTCAAGAGACTAGAGCTCTCTGGGGTGAGTGGTGAGCCCTCAGGGATGGATGATGGTCTTGGAGGGGATGACAGGACGGTGGGGAGGGGGGCAGGGGGCAGGGGGTGGTTGTGGTGGGATGAGAGGAGGACGGACAAGGTGAGCTTTGCAGTGCTCAGCGTGAGCTGTCAGTCCTTCCGCTACAGGCGTCTGTGCTCCTGGGCCTCCTCTCTCCCTGCCATCCATCCCAGGAGCCTGGGCAGCGGCTTCCCCTCCTCCTGGCGAAGACCCTCCCTAGCACACTCATCAGAAAAACACAGCCGGGGCGCATTACATCAGCACAGGGTGGAGCCTGGAGAACAAAACTGCCCCTCACTGCTTTGAGTGGGAATGATTCAACTCCATTCAGGAATGGGTCAAGGGGGAAAATCCACGGCTCAAACCTCATAATTTTTGCCTCTTGTTTACAAAGAGTTTGAAATGTGAGTGAGGTAGTGAGCCAGAGCTATTACCATCTTTTGCTTTAAAGGTGCCCCTTCTGAGGATGTCTTTGATATTCCTTTGGAGTACTTTTTGCCTTTCTATACTCATCTTTAAAAAAAGAAAAAAAAAAAAAAAAGCTGCTTTAGTTTTTAATAGTCCTTGTCATGATGCTAAGGGCCAGACTCCAGCTGTTCTTCCCAAACCTCTGGGAGAGGCCTGGTTACATCTCGTTCTCGTAAATCTTGACTCCAGTTCTAGCAAGTCTTTAAGCCTGACCCTGACATGCCCAGGCAATGGATGATTAGAAACAGGAGAGGTGGAAAAGTCCACTGCCAAGTTGTGTCCACTTAAAAAATACATCATCTGGCAACAGCCATTTCAACATGTGGAGCGAAGTGGCACATGTCTGTCTGTACGAAGCAGTGCAAGTTTACAGACTTACAATTTTACTTTTCTATTTTTATATGACTTTCCTGAGAAGACCAAAGTCAAGGCAAGTCTGCCGATTTGCTGACAACATCTGGGCCCACGGAGAGAGGCCTTTGTTATTTGTAAAAGTGTATTTACCTGTGGTGCTTTGTGACAGAGATATAATTTAATAGATATGAAATAAATTACTTATCAATATATATTTATCAGCATATGTCTACTAGTATCAGTTAGTATAACTTATTAATAATAAATGTTTATTGGTATTAGTTACTCAATATTTACTAAAGTTAAAAATGTAATTAATAATTGAATGTTCACCAAAATCTTTGAGTGGGGCCACACGACTCTTTCTGGTCAATGCACTTTGAGTGAAATGATGTGTCAGTTCCTGGCTGAGGTGGTTAAAAGCTCTTACTTAACCCTTCAGCTTTCTCTTCTTCCCCTACTTCAACCAAGGGGACTACGTGTTGATGTGGTAGAACCACCTGATAGAAGTTCGTGGCCCTGGATCACCATGGGGGGCAAAGCTGTTATGGAGAGTCTTCAAAACCTAAACGGACTTTGTGTGAGCAAGAAATATATGTTCATGTGTAAGCCATTGAGATATCTAGTTTTGTTTGCTACTGCAGCATAACCTAGCCTATCCTAGCTAATACTTCCTTCACCATCATCTTTCTGAAAAAGAAGAAAAGCTGTGAAGAGGGGAGGAATTAAGCAAAGTACACAGTTGTAGAGGTCATATCTTCAGATCATCAAATACCTACCTGACCAGAGGAGTTAGTGAAGGAACACCGGGGAAGAGGCCATGAGGAGAAGGTGACACCATCCCAATGTTTCTTACATAGTGGAAAAGTGTAATAGAAAACATTTCAATGTTTAATATGTAAAGTAATAGAAATTGTTGACAGAGAAATTGGTACAACATTTGTGGGAGGTAATGTGGCAACATATATGAATAATTAAATTTGTGCAGATCATTTGGCTCAGCAGTGTCAGTTCCAGAAATTGATCCTTCAGAAATAGTTGGAATAAGTGTGAAAATATATGTGTTTAAGAATGATTACTGCAAAATTAGTGGGAAATTATAAGCAGCCTAACTATCCAATAATAGGGAATTTTTCAAATATCTAATTACTACATTTCTACTTTAGAATACTATCCAGCTTTAACAACAAGGAGACAGAGTTATATATACAAACACAGAGTGACAGGCACTCTGGTAGGCAGCCTCTGAGCTGGCCCCCAATGATGCCTGCCTCCTGGTATTCATGCCCTGCTTTAATCTCCTCCCCTTGAGCGTAGGTTGAATCCAGTGACTTGCTTCTAATAAGTGGATATAGCAAAAGTAATTGGATGACACTTTTGAGATTAGGTTTCCAAAAGACCAGCTTCTGTCTCGTACTCTTTTGCCCTTTTATTTGTGTGTTGTTAGGGAAGTTAGCTGCCATACTGTAAGCTGACCTATTGTGATACTGTGATTTATAATAAGAAATACATATTTGGCCTTCGTTCCCATGCCTGGAACAGAGCTCCTAAAACCTCTGGAGCTTCCTAAATGATGAGAGCCACGAAGGTGTCTTCTGTTATATTAATGAGGGGACTTTTGGAAAGCACCTAGGCATCTTAAGGATGGGAACTGATTTCCAAGGGACCCAGTGATTACAGGATTGGAACTTTCAGTTCCACCCCCTGACTTCCAGGGTAGGGGAGAGGGAGTGGAGGTTGATGCTCTCACCAATGGCCAATGATTTAATCAATCATGACTATGTAATGAAGCCTCCATAAAATTCCTAAAGGACATGGTTTGGAGAGCTTCCAGGTTGGTGAACATGTGGAGATTCGGGGGAGTAGCTCACCAGGAGGGGGCCTGGAAACTCCAGGCCCCTTCCCACATCCCTTGCCCTATGTATCTCTTCCATCTGGCTATTCCTGAGCTATATACTTTTATAATAAACCACTAATCTAGGAAGTAAAATACTTCTCCGAGTTTTGTGAGCCACTCTAGCAAATTAATCAAACCCAAGAAGGGGGTCATTGGAAGCTACAACCTATAACTGATGGGTCAGAAGCATGGGTGACAGACAACCTGGACTGGCGATTGGCATCTGAAGTAGAGGCAGTCTTTTGGGTCTGAGCCCTTAACCTGTGGAATCTGGGGCTACCTCTGGGTTGATGGTGTCAAAATTGAGTTGACTTGTAGGACCCCCTGCTGGTGTCAAAGAATGGCTTGGCTTGGGGAAAAAACCCACACACTGGAAGTGGGTGCTGAATCTTACCTGTGGAGAGGTTCCCATGTCTATGTCTGTACCTGACATATAACAGACCTTTAAAAGACCTGTGTTGAATATTTAAAAGACCTGAGTTGTATTCAGGTATTCAGCAAATATGTACTGAATACCCATATGGCAGGCATTGTGCTAGCTCTGTGGAGGCAGTGTTGTGCCGGTGGACACAGTCCTTCCCCTCATAAAGGGTAGAGTGTATTCAAAACTACCCCAGAGAGGCCTACAACTTGGGGGTCAGGTACATAGGCGGGTGCTGTGGATTTGAGCCCTACCACATTAGGGGACTGCAGAGGAGCTGGGACCGGAAAGGGGACTTTTGCCTCCGTCTTCTGACAAACATGGCAGCTGGGGAAGTGGTCTCAACGCGCACACCAAACCCTGGGTTAGAGCCAGGTAGGAATTTTTAAATTAACATTACTATTTTCCTCCCATCTCATGTTATTTATTGTTAACATTAGCCAGGCACATGGCAATAAAAACTCAAAAGTATAGAAATGTATAAAATGAAAGGTTAAAGCCACCCCATTCCTGATACCTGTCCCATTCCAGTGGTAACCTATTTGCCATTTATGTTTTGAAGCCTTGTTCCTCTGTTTCATGTTTCATCAGTTTTAAGTGGTAATTGCCCTGTATGAAAGCTGAGGAATTTAAATCACATAATCTTCCCCCATCCCTGTTCTTCTTTCCCCATTTCTGACTTACTACATTTTTGCGTGTCCTTTTGGTTAAAAAATAATAAAGGGTAGAGTCTAGGGAGGGAGGCCAACATCAAGAGAGCAGCCTGTGGGAGGATCCTGAGGTGAGGATGGTCTTGGAGTGTTTGGGGGAAGGAGTCATGGCTGAAGCAGAGCGAAGGAGGGGGAGATGGTGAGAGCTGAGGCTGCACAGGTGGGCGGGGGCCGCCTGAAGATTCTTGATTCTCTCCTAAGGGCCGTGTGGAGCCGCCGGAAGGGCTTCACATAATAATAACCATCTTATTTTGAAAAGTTTATTTGCTTTGAAAAGATTATTCTGACTGCCCTGTGGAGAAGAGGTTGACACTGGGCCATGAACGAAGGTAGGATGGCTGGTTCCAAGGTGATGGAATTGGTCCATGTGAGAGAGGCGGCCGGGGAAAGGAGGGAGCGGCCAGTTGGGTGTACGGCGTGGTCATGACAAAGTTGGTGGCGGATAGGGTGTGAGGGTTTGGGGGGAGGGAAGTGTCAGAATGACCCTTACATTCCTGTCCTTATGGTGTCGTTTACTGAGCCAGGAACATTGGAGAAGTGGCTGCCATATGAAGATAGATGAGAAGCTCACTTTGAGATGCCTGGGAAATATTCAAGAAGAGTTGCCAACTAGGCAGTTAGATTGTGGGTCTGGAGTGCAAAGAACGAGGTCTGGGTGGAGATAGCAATTTGGGAATGATTAGCGTACAGGTGGTTTTTAAGTCCATGGGGGAGAATGAAGTGAGAAGTCAGGGCTTAGGGCTGGGGATAGTGCGTGGAAATATACTGAGCACGAGGTCCGGGACAGAGGAAGCACTCGATAAATCTGTTATTATTATAACTTATAAAAATGATTGTTGTTGCTGCTGCTATTTTTGTTATTAGTGGAGATAGAGATGAAAAGCCGGAGGGCGTGGTGTCATGGAAGCCAAGAGGAGAAGCCGTGTGGAGGAGCGGGTGGCCAGGGTCAAGACCCAGCCATGTTGATTTAGAAGTGCTTCACTGCCCACAGAGGGATGGACCCGCGGGCTCTAACTTTCCCTGGGTTCTCAGGGCACAGCATTCTTCCTGATTCACTTACTGCTGTTACCTAAACCACCAGCAGTCCTTTGCTATTTAGACCTGGTCTGGGCGACTCCCAGGGTGCTCTTGGCCATCTGGGCACATTCTCATCTCTACCCAAACCAACAGAGTGAAGAATCTCTACAGTTCAGCGGAGATATTTGTTCGCATTTTGTTCAGGTTAGGGTAGGACCTAGACACAGACATACTAGGGTTACTTACACTGACAGTGTGGTTGGAGGGACTCAGAGAGACCTCCCATCTTGCCTCTGATTCCCCTCCGACTGGGGGAAGGGAGGAGGTGGGACAAGGTCTGTGAGGACCTGGAGAAGGAGCTGGTGATGCTGAACTCATTCCAGCGAGACCTCCTGCAGAAGGGCTGAGACAACTGAGAAGTGTAATCCAAGACCCCGGAAACTGTGTGTGTGTGTGTGTGTG
Organism: Balaenoptera borealis; assembly: GCF_965194805.1. Classification (NCBI taxonomy): domain Eukaryota; kingdom Metazoa; phylum Chordata; class Mammalia; order Artiodactyla; family Balaenopteridae; genus Balaenoptera; species Balaenoptera borealis. The sequence continues at coordinate 46,593,072 of NC_138866.1, read as the reverse complement.
TGTGTGTGTGTGTGTGTGTGTGTGTGTCCGGATGCTTGTGTAAGTATGATGAAGGAGCAAAGGACAGTCGTGGCATGGGAAGACCGTGGAAGGAGGAGGAAGAGTGACTACTTAACTTTCCTTAGAGGTTGCTCAATCCTGGGCAAATCCCCTTTGCAAGTTGGATGAATGAGCCAAGATATCTAAAGTTCAGGCCTGCCCCAGCTCTGAGGGAGGAGCGCCACCTGACCACAGGGTCTTATCACAGTCTGCTTCCCTGGCCCAAAGTGAGACTGGGACTTCTTGGATCCTGTATATTGTACAGGTGGCCTCATTTTAAGAAAATCTAATAAATAAAAAATTAAATTCTTGAATCAATTCCCTGAATTGGAATCTGATGGAGGGCAGAGGTCGTGTCTTATATTTCTTCCACATCCTTCACCCATTAAGCCCTCCATAAATACACATTGTTTCTCCACTAAATCATTCATCTCAGGGCTCTTGGAAATAATGAGCTCCCAAGCACTCGAAAGATACATTTCTATTTTCAAAGATTTCCTGGCAACTCTTTATGGGTGTATCTATTCTTTAGTCAAAAATACATCTGTAGACAATTTTAGTCCAAGTGCACATATAACCAGACAGAATCAAATTCATGCATTCATAATGACTTATCATGGCATTGCTCAGTTGGGCAATTTTATTTTAATAGGCAAATATGTACTTTATAATCAATAATAATTCTATTCCTAGGTGCATAGGAGGAAAAAGGAGCATAAGACATACTGCTTATAGGAAACTGGTTAATTTTTCCAGGCAAATGGTTATAACCTTTTAAAAGTTTTCTTGGTTTTTATTTTTTTATTTTTAATTTTTGGCCATGCCTCGTGGCATGCGAAATCTTAGTTCCCTGACCAGGGATTGAACCCGTGCCCCCTGCAGTGGAAGCTCAGAGTCTTAACCACTGGAATGCCAGGGAAGTTCTCTTGGCTTTTAGAAGAGCAAGTTTCTGGGACCCCAGGACCTGCTCAGAAGAGAAAATGAATCTGCTGAATTCAAAGAACTTGCATTAATTCCAGGTGGCCAGATTCTTCTCCGGCCTCGTCCTCTGTTCCAGTAGAGCAGAGGTGACTCATCTGGTGGCAGTGGTCCTCAGTCTCTGGTCGGGGCGGGGGAGCCTGGGGCCAGCTGTGGGCTGTGCTGACTTGCTCCCCTCAGATCCTGATGTACACACACCACCGCAGCAGCCCTGCACCGCCCGCGGGAGCCTTCCTACTCCAAGTCTTAAAAGGGTGAGAGCTTTCACCTCTAGAGGACTCTTTATTTGGTGCAATTAACCAAAAGTTGAGGCCCTTTTTCCAAAAATCTCTGCATGTTTATTTTTTATTCTTTTGGAAGGGTAGATTTTAATGTCTGCTACTGTTGGGCTTATGGTTAGGTTCACAGACACAACCTCCCTTTTGGCATTTCTGTTGAATTCCAAGGAGCTGAGATGGTTCAGAGCAGGGTGGTGGGGGAGGAGAGCTGGGGGATCCTGTCCTATAAAGAGCTGGATTTTTCTTGCTCTTCGGTTTTCTAACTCCTCTTGGTGTATGTCTCCTTGTGCCATTGCTATAGTACATTACGACCACAAATATGCCTCTCCCCGATGCAGTGCTGTGTAGCATGTTCCCAGAGAGATGACTTGTTTGAAGTGAATACATTCACTCCTTGAGCCATGCTGAGAACAGACTTTTATGCACTTATACCTGTGTGGCCACCCAGGCTGTGAGCCTCTTGGAACTTTGGGGCTTGTCGTAATTCAAGGAAACCACTTTTATGCATAAATGAGAAATACATCCCTGGTTCGTGCATCACTGAGCGCTGGGCCATGAGGAAATGGCAGCCACAACTCACAGAAGGAAGAAGAAAACCACAGCTTTGCCTGCAAAATTGGCTGCTTGAAGCAAAGTGTGCTCGCACTTTGGACAGGTTATATGCTCAAATTTGCTAAATCATTTATAGGAATCTCTTTTAAAAACAGAAATCTTTCCTTAAACATCTGTGTTCTGAATTAGACACACCGCTATTTAAACTTCTTTAGTTTTTATTATTATGGTGAAGTGCAGGTGCAAGTATGGAAAAGCAAACGTTTGAGAAAAGCTATGGTTTTTATAGAGAGGCAGGGCTCAGTTTGCAATCATCTGATGCTTTGCAATGGGTGAGCAAAGAGCTTAAAGAATTGCATCCTCTTTAGGACAATGAGATTGCGAAATAGTCCATTATTTTGACTTGTTAACATAGGTAATGGAAAATGATGTCACCAATTCTCTTTAGGCACAAAGGTGTCACAGAAGTCCTTTGTCATGGACTATTACTCTGGAGTGTGAATGGGAGCTGGCTGCAGCTGGCCAGGAAGAAGGTCTTGAAATCCAGCTAAAGATAGAGAATTGGCCCAGGTCTGGGCAGGTGAGGAGTCAAGTCCAGAGAAGGGTACCAAGGCAAAAGGAGCAGGTAGATTATAGGAAGTAGGAATACAGATGTTGGAGATTTGAATGCTGGTCCCTGGGTGGAGGTCAAGTTTTCTTTGCTTGCTTTTATGCTTCTTGTTGGGTGTGGATAGACCTGAGTTTACAGGTTCTAATTCCTGGCTGAAAGCAGATGAGAGATCTGTGGGCGACGACAAAGATGACGGCCACAACAGTGATGACAGCAGGCACTTACCCGATGATTACTATGCTCACTGTTCTAAACATTTTATGTATTTTAACTCATTAATTCTCACAGGGAGTCTATGACATAGATGCTAGTGTCATTCCCATTTTACAGGTGTGGACCAAGAGATAGAGTTTACATAACTTGCCTAAGCATAATAAATGACAGAGCCAGGATTTGAACCTAGGCAGTCCATCCCCAGAGTGTGAGGCCATACTCATAACTCGATTTCTTAACATATACTGTCCAATGCAATTTGGCTAGCCTATTAAATACTTTTTCTGAGGAACCTACTATGTAAGTCAACTTGGAAGCATAATGTTTCAAAAATACCTGTGTTCTTTCAGCAAATATCTCTGGCAGCTGGGAAAATATGAAAATAGTCAGCCTCTATGATTTGATGTATAAATTGTTTCCATTCTTATTTGCCTCAAGAATGTCCTTTGAATACTTCTTTTGCACTCCCCTTAAGCACACACTGTGGCTGAGCAGTGGAAAGAGATCTCTGGGAATCTCTTCAGACATTTGATTCTAACGTACTTAGCTCTTAAGAGCTGACAGTGGGTGACCATTAGAATAACTTATCACTTTCTGAGCACTGACAACATAATAGGCAGTATTCTTGCATTTTACCTGCACTATCTCCCTTAATCTTTGATCCGACTGATAAGGCAGGTACCATAATTTCAGTTTTGTAGATGTGGAAACTGAGGCACAGAGAGTTCAATAGTTTGCTTGCTCAACGTCCCTAAACAAGAAAGTGGTAAACTCAGGATTTGAACTTGTGTCGGGAAGACTTTAAAGTTCTTGCTCTTGACCACTGCAGTGCCGGTGCTTTAGAACCCGGTGACATTGGTCTGGATAACAATGTGAAAATTACTATGTCAATTTCCCAAGTGTAATGCAAGGAAGCAAAATTTGCCACCCAAAATACCTCTTTGCCATGTGGATTATTTTGAGCTGAAAACAATAAAGGCCCAAAAGACTCAGGAAGAAACTTGGACCTTCTCCCTTAACTGCCTAAAGAATTTAGGTAGAGGGTTTTGTAATAGACCTCTCACCAGAGATATCTGCACAGAATCTGGGCTAAGTGTGGTAGGGGAAACTCTAGGCAGGTCCTAGAGATCAGAGTTCACTCTGTGTCCTGTTGTCTCTGTGTGGCTTAGCAAACATTTGTTTACCAAACATTTGCTTTTCCATCTTCATGTGAATGGCCTTCCTCCCCTTCGAAGCCCCAAACCCCTACCCGCAACATCCTCTTTTGTCTTTAGCTGAAGATGGTATTTAAGGTGAGGGTTTTGGCCAGTTTGGCGAGTTATTCCATTCTCCTGGGTCTCTCCCATGTATACATGTTATTAAACTTTTGTTTGCTTTCTCATATTAATCTGCCTCATGTCAATTTAATTCTTAGACCAGCCAGAAGAAGGTAGAAAGGTAGAGGAAAATTTCTTCCTCCTTGACAGTAATTGAGAGATTTGTGATGTTTTTTCAGTGTGTCAACTTGGCTAGGCTGAACCACATTTCCCAGAATTCATTTTCTTGTATGTTTCTAGTGACAGCGGAACCAAGGGAAAATTCTTGGGAGATTTCGAGGACTAAAGGGAAGCAGTAGCCCTCCTGCAGCTCACAAGTATGGTTGGCGATTTGCTGAGTCACTCCATGATTGGTGTGAAACAGCAGCTAGATCTGCAACGCTCTCCTTCCCCTGGACCCTGCTTCAATTTCTCTGACTGCTGGGCCAGGTGTATGTGTGTTTAGCTCTGTGACGAAGGGTCCAGCTTCTGTCCATCACCAAGGTCAGGCACAGATTTTACCTACCCTTGAGGGGTTTCAGCTCGGGCCTATGGCTTCCAGCGTGCCCTTGATATCCTTTACAGCTATCTTCTCTTTTGCCCTGTAGACATCCAGCTCCAGCATCAGATGTAGAGACAGAGACTGTTTATCTAGCTCCACAGTTGCACATGGCCGATTCCCTGGAACGAATGTCTATTGGTTCTGCTTCTCTGGTTAAACCCTGACTGCTATGGTCCCCTGCATGTCCTCTCTACTATGTGGTCCATGTCCCAGCATGAAGACCACTACTTAGGCTCTATGTTCCATTATGCTATTCTTTTTGATTCTTACCTATGAAATAAACAAGGTAGGAACTCTTGTCCCATTTTACAGAAGACGAAGCTGAGGTCCTGTGAGGTTTGATGGCTTTCCCACAGATTGCACAGGATTAGGACTATTAAAGAGAAAACTGCAGGCTCGAAATGGTGTCACTTGTGCTAAAACCCCTGATACCAAACCTAGATTGAATACCTGACCTAATTTGCAGTTTTGACCTTCCCAGGAATGTAGTCTTAATCAGCCAGTCTGGAATTTTCTGGTCAGCATCAATGAGGTAATATGTCACATGGGCCCTCTCCATTCCCCACCCCAAAGGAAGAAGGGATGGTCTGCATGATAGACCCTCACCCTTCCCCCCAAAAGAATGTGACCTGGCCTGAAACAATCCTTTCTTTGCTATTGCTAATAGCTTCCTTGCCTCAGCCTCCTGCCTATAAAAACCTTTGATTTTGTACACCCTTTCTGAGTGCCCTTCTATTTGGTAGCCGGAATGCTGCCCAATTCATGAATCATTGAATAAAACCAACTCGATCTTGGTATTTATTCGGCTGAATTTTGTTTTTTTTTTAACAGATTCCAGGCCATTGAACCTGGAAGTTAAGTGTCCTATACTTAGTCTGAGTTTCAGTATCATGATTTTTCAAATTGATGCACATACATTTGGTGTTCGATCTTATTGCCTGGGTCAGCCTTTTTGTCTGTAGTTTGAGCTGAGATTTCTTAGTGAAAGTCAATTACAATGGAGCTTGATTTCGCATTTCCTCCTATCTATGTTTGAAAATAACCTGCTTCTACAGACTGAGTGTTTCTGTCCCCTCAAGATTCATATTTTGAGATCTTAACCCTCAACGTGATGGTATTAGAAGTTGGGGCCCTTGGGAGGTGATTGGATCATGAGGGTGGAGCCCTCATGAACAGGGTTAGTGCCCTTATGAAAGAGACCCCAGAGAACTCCCTTGCCCCTTCTGCCACATGAGGACACAGCGAGAAGATGGCATAAAAAGGGTTAATATCTCTAAGTGCAGGAGCTTCCCTCTTACGTGGCTACACTACCATCCTTACTATTGACTGGAACTCCCAACTGTTTTTGGAAGAAGGTGAGAATGTGAACAGGAAAAGACTAGACCAGGCCACATGGAAAAAGAAGGAGGGGAGGGGTATTTTGAACAGCTCTCAAGCTGAAACCTCTCAACAGATGTTAATTGGTAACAGTTCTCCTTAAGGTTTTAACAATGGAATGGGAGGGAAGGAGTTTTCAAGATGCAAGGGTCAGGACCACTCTGGATTTGATCTGTGTGAGCACAGAGCTTTTAGGAAAAACTGCTCTCCTGAGTTTGCTGTCACTTTGAAATTAATTGAACAATATCGTAAAGTAGTAACTTTAAAATTTGGGAACTGGCTAGTCTCTTTATTTCATTGATTCCCTCTTCCACACCCCTCCCACACCCTTCCTTATTGTTTGGTTCAACTGCTCTGTTTTCTTGCTCTGCTCTGTGAGTGATCTCGGTCCTGCCACATTTCCTTGGTCATCACACACACTGATCATGAGCCTGAGTCCAGCTATTGAGTCCAGGGGTTCTCATTGGTTAGATATAACAGGGGTTTCTAGTGCTGTTACAAAGCTTATCTGCTCAGGTTATTTCTCAATATCAAATCACAGAAGAAAAACAGGATTCCCCTGCTTAACACAGGTAGAATTACACTTGGGAGCACTGATGATTTAAGCAAAGACTTTCCACCTACAGCCAAATAATTGATGGCTTAGCCATCTGCAAATAAACCAATGTTTCAATCTTGGTTCGAGTGGGTCATATCACCTGCAGTTTCCAAACAACCGAATATTCCCCCAAAGTAAAATACCAAACAATGAGAATGAATACTTGCAAGTTAGCTTTTTATTTCTCCCCCATTCAATAAACTGGAGGAGCCTGTCTCTTGTTATATTACTAGCTCTGTGTGACTCTGGGGTGGGTCCTGAGAAGGTGGCCAGATTTAGTCTGTAGTTTGTTCCCATGTTGTCTTCTCACAGCTGGAGAAGAAAGTCCATCCCCACAGGGTCATAAACACCAATTTCTTTATCAGTTAAATCTAATCATGTAACTAGACACAAAGGGTTTTTGACTTTCCTTGGAAAACTGGGAGAGTGTTTTTGAGGCAAATAAAACAAAAACTTAGATGTTTTTCTGTCTTTTGTTAAATTTTCCATCAATTTGATCCAGGCTTGCATATCAAAGATTGCTTTCTATTCAACTTCTTGTCCCAGTTCTAAAAGTACTGTGCATACACTCCTCAAGTGTAATGTGTATATACATTTATATGTGTAAACGCACACACACACACACACACACTGTTAAGTCATTTCTATTTTGAAGAGCATTCAGGCTGGTGGTCTGCCTCAATGTCTAAAGAATAGCCAACACGCTACTTGAATTATGCTACCGCCTGAGCCCTCATTAGTTCTCGCCTAGACCACTGTGATCGATTCCTGACTAGACCTCCTGCATTCACCCTTGGCTCCTGACAGCCACTTTCTACATAGCAGCCAGAGTAATTTAAAAACGTGAACCAGACCATATCCCTCCCCCACTTATCACTTTCTGGGAGCTTCCACTGCAATAGGAGTAGAATCCAAATGCCTTACCACGGTCCATACAGTCCTATGACCTGCCTTTCTCTCTAACCCGTCCTCATAAGGACACCTGGCCTTCATTCTATTTCGGGATAAAGCTCCCTTCTGCCTCAGGAGCCCTTCCACTTGCTTCCCCAGACTTCAGCAAGGCCAGTTATTTTTTCTATTCATTCAAGTCTTTAGCTCAAATGACATTTTCCAAGGTAGGCCCTCCCTACTCACCCTGGCTAAAGTAGCTCCCAACGTCAATCTTTATTCTATTACTTCATTTTTATATTCTTTATAGAATTTGTCACTGCCAAAATTACCAGATGTAGTATTTGTAAAAGTGTTTATTGTGTGGTACCCCCCCAAGAATTCAAGTGCCATGAAGGCAGTGTCCTTAAACACCTTTCTGTCACTGTACTGAGGTGCCTAAAATTGTACAGACATATTCCAGGGGCTCAAAGAATTATCTGATGAGTGGATGAATAAATGAATAATTCTACTTTAAAAACAGTGTTGTGTAAATTTGTTGATTTGGTGCCAGCTTTTTTATTTTGAAAAACTTTAATCATAATTACCAGTGCTGATTGGCACTTAGGGGATATTTTAGTTGGAAATATTGTTCAAACATTATTCCAAGGAGACATTCCCTTAGCAACATCCCTGACAAGGAATCATCTAGTTTCTAATAAAATACCTCCAGTGTTGAAAAGCTCAGTCCTTATTTATGTAGTGTGTTCAAAGATTAGACAACTCTGATTTTTTCCCCTTAAAATAAAGTAAAATCTTCCTATTATGTTGAATCTTAATCCTAGTTCTGTCTTGAGGGGGTGTACAAGATAAGTCTTTTTTCTCTTCCACACAGAAGAACTATCCCATAGAGTCTTCTCTTGGCTAAATTTCTTCTCTAACCTCAATAATTCCTTATATGACACTTTTACCAGACCCTTCATTGTTGTAACAATTTTGAGAAATGTTTGCTTCCTTTTCCTTTCCCCTGAATGCATTCTTCTTTGGCAGCATTCCTATTAAATTCTGCCACCCAATGTAGAGCACAATAGAAAGGGATCTGAGTATGGAAAAAAAATCAGGGATCTGAAAAATCATAGAGAGGTTGAATGTTGTAAGAGTTCCCTAATTACAGATTTAAGGGAAAGGAATCATGAGAGGCCACTGGACTTCTCCCTTTATGCCACCATGGAGATGGTGGGCTTTGCAGGTGTCACTCTTTCTCCTTGGACCCTCAGTAGGAGAGCATTTATTCTGGAAGAAAGGGCGTCCTTCACTCCTTGACTGTATGGTCTGCTACATCTTCAGTCCAAAATTGTAACAAATATAGATTATTTTTCCAACACTTAATATTGCTTCAAAGGCCACAGTTCATTCCTTCCTGGTCCCCTCCCAACTTCAATAACAACCACAGCACAAAAGCTGGATTTATTGTAGGAACAAAGTGGTGACTCTCCTTCAAATAGAAAAGTGATCAAATGGATAATCTCTGGATTATCAAATGGAAATCCCTTGGATTTCTCTGAAATTACTTTAGTCTGTACACTTTGGATGGCATGGGATTTAACTGGCTGTGTTGAAATGGCTTGAATGGATTCCAAGAAACCACTGAAGTCGGAGTAAAAACAAACAAACAAACAAAAACACTTTAAAAAGTTTTAAAAAGTAGCAGGCCAAGAAATGTTCTTTTTTTTTCTGTTCCAAATGACTAGGTTTCTTAAAATCTATTTCTGTAGAGTTAAGATCTGTTTTGAAAACTGAAATTCATTTGACTCTATTATCTTAAGTGGCAGTCGTTATTTCCTGAGAAAATAGAGTTATTCAATGGACAGTGTTGTTCCTATCATGGGGTAATTGATTTTATGAAGGTCCATGGCTTGGGACCCCTATGCTGTTGGCATATGGCCAGGGAGAGAGAAGGTGACTTCACAAGCCTAAAAGGTACATGATGCCCTCAGACATATTTCAGTCATTGAAATACTCACTGCCAGTGTCTTACGCAAAGCACAGAGTCGGACAACATTTTCTACTTCCATACACACCTCTTGGCTGGTCTTGGACTTGGACAAGTGATTTCCCACCCAAACCTGCGCTTAATCTCTATTTAAGGCATATAAAATTTTACAGCAATTGTGATAGTGGATAGAAGCTATGAAATTGACTGGAGTGATACCTCTGAGGGCCTCTTTTAATGAGTTTCACTAATAGACTCTAGCTCTCCTGGTACTTCCTTGAAGGTCAGGTGGTCAACTACTGTGGAACACAGACCTCACTAAGCTGGAAATTCTAAATGGATCCAGTTCAAAAAAATTTTTTTACCTTCAAGGTTATTCATTTGGGCACATTTGCAGGAAAAGAAAGATTTTAATACCAGGAGTATCATTGATTCTAGACATCTGTGGTTAAGGATTCTAGAAGGGAGAATTTGAATATTTTTAATTTTCTGTGATGCTCATGGTGTTTTTATGTGATCTTTATTAATGAGTTGTCCTTAATGGAATGAAGAAAATGGGGGAGGGTACGTGCAAGAAGATAAATGAGACAACAGCGATGTGCCTGAACCTAGACATGCTGTAGAGACTGGAGCGAGAATTCGAGATGAGCTAAGCGGATTGGTAGAGTCCAAAGAAATTATTGTATCATCTGTTTAATAGTTCTCCAGGGAGAAGATGCACATTTTGCTGGAAAAGAAGCCAGGGCAGATTTATTTGGTAATGTGTGGTCCATCTTCCACGACTGGAGAAAATTAGATCTCCATCCATGAGGCAGAGCTGGCAAATGTATGTTGGAGATCTTTCTTTTGTTACTGGAATGTCAGTGCTCAATGTCAAAATCTAGAGCTCCTAAAGACAGTATGAGAAACCAAAGATATACATGGCCTAAAAAATGACATTTCTTTGCTAAAGATGGTGGACTTTTCCAGGAGAGTGTTCTATTGCTGTTGCTCATGTAGAGATTTTTTCACTTAAGTGTTCTTGAAGAATCTAAATAGGGTGAGAGGATAATAAAGGTAATAAAAGTTGCAACAGTTGTGGTCATTGGTGTTCGTGGTCAAGATTCTTAAACCTAAGTCTTTGTCTTAAAATCAAAGAGCAAGTGTAAACAGAGTCTTTTGTGAGGGAATGTTTTGTACCCATTTTCGAGCTAGTGCTCTGGAAGGAATGTAAAACAGAGTGAAAATTACACAAAGAAACAAATTTCTGTTATCTTCATAGACAATTTCTTCTCTTGGGATAAATCAAGACCACCCGTCATTGTAAGGACACTTGTTGTGATGGAAAGATGGGAGGCAGAAGACCTGGTAGCTTTAATTTTCCCCTGGATGCAGACAACCAACATTACTTTGCTCTACTGTTTTCTTGTTTAGCAATTCAGGCAGGCCCGTCATTGTTCTTTCATTAGATTCTGACTCTTTGCTTTGTCTGTATGGCCACCTGGCATCTCTGTTCATCTGTGTGTCATAGCCTAGGTTAGTTCAGGTTTCCATTCCTGCTCTCTCACTTACAAGTTGTGCAGCGGTAGCGATGTCACTTAGCTTAGCCTGGAAAACAAAGCCTGAGGCCAAACTCTGTGTGTTATCACTTTAAAGGGAAATGCTATCCTAGAGAAATAATAGTGAAGGGAAAAGAGAGTGAGGCAGCATAGGAGGAAAAGAGCAAATGTAAAAGGATATGCTCCCAAGCTGGCCAAAGCGTTGTAACTAGTAGAGTCGATCGTTCCATCTTTTAGGACATCTTCAGGGGTGCCATGTGAATGATCATGTCTCAGAACAGTCCACCTGTGGGAAGGGAGAGAGGAGGATTTATCCATCAGCTCCCATCTCCCATTGGTCAAAGTTTGCCCCACAACTCCTTGCACTTCTGTGCTGTACCAGCTGGTCCACCTATAGCCACTGTGGAAGCCCAGACCCAAAAGAGCTGCTCTGCAGTGAGCCACAGCGGCCAGCCAGGGGCCCATTTGGCCAGCCTTCCCGCGCTCTGCAGGAACAGGCGCGCTGGTGCACATGCATGAACACCAGGAGGCTCTTGTGGCACAGTCCCTCTCGTGGAACTAAACCAAACCCTGCTTTGGCAAGAGGCGGAAAGCTCTGGGTGGGAGGTGGGAGGAAAGATGCTTTCAGTCATGTCCATAATGACATTGGATTCCAGAAGCAGCTGCTGCAGGGGGCCCAGCTGGCCCAGCACACGGACTGGCACCACGAAGACAGATGAACCTTCCACCTACAAAGATCCAAGCCTCTCCTCGTGGCCTACCAGGCAATACTTGGTGCTGGGCAAGGCTCCTGATGGTCATGAGCAACAGGAAACTGTTACCAAATTAGTTCGTATGGACCCTGCTCAGGCCCTCTGCCTCAGCGGGGAAAGATTCTATTTCCATTTGGGTTCGAGCAGCCGGTAACAAAACCGAAGCTGAGATTGATTCAGCGTAAGCTTTATTCAGAATGGAGAAGGAGGAACTTACTTCACAGATTAATTTGTCCCCCATGTGGCAAGAGGGATTTGATTTTAATGAGTGAAGACAAAGGGAAGAGGAATGGGGAGGCATATATATTAGTCTACTGGGGAAGGGGCAGGGCTTTTTTGAAGGAGTGGGGTACCACCCACTTTTTATCCTTTTTTGGTCCGCAATGCCTGGTCATGGCTGCCGGTAGATGTGTCATTTAATACGCTAATGTAGTAAAATCAGTGTCTAGTGAGACTCAGGGTCTGTTGCAGGTCAAATTCATCACCATCTTGGTCCCAGCTGGTGCCATCTGACTTTTTGGTCTGTGTCCCTATAGCTTCCTTTCTTATCTCAGAACCCTGTGAATTAAAGATTTATGTTAACTCCTGCTAAAGGTGAGGGTTGGCAGGTTTTGAGCAAGGACCTGGCACAGCTCTGGCAACAGAATTATTTCTGAGTGAATCTAGGGCAGGAAGTTTGCATAACTAAGGTCCAGCACATTACCCATCCTTTCTAAACCTTGGTTTCTTTATGGGTAATGAACCGTAGCTACTATTTCTTCTTCTTCTCCATTACATGCTTCCCTCCACAACATACTCTCTCCAACCACGTGCCCTGCTCAGCTTTAAGTCTGAGTGCTTGGGGTCTCTTAGCCTTGGGATCTCCTCTTTTGCCAGGCTTTCTAAATTGTTTCACTGCTGGTTTGCAAGGATCCTAACAACCCATCCTCTTGGATGATGCCTTCTCTGTCTAAATGGGAGTGACTCGCATATTCCTTACCTTCCAAGCAAAATATATGAGCATGTCATTTAGGTTCTCCTAACACTTAATTTATTTGACAATGACTTGACGATGACTGCATTTGGAATGTCCTTCTGAAATATTGTGGGCATTGATATTGCCAGTTTTATCTCTTGAAAGGAAGTGTCTCTTATGGGCACCAGCAGAGTTCTCTCCATAGGAGCAAACTTATCAAAGCTTTTGGCTGTTGACATTGAGGAAGTAGGCATACTCCTTCCTGCTACTGCTTTTCTTATTTTGATTTATTAATATTCATTAATGTCCCCTTATTTCCTCTGACCCTCTTACCCAAGGAGGTTTTTCTTTCTGTTTAATCCCGTGGCGTGACTCCTTAATAAGGTAACAAGCTGCCCTACAATAGAGAAATGGATGATACATACCTCTACCCCTCCCCCAACTCCACAGGACAGGCTCAACAGGTCAGGGCTGCAGTTTGGGTCCCAGGGACCAGTGCTGGGTAGAGGAACAAGGAAGTCACCATCTGGGTATCCAAGAGTGGACAAGTCAATGGATGATTCTGGACCACTGTCCTTAGGGAGCACGGAGGCTTAACACGAGCACAGGCCAGTGCTGCCATTAAATACAAGGGGCTGCCTTCAGGTTGGCCGATGAGAGACAAGGTCAAGAGTTAGGAGCTGGGTGGAACCAGAATGAGGCAAGATCAGGAACAATAAAAGAAAGTTTGGGACAATTGCAAGAATAAAGCTAGAGCATGGTAACCTGACTTTAATGACCATTGACTGGACAGAAGTCAGCACGTGAGAGTGGTGACATAGATTAACAGTACAGCATCTAATCGGGGTAGATCTGATGTATGACCAGGACTGCCCATGTGGAAGGGATCTTTTAACAAGAGACACACCTGCCCTCAGATCTCCAGCAGCCCACAAGCACTGAGCTATACATTGATGGAAAATATATATATGTAAATAATTCCAATTTGGTCAAGGAAATAATACAGCAGGAGGTGGAGTTTGCCCTCTTGCCTTGGCTTTCTCCCTGCCAGGTAAAGTATATATTTCATCACTGGTCAATGCAAAGCAGCATTTACTACCCCTCCCATGCATACACCTTAGCCCACTCTGGTCATAGGCAGAAGGCCAGCGAGCCTTTGTTTCATGCTGTCTCAGAGTATGTCATGCTCCCTTGGATAGGGAACCTCCTCTTCTTGTTTTTGGGATGGTGACTTTTCAGCTCACAGCCTGGGTAAGGAAGCCACATTTCGTTAATGTCAAATTTACTCTGAACTTTGCTGGCCTCAAAGTTCATGTTGTGGAAACTGTAGCTCTTCCCGTGGTTTGGATATTTTACATCTATGCATTGCATTAAAAAAGCCAGAGTTTAAACTCCTGGAAAAAAATAGCTAAACTGATGACTAATTTTACATCAGAAACTTTCAACCAGAGAAATAGTATGCTACAGAGTAAGCAGGGCCACCCCACCCATGGCCCCCTGCCCTTTGCTTGGATCAAGGAGATTTTCAAGTGTCTCTTTGAGAGAGGGTGGAGGAAGGACGGAGAGGAGGCCCAGCTGTGTGGACCCACACAGCAGATGGTCCTCGAAACACAGGCAGCCTGAAGTTACTCTCCACTGGGCTCTTCTGACTGAGCTATTGAGTCATGCAGCCACTTGTCATGCTGAAGAGGATTGTTTAGGAGGAAAATGGGGTGGGTTTTTCTTGCTTAATATATCTGTACTAGAAGGTCATGACCCATCTTTCTTATTGCACACACTTTTATTTATACACCATAAGGAATAATTTCCAACTCCTTCTCCCCACTCCACTCCTTCGCCAGAACATATAGAAATGTCCATGTTCAAAATGAAAGGCTCTTGTTTTCTTGGCTGAATATCAAGATTTTTGCAGATTGTCAACTCCTTAAGAGGGGAGAAGCATAAAATCCAGCTGCAGAAACCCACAAGAGACTTAACATGATCCAGGTGTTTCTAGTTTTCTTAGGAAAGAAGGCAAATGTCTATGCAATGCCTGACCAACCGTATCTGGAAGATATTGCCCGATAACGCTAGGTTGCTGATCATGGTTTTGATGGGGGTTGTGAGTGAGTCCACAGTGTGTAACAACTACATCAGATTTATCAAGATTGGTTTTGTAGTGGTATTCTGAAAGTTTGTGACCTGATATGTATCCAACTCCCATCTTATTCAGTGCTCGTAAAAATGGATTTGAAAGCAATAAACTTGTAAAGACAACATGGTGGGATGGAAAATGCAGGGAGTGGGGAGAGATGGGTTTTAGCCTCAGTTCTGCTACTTGTCAGCCATGTGTCTGTGGGCAAGTCTTCAATCTTTTTGATCATCATTTTTTTAAATCCATAAAACTAAGAAAATAATATTTTCCCTACATACCCTACTGTAAATGAAGCATTGTGTTGGGGACAGATTTATTTATATGGATAACTTGGACAAAGCGATGGATAAAGCATTTAGCAGTCTGTAGGCTTATCTGTTCAGTCTGTAGTAATGTTCTGACCCACCACTCATGGACCAGGTATGGTCTACTCTATGTTTAGACTGTAGTTTTTAGTGGTTAAAATTAAACTAGTTTGGCAGAATGAACTAACTCTCCAGAGTGAATGACAAGCCACCTGCCAAAATCTTCCTCATCCATCCTCAACTGTCACCTGCTTCTCAAAGCAATCCAAGCTCTTTTAACCTGTAACGACTCCCAACACTGGCTATTTCCATGGCAGCTCTTCTGTTAGTTCTGACCATGGCTAATGGTCGTTTGGGAATATGTCTTCCTTCCAGGGCCAGGAACCTAGCCTTAGTCAGCCTTATACCTGCCCACCTTAACTTCTAGAGTAATATGCATGCAGGTGTACAATGAACACTTTCTAAATTGAATGACTTCGTTTCTTTGGTAGAGTTGGCAGGGGAGAGAAAAATGGTGGTGCCTGCTGAGGAACATCTGGTGTGAGTGGAGGATGGCATAGGGAAAGAAGATCAGAGTAAGAGTCAGGGAACTGGATGGTATTCCAAGCTTTGCCACTCTGTTATTGTACTGCGGCCTTGACCGAATCACTGAACTCTGAACATTTGTTTCTTCTTCTTTATAATGAGAGAATGCGATGAGTTGGCCTTTAAGGCTCCTTGTTTTATGCTACCTTCATCTAAGCTAAGGTGCTGAAAAGAACTTCAAGCAAATCAAGAAATGTTTTAAAATGATAATCAGCCAATAGGGTGATTCCAAAGCAATAGATGTCTACTCTGTTTCGAGTGGTAAGCATTGTTTTACAAAAATATGGTATTCAGGGAAAGGAATTTATCAAATGTATCTGTGAAGAGTTTAAAATTAAAAATCTAGCATTGTAGGAGTAATCCAAGATTATATCCACTTGGACTATTGTACAAGTTGCAAAGTATATTATACTAAAAATAAATATGGATTAGGATTTAATAAAGTCTGAATTTTTGTGGTTATTATTTTTATACTTTTACCATACATTTTTTTTCTTCATGTTTTCACATTAGAAGACTTTGGAGTTATACCTGAAACTTGAAGTATCCTTTAAAATAGCACAGGTATGAAATGTATCTTTATTAGTGGAAAAGGATAAAACCTCTTCCACATGTGTTGGCTAGTTTCAGTTCCAAACTGCAGGACTTTCTCTTGTGGAGTAAAAGCAAATTTCATAGGTACTTAATTGCAATCTTTGGGTGGTATGCACTGCAACAAATTATTTTATTGCTGGGTCCTTGTAATTTATTGAGACCACTGTAATATGATCTTGTTGGATCATATATGTACATATATAAACATTTCACGTCTCTCTATATCAATTGTACTGAATCTGCAATGTAAATTTGGCAATCCAGTCAACTTTACAATCCTTTTATCAGGATTGACTTTCCATCTAACTCCTTAAGGACCAAGAAAGAAACTCAATAAATTTTAAGGCTCTTTTTTTCCCTTCTTTTAAATGCAGTGGAATCTTTACCAGATGAAGTCAACCCTTAAATGAGTGAACTATTTCCATTGTCCAGCTGTCCAAGTAAATTTAAAGCAGAGGGTGTTTTTGACAGCTTTGTTAATGTAGCTCTTTTTTTTTTTCCTTCTTGCTGGCAATTCAAGCATAATTGAGGTCTAGTGTTGAGCTTTAAATATGTTCTTGAGACTTGAAAAGGAAGCTTGATGAGGCGTGTACGGCAGCACAGCCTCTCAATTATTCACACATTTATATGACTGTAATCACCAAGGCCTCTCATTGTAAATGTTATGAACACTTTTATAACCAGACATTGATATGAGCTAATGGGCAGTGAATTGCAACTCAAATGGTGAAACTACAAATAGTAATCAGAGTACGGTCAGGGCCATCAGTCATGATTAACATCATCATTGTTCATTTCTAAAATCTCTGATGTTGTATCAGGTCACATCTAAGAATTAGCTGAGTAATTTCCAAAACTTCAACTCAAAATGTCACATGTGTTTGACAATGACTCTAGAGCCTCCACACTACTCGCTTAGTTGCGGACGAGGAAGACTACAGTTTTTGTGTGTGCTCTTTTCGAGTTAAGTAATTTAGAAGGTCTCTGTCTATCATTCAGCAGGATCTAACAGCTGTGTTTACTAAAGTGTCCAAATTTGGATTCTACTGGTATAACAATAGCTAACAAGATGGGAGGAAAATCCTGCAAAAATGTTATTAGTGCCCCTTACCTCCCTTTGTCCTTTCCTCTCTTCCCGCCTACTATCAATTAATTAATTGAATCATTCAACAAATACTGAGTCCTGGGCCAAACACTGTCCTAGGCACCAGGGAAATGACCCAGACACACTCTCTCACTGCCCTTGTAGGGCTTAGGATCCAGTGCCCTAACCAAGATATTGAGTATTCCTGAATTAGTTTTATCCAGGACACAATCTCTAAGTCATGTAAAAAAAAAAAAAAAAAAAAGCAATAGGTTGAAGTGTATTCTGCTGGAATTTAAGTCTGGGTAACCACTTCCTTCTCCTTCCACGGTGGATTGAGAATAGAGATGTAAACTAGAAGATTGCTGGTCATTTTTTGTTTCTGTCCTTGAAACAGTTGAGGAGATGGCTGAGAAGATAATAAGGGACTAGGCAATTGCTTAAAAACAACATTTTGAAAGAAAAAGCTCCCGATAGCCTTGACGCGCAGTTTTCCTATTTCTTGAAAGCTCTTAGGATAGGCAGCAATGGACGTATCGATTTCCAGATTAAATGAATCAGAGAGACTGTGTGCTTAAGGTCCACCGTGCATTGAAAATCACATACAGTTTATTACACATCAGTTAATGTAAGCATAATTATGGGTAACAAATGATCTTTCCTAACTCCCTTCTCACTAAGGATTGTTGAAAATCCAGGCCAAGGACAGCTAATAAAAGACATTGATACAGATACTGGAAATAATGACATACTAATAGCAGCACTACGTCCCTGACACATGTTTCTTCTCTTGGGTCTTCTAGTGGCTCTTGTGCCTCGTCTGAGTGTCACCCTTACTCTTCTGCAGACTATTCTGGCATATGATCATTTCCATGTCTCAGGGCCCCAAGAGCATTTGGTCCAGGTTTATTTGAAGCACGGTTTTGTTGTTATTGTTGTTCAGTTTTAACCAATTTTGTTTCCAGGTATAGCTTGCTCCACCCATTTTAGTGTGAAAAATGCTTGCTTCTAATTACTCATTAGCAGGGAATGCCATCTTTTTTTCTGTGCACTCTTATAGTCAGAGCTTTTTTTCTTTTAACCAAAACGTACAAGGGAGAAGACTTTTACCTTCGAATTTCTTCCAGGTTGAAGTTAAAACAGAGTTCTCCATTAATTGGAAACACAGCTGCCATCACCCGTCCTGCATCAACTCTTATGTATCCTCCCCAACAGTGGCAGCTCCCTGGTGGAGCGTTTTGTCAGTTTCATGCCCTCAGTGTTGTGAGCTGTGCTTGGACAGGTCCCCTCACAGCCGCTGCCCTGATGAATCAGTGACTCCATTGTCTGATTAGACCAGATTGGACTGATGGGGTAAATAGGATCCAAGGATGGCCTGTCCATAGTCTTGGTGGTCACCTCCAGCAGGGATGTCTGGGTGGAAAAGAGGAGACATCCTCTCTCTGCTCTCTTGTTGGAATTTAGAATTGAGGACAGGGCCTGAGGAGGTTAGCTTTAGTAGTAGACCTGAAAGGTCATGGGGTAGACTTGGGGTCAGGGCAGCAATTATTAGCTGAAAACTTGGGGATAAAGATCAAGAGAATGGGGAGAACAAAGCAGAGATGCACTGAGAAGGTGTGAGTGGGCATCTATGAAGTTCTTGAGAGAAAGGGAAAAAAGCAGACTCACAGGCAAGTTCATGGACAGACACAGCAACAAACACTGCAATTCCTGACTGCTGTCTGCTTCCAATTTCGCCCATGCTTCTTACTTTGCGGCACCTGGAAAGAGACACCTTTGCCCCTTGTGACCAAACATTAGCAAAGTGTGGTGAATTTTGTTGAGTATTGCAGCACTATAATGAACAGTATTGCAGCAACAAGACAAGTTAACTAAAAGATATCCGACATAATCGCTGCCCTCCTGCTACCACTTGCCATCTGCTGAATTTTCTTCTAAATGCCTTGATATTAGACTGTAGTTAGAAAACCGCTGGAAATTGTTTTCTCCTTTGTTGATGCTCATTAAAAAAATCAGATACCATCAATATCAGAACTCAGAGGTCCATATTATGTAGTCCTTTGTTATTTCGTTTTAATGAATGCTTTATGGAACCAGTAAGTTGTTACATATGATATAAAAATAGGCTATAATGAAGTTTTGTGCTGAATACATGATCTGGAAACCACAAGACGTTTGTATTTCATCCTCATGGTGTGATAGTTGCCAGCAGATTACTCTTAGTGGGGAATGCCATGTTCTGAAGGCAGTTGAATATAGAACTCAATCCTCTGTGGGGTTAAGTGAAAGAAGCGTATTCTGGAGCATTTACCTAAATAACTATGTTACTGTTCAATTGTGCGGTTGCCTCTCTCTGTAGAATATGGTTCAGCAATGGGATATAATAAAGCTTTAATTTCGGCAAGTGTAGGATATCACTCATGAGTAAGGTAGGTCTTCCCAAACAAGCTGCTGTGTAAAATTTATAGCATCCTTGCTCACTCACGTACTTCTCTTATGCAGTGTATTTATCTTCTTTAATTAGCTTTCCATGCTTGTGTGGACATTATTCTTTCTTTCTGTCATCCCTTCAGTTGCCGTGGAAGGAATGGTTGGCTTAGGCTGGAGTGGAACCTAATGCCATCTGTAAACATAGAAGGTGAATAACTTCTAGAGACATAACTTATGTGGTCCAGTGGATAACAGGCGTTCATGTGTATTTTTAATATTCATGCATTTGATCATCCTTGGTCTATATTCCCTACCCAGACCCTCCAACTGCACACACACACACACACACACACACACACACACACACACACAAACAAAGCAACCTAACATTGAGTTAGAAACTGTGTTTGATTTTGCTCAGACAATGAAAAGGGAAATTTTCCTGGGGTAGAATATTTCTAATGGTATTTTTTTTTTTTCCTTTCGAATTTTAAACTACAGTAGGCACACTGAATTCAGTACTGGAGGCATCCATCGTCCTGTGCAGAGACATTATCTGTCTCATTAACACAGTGGGAATGCCATGAAGGGGTCCATGACCTGGAGCCCATCTTGCTTTAATAATGGCTTAACACTCGTAAAAGATTTTTAATGGCTACATGAGACATATTTAAATATTAAACGCCATTCCTCTTGGTTGATTCACAAACCCCAATGAATAGGACTCCTTCGTCGCTTCCAAGGTTGAAGAAATGTGCCTGGCTTCTCACGCCAAAGGGTGAGTGAAACAAACTCACGAACAGAAGCACCTCGGCTCCGCCCTGCTCACCCTGCTGCGAACCTGAGAACCCACTGCCCCGCGTGCTCCAATTCAGAAACAAAATTGTTTGATACCCACGTCTAATCCTGCTCTAGGAGAATGAGACTGTTTCCCCCCGACACGACCTTTTGGCTTCCATCCTAATGCGGTTCGTTTGCTTTGGTCCCCCAGACACAGCCCTGCATCCTGCCAGACGGATCACACTCCTGCTTGACGAACACTTTGTGCTTCTAAGTTTGAACAGGCCGGCGCTCATGGGTCATCCGTGTAGTTAGGTTTCAGGAAGGGCTCAGGAGCTTGGCGACAATGCTGCACTTTTCCCAAGGCCTCGTGATGGAAGGTAACATCACGTGAGACCCGTCCTGTTTGCTCCATCACGGTGAGTCCTCCAAGGTCAGGGCCTGACATCTCCTTGCCTAATTGCATGATGATCCTGCATAGATGACAAGACCAGAAAGAGCTCTATTTGCCTTTCTTTCTTGCCTTCTGCTGTGGATGTCGTATGGAGATGCTTTCATTTACAGAAGAGTTACAGACTTCCTGTGGGAGAAAAGCACGGTGGAAAGGTATTTTCAAGTAGAGAGCTGAGGCTATGTGAGCCCAGAAGCGCTTGGGGTTTGGCAAGTTCTGTGGTATTTTTCAAAAATATTTGGGGTACAGCAGAGCCCAAAATGTATTTTGCTC
Source organism: Balaenoptera borealis (assembly GCF_965194805.1). Classification (NCBI taxonomy): domain Eukaryota; kingdom Metazoa; phylum Chordata; class Mammalia; order Artiodactyla; family Balaenopteridae; genus Balaenoptera; species Balaenoptera borealis. The sequence goes on along the minus strand of NC_138866.1, from coordinate 46,571,829 downwards.
AAAGTGCCATTTCCCTTTCTTTTTCCCAAACTGTGTATATTCTGGGGAAATTTAATCTGTGTACTTTGGAATCATTTAACCCTCATTCATCAAAACATTGCAAGGTAAATACTAGATCTGGGTTCAAGAAATCTCTAGAGTTCTTTGATAAGCAGATTTTTCCTTTGAACTCGAAAGTAAAGTTTTCCCAGCTTTGAATGAACCCTGAACCCAGAGCAGTGCAGAGCTTACTTCTCAAATTATCTCCTAGCCGGTGTGTGGAGCTTTACATGTATCTAGTATAAAGCAATGATGGAGACAAGGCTTTTGTGGGACAAGGCCCTCAGAAACAGACCTTGGGCATTTCTGGGCTTTTCCTGTGGGGCCTCCTAGCACCCCTTTGACTCTGCCAGCATGAGATCTCTCCTGGTGCAGCCACAGGCCCAGGTTCCGGCCATGGGCAGTTCCGGCCCTACCCATGCCCGGTGCTCTGAACCTCCCAATACCATCTTTATTTAAAACTGTATTTTGTCCATCATGGGGTTTAATGCACTAACTTTTATTTTTAAAACATTGCATTGAAATATTATTTATCTTGATTACTGAGTTTTTTGTTGCCCTCTTACGTGTTGTGCCTCACTTGCCTCACCCTAGTCCCAGCCTTGCCTTGAACCTGGGGCTTCCCTGTCTTCTTCATGCTGTGACTCACATCAAGCATGTGTATGCCATCCAGACAAACAGACAAACAACTCCTACCTAGAGGGGTTGCTGCAAGGGTGCGGGGGTTTGGGAAGGGGTTCGGTTAATCTGGAAGCGTGTCTCTAATCCGTTTGAGGCACCCTCCGTGTGCAGTGTGGGTGGGCACAGCGGTTGAGAAATTCTGCTCAAGCCCACCCCTGCCTTTTGGTTCAGCTGGACGCTGTCTTCCTGCAGACCAGATGGCCTGTATCCAGTGTGTTCCGTCATGTGCCCCTTCTCCCACCTGTCTGAGTTAGTGCTGAGGCCATGGGTTTGTAATTGCCCTCTTGTCAGGAAGTTATCTGTATAGTGCAGAATAAGGATGGAGTAGACACTTACTCCTAGGACATAGTCTTTTCTCTTCAAAATGGTTATTAATTTTAATCTCATGCAGTTTGGAAACAAGAAACATTCTATCCACTCTATTATGCATCCCAGTGATACCTAAGGGTAGATCCTGAGCCAAAGGAAAGGGAAGAAATTTGTGTTCACATGGAATATTGTTGTCAAGACTGGATTTAAATTCAAGGTCTTTATATTCACGTTGATGCCTTCATTATAACCGTTATCACCAGCAATGACTGAGTAATGCCAGACCTTATGCTGAGTGTCTTGTTAGGTGCATTGTGTCGTTTAATCCCTACCACAATCTGAGGTCGGAACTATTATCTCTAATTATAGATTAGAAAATGGGTTTTGAGAAGTTAAATAGCCTCCCCAAGATCACCCTGATAGTTAAGAGTGGGATCCAGAACTTTCTAACTCAAAGCTCTGGTTTTTACCCGTCCTTCTGCACACCTCCTGCTGTATAGTCCTCACACTGGAAAAAAGTCAGTTTCCCATCTTTTTAGGGGCATGCTGATAGTAGTCTTTCACACTAAGACACTAGATAAATAGAATGCTGTAATTCTTTCATTAAAGTTTTGATTTCAATGTTTTTTTCAGATTATAATGAAAAAATGCTCAGAGTCTAATTTATAGCAAAGCCAAGTCACTTTGCTTTCCCATGTTGCAGCCTTCACAGTACTTTTCTTCTAGAGTTCAGAAGCCAAGGTTCATCCAAACAGCTGCCCCTGATCCAGTTTCTGCACGTCTAGATGGAATCAGACAGACAGCAAATTATTGTAAAAGTTTTGGGGTTGGGTTGAGGGAGAGAAAGCTCTAAAGCATTCAGGTTCAGCTGGTAATAAGAATGTCTGTCCGCTCTCCTTAAAATCCTGGGTGTAGACCTACTGTGTATTCGTTGCTGGCTCCTGCTCTGAGCATGCTACGGACTCTGCAAGGAGTTCCCAGCAGATCTGCTTCACTCATTCTCCTCTGGGAGGGCTTTTCCCCTGGCCTCCAGAGCTCCACTGAGAGCTTTCCCCAGACTACTTCTCCAACCAAGGCCCTAGTCTGTAGACTTGGCCTATTTCTGGGATATCTGATTTAGAGAACATGGTACCTTGGGAAGTGCCAGGTCCTACCCTCATGTGGGACATCCTCCACACCACCTCCCACCTTGCGAAGTTCAAATGAGGAGGCTTTTAAGAAGGAGCTCTTTAGCTGACAAGGCAGCTTAATGGGTCTCGGATTGAAAGCACAGCAGCCCGCGTCCGGGACTAGTTATATAAGAGAGGCTCCAAGAGAGGATGGAACATGGTTTTCTACAAATAAATAAGGCAAAAAGGCTACACTCACTAGTGCCACAGCTGGGAAGCAACTATGAGCAATGAATTTCTCATGCTAACAAATCCCAGCTCTTTGGAAAACAGATGCTGAGCCCTGGGACTGGCACTGGATCTCCCCTGGCAGGAACTGCAAGGTTCAGTGATGGAAGGGTATCCAGAGACCATTTGTTCATAAACACAGCTGAGGGCCAGCAACCTGCTTTTATGCCCTGCCTGAGCTGCACTGATGGACCCCTTCCATGCAGCGTTTTCACAACGATGAAGGCAGACATGCAAGGTTTCTGCAGCCCACGCTCTAGAGAAATAATTAAACAGTTTTTCTTAACCTCTTGAACTTTTCATTTATTATTGCCATCCATTATGTCTACCTTCTCAAATCGCAGAATCCCGAAACTGAGCTCTGGGGTCAAGGGTTTATTGTTTAATGGAGATAGAACATTTTGTAAATTGCACGAAGTCACAATGTTTATAATAGAAGCTTCTGGTGTACTGAATCTTTTCCATTTAACAAACAGTGAGCTTTGACATGTGTTCTTCCTACATAGCAAGAAATTTGGGGGTAAGTGCAGTACTGGCATGAACACATTACCAAATCTTTCCTGTAAACCAAGTGACATCCACAGTCAAATAAAAACGTTCCCTCCACCAAATACCAGGAAATGCTAAAAGTATCACTATTCTTCTAAGGTCATGCTAAAATGAAGTTTTGGCTTTTAGAACACAGAGTAAGGATGAAGAAGGCCAGCATTTTTGTCCAATACACATTTGCTGCTACAAATCCTCAGGGACAACCTCCTGGTTCAAATATGAACGTGTGTACGGGGAATTTTCCCTAGGATTTAACCTTCAAATGAAAAGCGTAAATATTTTAAGAAAATGTACAAATGTTAAAAAATATTCCTGTTGTCTCTGTTTTTACTAGAATTTGTACTTTCAAGTCAGAAATGGATTTGCTTAAAACAAAGCAAACATCCTGAAAAATGTACCCAGCCAAAATAACCAACGTATAAATACCTAGAATTAACAAAATATGAATATTCTTAAGTAAAGAAACAAGAATTGGAAGTTTGGGGGAAATGATAGGAAAGAATGTCTTAAACCTAAATTTTTAACCCGTTGTGTTGGAGATCTAATCAGTGTTTTTAAAGGAAACAGCGTGCGTGTAACACACCCCAGTGTGTTTCTTTTGGGACTTCATTAAATTAATACTACATAAAATCTTTTGGGCTATAAGTATAGCTGATAAAAACCAATGTAAAAAGTGACTTTCCATGAGTAATTAGCATAACAGTTTTCTTAACGCTTAATAATTGGTTCGTAGTACAGGATGTATTTTTGGCTCATTTTTATGAGGTCAAAACATATACAATACTTAAAATTTACATTTGTAATGGTTCAGGCAGATTTCCCTGAAAAGTTACCTCCTCCCAACGTGACATTTGGAGGGAAAGGCTCACGACATTTTTTTCTCACTAAGTTTCTAAAATTATTTTATAGTATTTAATGTTCGTTTCAATGGACTCACTGGCTCACTGCAGGCCAGCCAAGGCCTTTGCAGGGACTCAGTCCCGCCATTCCTGACTGACCAGCAGGTGTCACTGTGGGTTTGGGAGGTAACCCAACTGACCACAGAAAAGAATGACTGATGGGGGGTGGGGGGAGGGGGGAAGAAGAAGAGAAGGAAAGAGAAATGTAAAAGCAGGTTCTTAGAAGAAGAAAACGTTAAGTAAAAATCCCTATGTTCACATAGATCTTTTCTTTAGGAGCTCAGAGTTCTTTGTACCACTTTCCCAGCTCCTGTAGACCCAGATTCGATGATGCTGAATTAGTCACTGAAGATGACTTCACTGGGTAAAAGAGCCATGCAGCTGAGAAAAGTTGAGAAGGGGATTCTTGTAGCCTTCTCCTGATTCCTCAGGCCGTAGCTCTGTGCTCTGTGGATATACATCTTTTTGACCCATAGGTACCTTTGCCTCACCTCAGAAATGGGCAAAGTCTTCCAGCTCTTTGGTAGGTCATAGACTCGTGTTCTAGAATAAGTTTTAGCTATCAGTAACCTCAGTGGTAAAATAAATTCTGCTGTTTCATTAGAAGGGGCATCTTGGTCTGGAAAGTTGGTTCTTATATCTCCCCCAAATCTGGATTGCTCATTTTCAACAAAGCTCGCCTATTCAAGTCGTATATCTTTCTGAGTACATGGAATTTCTTAATAAATAAAATTTCAATTGGTAAAATTAACACATATTTCTTGAACAACTGTCAGCTTTAAGAATGGATGGCCATAAAACCTCCCTGCACAGAAAGGAATTCACAGCTGGCCTAATTTGAGTAACAGGCTGTAAATTGATTTCTTTTTTTTTTTTTTGGCTTGATATGTGAAAATGGCATCCATGTAGCTGGTGCAGAGGGAAGGCAATTTTTTAAAGATACATGGCTTGACTTCTCCAAATAAGGCTTAACACATGTGTGAAACATCCTAATTTAGTGAAGTTCTGAAGAAAACAAAGCAGAAAAGGGTTTTGAAAGAAAATAGAAATCTTACTACATTCTGGAGAGCTTCTGTGCTCCTGTGCCTCTAGCATCTACTCTGTACCACCCATCTCAGATCACGGACCGTCATCTCATGATGAAGTTGTCTTACGACATTGTTGGAGGTATTACAACCCAGGAGGGTTGAAAACAAAAGCAATTCACCTCTATTATGAACCTCGTGCCATTTCTACCTGGTTTTAATTCCCTCACCTTTATGTATCTATAAGGTTCCTAATGATATAATACATTCTAGTGCTGGTTCTAATTAATTATTAAGATAATAAAGTTAAAAAAAGAAATAGATTAAATGTGCAGGTTCAGAAACATTTAGAAAAGTTAACTACAGAGTCTGAATACTTTGTTTCCAGCTACCTTACTTATCCATTCACAAAGATAAATCTGAAGTAAGCTGATTTGGTTCCATGGAAAATAATACAAAGGATGGCTCATAACTCTTAGTAAAAGTTCTTCAGAAAATCCATGCATTTATATATATGCCCCTTTCCCAACTCTGAGAAGGCCATTCTATTTGTACATAAGAATGTGTCATTAACATAACATCATCTTCTCTGGCGCTCAGAGATTAAGACACTTTTGCTTAGGATTTCTGGCAGATTGTGTAGGAATCATAGCAACAGGCCCTAGAAGCACATGCAGCTGATGGGAGCGGGGTGAGTAGGAGAGAAAGAAGAAAGAAGGATGTTAGGTATAAAAATATTTATCCAGGGTAACGGAGTATCAACAGAATTTTCTTTTCAATTAGTTGTACATATCTGTGAAGAATGGAATCCTTGGCCATTGGTTTATCCTTTGGAAAAATGCCCACCATTTCCTAAGGAGTTTCTATGACAACTCCTTAGACTGTGGCTCAGAGGAAATAGTGATGCCTATTATTTCTCACAGTCTACAATCAGATATAGCTGGGTATTTTGTGTCTGTGTAGTGGACTGCTATTGAACCCAGAATCAGATATAACTGGGTATTTTGTGTATGTGCAAGCATATGTGCACACATACATGTGTGCTTTTTTAACTGGAGTCTACCTTTACTAGGATAGGAGTTGCATGTTATGTATCTCATAACCCTTAAACCTCCTGCCTTGATACAAAGCATTTGGTAGGACTTCAGTGAATCTTTGTTGAATGAATGAAAATTATAAAGGATACTTTTGTTTGACAAGCACGGGTATCGCTAGATTAGTTTTATGTAGTCCATATAAATAACTCACTTCTTGTGGTTCCATATCCTGATGCGAAAATTATGCATTTACTGTGTTTTCATAGATATTAATGGGAGCTATTAAAAACTAGAAATTGTTTCTAGGTTGGTGGTCTTAGGCCTCTTATTGAATGAAAGAGACTTGAGGTAAATTTTAATTGTGAAAGGAATAAAACTCTGCACATTGCTTTGTTAAAGTTTAGCAGTTTGTGTGCATTATTTTCTATTTGTTTCATGAAGAACAACAAGACATTTTCTTTAATTTCAGCATGTCATGTAAAAAAAGCAAATGGAGTGGAGAATAAAGGGATAGGAGTAACCAATCTGGCATTGGGATATATCCCTTTCTTTACATCAAATATTTTGTTTAAGAAGTGTAGCTTAAAAATGAAACTATGAGTATGATGAGCCAATTAAAAAAAAGAATGTGTTATATTTATGTTTTGGTCCATCAGGTTTAGTTATTATGAACCAGATGATATTATGTTTCTGTTGGAAAAATGTTTTTAGAAGTTATTTAAAGTTATTTATAGAATGAAGCAAATCAGATCGTTACTTATATTTTGGGGGAGGGGAGCGCTGTAAAAAAATATGCGGAAAAGACTAATGTTTATGTACCATGATTTCATTAACATATTTCTACTTTCTTTGTCATCCAGGGTAAACGCTAAGGATATGTCATGAATTCCTGAGCCACAATAAATCTGGGAACGTCAGACTCTGTGTGTGGGTAAAATGGATAATTTTCTGACCTTTAGTAAGCTTTCACTAGAGCAAAGGAAGTCCCTCCACATAATGTTTCCCTACTACAAAATACTGGCAGGAAGCCAAAGTATGCCCTTTGGCAAACTTCCAGTCTGGATGGCTTTCCTGGAGCTAGAAGACATTCATGAATCTGCCCAGCCCTGTGATTTTTTTTTTTTTTTTTTTCTTTTCAGAAAGCCTCTGGAAAGACCTTTCCAACGTGCAACCTGCTGAGGAAGATGTGAGAACACATTAATCACGGATTTCTTCAAAAGGAACTTGGGGCTGAACTGCTCAAACTCAACAGGTCCACCCTCCTGCTCAGCGGGAGCCACAAGGCTATCACAAAATGCTGGCAGATAACCTAGACGTGGATCCAGCTGAAAACTAAGCTTAGGATAAGAATAAATTAGAATTTTCTGACCCTTTGAGATGAGCTGCAGCCATGTCTGGCTTTACTTCTGAAGGACGAAACTGATAGCAATTAAAATGTGTTAGTAAATATATTGTTTATTCTTGTTTTCCAAAGTTTTATCCCAAATCTCAATTTTTTTCCCCTCACTGTTTTAAATTAAATCCATTTTCATTTTAAATCATCATAGGAGAGAACTGTCTTACAGAAGTAATACACAGTTCATGTAGTACTTCTCAACCTTAGAAGTTTTCTAAGTTTTCTCTTTTGCTTTTATTTCGTCACTTCTTATACTGTCAGTTAGTTTGACATCGTTGGAGAGAAGTTGAAATTTAGTTATGAGCTGCCCAACAAACTTTTCTGAAAGTTTTCTCTTTCTCAGATGGGTATTCAGAGCATGATCCCGTCCCTTCCAATAGCAAAAGAAAAAAAAATAAGGACCTCTCAGAAATGTTTAGGTCATATTTAAGCCTTTTGGTGGATTTAGGACATTTCAGAATCACCTTGGTGTTATAAACCAATACAATTCCTGAGATGATTTTCACACACACTTATGAATAATCCCCTCTCTTTTGAAAATGAAAGAGCCAAAAAAAAAACCAGCCAGGCCCACAAATGAATTACTGGCCTACAATAGACCCACTTCTGGAGAAAATAAAATTAAGAATTGCACTTAAAGAACTTAAAGAACATTAGAGTGTTTTTTGCTTAAGATTCAGTTGTCTGGGTAGTTAAGACTCACTCAGACATTTCCAGAAGCTGACTCTAGACCAATAGCCTCCTGGTGTTATCTCTTGCCAATCTACAAATTCACTCCATCATCCGGCTATTCACATGACTTTTTCTTCCTCTGTCCATGATGTTCCCTCAGCCGTGAACATCTCACTAACTTTATCCAAGCCCAGTTCATCCTTCAGAGCCCAGAAAAAGTACAGCACCTCCTCAGAGTGTTCTAACCCATCCCTGATTAAATAGAGGCTCAAGCTTCCCAACTCTTGGGGCACCTTGGATTATTCCATTGGTAGTGACACATCCTGACTTGCATCAGAATTATTTGTTTGTGTGACTTACAGCTAGAAGGCAAGTTTCTTGACACTGAAGATCATTTCTCATTTGTATTTGTATCCCTGCAGTATTTAGTATAAATTGCTTAACCAACATTTGTTGAGAAATTAAAACATGAAATCATTTTAAGTATTGGCAATGAAATGATCAGATTCTTTCTTGAAACATAAACAGTCCTGTAGAGAATATGAATTATAGTCTTGTTTCATTCCCTTTAATCACTGACCATTTATTTATCCATGCTTTCAATAAGCATTTGATTGACCATTAAGGACAGCACTTAGTGAGGGGGCTAAAAGGGCTTGACAATAAGTGGGAAAAGACTGCAATTAAAATTAAGATGATAAAACAAAACGTTAAACAATATAAATATTGCTGATAACACGTTAGCAAAGAGGTGAAGCAGGTGTCCTGGATACTACACTCTGATATAAAGGCCTTACTGTCTCACTCCAATTCAGAACACGTCTTAAGGGTCATCCCATCTTCAGAACTTCCCGCTGGCTTCCAAGTCCTCCTTGAGGACCGCATGGAAGCTCAGCTTCTCCTTCTACACAATCCTACTTCCTGTCCTTCTCATCCCTTCCTTTCAACAGGTGACGCCCTCAGAAGCACTACTTAGTAACTACTTGCATGCCTATTTCTGTCTCAGAGTCTACTTCCTCAGACCACCCACCTTGTCTCCCTGCTCCACTCCATGTCTACACCTCTGATTTTACTGTCACTCTCAATAACAACAGTCCTTTGACCAAGTCTAGCCCCCCGAACTCCCACCAGCTAGGCAAGATGTCATCTACCCCGAACTACAAATGATGAGGGCCAGCCAGGTGTTCTAAGTCAGGAAGGGAAAGAATGAGTAACTGAGCAGGAATCAGGGATTCAGCCCGAGAGCAGGCAGAGAAGGTACCAAGCGACAGCAATTATACAGGGGCCGTGTTGGGATCAAGTAGGTAAACAGGTTAGAAGAAGTAGGCAGCGAGCCAGGCTGTTACAGACAACTGGTGCAGGAAAATATGGCCCCAAGGTTGGTAAGCAATGTGATTTGATAGTGTGAGGGACCTAACTGATAGGAAAATGATTTCTACAGTGACAGGTGATTGTATCTCTTTGTCTGGAACCGACTTTGTGATACTACTCAGAGTTAAGTCATGACAGAAGAAGTGATGGGCAGGAGGGATAAGAGGTAAAGCTAGAAACCAGCAATGCGGTTCACCTTCAGAGCGTATAATCTCTTGAGGTAAACAGTACCTATCGTATGACCTTTAGGTATTAGGCTGAATCATTTGAAATTGCCAATATTCGACAATATTCGACCTCCAAAAATGACAGTAGTTCAGTTAATTTATCTATTGACACCCCCACTTGAATGTAAATATTATTTTCCTCAATACTATATCACAGTACCCAGGACAATGTCTAGCACAGAGCAGGTTCTCAATACAAGTTTTGGATGAATTAATTAAGAAGTGAATTACTTAAGCCCCAAATATTTCTTGGCTATAATTTACTATCTTCCTTAGGACTCCTTGAATGATAAATACCAGAATCCCAATTTATATTATTTAAGCAAAGAAAGGAATTTATTGTCTCACACAATTGGAAATTTGAAGGATATCAGGAACTAGTTTCAGGAACAGCTAGACCCAGGGGCTTGAATAATGTCATAAAGATTTGGTCTCTTGCCTTTGTTCAACTCTGATTTTTCTCTGCGTTGGCTTTATCCTCAGGCAGGATCCCTCAATTTGATGATTCCTAGTGGTTCTGGGCTTATAGTCATTAGCTTAGCTATGAAAATAAAAATGCCTCTTTCTCAATTGTTCACATCAAAACTCCTAACCTTGAATTTCACAGAATCAACTTGGGCAATATCTGAAGAACTAAGGGAAAGAGGTCAGGTCTGCCTTGGTCCTGTGGACTGAGAATGGGAGACACGGTGGTTCCATGAAGAAGAATCATGGTGCTGTTACCAAAATAATAATTATGATTATAGTTGACGCTTATTGAGCACTTATCTCCCTTCTACATTCCTCTAAGGGAAGCACTATTATTATCTCTACCTCATACATGAGTCAACTGAAGTAAAGAGAGGTTAAGTAACTTGCTCAAAATCACACAGCTGGGAAGATAGAGCCAAGATTGAACAGTTCAGTTTACAGCCCATTCCCTTTACCACTACACTCTGTTACCTGAAGAGGAGTTTAGGGTTAAGGGAAAACATGGCTGTCTTCTCTACTTCTCTTATTAAGTTACAGAACCAATGGTTTGGTAGCATGAAATTCATGATGGCAAATGGAGCGTTGCTGTTTCACTTGTCAGAGTTGCCATGGTGACAGTTTTCTCTAAGACAGTCCCAGAAGTTGTCCTCTGGCTGCCAAGAAAGTGATCCTGGGCAACCACTTGCCAGAGCTCTTTTTTTTGATTTCCTCATGCATTCTTTTCCCCAGCTTGATGACTTCCATCAAGTCAGTTTTTTTCTGTTCAAAAATGATATCGAGTGTCTTCAATGTACTCAAACAAGAATGCTCTGTGGTTGTTTAAAAAATACTATTAAATTAAGTATCTTAGTTACATTATGTTTAGACCCTTTCTAGCTTTGACATTCCAGTAGCTTCAGGATATATATGTTATCCACACTCTAGTTGACAAATTTTGGGCACTGAAATTGACTCGCTAGTAAATGCCATAGCTCCCTCTGTCCCTCCATTCCCCACCTATCTCCTTGAGAGTAAGTATCAAAGTTTATTTCTAACGGGTAAAAAAAGTGGAGGCTCAGATGTTCTATTTTCCCTTAAAAACGATGCCTAGTGCTTTGTTGAAAGGAACTCTGGGGAACTGGAGAAAACCGAGGCCTGAAAGTGTGTCCACTTACCTGGTGTTGATGGGGCTTGTCTTTGAGGTAGAATGTCCGATCAGCTTTATTTCCCGTAGAGTGGGAGTGGGGTCAGGTGAAGGATTTAGGTCAAGGTTCTTCCCAATAAGGCTTCTGCTTGGCTGACTCATGCATTCATAGCTGTTGGACTGGGGCTTGTAACCTCTGCTCGTCTTTGCAGATCAGGATCCTCTGCAACTTCTTAGTTTCTGCTTTTTCATGACATTAGCTCTGTCTTGCCCCGATGCTGCCTCTGGCACTCACCTTGTTTAAGTGATTCCATCTCAGTTAGTTCAGTTGTAAGACTTACTGATTCATCCAAAACTATCGATGAGTTCAATGTTAGATCAATGGATTTCCCTCATCCTATAAACTGTGGCCAGAGGGCTCCTAGCTCATGGACCTAGGACCAGTCCTTCACTAGGGGTCATAGGTGGAGAGCAGTTTCAAGGAAGAGCATATGTATGCAGGAGTGCGGGTGAGATAAAGGAGCATGGAAATTATGAGTATGTCTTCTACATTATCCAAAATTGTTCTTTGTTATAAAACAAAGTGATTTCTTAACTGATATATCCACAGGGAAAATACAATGAGAATTAGTTTTCATGATAATGATCTATAGATCACACTTAATTCTGAGGTGACTTCTGAATACTCATCGACTAACTACGGTCATGGAGGGGTTTTGACGATTACAGGTTGTTCATTTTCTGCTGCTTGGAAAATGGCAATCTAGCTATGCCATACGAATAGTTATCCACTAACCAGGACATTGAACACAGTAACATTCCCAATACCAGCTCAAACTGCACAAGAGATTTTCCTGCATTTGGTCATTACACATAATTTCATGAAATGGAAAAATACAACACAAAAATAATGATTTAAGTTGGCAAATCAAAAGCCCTGTTATTATTGAGGAGGGAAACCTGATTGTCAACAATTAAAAAGTCAGGTAAAACCGAGTGCTAATGAGCACGTGAGAATTCTCCTGCATTGCAGATGGGCATATGGGCCAGTACAGACATTCTGAAGGACAAGCAGTGTATGAATATGTGGTGAAAATAGGTATGCATCTTCCCCATGGCTCAGTTGTCTAACTCAGATATATTCCCCAAGAGAAATTCTCCCATTGTCTGAGAAAAATCCATATGAGAATGTTCAGTGCAACATCACTTATGGTAGCTGGGACTGGTGGCAACCTAGATGTCCATGATTGGAAGTAATGGATAAATAAAATGTTATGATGCATCCCACATAGTATGCAGCAGTTTGAAGTAATAAACTAGGTTAGTATCCAGAAGCATTGATAGATCTTAATAAGAGAGTATTAAGTGAAAAAGTAACAAAGAGAAGGAGAGCTTAGTGTGGTATTACTTTGTAATTTAAAAACAGGTTCTGCACAAAGCAACACTAAATTCTTCAAGGACACATGGATATCCAAGGACAGATAGTAAACACATTGGAGGGGTCACCTGTGGGGGGGGGGAGCAAGGGAGTGAGGATGAGGGATGAAGGGGGAAAATAATCAAACTTTTAAAAAAGAGAGGGAGGGTTGCATGGCCAGATGCTGCTAGTGAGCCACAAACTGAGGAATATGATAATTCTCAATATTGTACACCTGAGGTCCAAAGAAGAGAATTAGAAAAGTGGAGGGGGAAGCACTAGGTTAGTAAGGAAACCCACTTATACGTGAGGGGGAAGCTAGAGGCCAGTGCTCTCCGGCTCGAAGTTCTCTCTTCCCCTGCCTGTAGCACTAACTCAGGGGCAGAGGTTTTCTGGTCCTCGTTGCCCCACCTTCTAGCTGTCTGACACAGAGCGGAGGAGAAGTGGAGACCACCGACGAGGGTGAGTGACACCTGGAACACTGATGATGAGAGCTGGGAGAAATGCAAGTAAGTCCTGAGCTGCAAAGATAAAAACCAGCGGGAAGTGGTTCCAAATCTGCCCCTTGTGTGACTCTTCCAGACCTTGGTTTGCTCATTGGAAAAGTGAAAGGGTCTCATCTCAGCTCTGAGTCCCAGTCCTGGTGGTCCATGATTCTCCCTCTCACAAGTTCATCGCTGATGAGAATGTCGTGTGGAGAGATGGTGCCCAGAAAGCGCACGCCCTCTCTTCACGCGCAGCCTGAGGAAACAGCCCACTGCCCTCCGTGACCCCACGGCCAAGTGCACTCAGGGTCTCCTCCCAGACGCCTTCCTGTTAGATAGAGGAGTCAGGTAAACACGTTTGCTCTGATCCTTTAAAAAATTTTTCCTTGGAATTCTTCTAAGGAAATGTGATATGCAGAGATAACAGATAAAATTGGCACATTTAAAGGTGCCATTTTGAGGGCTGTTTTGTCATTCCTTTGGGTGATTAATTGTGCAGGACCATCTGAAGAATAGCAAATAAGGTAGAATTACACTTTGTATAGAAACCAGGTGAAAGTAAGCTCGTCTACAAAAAGCAGGAACATTCTAAAATAAAGTACTCTTTTCATCAAAGATTTTTTTATTAGGAAAATATAGGAACTTCCCCTCTCCCTTATGTCTTCTGAATATTTCTATTTTCTCCCCAGGACTTTAACATCTCTTGACTAAACAGAGATAGGTATTTATTATATAAGCCAAAGCCAGCAGGTTAATTAAAATCATGCCTCACCTTCTTTTCCGATGGCCTCAGCTCTAAGCTATTCCCCCAGAGACCAGTGTCCACCTGCACCATTCACAGTGATGGGTTGCATGAGAGGAGACTGTGGGAGGTTGGTTATATGCAATATGCAGCATGGCTATGTTGCCCCAACAGGGAAAAAAATGTCTTTCTAACCCCAATGCTGAATTGTACATTTGCATTCTGCCTCATGAAGAAAGACCCCTATTATTTTTTCTGAAGGTTTGAGAGCATTTCCTGCAGAATGACAGAGGTATCCTCCCCCATGGAATCAGCATTCTATGGCATGTTGTAGGGTCGGTGGTCAGATGGGCTGCTCTTCCCTCAAGGAAGATCCACCTCTCTATTGGTGATTACTGCGAAGGACCAGATGTTTTCCTTTAACCTCCTATTGGTTCTAATCTCCCTCAATCTTTGATCCCAGCCCCACTTGAAAGTAACCCCTCATTTAGCTCCTCTTGGGTGGTCCTCACTGGAGATTTAGTTAATTCTAACTTCTTGTACAGTCTTCCTCCATGTGCGTCCATGGTAAAATTCTACCTTTCTAATTGCTAAGAGGAAAATTGTTAATCCTTTTGATTCAGGGAGCAGTGTAATAGCCTTAAAATTGGCAACTTAATTGAAAAACTCAGAAATTGCTGACTCCTTGTGGTCGTTCTTTAATAGCATTTCCTTCCCCATTCTTTTCTTCATTTTTTTCAAAATGAAAGAAAATAAAATTTGTTATTTAAAACAGGCTTACAAAAGACTGTCTTCTTGTTATCTCTCTGTTCCAAGGTTCTGTTTGGATTTCATGCGTGGTCTCAGGTATTTTATTGGTTATTACAGATCAGCTTAATGGGTTATTATAGAAAATGCTCACCAGAACACAGGAGGGACATGTGACACTGACTAATGGGAAATAGAAATTCTTCCTCGCCTCCTTTCCCATTATGTAAGAATAAACAACTTAAATTGCTACTCTTAGATTCCAAGGGTTGTCTAGGTTACATATGTCAAATATCAGTGTGAGTTTTGGAGATTAGGTGATTCTGCATTGCGACTGGTATATATTAGTATTTTCTTGACTTCATTATCAAAAGCTAACCAAGCAAGTTAGTTTTTTGAAAGAGATTTCCAATTTTGCTTTGGGTTTATAAAAGCAAATTCCTTTAAAAAAATTCTGGGAATAGAAAGGTTTCTGGGTTCTTGACGTATTCCATTGATCTTGCTTATGAATAGCGAAAAGGTCAAGGATTTTGCTTATTTGTTTTCCATAGGCACTCTAAATTTTAAAAGATTTGGAGACTTTTAAGGGACTTTTAAGAGACACTTAATTTCTTACAGATGCATTAGCATATTGAATTTATGTGAAAGAGTGAAGGCCAGGCAAAGGATATTGGGTTCATTATTTATTAGTGGAGCTAGTCAAAACTTCCCTGTTTTAACCAAGTAGTGGTTTGGCCCCTATTCAAGAAGCCATCTCTTAATATTGCTGTCCCCAGCAATTAATGTACCCTGGGAGGGTGGGTGTGCCTTTCCTATACTCAGCTACATTGGATTCTAAACTATGCAGGTCTATCTTGCCTCTGTCTGGACTGGACAGGATGCTTCTGGGTAATTATCTCAAAGTATGTGCTACCCTTCCTTTCTACTCCAAGTGAAACTCATCAGCAAGGCCTACAAACTGTGCAGAGTCTGAGCCTCTCTCCTCATCACATCTCATTTTCCATCATCTCCCCCATGCTTTCTCCATTCCTGGCACACTGGCCTTTTCTCATTGCCTCTTACCATGTTCCTTCATCCCGCATGGAGAACTATTTCCTCATGGTCACATGGCTTACTCCTGCCCTGCTCAGTCTGTCTCCCTCATGGAAGATTTCCCTTCCTGACTGTGCCACATGCAGTTATAATAAGCTCTTATATTACCATGTTCTTCACATCACAGCATCAATTTTACATTTAAGTCTTGTTTGATTGTCTTTCTACTCCACTATTTTGAGAGCTCCATGAGGGCAGAGATGGGGTTGAGTGTTGTTCACTTTTATTTCTCTAGTGTTTAGGAACTTGCCTGATGGTTAGTATTCAATAAATATCTATAGAATGAATGAGAGAATGAATGAATGAATGAATAACATTAAGGTTCACTTGACCTGCACCTGACTATTTCATGTAGGAGGTCAATGTTTGTATTCTGAAGCTCATACTTTGGGGAGTATCTGCATTTCCTCTCTTGCATTGTTAAAATTCTAGAGGGTGGAGACTGGCTCTCAGTCTTCTGAGACAAGTTTCTCTTGTCTAGTACTCAGTTCAGTCTCAGACAGTGGTGGGGGCCAGGACCACGCCTATGGGGTGGTAGAGCAGAGAACCCAATAACATGTGCCCCTCTGCTTCCTATACAGAGAAAAGTATTTAAATCAAACAAGTGGAAAAGAAGCAGAGACAGAACAAAAAGGTAAATGTAGCCTGAGTGGTATGTGGGTATGTGCACCTTGGTTAATGACTCAGAATCTCAAGGCTGAGTTAGCACATAAAAAGCCTTGGGTTTCTCTGAGCACCGGCCTGCAGTGGACACCTTCCTGCCTCATCCCCATAGGAAAGAGCGTATGCCTTACCTCCACTGGAATCTTACCATAACTGTCAAAGTCATATGGCATTAGCTATGCAAACTCCTAACCTAAGCTGTTTTGTTCTGCAATGATAGAACTCAAGATGGAAAACTAAAATTGACCATGCCATGTTTCATTTATCCTTCTCTTTATCCCCAAATTTAGTGTCATGGAGCCTCTGCCTCTTTATAGCTTTTCTGAGTTACACTGCAGTTCTGAGGCCCTCAGTATGGCCCCCAGGGGCCCTGACCACACTGGCTGGGCCCAAAGGACTAGTGTTGATAAGCGGCTTACACTTAAATAATCGCTCATAGCAATGGAGTTTCCTATATGATGATCTCTGGCAGAATCCAAAGTTTCTCTTTCAAATTAGCCTTTACTTTAGTAATAGAAGCTAGAATCCAGCATTAAAACTAGTTTTATACAGTTTTCCCACTTATTTTTGCTATTATTTTGCATGTTTTAATTTTTTCTTTAAAACCATATTCTTAAGTGATTTAAAGCACAGTTGTCTGTGTAGAATTTATGCTGCTGCATTGAATAAGACAAAATTCACCCTTTTAAATAAGAAAAGTTCATCTTTTTTCTGGTGACTATCAAGGGGAATATAATTTTATCAAGCTATTTCTTCTCTACTCTATCCATTGCTTGTCAAGTTTAGAAACAAAAATTGGAAAATCTCACACTTTCCAAATGAGTCCCTGTAGTAAATAGAAACTTAGCTCTATTTTACCACACTGCGTAAGATAGCCCTTTTAGAAAGCATTTCAAGATAGGTAATAATGTGTCTCAAAGGCTAGAAATATTGATTTATAAAGTTAGGTGTGAATAAAATCTAAAGATAAATAGTGTATCGTTAAAAAGTGAAATAATATTATTTTGATTCATACTTCACAATTTTTGAAGGAATGTTAAACTCTTATATAAATATATGGCCTCCCCAGCTGTTCAAATAGTATGATTAATTAAATGGATTCTGTCTGAAAACCAACACTGGCTCTTGTTCTCAAGTTGCAAATATGTCTAATGTAAAGGGAAATGGAAAAGTTTTTCTCCGCTATCTACTGCATTTGAGGTAAAGAATTAATATTGTTGAAATTCCAAAGTATTCCTTAGCATGTATGTAAGTGTGTGTTTGTGGTGTGAACACGTGGGTGTGTATGGTATGTTTTTTTAATGGCAGGAAACTTCACCTATAAGGAACTCAGCTATTTGACAATCTCATCAATCCAGAATAAAGCCAAGAATTTGTTAAAAGCCAACAAAAGAGACTTCTTAGAAGGCCAGACAGAGGTGATCAAAGCCCACTCACTACATCTCATGCATTTAAATATAGAAAGAAAAAAGTCATAGACCTTGAATTAGAATATTACCGTGTTTTCTTTTAGTATAAGTTAAATAACTTGCCTGGAGGGTGCAAAGCCTGAAGGGGCGGCTGAGGCAGATTGCAGTGGTTGATTGGGACTGGAAAGTGGAAGGCCTTAATTCAGGGTACATTAGGTAGTCAATGAGCTACTGAGAAGGAGAAAGACTTTATTAGACACGTTCTTTAAGAAAAATAATCTAAGTGAGTAGAATATATTTCAGAGGCTGGAAATCAGAGGCAGTTATCATACTATTTCATTAGTCCAGAGACTATGGCATTAGCACGGGTGAGCTAGGGTATGGAGAGGAAAGTAAAGTCTTAAGAAATATTATGAAGTAGAATAAAAAGGAATTGTTTTGGTTGAGAGAAAATTGAAAGGTGTCTTGAAAAATTTAAGTCTGTGGTGGTAAAATGGTGCTACTGACAGAATTAAGAAACACAGGAGGAAGAACAGGTTTGGGTGAGGGTGGAGGAAGATGGTGAATTCAAGTCTGTAATTTGAGGTATAAGTAGAATATCTAGGAGAAGATGTCTAATAGGAGCTTCAAATGCAGAGTTGGACTGTCTCTAGGACCAGGTATAAAAGCAAAGACCATAATAGCTAATATTTACTGAGTACTTACTAGGCGTAAGGCACTCTCCTACACATTTTTCATGTATTCAATGTTCACAACTCTCCCATAAGGTAAGTACTATTTTTAATCCATTTAAACATTTATTTTTAATAAATTAAAAATGTAAAAGTAGTAATATAATCATTGTGAAAAATTCAAGCCATAGATAAGTGAAAAGTCAAAAGAAGAAATCAAAGTTTGTAAGTCAAGTGAATAACAGGGTTTTTTTTTCTCTAAATAATGTTTATAGCAAATTAGAAGCAATTTTTTTAAAAGACAAGGTAACAGAAAATTAATACCTGCGTAGAAAAGGAAAAAACATCAAAACCACAAGAAGTAGAAAAAGAACGAAAACAAACATGCCACCACCAAGGAAAAAACACACAGAAAACCTATGGCAATTTTGGGCATTTTAGGAGAGAAATAGTCTTTCTCACTTTACTAAGCTCTGGGGTTCTAACTCTCTAATAGCCCACTAGATAATTGACTTTAAAATGATATCAAGAAAAAAGTTAAATGATAGTTCATGTAATCTTTTAGGAAGGCAGAAAAATTTAGTTCCTATACTATTTAAAATCAAAGATCTTTTGCACAATGAGTTAAACTATAACGTAATCAATAAAGTCAGCAAGACCACATGAATTATTCCATGGTGGTTCCATGCTACTATCATATTATGTTTGTAACAAACTAGGTGTCAAATCTTCCTTCCCAGGCAAGCAGAGACTGGACCCGGGTTGAAATTCTACTAGCAGGGATTGGTATTGGAGTGGGTGTGGTTTTTCGGCACTTTGGGGGCTCTAATTAAAGGGGAATTAGAATCAAAGTTGAGGTAAGGGTTGGGGTGAGCCCAGGAAGTATGGGAAGTTCCGAAACATCTGGTCCAAGGGTAATGGATGAAAAAACAAAAACCAGATTTAAAGCAATGGATCACATCAGAGAGCTGCAGACAAGATGGAGTAATGAGGTTTGAGAGCAGGGACCAGAAAGATTCCCAGAAGCAATGGGCTATAGAAGGTACAAGACTTTTCTAGGGTAAGTAGGGTCAAGCATAAGGTTAAAGAAGGAACAATGGGGGGCTCAATTCTTTAAGCAAAGAAATGAAAGTCTTTGCTTAAAGACTCAATGAAAATGAGTTTACAAAGAATGTGGAGAAACATCTGGAAGGCAAGAAAAGCAGGATGATAAATATCTATGTATTTCATATATATTTACCTCATTTATACTGTATTATAAATATAAACATATGTTATAAATGTATATATATGTATATACATGTGTATTTGTGTGTATATATACAAAACAGAAGATGAAGGCTAGCTACTGTTCAGTGTTTACTTCCACTAGTGATAGAAAGGAGAGAAAAGAGCTTAATTTTTAATGAGAGGAATTTTGTTAGCTTTTGAACTGCTTAACAATATGTATTCTGCCCTTTGCATGTGAAGATACCTCTCCAGAATTATAAGCTGTTGCTTTGTACATTCATTTATTCATTCTTTTTTAAAAAATTAATTCCTGCATTCATTCAGCAATGTTTATTGAGTGCATACTATGTGCCAAGCACCATGCTAAATACTTTACACTGGCTAATAATGCAAGGACACAAACAAATAAAATAACTATAAATTGACAAACATTTATGAAGGAAAACAAGTGGGGTAATCAAATTAATAAGTAAGATCTAGTTCAGGTTCAACAATTAGAGAAAGTTTCTCTGAGAAACTAACATTTAAGCTGGAACCTGAAGGGCAAATAGGATCAAAATAGTGAAGAATGAGAAGAATTGTTATTTTTTAATCTATTGGTGCATAACAGACAACTCCAAAATTTAGTGGCTTAAAACAATAACCAGGTCCCTGTTATGGTACTCCCATAGTGTACAATAAAAAGTCATGGACGAAATACATAGAACAATTATCAGGAGACCTTGAAAGGTGGATAGAAGAAAACATGACTCAAGAAACAACCCAGCAGTGAGTTTCCTATTTTTTTGTTTTTCCTCCTATATATGCAGGTGAATGTAGCCAGGGGAAAAAAATAACCTCAAGAAAACAGAACAGGAAGGGGTTACTTCTCAACCCAGTTTATGAGGCCATCGTTACCTTGATACCAAATCTTGACAAAATTAGTACAAGAAAACTACAGACCAATATCTTTTATGAACAAAGATACAAAAGTTCTTAACAAAATAACAGTATTAGCAAATTGAATCCAGAAATATATAAGAAAAATTAGTTATATACCACTGCAAAGGGGGATTTATCCCAGAAATACAGACAGGTTCAAAATCAGTGTAACTCACTAAATTAAGGGGAAAACAAGAAAAAAAACACATGGTTTTATCAACAGATGAAGAAAAAGCATTTGGCAAAACTCAACAACCATTCGTAATTAAAAACTCTCAGCAAGCCAAAAATAGAAGGGCATTTTAAAAAGCCCTACACTAATATGATACCTCATGGGAGGAGATTGAATGCTTTCTCCCTAAGATCATGTACTAGGCAAGATGACTATTGTCACCACTCCTGTTGCAGCACTCTTTACAATAGACAAGACATGGAAGCAACCTAAATGTCCATCAACAGATGAATGGATAAAGAAGATGTGGTATATACATACAATGGAATATTACTCAGCCATTAAAAAGAATGAAATAATGCCATTTGCAGCAACATGGATGGACCTTGAGGTTATCATACTAAGTGAAGTAAGTCAGACAGAGAAAGATAAATATCATATGATACTGCATATATGCGGAATCTAAAAAAAAATTATACAAATGAACTTATTTACAAAACAGAAACAGACTCACAGACTTAGAGAAGGAACTTATGGTTACCAGCAGGGAAGGGATAGATTGGGAGTTTGGGATTGACATGTACACACTGCTATATTTAAAATAGATAACCAACAAGGACCTATTGTAAAAAAAAAAAAAAAAAAATTAAATTAAAAAATATCATATTAGAACTCCTAGCAAATTCAATAAGGCAAGAAAAATAAATAAATGGTATCCAGATAAGAAAGGAAGAAGACAACTATACTTGTTCATAGATGACATTATTGTACATAGAAAATCCTAAGGAATATAGAAAAAAGCTCCTAGAACTAATAAATGAGTTTAGTAAGGTAACAGGTTTCAAGGCCAACATTCAAAAATAAATTGCTTTTCTATAGTCCAACAAAGAACAATTGGAAACAGAAATGTTTTTTAAAAAGTAACATTTACAACAACTTAAAAGATTGAAACATTTAGTTATAAATTTAATAAAATATATTCAGGACTTCAACCCATACCTCACACCTTACACAAAAATTCACTCAAAAAAGATCTAAATATACAATGCAGGACTATAAAACTCTTGAAAAAAATTATAGGAGAAAAATCGCCTTGACCTTGGGCTAGGCAAAGAATTCTTAGATATTACACCAAAAGCAAAATCTAAGAACAAAAAAATAAATTGTATTTCAACAAAATTTAAAATTTTGTTCTTCAAAGGATGTCAATGAGAAAATGAAAAGAAAAGTAACAAATTGAGAGAAAATATTTGCAAATCACATATTTGACAAAGGCTTTGTATCCAAAAAATATAAAGAACTTCCAAAACTCAACAATAAGAAAACAAAGAACTCAATAAAAGCATAGGCAAATGATTTGAGCTAACATTTTGCCAAAAAGAATATGCAGAGTGCAAATAAGTATGTGAAAAGATGTGCAACATTAATAGTCATTAGGGAAATGCAAACTAAAACCACAATGAGTTACCATTAGAATGGCTAAAGTAAAAATACTGAAAATAGCAAATGTTGACAAGGATGTTGGACAACAAGAATTCTCATGTATTGCTGGTGGGAATGCAATATGGTACAACCACTCTGGCAGTTTCTTACAAGTTAAACATTCACTTAGCATATGACCCAGCAATCACACTTTAGTAATTTATCCCAAATAAATAAAAAGTTATTTTCAACCAGAAACCTCTACATAAAGGCTTAAAATATTGTTAAAAATCACCAGAAACTGTAAAAATTCACAAAATACTTCAGTGGTTAGTAAATCCATACAGTGGAATACTACTCAGCAACAATAAGTAACAAACTATTAATACATCAACAACATGAATGATTCTCAAATGTATTATACTACTTGAAAGAAAACAGTCTCAAAATGTTGAATACTGTATGATTCCATTTATGTGACACTGACAAAAGCAAAACTATAGGTTCAGAGAAGAGATCAGTAATTGCTAGAGTTTGGTGGGCATGGAGTTATGACTACTGAGGGGTAGTACAAGAAAATATTTTTGGATGTTACACTTCTCTGAATTAATTTGTGGTGGTGGCTTCAAGAATCTATGCATATGTTGAAACCCATAGAACTGTAAACCCCCCCAAAAATTTACCATACATAAAATTTTAAAAGTAAGGTAAATTTAAAATGGCAATAACCATTTTATTGCTTACAAATTTGTGAGTCAGGAATTTGTCAGGGTCCAACTAGGATGGCTCTTCTGTTCCATATGGTGTCAACTCAAATGGAATTTGAAAATCCAAGACAGCCTCATTTATATTTCTGAGTCTTGTTGCTGGTTATCAGCTAAAACACCTTGGTTCTTCTTCATGTGGCATCTCTTTCTGTATGGTCTATTATTGTTCAGGGTCTCTCTCTGCATGTGCCCTCTCACTTCAGCAGGATGGCTCGAACATTTTTACTTAGCAGTTGGGTTCTGGGAACAAAAGTGGAAGTTACAAGGCCACTTAAGACCTGGTTTCAGAAGTTGCAGAATGTTACTTCTATTGCATTATATTAGTCAGAAATTTAGTCTATTAAGAGGAGGGAAAGTGGCCTCTATCTCTTGATGGGAGGAGTGGCAAAGTTTCATTGCAAAGGGGTGTGGATGCAAAGAGACGTCATTCACTGTGTGTGGGAGTGGAGTAAGGAGGAGCACGACGAATATTCCATGGCACGCCCAAAGGCTCTGAAAAAGCTGAAATAAGAGGAAACTAAAAGAAGGTCACTGTGGCTGATGATGAATGAAAAGAAGTTTCAAGAGGGATAAGGTAGGAGGAAAAGGTAGAACAAGATCATGTGGGATCTGACAGCTATTGTTGTGAGTTTGGTTTTATTCTAAGTGCAGTAAGAAGCCATTGAAGGATTTCAAGCAGAGAAAATCTGATACGGTCTTGCTATGTAGAGCATGACTGTCTGCTAAAGGTGAACAAAATTCAACTAGAAGTTGAGTAAAGAAGAAAATCAATCAACATTTCTTTTCCCCTACAATCATCATCAGCACCTTCAGGGTGAAAAATATATTGATGTCAATAGAAATTTTCTTATTTTTGTGCCTCTTGTCTCACATCACATTTTTCCAGGTTTCCGTTGTAACACAATAGGGTTTGAGGTAAACTATGTTTCAAATCGACTTTGCATCTTTTTCAATGACCTGGAGATTCTCTTGGTTATCCTATTGTTTATTCATACCTGCTTCTACTGTAGCTACTGTGGCCCTGGTGCTAGCTTTAGGTTTGCAAATTTTCTTTCCATACCTGTGAATAAAGTCATGAAGATGGAATTCACCTACCCAAAGTATTTAATTATATTAACTATGTTCTTGGACCAGTGTAAGAAAGTGGCCAAGTATAATGAATAAGACAGACACGACCTTGGCCCTTACTGATCTTACAGTCTAATGAGGAAGACAAAGAACAAGTAATTATAAGTATGATGAGTGTTACCAAAACAAAGTACTAAGGTGTGTTTGAAAGAAGGAGCTGACCTAGAACTGATCATGGCCTGATGACAACAAGAAGACCAGTCATATTGGAACAGAGGCCCATTGTATAATAAAGAATTTGGCTAGACTTTGGTCTCTAGGAGGTAACCTCTTACTCCTTGGAATTTCCTGAGTGATCACTGTATTTGTTGTTCCTGGTAGAAACCAGAACTATGCCTGAATTTATGCTCATGAGGGGACTCAGGATGGGGTTAGCTACTCTGGAAGAACCAACCATGTGATTTTAGCATTAGGGTTTGACCCATGTGGTATCAGCCTGACCTGTGGGGAGGAGAAGGATGCTGGAGATTCAGTTCAATCCTGTGGTCAGTGATTCAATCAATTGTACCTATGCAATGAGACCATGATAAAAACTATGGACACCTGTGACTCAGGTGAGCTTCCTGGTTAGTGATACACATTGGTGTGCTGGGAGGGTGATAGGTCCTGAGGGCAATGGAAGCTTTGCATTGGGACCCACTCAGATCTGGCCCTATATGTCTCTTCATTTGCCTGATCCTGATTTATATCTTTTACATATAACTGTAACCATAAATATAGTTCTTTTCTGAGTTTTATGGGTCCTTCTAGGGAATTCTTGAACCTGAGGTGATAGTGGGAACCCCTGACTTTGTAGTCAGTTGGTCAGAAGTGCAGCTGGCCTGAGAACTCCAGAGCTTGTGGCTTGAGTCTGAAGTGAGAGGAGTCCTGTGCCCTTGACCTGTGAAATTTGACCTAACCTTGGCTAGTGTCAGAATTGCATTGCAAGGCCAATAATGGGAAATCCAGTTGCATTGACAAAATTGGGCCAGATTATGGAAGATTTAGATATCAGGCACTAGACTCGGAAAGGGAACATTGTACAATATATAAAATAACAAAACCTTAGATTTAGTTAGTATTTGCCATGTGTCAGACACTTCTAAGTATTTTTTAGGTACCTTAGGTAACTTTTCCTTACATTTTGTCTCCTTCTATCCTATCGTAGGGAGCATTAGTAATTATTTTATAGATGAGTACTAACAAAAAAATCCCCACAAAAATAACGATGGATTCTTCACTAGTCTGAGATTTGCCATTCATGTGCTGCTGATCTTGGAAAGACCATAACTTTCATGACCTCATCAGCCCTTCCATCCCTAAGATTTTATGATTGTACATGGTTAAGGTGCATTCTAAAAAGTCATGGGTTATTAAAGTAGTCTCTAAGAGCACATTTAAATTTGGCCATCCATTTGTATTTTCAACAAATATTTACTGAACATCTGCCATGTGCCATACACTAGGTTATGCTTTGAAGATACAGGGATAAGCAAGGTATGGTTCCTTCCCTCTCAGAGCTAATAGTCATTCCCTCAATACCTGTACTATTGGGTAAATGCCCTTTTTATTTCATATGAGTTTCCATTTAAATGAGCAACCCGAAAGAAAGTGGGTAGATCACAAAAAGGCAGCAGATTACATGGGGGTGGAGAAGACTGGTAATGAGTTTTGCCTCACTATTAGGAGAATGGAAAATTGAATGGAGGCAGAATGCTAAGGACAGACTGTGGGCATGTGAGAGTCACGTGATTTCTGGCATTAGCTAGCCATCTTGTGGAGGAAACCCAAACAATAGTATGTGTGTGGATTTTGTACATAAGTGATAGGGAGGCGGGGCAATACCCCCTCTACATTTTTACTCTCATCTGACTATACAAGGAACACGACCCCAGTTTCACAGCCTAGAAAAAGAAGGAGAGCTTCAGATTTGCAGTAGAGAATTCAAGAGGAGGAAGAAACAAGACTGGCTCGCCAGGGTGACATTAGACACGCATAAAGACTAGATCAGTGTTTCAGAGCTTGGTAGATATCCAGAACCATTTGGGGGTACTCTGTGAACATACAGATTCTACCCTAGACTTTTCAAATCAGAATTTCTAGAAGAGATTTAGGAATAGGGCTTCCAAGATCACTTTGATGCTCTGTTACACTTGAGAACCACTTGTTTACCTGATTGGCAAGCAAGGAGGTGCATAAGGACGCAAAGAGAGCTGTCATCAACAATGGCCCCTTTGCTCTCAGGACATTATTCTTTTCAATGGTTCGGTTTGGTTTGTAAAGCAATTGATGTATGGATCCTGCTTTTCCCTTCTTCCATCTGTGGATCTTCATTCTTAGTTTCTTTTGTTGGCATCTGAAATCTTGGGAGTTAAAGAGACAATGTGTTTTGTATTTATTTGGAGCAGGGGTGTCATTTCTGCCTTGTATAGTAGACATAGACTGGGTACTTTTGGTGAAAATCTCAAGGATGGGGTGGAAAGTAGATTTTAACCATCAAAATCATTTGAACTAACCAAATCAACAATAAATCACAAACTCCAGTTTTCTGTTTAAAGGGGAGGAGACCAAGGCACTGGATGTGCAAATTAGCCAGGCCATGACTTGCTGGCTCTGGTTCATTTTGTAAACAAAAGCAGGCCTGAATTCAATCAAACATTACTTGTTAAAGTAAACTAGCAAAAAGCTGGTGAAAATTAAAGTAGAACAGAAGATGTTTTCAATAATTTCATTCTCCAGCTTTTAGCTTAAAAAAAAAAAATCTACCCACCATTCCATTCTATGGGGCATGTCCTTCTTTTCAAGACACTTTCATGAAAATTAAAGAGCATTGTAGTCATGCACATATTGAAAAATGCCACCTGTAGTATTGGGTAAATTGCCTTGAGAATAAAATTCTGAACACTATCATTTGTAGTTTTGACAATATTTCTGTAGGCTTTTAGAGACTTTTTAAATGAGAGAAATGGGACCCAATAGGTTGACTAGGTGAGAGACTAAATTGTTTGATAAATACCATGTGTCTGGTATGTTATACTTGTTTGAAGTGACACTGAGAGATTAGTTGTTTCTAGATATTTTTTGGTTAGGTCTTTAATCTATACAGAGCCGTTGAGTTTCCCCTCAAAACTGAACAAAGCCTGAGGGGTTTTGCTTTATGGGGCTAGAAACAAGCGGACCGTTGCTTTTGCCTGAGGTGAAGTTTTCCTCTGAGGTGACAGGTCTGAACTTTCTCAAAGGGGGACAGTGGGAATACCACCAGAATCCCTGGATGAAGGGAAGTGCTAATTATTAAGCCCTAACTTAAAAGTCTCAGTAGGAATTTTCTACTTTGCATGTAGAACTGTCATTTTGGAGGTTGTGTAGGGGCAGAGATCCAGAAGGTCATTTCTAAGAGTTCTGGGACTCGGCGTAGCTGCCAGGCTGTCCACCTAGGCCAAAAGCAATCCTGAGTCATTGCCTGAAACTGCCTCCACCTGTGAGCTTGTGTTATGTTCCAGCAACTGCAAGAGGTGTTGATTCATTTCAGGCCTAGTTTGTCTACGATGAAGTTCAACCCACCACAGAGGGACTCAGGGGAGCTCCACTGTGGGCTCCAGGTCTGTGATTTATGTTTTGCCTGGGCTTTTCTCCGCACTGTTGATAGTGAGGTAGACATCAGACGTGTTTAGGTCAAAAGATAACGCACAGTACCTCACCACAGTGCGGAACAGTGGTGGGCAGGGAGATCTGGCAGGCACAAACCAACTGCTGCTGATGAAACAACCAGCAAAGTGAAACAACAACTACACGAGCAACAGCACTCCTCTGCTCTGGAATCAGATCCAGGAGGCAGACATTTGCGGTGATCTCCCCAAAGACCACACACCAGCATCTAACCCTGGTGCAGAAGAACGTGGGCTTCTTCCTACTCAGGTACACCAGCTGACTGTCGAATACTCAGCTTGGGGTGAGTACAGATGAGCAACCTCCCTGCCCTACCCATCAGAGCTCTTATGACTAGAAGAGGATTCATTTAATGCTTAATGATGATTTGGATATAAAATAATTACCAATTAGTCTTCTATAAACGCTTTCATTGTGGGTCTTCTTAGAGACAGTGCAGGGGTTGAAATGACCTCTTGTAATTCCGTCTTATCCTATGGTCTCATGATGATTTGTTGCAATGACGTCAAAGGGTGGAAACCATTTTCTCCTGACACTTTAGATATCAGCCATGGGAGGAGCTTTTTCTACTTCAGGGTTGTGGCTTTGCTCTGGGAGTTGACGGTTCTATTTTGAGAAATACTAAATTGTTATCTTTCATCCTGGTACCCATCAATGGCTTTGGCCCAGCAACCACTTACAAAAGTAATTGGGCTTGCAAAAGGTCCTTGGGGGAAAATGTCCTGGCTCATACTCTAATAGTCCAAGGAAACAAGAACAGCTTCCTAGCACCCCGACCTTGATGCCTGCCTTGCTGGGGTGAGCAGGAATGATGTTTGCACCGTCTTGTATCTCCGCCTTTACTCCTTTGTGTTTATTCCATTGCTGAAAGACTCAGAACATCACTTTTTCTAGCACATATTGTTTGTCTGAAAATACACCTGGAGAGCTGCCCAATTTGGAAATGACTTAAATTACAAAAAAAGCACAGCTGTCTTTAACAGCTCTAGGAGTTCATGCAATGAGCCTACAATTTATTGAGTAGGATTAGATGCTTATTGCCTATGACACTTTAAATACCATTACATTGAAGTTTATACAAGAAAGTCCAAGTTTAAAACTGGAATCTTAGCAATAACAGCTGGGCCATTTGTTTATGTGATAGGCAGGAAAGAATGACTTCTGTAATCTTCGTATTTGGCTTCAAGATTCTGCTTAGAAAAAAAAAAAAAAGATGGGGGGGTGAAGAAGCTAATTTCGGATTGTCAAGCTGAGCTGAACACTGCTGGCTAATTTGTCCCTCATGTTAAGACCTCTGCCAAGGTTCCTCTTGTCTCCTCTTGCTCTCTCACACCTGACAAACCAGCGCTTGAAATACTGTAGCCCACCTCTCTGACAGCAAGGGGTATGTCGCTAGCTAGCTTGCAGCTCTCTCCCCCAGGCGGCTCACATTCCGCATTTTGTTTCTAGCATGAAAGACTTTGTTTTAAATCATAATAGCAACCAGGCTGTAATCACATTAGAGCGCACATGGAGAACTTGCAAAAAGTCATGTGTTTTGGATTTGACATTCTGATTTATGGTTGTGTGCTCCAGTTACACAGCTGCAATCTCATTTTCCGACAAAGATGTTTTCTATTTTTCTATTACTTTGCTTCACCCTGTCTTTATGTTGGGGAAAATGAAAGCCACCAGGTGAAGTCATAACATAAGTACAAATGTTTTCGTGTTTGGGTTGGAGAGCGTAATAAATGGCGTATACCGGCATTTCAAACACAGCTTGTTATTTTTGAATAAAAGTGTAAAGGGAGTTGCTTACTTAAGGTAATCGCAAATTAAAGAGGTACGTGGAAATTTGTTTGTAAAACCCAGAATTATCCTACAAACTTTCTATCTCCGTCATCTGATATCAATTTCCTAGGAGGGAAGGGATGGCAATGTTCCATTTTAGATATTTAGGTAAATGAAGCCCCCTACTTAGTATGCTCACGTCACAAAATTCTAGTAAGTTCAGGCTTAGGAACTCATAAAGGTAACCTCTGCCAAACTGGACATTGCGCAAATAAGGAAAGTGACTCGCCCAAGGCCACACAGCTATTTAGGGACAAAGATAAGACTACAACTTAAATTTCTTTCACCTCAGTCCAATCCATTTCCCACCACTCTGTTTAAAAGCAAGTTAAACTGTACTTTTTATGGTAAACTGACCACCATCACAAATAATATTCCAAACAAATCTTCTGTTAACATATGAAAAAGAGGGATGGGATAGGGAGAGTGGGAGGGAGGCTCAAGAGGGAGGGGATATGGGGATGTATGTATACATAGAGCTGATTCACTTTGTTATAAAGCAGAAACTAACACACCATTGTAAAGCAATTATACTCCAATAAAGATGTAAAAAAAAGATTACCTACCACAAAAAAAAATAAAGGTTATACTCCATTTATATACAAAATATATATATATATGAAAGAGAAAATTCCTCTTACTCTTTTGGTTTTTGCTTCAAGTCTAAACATGTTCTTGTTGTTGTTGAGTGTGGTGAAAATTCAGACCTATACCTGGTTCATCAATACACATGGCACAGTGTTCTGTCTTGCTCTCATATTTGGAGTACATTATTGTCAACAAGTGTAGCAATCTTGAACTCAAATATGTTAAGATTTAACACATTTCAGTTCTGCATATTTGAACAATTTCAAATATAGTTATGCTTTTAGCAATTCAACAAAGTCTTGATCAAAGGATAAAAATTATTTGTATAAGAAAAATTTAAAAATACATAGTATGAAGGTACGCATGGGTACAAATGGTCTGATTGACATGGAAATCTCTAAAAAGAGTGGAAAGAACATTAGAACTCTATTGTTTGGATCATCATTTTGGTGCCCATTTTCCTCTCACATAGATTTGGTCTTTGCTTTTTTGGAGGATTTTGGATTCTGGCCATTAGGTCACCATAGTTTTTCTATAGAGAAGAAAATCCATATACATAGTGATTAAATATAATCTTTATTAGTAGGATTTTCTACTGTAGATAAGGATTCAATTTTTTTCCCTTTATTCAGGGAGTGGAGAGAGAATGAGGGACAAACAATTTTACTTACTATTTTTAGCTGAATGCACATGAGCAGATTGCTATATCAAAGTTTTAGATTCTCTTAGCTGTATGAGAATAATACTTAGCAGGTGTAGTAGACATATTTTTGGTGCTGATACCCCTCTCCCCCCAACCTCTATTCTTCCCTTTTCCTGCCAATAGCACCAAGATTTCCTTTTGGTGAAGTTCCTCCTACCTCAGTCTCATCCATGAGACAAACATCACCTTATGTGGAGCTCAAAGGGTGAGCTGATCCCTTAGGCCAGTCACCTTGTCTCACCTGCTCCTCTGTGACAGTGATGGCATATGGGTGGACACGTGACAAGGTGGGCCAAGAAGACGGAATCTAAGGGCTTCTGAGGACCTTGCCATTCAATGTGCTGTGGTGAGAATGTGAGGCCTGGAACTTAGCAGCTATTTTTTTTTTCTTCATACATTTATTTATTTATTTATTGGCTGCGTTGGGTCTTCGTTGCTGCACGTGGGCTTTCTCTAGTTGCAGCGAGCAGGGGCTACTCTTGGTTGTGGTGCACAGGCTTCTCATTGTGGTGGTTTCTCTTGTTGTGGAGCACGGGCTCCAGGCGTGTGGGCTTCAGTAGTTGTGGCACACGGACTCAGTAGTTGTGGCTCGCTGGCTCTAGAGCACAGGCTCAGTAGTTGGGGTGCAGGGGTTTAGTTGCTCCACGGCATATGGGATCTTCCTGGACCAGGGCTCGAACCCGTGTCCCCTGCATTGGCAGGCAGATTCTTAATCACTGCACCATCAGGGAAGTCCCAGCAGCTATTTTTTTTTTAATCTCAAGGGGAGAACCTGGACCTTCTGAGCAGCTAACATTGAGGAAGGCAGAATGGAGGGACAGAGAAGAACAAATTTCGTGTTATGTGGATTGAGCTGCTGGATCAAGTTTCTGCTGAAGGTGACCCTACCTGGATTTCTAGTCACATGAGATTTAAAAAAAAATATCCTATTTTAAGGTTTTCTGGCATTGTAACTGGAAGGCTCCCAAACTCCTAACTGATATACCAGGGAAGTAGAAAGAGTGAAGTTTCAATTTGAACCTAGATATCAAGATGGTCTTTTAGGAAGAAGTGCCTTTGTGGAATCTCATCTATCTCATAGCAAGGATTGCGCTTACGTACGTCATCAGCACAGTGACTGACCAGAGTGGGTGCACCTATGAATTGTAGCTATTGTTATGATGATGATGATGGTGATTATGATTGCTAGAGTATCGGTTAGAGAAATTATTTGGCAAATACGGAGAGAAGACACTGGGAAGTGTATCTTTGGCTGACATGATAAAAAAAAAGCAAGATTACTGTTAATTAAAACAATTTTACTTTACCACAATGTTTATGTAAAGACAGACTTTAAAATTTGCCTAAATTTCCCTATTCAGTATTAAAAAGAAGGTCTGCTATTAAGTTATTCTCGACCGCTCATTGTTTCTTTCATGGGTCTTTAGTGAATGGTGAGTTCCCCTTCACCCCACCCGCCATTATATTACGATAAACTTAAGGCTGGCTCAAGATCCACATTGTTCCAAGACGACAATACCCTCAAATATAAGCAGCTTTTCTTAAACCAAATCCAAAGTACTATTTCGATTGTCCTTGCATTTTTCAGGGAACGTCAGTGTGTGGTTTCTGAAGGTAGGGACACAGCTGGGAAATGCTGCAAACTCCATTAATCCCCCTATTAGTGCATGAGAAACGATTTCCATTTCCTACAGGTAATCTGCCGATTATAAAATTTGTCAACCAAATCATGTATAAAATTTGTATTGACGAACTCTTACAAATAATATAACTCTTGTTTGAAACAGTTTTGTCAGAAAATTGGAACTACCTGTATCCACAAAATCTGTGGGTCCTCCAAAGTCACTGAGTTTTTTACTTGTTTTTCTTTTAGTGTGTATTACCATGACCTACAGGATAGATAAACAGGATGTATGCTGTGTTGTTTTTTTTTTAACATCTTTATTGGAGTATAATTGTTTTACAATGGTGTGTTAGTTTCTGTTTTATAACAGTGAATTAGCTATACATATACATATATCCCCATATCTCCTCCCTCTTGCGTCTCCCTCCCACCCTCCCTATCCCACCCCTCTAGGTGGTTACAAAGCACCGAGCTGATCTCCCTGTGCTATGCAGCTCCTTCCCACTAGCTATCTATGTTTTTATCTTAGAATAATTTAGGGCAGAATCTGTATTCATATACCCTTATTTATCACCAATCTTATCACCATCATCATAGGTCGGTAATGTTTACTAAATTACCCAGAGTGTTATGTGACTTAG
Organism: Balaenoptera borealis; assembly: GCF_965194805.1. Classification (NCBI taxonomy): domain Eukaryota; kingdom Metazoa; phylum Chordata; class Mammalia; order Artiodactyla; family Balaenopteridae; genus Balaenoptera; species Balaenoptera borealis. Next base: position 46,538,736 of record NC_138866.1, on the reverse strand, counting down.
CTAACAGTGGATATGAGATGATTAAACCACCTCAGGTGCAAATTTACTGATATGACACACTGCACAGAGGGACTTACCAAGAAGATAATGAAACTTAAGATTTAGGACCTTATACTTGCATGTCTTTTCTAAGGACCTGAGATAGACCCTAGCAATTTTTACTTGTAATTTTCCATTTGCTTTCCTAAAAAGGGCTTCCCCAAACTGTGTAAGCCTCAGGTGTCACAGAAATAGGGAATATCTAAACTCCGTGTCTCTTTCCAGAGGTATGAGAAAAGGGGGAGCAAAATCCATTTTAGCTGGAACCCCCAGTCACGGTGACTTTTCTACGAACAGAGTGTTTAAAATACTCCCCTTTTCTGGGGGTGCAGAGAACACAGCTTCAGAAGCAGCACCTTAGCAAGCAGCTCGTGTCAGCGAGAGCAAGTTGCAAGGCTGTGCAGCCATTCCTGGCAAATAGGCAAAGCTGTGGGCTCTGCTGGGTTGTGATGGTGCATTTTATGCATCAGCTTGACTGGGGTAAGGGGTAAGCACATAGCTGGGAAAGCATCTCTCCGTGTGCCTGTGAGGGGGTTCCTGGATGAGATTCGCATTTGAATCTGTAGACTGGGTAAAGGAGAGCACCCTTACCAGTGCCGGTGGGCATCATCCAATCCACTGAGGGTCTGAATGGAACTAAAAGGTGGAGGACAGGAGAATTTGCTCTCTGCTTGAGCTGAGACATCCGTCCTCTTCTGCCCACAGACATTGGTGCTCCTAGTTCCCGGGCCTTCAGACTCAGACTGGGACTTACACCATTGGCTCCTCTGGTTCCCAGGCCTTTGGGTTTGGACTGAAACTACACCACCAGCCTTCCTGGGCCTCCAGCTTGCAGATGGCAAGTCACGAGGCTTCTCAGCTTTCATAACAATGTGAGCCAGTTCCTCATAATAAATCTCTTTCCATATATCTATATCTAGGCTCTTAGTTTTGTTTCTCTGGAGCACTCTGACTAATACATACAGAGCTGTAGAGAGTAAGGACTTCTGTGATTTGTCATCAGTCCTGGGATAGGAAAATGATAACACAGGGCGAGTGTAGCATGCAGGCGTGAGGACATTGAGAAGAGGACCCATGGAAACAGGAAGAAAGTGAGTGTAACCAGACCAAACAGAGATCTCTGTTTTCAACAGGCTTCTTAAGTGTCTGTGTCAGCCTTTTGTGAAAGGAAATTGGCAATTAGCATCAGAACCTCTGCACATCCTTTGGAAACTGCAGCTTTAAGCTAATTATATAGTGTCTGGATAGTAGGATAACCATATAATATAGTACTCTACTATACCATATATGTAGTAGAATGTATTTATCATTTTACAGCACAAGTCATTTATGTAAAACATTTCCATAATGGTATTCACATATGAATACGAGCTCACTTAACATACACTCAGACAACACAAATAAAGGAAGAGTCCACTCTGGGCTGTCCCCCTTCCTCCTACATCCCCTGTGTTAATTTCACTCATCTCCTTAAGAGGGGTAACTCATGTCATCAGTTTGTGTTATGTTCTTCCACACCTTTTAATACATAGGTTTACATTTGAACTGCAGTTCAATGTAGACATTATTTTGTTGAACTTTTAGTATCAACTTAAAAGAAATAAGTATAGAGTATACTACAATACAGGCGCTACAACTTTCATTTTAAATTCAACAATATGTATTAAAGATCTTTCCATATCAGTACATGTACATATCTTTTATAATTAACTGCTGCAAAATATCCTATAGTGTGACCATACCAATACTTATTTACATATCCCCTAATAGATCTTTTGCTCTTACAGTTCATGCTGCAATGAATATTTGTGTGTATTTTTCTGTGTATTCATGTGCGAATTTCTATAGGGAAGATTACAAAACAGTAGAATTACTGGGTCAGTGAGTCCTTATATCTTGCTAGAAGCTATCAGATTGTTCTCCAAAACTGTTGTTCTAGTTTACACACCCACCATATATGAGGGTGCTCTGTTCCCCCATCTCCTTAATAGTACATGGTGTTATCAATCCTGTTAATATTTTGCTAATTTGATGAGTATAAAGGGTTTTCTTAATATTGGATTATTTAATTTCCAAGTTAATATTTTGGAATCTTTTTAAGTTCTTCATTAAAGAACTATCCTAAGTATTTTTTTATATTTAGATACTTGTAGTTACAGCCTATCTATTATGGATGAGATTCTGGAGCCCAAAATTGCCAAAACAAGGTAAGCAGCCCTTTCAAAATAGAGACATAGCAATGTATATTTTTGGTTAGCTGGGCTGTGTATTATTACATGTTCATCAGAGATGGTCTCTACCTCAATATTCCAAGGGAAGACGGGAGAGATGCTTAAGTAACTAACTTTAAATACATCTAATAGACGTAATTAAAGTAGGTTTAATTTTACAAACATTTATTCAGCAATTATTATGTTCACAGCCCTCTGCTAGGACTAAAAAGATAAAGAGGTATGATACTTAACTCCAAGTATTTCACAGTTTACTAATGAACACTGATAGACTGAAAAATCAGTGTAATGCTAAGAATATTTCAGTAAGGATCAAATGACATATAAACTGGTTCTCCAGAAACTTCAAGGAAAGAATTGGGATATCTTTTCTTGAAGTGGGATATCAGGGCAGGCTTTAGAACTGGTGTCTGGGCAAGACCTTGAAAACATACAGATTTCATGTGGCAGGGGGAACACAGAAGGACATTCAAGGACAGTCAAGGCTGAGAGAACAGGGGAAGAGAATACACGTTGGACTATCCATCATCCTCTGTGGCCCAATGTGTGAGTGTGTGCGTGTGTGTTTGAGTGTGTGTATGTGTGTGCATGCATGTGTGGTGTACACAGTAAGAATGGGAGTTGAGAGTTAATGTAGGAGCTAAGCCTGGAAGGTGAGTTGGGCCTGGGATAGACATTATTATGCAGTACAGTGTTTCTCAAAAGGCAGATTACCAACATCTGTGAACAGGTTAATCTGCTTATATAAATTGCACATACCTAGCCTCACCCAACCAGATTAAAATATCTGAGATATGGGGCTAGGGATCTTCATTTTGAACAATATCCCCCAAAGATTTGGGATTTTTGTTTTTGTTTTAATGTGCACTAAATTTGAAAATCAATCTTTCAGACAAGGGTGATCCTTTGAAAATTTTGATCTTCTTTTGGGAGGGGTCTAAGGAAATCATCAGTTAGGGAACATCCCACAGTTAGTTGAGGGAAAAGAAAGGGAAGTGACCCTGAAAAAAACCCTACTGTCTAGGTGCCCTTGGGACATACTGTCCTTAGGATTGCTCTAATATCAGGATGCATGATGGCCAGAGCAGCCCAGGTCAAAAGCAGAGATGCATTTAGGACCATTTAAAACCAATCTTAGCCTTAATGCTCTTTGCAAAAGGCATAATTAGGAATGTACAAGTCAGGTTACCTCTGATTAGTGAGGAACAGAGTGAAGGGTGAATCCATTAGAAGCTACTTGTAAGACATTCACACTTTAAGAACATTGCTTTGATGACTTTGAAGGGGTTGGAATGAGGGGGAAAGGCAGCAGAACCAGTTCCTACTTCAAAGACCTGTTATAGTGTTTACCTTTTTAGCGCAATACTCTTAAATGTTTTGAAGAGTAAAAGGGTAAAAGGCTCTTTTAATCTGAATATGATTGATTTGGCCATTTACAGGTAAATTTTGGTTGACCATAAGAGTGACTCCATACTTTGAATCAACTAACATTTTTGAAATTGTTTGAATTTGCCTGTATGCATTTATATTTTATTTGCATAATTCCATAGGCTTTATGCATTTTCAAATATATTAAAGATTCTAATCCTTGCTACCAAGAGATATTTGGGATAGGGATCTTTATTTCCCATTTGCGAATGAGACAAAAGTTAAGTGGTTTCCATCATTCAATACTAGAAATCAGGTCCTCCAATTCCAAGTTCAGGATTCTTCTCTCTAAACTCCTTGAAGACAATTAAAATATGACAGGGAAGCACTGTAGCACCTGAGGAAATTGGTCTCTGTCCCCTGCAGATACAAGCACTTGGAGAAATACTGCAATCTGAGAAATGGAGGAGAATCATGTACAGAGGATTTTGAGAGATGTGGCTGTGAGGACGTGGATGTGGTGAAACAGGAAGAGGCAAACTGCTGGACAACCTTAACATTCTCCTTGCAGAGAGATGTTTGAGTGGGATTTTTGGTTGCTGTAGCTGAAGCAGAAGATGCTTCACCAAAATATCCTTCAACAGGGGAATCATCTTGTGTAGAAGATACTAGATTAATGATAGGAAGGAAGGACTGAATGAGAGTGGGGAATGAGCTTAGGGAGGTTTTAGGGGGAGAGGAGATTCTTAGACTGGGCCACGGTGCAATAAAAAGAACCAAGAGTTTAACAACATACATGGTGTACCTACCAAGTACTGAGCACTGTGTTATTTACATACTTGGGAACAGGAAGAACAGATAGGGTCCAGTCGATGTAAACTTACAAAAGTTGTCTCACTGAAGGTGCTGCCAGAGTTTCCATTAGCAAATAGCTTTAAACAGCTTTCTAAAATAAGAAAGGGATCCCTTTTCTCCACACCCTCTCCAGCATTTATTGTTTGTAGATTTTTTTATGATGGCCACTCTGATAGTAGCACAGGGAGGTCAGCTCGGTGCTTTGCGACCACCTGGAGGGGTGGGATAGGGAGGGTGGGAGAGAGACGTAAGACGGAGGGGATATAGGAATATATGTATGCATATAGCTGATTCACTTTGTTATACAGCAGAAACTAACACAGCATTGTAAAGCAATTATACTCCAGTAAAGATGTTAAAAAATATAAAAATTAAACAATACAATAAAATAAGAAAGGGATATGGGATGTAAGAAGCATGGCAACAGTCACTAGAAATGGCAAACATGGCTAGAGTTCATGCTGGTGTTGATTTCAGCGCATGGTCCTAGAAGCCTAGTATTTTTTAAATTGCCTTCAGCACCTTGATATTTTAAAAATATTCTTGACACTTCCTTTAATCCCTTCTCTGAATATTCATAGAGACATCGCTTAGGGCTATGAGCTCATAAATGAAATAGGATCCGTTCCTTGATGCAACTGCGTGGGAGGCATCCAAGAAAAATCTGCTCCAGAAAATGATTTGGTGACTCAACATGCTGGCACTCTTTCTTCCGAACCAGGCCTGTGCCAGCTTTGGTGTCAGGGGCCACTGCTGGAAGGACTGGCTTTCAACTGAGTTACAACATGGAGTCTTTTTTTTTTTTCATGGTTACAAATTTTTACTTGTGATGAGAACTTTTAAGATCTACTCTCTTAGCAGCTTTCAAATATACAACAGTATTATTAACTATAGTCACCGTGCTGTACGTTACATCCCATGACTTATAACTGGACATTTGTACCTTTTGACGCCTTTGACCCATTTTGCTCACCTTCACCCCCCCACCGCCCCACCACCACCTCTACTCTGGCAACCACCAATCTGACCCCTATAACTGCAAGTTTGGTTTCTGGTGGTTGTTGTTACAACATGGAGTCTTAGTCTTCCCTGGTCAGTAAGGGTCCAGCAGTGTTTTCTACCCATTAGGAGACCTTCACTTCAATCATTTGGCCAAAATATAATTTGGGTAATCTACCAACCCAGAATTCTCCAGTAATTTCACTTGGATAACACATTGCGTTTTTTTATTCTCTTGGCCACCTCCCCCGCCAAACTTGCATCACGTTACATACTATTAAACATGTTTCACCACCAAGCTGGCTGAGGCAGCAGGTAGCACAATAATTGTGCTTTGCACTTACCACCTCCTTTCAGAAGCCAAGTTTATAAACCACTTGCCTATCTGGCAAGAATGCAAAAGGAGGATCTTTCATTCTATCTTTCTTTATTTCTCACCTTTGAATTGCATTTGTCCTAAAGAATTCCACAGATAATGAATGGGTTTATATGAAAGGCCATTCATAACATATTGATTTTTTCAGTGAAAATTTTTTTTAAAAAATTTGTCTTTTTGTTGCTGAATCAGGGAAGTTAAGGCTGGAGCATATTTAGACCAGCTATTGTTTGCTTTTTAGAGATATCTGTCTAGGAAACAAGTCTTGAAAACCGGTAATAATAATTTCTAAAGTATTCTTCTTGGAGTAAACACATTCGACTTGGCTTTTTGATACAATTAAATCCATATTTATGATCAGCATCCTTAGTCCCTAACAACATTCTGGGCTTTATTGAGGACAAGATGAAGAAGTCCAAGGTCCTATGCTTGCCCCTAAAGGATCTACACTCTCACTGGGGAGCCTAAACACACATGAAATGGTGACCCAGCAGACAGAACATACGAAAATGCTGTAGAGAGACGTGGTGTAGATGTCACACTGACTGGATTTCAATCCTCATTCTATCACTTATTAGTTGTGTGATCCTGGGCAAGTCACTTAACTGCTCTATGCCTCATTTTCCCATCTTTATAATGGGAATAATGATGGTTAATTAACACATCTAATGTTCTTAGAATAGTAGATCAATGATAGCTCTTAAATAAAAAGATGTATGTAAACAAAGTGTGAATTTTTGAAGGGGAGATTTCTTTGAGTTAGAATACTTAGGGATATTTCCATGGACGCTTGGATGAGGTTGATTTTGAGCTTTGAAGTTCAAAACAAGTAGAAATATTATTGTTTTTGCACTCACTGACTCCCTTCTGAAGCCAAGTTGATATCCCACTGACCTATCTGACAAGAATTTATCAGTAGCAGGTCTTTTATTCCATAATCAGAACTTTTAAAAATTATAAAATAATGTTTACTATAAAACATTTAGAAAATATACAAGGAAGAAAATATAGTTTCCTTTATCCCCTATTGACATATTCTTGTATTTCCTTCTTGTCTTTTCTTTCCTATGCATGTATTTTAACCAAAATATGGTGATGGTGAATATATAGTTTTGTGTTCTACTTTTTCACTTGATTCCATGGGATGGCATTTTGCATTGCTATCAATTATTCTTTAAAAACATTGCTTTCATGTTGACATCATATTCTATTACATTAAATCCCTTGGTCATTTATTGTTATAACTTAGATTATTTATAATTTTCCTCTATTATATAAAAATGACGATGAGTATTTTTCCCCATGGGTCTTTGTGAGATTCTTTAATTATTTTCTTAGGATAATGAACCTTAGAAATGAATGTATTGGGTTAAAGATTAAGGGTGTTTTTAAAACTTTGAATGGTTTCAGAAAAGTTAAAATAAGTTATACTCTTGCCAGCAATGTTTAAGAGTTTTATACATCTCACTTTATATTCATTAAAATTAGTATTATTTTAAAATCTTTGTCAGTTTAACAGATGAAGCATAGCATTTTCCTTTAATTTGTAGCTATTTGCTTACTAGTGAGGTTGAGCTTTTTTCATATGTTTCTTTGCTTTGGATTTCTCCATTTGTGATAGTCTGTACCCCTTGTTCATTTTTTTTGGGGGGGTGTTTTTGTCGTTTCTATCTACTCAAATGAGCTCTTTACATAGCAGTGATAGTAACTCTTGGTCACATTTTTGCCAAATTATTCCTGTTTGGTTTTGATGCCCATGAATTTTCCATTCTTATAAAGTCGGTCTAAAATTTTTTTCCGCTTGTAATTTCTTTCATTGTTTTTCAATCTAGAAAGTCTGAAATTTTGTTTATCTTAAAAATCTGTATAAGAAACTAAATTTTTTACCAACGAGAGGTAGAAGAGATGCTTCTTCATCATTATGCTCTCTTTTCTCCTGTTCTTTCTCCTCCTACTTCAAATGAACCTATGTTAATCAAAGGCAATTCAAGACCAATGTCTGGAAAATATGTTTTTGTCAATTCCAAAGTTTCTACTCTTGGTTCACACCAGTTTCTTGTTGAGTCTGTGGTATATCCAGTAGCCAGGTTAAGTAGAGAATATTTTCCCATAAGCTGGTAAAAAATCATGGGATATTGCTTGACAAAGATTCAGACTTTGGAAAAGCAGTTAAAAAATTATATTTTGCTCTTGACTCAGTTTGCCTGTGACTCGACAGAATCCAATCCTCTGTTGGATTTGCTGTTTTTGCTGTTGATTAAACCCGGCTCTGTGGAGAAATCTAAAATGAACATTGTCTCATCATTCACTTTCCTGGGAAGACCGATTCCTACCCTGTACATTGCTTCTCCGCAGGTCTGCCATAAGTGGGGGAGAACTGGGGAGAGCCTACACAGTCGTATCTCACAGGAGGTTTGATGTAAAAAGATTAAATCTTAACATTGTTTCCCAAATTATTTTGAGTGTCAGCTTAAAAGGCTTTTAAGGTTTTTTTTAAAAAAAATTTTGAACGGAAGTATTAACTGGAACCACCAGGGGTGGTTAGTTTGAGAAAAGCAATACTGTGCATCTTAAATTGGGTAGAAATTTTTATGACCCAAATTCTTCCTTTATTATACCCAGATGGTGAGAGCAGGCTGCTGTCTCTGATGCCCTGGTGGAAATAAACCATCAAGGAATCCTTTTCTAAGATGGAAGCCTCACTGAGAAGTTTAAACATGGTGCCAGCATTGCCTTTTATTTAGCAACTTGCCTGGTGCTTTATAACAGAGCATCTTGAACTTAAATAAAATTCATTGAATTCCCTGAGGTTTAAAGTTCTTCCTGAAAATTGCAGTTGCCTATATATGCATTGGGTAAGAAATTAACTAAAGGTGTTGCTTTATCAAATAACTACCCACCTGAAAAGATGAAGTAATCATTTGTTCATTCAACAAATTATATGTTCATTAATAATTAAGTACAAGGTATCCTAATGGAGTTAGGAAAAGAAGTTGCTGTATAAAAAAGTTAAGTATGAACTCTGGAGAAAATGTTTAAAAGTACAATTTATGTCATATCTTAATGGAAAATTCATTTTGAGAAAACCTTTATTTAAAAATATAGGTTAAATATACTTGTTTAACATAGCATCAATATTAGCTTCACATGTGTAGTCCTTAATAATTATAAAGTATGTTTACATAGGATTTCTCTTAATTTATACAACTCTTCTGGGGACAGGTAGGAAAGGCATTAACCATCGTCATTTTACATGTTGATGAGTTGATAGCTAAAGTTACAAGGCTAGAAAGAGATGGAGCCAAGAATCAAAAGCAGGTCTTTTGAGTCTTAGGCTGACCTCACTCCTTCTCTACTATAGTGCTGAAAGAGAGGAAAATAATAAGTAGCTACATTTGCATGTGTGACACTTTAAAGGTTAGGGCAGCATTTTAGTGGTAATTGCTGTCATAATTTTTCTTTTTAAAAATTAATGTAAATTAGGGTATTGCTAAGCTTTCATCTCCTAGTAAAAATGAAAGAGTAGCTATGGTTTAAATATAGTAAGACTGTAGAGAAATTTCATAATATAATATTTCAAGTTTAAACAGGGAACACATATTATTAAAAAAATTTTTTAGGAGGGAGATGCCCCAGATTGTCTTATCCAAGAAGTGCCTCAGGATTTCCTTTGTTTTTGGTTTTTTCTATTACATTTGATAATAAAGTTTATCAAGGGATGCAAAGCTGGACTGGCAAATAATTGTAGTCACAATCACCTTAATTGTGCTCTTCCTCAAGAGAGAGGGTTTCCTCTCTGAGGGTAGTGTGGGTAGACAATGACAGGCTGGGTTGTATGCTGCTGAAACCACTGTTCTGTGCTGGAAAAATGAGCAACAGATCCAGAATGTTTGTTGTTTGACTGAGTATGGATTTTGACTAAACCCAAAGCTTGAGAAAAATTTTAGTCATGGTCCCGTTGTTCAGTAGAAAACAGATGGGAAGAAGACTGTCACCATTTATACTTGGGATACAGTGCAGCATGGATGCAGACCTGGAGAACAATTGTCCAAAGGTCATAAAACCAAGGAACTAGAACATAATCAATTCAATTCAACCAGTGTTTATCAGGTGCCTCCTCTGGGTCAGGCACAGGGCTGGGACCTAGGACAGTAGTAGAAACCAAGTGAAATATAGCCTCTGCAGCCATGGAACTATAGGACAGGAGAATTACTGATATTAGACGTGTGATTGATTACAAGAATGATAAATGTCATAAATAAGAAAGGACAGGGGAGACTTCCCTGGCTGTCCAGTGGTAAAGAACCCACCTTCCAATGCAGGGGACTCAGGTTCAATCCCTGGTCGGGGAACTAAGATCCCACATGCTGCAGGGCAACTAAGCCCGCGTGCCACAACTACTGAGCTCGTGCGCCTCAACGAGAGAGCCCGCGTGCCATAAAACTACAGAGCCCATGTGCCCTGGAGCCCGTGCGCCACAACTAGAGAGAGAAAACCCGCACACCACAACTAGAGAGAAGCCCACACACTGCAACAAAAGATCCTGCATGCCTCAACGAAGATCCTGTGTGCCACAACTAAGACCTGACGCAGCCAAAAAAAACAAAACAAAACGAAAGGACAGGGGACTATAGGAATGAAGAAGACTAAGGGGATTTAATCTGGTGTAAAGTTTGAGGGAAAACTTTAATCTTTTAATCTTTAAAAAATTCTTAAAGACAAAAGCAGAAAGATTTAGGAAAACCAAGGTGTGATGGCTAATTTTATGTGTCAACTTGACAGGGCCGTGAGGTGCCCAGATATTTGGTCAAACATTATTCTGGGTGTGTCTGCGGGGTGAGATTAACATTCTGGATGAGATTAACATGAGACTGAGTAAAGCAGATTGCCCTCCCTAATGTGGGTGGCCCTCATCCAATCAGTTAATGAATTTAAACAATGTGTTTTAAATGTCTTTGTATCCTGGAGCTATTTTTTCTCATGTAATTAGGTCATGCCTTAGAATTAATATGATTTATCAGAAGTATGAAGTTACTGAATATTAAGCTAATAATTTATTAAAAATTTAAAATGATTACTGAAGTTTGACAACATTGATTTCATATTGCCACTCAGTTGGTAGAAGAATCTATCAACATATACATATCTGTATATAACCATATATATGTAGAAAAATCTATCAACTATATATAACCAGAGTTATATCAATAACTGGTTGCTGTAGAAAGGATGAATCTTGCAGATAAGTAAACAGTTATCCAGGAAGAGTGTGAGTTACCAGCCATTCAGTAAACAGTAGTAAATATGATGTCATAGTATTGGGAATAGTGAATATTGGTGAAAACAAAAGAAATAGAAAATGTGGCATTTTTCCACATAGAGCTTACAATCTAATCCTGAACCAGATCAAGTACCTTGACTACAACCACTAGAGGACCTTTAGAATAGTACAAATTTCAGCTGTGCAAACTGAAACTCCCATGGGAAGGGATGTGGGGCAAGAGTGCACAGAGTTAGGTGGGGTTAATTCACTCATGACATTTTTATTAAGAATAAATCAGGCTGAGGCATTCCTGTCAGCCCTGGGGATTCAGCAGTGAACAAGAGGCACAGTCCCTCCTGGAGGCTAGGCTTACGACACAACTATGAGCTAGTAAACAAAAGTCATCCCCCAAATTAGTCAGTGATGCTTGTTATAAGTCTCACAGAGAAGAAGTCTGGGTGCTGTGAACATATATGAAGAAGGTTAGGAAAGGCTTCTTAGAAGAAGTGACGTTTCAGCTCTGACAGAAAGAAAGAGTAGGAATTGACCTGATTGAGAGAGAAATGGGAGAGACTTGTTACCCACAGAGGGAAGACCCCCATGTGGAAAAGAGATCAACACCTTTGGAGAATTGAAAGGTTAGTATGTGTGGTGCACGGTGAGCTAGAGGGAGAGCGAAACAAGATATGCTAGATGATGTGGGCCTTGAAGGATCCTAAAAATATGGGAAGGCCACAACAGGCTTCAGCAAAAGGATGACATGATCAGAAGTTCATTTTTAAAAGATGGGTCTACCATGTGGAGAATGGATTGTAGGAGAGGAAGAATGGAAACAAGATCAGCAGTTCAAATTGTTACAGTTGTGCAGGCATCAGGTAATAGTGGATAAGCCTGGGGTGTTAGCGGTGAACATGGAGAGAAGAGGAGGGATAAATACATTTGCTGCCAAGGTGAAATCAATGGAGTAATTACATGCAGGGAGATTTGGAAAGGGAGGAACGAAAGTGGTTCCAGAGTTTTGGCTTGAGTATCTGGGAAGGTGGTAGAGTCATTTACTAATCTGTGGAAAAGGACAGAGGGGTTCGTTTTGAGAACAAGGTATGAATTAAACTGAGGATACCTCTTGAAGGAGTTGAGAAGTGAGAAAGCACTCCATAAACAATGGAAGGAAATGGTATTGAAGGGCATGAAGGCAGAAAGAAGGCCATCAATACATGTGTCTGCTTGCAGAGGAGTGAATACAGAGGAGGAATCGATTGAAATGGAGAAAAGTGGAAGACCATCTCAAAAGAAAGTCAAATATACTTGAATTCAACCTGTTGTACCTAAGAAGAGATGGTACTGAAGACCACTGCTTAAAGGTTAGGTTAAAGATTTTCCTAATGCCTTGCTCAGGATGGATCCCATGGGCAGATAGGAGGGAGGCACCCTTTCCTAATTTGACACCCTGAGGACATCAAACAGTGACAAAAAATGAATAGAGCAAAATGCCACTCTAGGATATTCAGTCCTATCCAAATATTGGAATGGGGAAAGGGGTTGTAAATAGTGGGGAGAAGGACTCCAGATATGAGAAATCCTCTAGGAGTTGGTTTGAAAATAAGAACAACAGCAACAGTAATAGAAATGAATACAAGTACCATTCATTGTGGTTTTAATATGTGCTCACTAAGCACTCACCATGTTCAATCTCATTTAATTTGTGCAATCACTTTATGAGGTAGGCATATTTTAAATCTCCACTTGCAGTTAGAAAATAGAGTTCAGAAACATAGTTAACTTCCCAAGCATCACGCAACTAAGAAGTGGCGGAGGCAAGATACAGGTTTAGATTTGATAAACTCTAAAATTCTTGTGCTTTACAGCTAATCACTCCAAATCATTTCTGGCCTCCAGAAACATCAGGCGGCCCATGTTTTGTATCCATTCTAGGAAGAATCTGGAGATGGCTCTGAGCGACCCATCTATACCAACCTTATAGATCCGTCTGGGGTCCCACTGCAGTGGAAATAGCTGCTTAGGGATAAAGGATATATGAGAGGACTGGACATAAGAATAGGGAAGGAATCGAAGCCTCGCCATTCCTTCCCTGCCCCCCGCCACCCCAAGTACTGCCACAATATCTATAATAAACCTCGATGCATTGATCACTGCCTTGGGTTTCATTCTCTGAATCTCTAGGGTAAGGAAGACTCTGTTCCGACAGCCCTCCTCCACCATCCCATATGCCTTCCGAGAAGTGGTAGCACTGGTAGAATGCCAGTGTACATGGGCTTCCCCACACACTACCCAGCCCTTTGTGAGGCTGGGGGAGGTCGAAGAGGATAAGGATGAGGACTGCGGAGGGACTTTTAGCTTAAACAGCCAGGGGACCACGGCGTCCATGGAGGGTTGTGACTAGAAGCTAGAAAGTACAGAATTTAAACTATACTCCACTGGCCACAGGTAATAAATGACCTCCACTCGTTTCTCTTGTATGGAAATCCAGCTGATGGCATATATCACAGGAATGTCAAAAATGACTGTTCTGTGGCCTCAGCAATTTCATTGTTAAAAGCCATGCACCAAAGTAGAGGATGGTAATTATGGGAGAGAAGATGGGTTTTACCAAGACTAACTCAATCTAACATTGGGTCTTAACAAATCTTGAGTTTCAAACCCATTCCACTCATTGGGAGTCCACGTTTTCATGTCTTTGGAACACTCAGCTTCCTGCCACTATGGAAAAAGGACTTTAAAAGACTTACAAGGCTTCATAGACTTCAAATAAATCTTATGAAACAACATGTTCACGTGTTAAGTGTAAATGAGTCAGAAACATAAGGATTAAATTTCCCTTAAAATACACAGGGGTTTGAAAATGAAGGGAAAAATGCTAAGGGCAAAACGTGTTTTGGATTTTGGCAAACCCAAAACATTTGAAAAAAAATTGGTTTGATGTTTGATGAACCCTAAATACAGCAGAGTTTGCTCATCTCTCGTAATGAAGACCAATAGACAATTTTTTGTGTGAGAACACAGAATCCCATCGGAGTGGCCTCTGGACTCCTCACTACTGTAGAACTTGACTGATTTTCATCTCACTAATTCACAAACTTCTTTACTCAAACGATGGTTGGTGGTCTCTCCCACACGAGTTCTCAGCGAAGACATAATAAGAGAATGCTGGAGAAGACGTCTGGGATTACTAAGACTTCATTAGTCTTATAAAACGCACTTCAGGGCATAACCACTGTACAATAAAACATTAACATAAATCATTAAAATGGAACCATGCCTTGTCAAGATAAACAAGAGGAGTGTATTTTATGTGGCATTGTCCTTATTTCTTTAACTTGGTTCATTCACTCGCTAATTTGCAAAACTGAACAATCAGACATTCTGTGGTATGAATTAAAGCAGTGGGATTACTCCATTCATAGATTTCCCATCAATAACTCTGATTTCTATCCAAGTTTCTAAAGTTGTAAAGCTGGGAACAGTCTGGTGGATGCTTTAAGGTCGTGGCAGTACTATTTTTCCTCCTGAAGTGTTTCTGGGGGCTATGAGAGATCAGAATTGGAAATGTCATTTTTGCCCCTTCGAAATCTTAGATCTTTGATGGGCAAACAGTGGCTCCTCCATTAAAACTATTCTCTCTGTGGTTATTTGTGTTGGCTTTTGATTTAAACTGAAATTTCTTTATCCTTATACTGCTCTGCTAGTCAGATTTGTGTGACTTTTAAAAGACTCTTTCATAATGTGTATCAGGAAATGTTTCAAAGACAGGTTGCTATAAAAATAGCAACAAGAGGCACCATGGATTGAGCGAGTGCTACGTGCCAGCCCTGTGCTAAGCTCATTGCATACCCTTCACTGTAGAAAGTTCTATGACGGAAGTGCGATTATCTCCATTCTGCAGATGAAGAAATGGAGGTTCAGTGAATTAAGTCATGGTGGTAGAGTGGCTATTTCAACCATTCATTTATTTAATAAACACTTATTAAACCATTGATTTGTGTCAGGCATTATTCTAGGTGTTGGCGATATAATGATGAATAACACATCTCCTGCCCTCACAGAGTTTATATTCTAGATGGAAGAAGACCTTTCTTTCCTGAGAGCCTGTTCTTGACTGTTGTACCCATTCTAGGTGGTTTTTAGGTGTAGAGGGACAGGAATAAAAACTTTATATTGATTTCTTTGGGATTTGGCTCATATGAGAGTGTTTAGTTACAGGAACAAGGCTGTTCATGGGATATTGTTCTCCGGATAGAAAAAAGTTGCCAAAGAAGGAAAGAAAATGTCTTATGAAGAAGTTACCCTTCTCCATTTTGCAAATTAGGTTACTCTAAATTTAAAACTGTTTCTAGATACATTGGTATGGACTTGGACCTTGAGTTTTTAAGAACTGATTTTAAGAACTGTAGGTCTGGAGGATTTTCTCTCCTGCCTTACGTGTCCAACTGAAAAAGAACTTTGCTTTATATCTGTCAGCAAGTACTTGCTGGCATCCTTGTGACTTTCCTAACTGACTGATTTGAAATTTTATTGATTTGAGGGTAAATTGTCAGTGAAAAAAAATTTAACCCAGAAAGCTTTGGAGTGAATACCTCAGCTGCATTTTTAAAACTTTTTAGGGTTTAAGAATTTGGGGATGGAAAAGGACCTAGACCAACTCTCTCACTTTATAGAAACTGGGAAACTGAGGATAGAGATTTGAAATACACACAGCCCTCATGAGGGCAGGCCTGGTCTAAATCTCATATGAAAGAAGCAATAGAAATTTTTCTTAGACTAAATTTTACTGATTACTCACATGTTCTCTGTGAGTAAGGGTAAGGAGTTACCCTTACACTTAAGATTGAGATAATATTATCTAGAAACTCCATTCCCTGTTTGTGGAGAGTAGAGTACCTTTCCCAAGTTTTCTGCAAATTTCCAAGGGCTCACATTCCCATGGGCACCTCTGGTTCCAAGTTCCCACGTTAGTTCTGTTTGTGGTTGGTCACGTCATTCCTCACATTATATTCCTATTCCATGGTGTGTTGACCTACACTTGGAACTCTGAGCTTTTACTTAATTCCATCCCTTACACACAAAGAAAGACCCAAACAAACAAACAAGCAAACAATTTATATGAAGTCTTTATGTATTTATCAGACTTCACTGAGGTTTTGGTAAGATGGAGAGGGTTTAATATTGCAACATCTTAACATGGAATATTGGACATCCTTAATCTTAAAATTATCCTTGTCCCTTTCAACAAGTAAGGCTCAGTCTCCAGCCATGTTGCCCCAAAAGCTCTTTCTTTCTCTTCCTGCTCCTATTTCCTTTTCTATCTCCTTCCTCTTGGAACAAAAGCCAAGTTCTTCTATGGTCTCTATTATTTTTTAATTGAGATACAATTCACATGCCATGAAATTCACCAAAGTGAAAAATTAAGTTTTTTTAGCATATTCACTAAGTTGTGCAACAATCACCAATACCTAATTCCAGAATATGTTAATAACCCCAAAAGGAAACCCCATATCCATTAACGATTCTCATTTCTCCAACCCCGCAGCCCCTTGCAAACATTAATCTACTTTCTGTCTTTATGGATTATCTATTCTGGACATTTCATATAAATGGAATCATACAATATATAGTGTTTGGGGTCTGGCTTCTTTCACTTAGCATAGTGTTTTTAAGTGTCATCCATATTGTAGCATGTATCAGTATTTCTTTCCTTTCTGTGATTAGCTAAAATTTCATTGTATGGCTATACCTCATTTGTTTATCCATTCACCAGTTGATGAATGGATGTTTTTAATATTATAGCCATTCTAGTACATGTGCACTGATATCTCTTTGTGGTTTTGATTTCCATTTCCTTAGTGGCTAATGATGTAGAGTATCTTTTCATGCGCTTATTGATATTTGTATATCTTCTTTGAAGAAATGTCTATTCAAATCTTTTGTCTATTTAAAAAATTGAGTTATTTGTCTTTTTTAAATTTTCAAGTTGTAGTGTTCTTATATATTCTGAATGTTAGCCCCTTATCAGAAATGTGATTTGCAAACAATTTGTTTTCCATTTTATGTGTTGGCATTTCACCTTCTTGATAGTGTCCTTCGAAACCCCCAAGTTTTTGATGTCGTTGAAGTCCAATTTATCTATTTTTAATTTGGTTGCTTTGTTTTTAATGTCATATCTAAGAAACCATTGCCTATCCAAGCTTACAAGGATATACACCTGAGAGGACCTGAGAGGGGTCCTCAGCCAATAGCAAGAAAATGGGGACTTCAGTCCTAAAACCAGAAGGAAATAAATTCTTCCAACAACCAGTGAGCTTGGGGAGGACCCTGAACCAGCCCTGCCACCCACCCCCCTCCAAGAGAACTGAGGCTTCAGCTGACACTTAGATTTCTGCCCAGTGGACCTGACCTAAAGAACTATGAGATAATAAATGTGAGCCATTTTAAGCTGTTAAATTTGTGGCAATTTGCTACATGGCAATAGAAATTCAACGAACCATGTTACAAGAACTTATTTGTGGCCTTCTCTGTGACTCATGGTGAGTCATTCTTGTGAACAAAATATTATCAGTATCAATGTTTGTATGCATAGTATACTTTATGTAAATCTTATGAGTTGTATTTTCAGAAATAACACATTTGGAAACAAAATAAGTCACTAAATTAACGATTTTGACGTATGATTCTGTGTAGTGCTGATAATCTTGCTAGGATACCTAAATGTTAGGTTTTTCTAGCATTATCCACTAATTTTTTCTGGCACATTTTCCAGGTTCTGATTATTCAGTATAGTATATAGGTCTTTATAAATATGTACTACTAAAAACCACTACTAAAATACTTTTCCTTGGTAAATACTACTAAAATAAAGAATAACTTATGATTTCAGGAATTCACAAGAATTACTGGGAATTCTGATTTCTTGTTTCCTAAAGCTTAATATCTGTTGGGAATTTGGAAACATTGTTTAGTGTTGCTATAAGGATTAAATAAACTAATGAATGTGAAGGGCTTAGGCCAGGGCCTGGATGCGGAAAGTGCCGATACACGGTACTCATGCTTAAGACACTCTGGTCTTAGACATAAATAACAGGAACATCAAATTGACTATTTGGGCATTTATGGATTTAATTGACTGCATTTTAATCTGAATTTACATAGCACAGATGAGAGGAGAGTAAGGGAATTTAAAGCAACTGGTTAAGAAGAAATCGAAAGGGATTTGTCTTAAAGGTGGATCAGCAACCTGAAGATTTTTTGCCTCGTGGGGTAGTTTGATGCATTAAAGAATTTATTGAAAGGAATCATCATGATGTATAGTAAAGCCACTTGATGGAGCTTAAAGAAAGATGAGACAATAAGAAAGCAAATGATAACCTTCCCCCCGAAACCCATGTCTATCTTCTTATAAGAGAGAGTGAACTGAGTTTGAACAGTTTGATCTGATTCGATTTGCTTGTTAGTAACAGAAAAATACTTTGCAGTACCTAACAAGCAACACGATCTTTATAACTTAACCACAGAAGCCATATCTACTCTTCCTCTACTTGCGAGGAGGAGGGGATTGGGCTGCAGTTCAGATGGAGGGAATAGAACAAAGAGATAAAATGGATTGAGCTTCAGGGTCTTAACTTCCTCCATTTCCACTAGAATATCCTCTCTTCTATCCATCCAGCCATGTTATCCTCTCAAATCTACCTAAAAATTCAACTTTCCCTGGAAAAAGTATCCCTGACTGACCTCATCATTCTTTTCCATTTTCACTTAGCCTTCGGGGACTTTACCCCTCGTTTGTGTATTTCCATCTTCAAGACCTTCTGTATTCTTTGGTCTGTGGGAGCTATTTCCCCCCATTAGATTATGGGGTCCTGTGACAAAACAAGTCTTTTGTGTGTTTGTTTTTAATTTTCAATTTATAGTGTCCCACACAGGTGGCATTTAATTGGAGGGCATCTATTCACTACAAATGTGTCCCAAATAAGGGTTAATGGTACATGGTGAGAATGTCAATTTAACAAGTAGGGAATGCTTTTTTTTTCAGTTAGGTCAAGATTCTCACTCAGTATGAGGCTCCCATTTTTCTATGCAATTTCAAGTAGGATATTTTCCCTCTACAGTCATTAAATCTTTGCTGTTCTCAGACTCCCAAGCTCTCCCAACACCCATTATATTCCTAATACAAATGAGAGCTTGACGAGAACATAAATTGACAGATTGGAGATATTTCAACACATGGCAACCCTTGTTTTTAGAAATAACATAGTTGTCATATTTCACTGGACAAGTGATGGGATTCAAGAATCCCCCAAAAGATTTCTTTTACAACTAAGTCTATTTTGGTAATTTTGGAGTTTTCTAGCTCCTGCTGAATGAATTTGATGGAGTTTCACCATCTTAGGAGTTTGGCATTCTAGGAGCTGATTATGCTGTCTTTGCCACTCTTGGGTCCCAAGTGTGGGACACATAGGGTACATTTTAGCAGGTGTCAGCAAACCCCACACATGTGGTTTCTTTCCCCTACCCTTTACACAAACAAAAAGTATTTCCATTCGTATTAATTCAGTCTTGAACTTATTTTAGAAGCAGCTGGGAAAAGCCACATTTATCTTTGTCGTTATGCAACCGGCTGAAAATTAAGGAAATCATGTGGTTAGATGATTGCTGAAAAGACCCAACTCATTAGAGATGGGCAAACCTTGAAAGGATTGACTAGGTTCTGAGAGGGCTCCTGAAGTTTGGCTACTTCTCTGAAAGGTAATCAAATTAATAACCTGTACACAGTGGAACAGGATCTCTTGGAAGGTTATTGCCCCATGAGATTATCATCCTTTCCCATATAATTGTCTTTCCCAGTGAGGGTTCCGTCATGGGAGAGTTCAGACCAATAGCATTATGCTGTGACTTCTGGCAGTCTCCTTCCCCAACCCGACCCTGCCTTTCCTTTCTCAGAAATGGTTGGCCCATTGTCTGAGCAACAGCAGAAAATTCAGAACAAGAAAAAGACCACAGGATCCAAACCTTTATTGCTATTTTGTGGGGATGGTGTAAGTCAAATATGATGCTGATGCTGACGATGACTGCTACTCTAGAGAAAACCTTCTAGGTGACTTTTAGAACAAAGCATTACACATGGTCTCCAATGAGAGGACTTTCTAGGCCTATGGCTGGTGGTAACTTCAAAGTGAGGTCTGTGCACAGAGGGAGGCACTGAGAACATTAGAGACCAAAGTGTTATATGACCTCAAATGTTTCTCTTGCTTGCTTTCTCTCTCTCTTTTTCTTCTGCGCCTGACAAATAGCCTCTGGAAGGCTTATTCCATTAAGGAAGTTCAAGAACCATTGAATTTTCCTATTACTAAAACACTATCTTTCAACATGATTTACAGCCATTTCTTTCACTCGAGTAAAATGAGTCCAGAGTGGGAAGTAGCCAGCATGTGACAGAGCCCACCAAGCAAGACTGCTAGATTTGCCCTTCATCGTCCAGATCTCTCTGTGCTGCCACTCTCATGTAAAACTGCAGATACTTTCATACTTTCATAAATGCCAGTATCACAAATCAAGTAGACTTTCTTTTAGATGTAAGTGTCTTTTGGTTTGCTAGTAGGCATTATTTCTAATGTATTTGCTCGAATCTTCAGATGTGTAGCCATTTGGGGCCATGAAACTTCACATCTAATTACTTTGAAATTTGGTACCCTTTTATACTCGGAAAACAACAATGAAAACATTGTCCAATTCTATTCACAATGAAAATATCCCTCAGTAATTTGATTTGCAGGAAACGAAAAGTATTATCAACAGAATATGCTTTTCAAAAATTTATAATCCTTTAAATAGGCAAATCCTTTCTCCGGGATTAGTAGTGTGGTTTGTGTCCTAGGGGCCAAATCCTATTCTCTGATTCAATCCTCAGATCCTTTCTAACAGTGCCTATATTGATTTCAGACCCAGTTTGGCTTAAGAATCTGAGGACAGAATTTGGTCCTGTGTTTAGAGGTCCTTAATAAGGATTTCTTTAAAAATGGAGTTTATCTAAAACATAGCCTTTAGTTCCAAAAGCTAAATTCTGATGTCTCAATGAATATAACAGATGTGCTTAATTTCTAGGTCATCTTTGGTTTTCTCCATGTCTAGCTAAACTTATGCTTCTCTGATCTGGAGGCACAATCTAGAAGGTTGATGCTGAGCTCCAAAAGTTACTGGTGACTCTGAGTGTTTCCTTAATCCCAAATATTGCCCCGGAATATGTGTATAATTGATCTCCCTACTGTAATTTTAGTGTTCTAGGGACTTGTCCTTTTTGAACACAATGTATATGTAAATGTATATTGTACACATTTATCTTCACAGAGGTCAGATGCTCTCTGTAACGAAGAGTGTAACCGGTGTTCTGCACCTCTAGGAAAGATGAAAATAAGTTCTCTTAATGATGATACAGAGATATGAAGACAGTAAAAATCCTAAATTGACTTTTTGAATCACTAAACAGTGTTCACATTACAAGGAGCATAGTTTTACTAAATGTGTTCTATGTTAATTATTTGACAAATGATTATCTGTGTATGGTATAAAGCAGAAGATTTGTTTAAAATCAGGATACATCATTCCCTACCTAGAGGAGCTAACAGAATTTGCTGTACCTGTCTCACAAACTTTTGTCTGAGAAAAAAAACATATATTCAAAAGTTCTCAGAAATGTAATATGCGCTATATTAATTCAAGAAACCAGAGAGCAGAGAGATAGTAAGAGAATCATCAAAACATGGCTATATTATGAATACCTAAGTAGAAGAGAATCTTAAAAAGAAAATCAAGAGATTACAGTACAGTTAACCATAGTGTATATGCAATATGCATAATAAAAACATTTTTGAATGGGTATTGTGAGCCCAGAACAGCAAAAATATGTATAGGAATTGTGTTGATTAATTCTCAGAACTACCCTATGAAGTATGATCATTGTACACCTAAAGAAAAGGAAACTTAGTTAACATGGAAAAACTTGTCCAAGATCACGCAACTGAGTGACTCAGGCTGGATTTGAACTCATTTGTGTCAAACTCCAATCCCCATGATCCTAACTAAGCTATGTGCCTCTTTCACCCCCCTCACCTCACCCCCGCTCAGTCCTTGTCTCCCAGTAACGTGCTCTGTACATCCCCCCTCTCTGCTCTGTCATCAGTTCTAACCATCTCCTAGTGCACAAATCCAACAATTTCTTGGTCTCAGTCCTTGAATTCTCCGTTACTTGCCTGAAAGGTAATGAGGATAATGCATGGGCTTGATACAGCATTTGCAAAATGATGGTCATAATATAGAAACTGCTTCAGACATAATGTTGTTATTAAGGTAAAAGAGGTTCAGGATGGAGGTTAGGAGCTCATGCTGTGTGACCTTGGATAAGTTATTCACACAGCTATGGCCCATCCTCCTCAGCTGTAAAGCATCAATGATAATAGTACTTGCCTCATTGGAGTGTTGGAAAACTTTGCTAGGGCAATGCCTTTAAAACCGTTATCACTGTGCTTGGCTTGTAACTACTATTCAATAACCATTATTCTACGGCAGTGCATATTTGTTAGGATTATTATGTAAAAATATGCTGTGTAAACTCTTCTTTCTCCTTGAAATTCTCTCTCTTTGATCTCTGTAAAATGACCCTCTTTTGTTTTGCTGCCTCTCCGATGATTCTCTCTTATCTTCTAGCTTCTCTTCTTTCTGCCCCTGTGATATTTTTTTCAAGACTTGATTCTTGGCCCTTTTTTCTTTGCCACCTCCAGGATCTCACACTCCCCAGATACCCATCTGATAATAATGCCCTGTCTTTCCCCCTTGTGCCCACCAAGCCAACCACGTCACTATGTCCTCACTACACCCTGGAATTCTGCCATCTGCACCCGTTCCCCACCTCTGTCTTTACTTCCTCGTTTCCAGCCTGGGTTGGCTGGACAAATCCTTTCATGTGAAAATCTCTCCTCTACAGACTTGGCTCTTCCAAGCCTGTGATCTCCATATGCCCTATCTTTAACCATTCCAGAAGGCGGGTCATTCCTGGAGGTTGTACTTGGATTCACCACAAATCCCTGCTGTTGCATCTCAGTTGGGTGCCCAGGGTTAATTGGATATCCTTTTATTCATGTCTAGTTAATGCCACATCATATTCCCCATAGTAGCATTTCTAAATTTTTCCATTTTCCTGAAGTCTCCAAAGAAACTCCTATACCCTCATTCCTATTTCTTTACCGCGAACATCAAGGACATCTGACCTGAGCTCCCTCACATTCACTTTTTTCCACCTCACAATTGCTCTGCCAGTGTTGTTAATCTTATCCCCCTTTATCTTCCTCTGAATTCTCCTTCACCAATTAGACTCTCTACTTACTATACATTTTCAATCTCGCCTTCTCTAGTGCCTCCTTGTAATCACGTGTGTTTCCCATATAGTGAAAACTTTTTTTTTTAACCCCGCTAACCCCTCCAGGTATCACCCTCCATGTTTCCTTCCCCTTGCTTTCATATTTCCCCAGAGAAATGTGTCCTTCATAACTTTCCTGAAGTGCATGACCTTGTCACATGCCCCCTTTTCTGTTTTTTCTTCCATTAGCATCCATGGCACCTCATGGTTCTGTCTTCTTAATTGATTCCTCTTCTATTTAGTCTAATTTAATTCAATCAACATGTATTCACCATTCATTTATTTCAACTGAGGTTGAAGAAGCAAGACACTTTCTGGCTAATTCTGCCAGTATGGGGTATGGCTGATAGTAGCACTGCCACCAAATTATCAAGATTTCCTTTCTCTAAAACGAATTGACTTGGAATAATGAATTATGTCCTCTCCAACTCCAGGACTTGAAGATTTGGTTGATGGTGATGACAATCACCACTGAAATAACCTCACAAAATTTGCTTTGTGCGTGTGTAACAGGCATGGTTATGCCGGGTACATCTTATTTTAACAAACACTACATCCTGTGTGTAACCTGCTAGGTATTATTCCCAGTGCTTTACAAAAATTAACTCACTGAATCTTAAGTGGGTTACACCGTCCTGCAGATAATGAATGAAGTACCTATTGAAATAAAGCACAAATTGCTATTGTTGTTTTACTGATCTAATATTGTTTTTAGTTGGATGGTCTTTATTACAAAGTGTTTGATTTCTCTTCTATTTAATGGAGAACTTCTCTTTGGTGGATGTATATATTCTCTTTTATTTTGTTCTTTAAATAATAAAATTTAAAAAGCAAAAAACCCAGTGGGTATTATGATTAACCCCATTTATGAAGTAGATATTATGATTAATTCCATTTTATAGATGAGAAAACTTAGAGACATTTAAATAACTAATCCGAGGTTGTATAGCCAGCAAGCGACCCAGCTGGAATTGGAACCCAAGCAGTATGGTTCCAGATTCAGTGCTGCATAAGTACTCAGTAAATGATTATTGGATGAAAAAAACACTTGAAGAAGTTATTTTCTGACTACTTCCAAAAGCTAATTTAAGATTTTTACTTTCATTTAAATTATTTCTAATATTTTGCATGTTCTTGCTGCTTCCCTTAATCACTTGAGAAAAAACTGTCCTTAAAATCTGGATGTGGAAGTGTGTCAGTGGGACAAAGTAAGTAGATCTCCAGATAAGAAAACCATTTCAGAATTTCCTTTTGCATTCTTGTTCTCATTTTAGGCACACCTGGCATGGCACTATTGGGGAAT
Organism: Balaenoptera borealis; assembly: GCF_965194805.1. Lineage (NCBI taxonomy): Eukaryota > Metazoa > Chordata > Mammalia > Artiodactyla > Balaenopteridae > Balaenoptera > Balaenoptera borealis. The sequence continues at coordinate 46,513,884 of NC_138866.1, read as the reverse complement.
CTTTCGAGAAGGTACCGTGCAGGAACGGTTGTCCTCTCTAGGGAACTCTGTGGTTGCTACTTCTTCAGCAGGTCTCAGCACACAGACTCCATCCCGTAGGTACCGTGGTGGCCGTAAATCCTGTTGTGTTGGCACTGCTGTCAGGAAAAGGTTAAGACATCCTTTGCCAAGTGGCCTTTTTTTGTGTGTGCATGTATTAGCTATTATTCCATCTTGTTTGTATACCATGCATAAGTACCCGGCAATTCTCAAATCTTTTAAGCATCAAGGAGTTCCTGTCTGGGTAGAGAAGACTGATCAGAGTGATTCACCATCTTTCGGCTGATCACTGCTTATTCTGCTATATTATTCTGTCCTAGAATTATTTTCTGACCACACATATGAATGGTGTGAACCAGACATGTTTGTATTTTCTAAATCATTCATGGCATCTTCATGTTTGTTCCACTGCCAATGACAATTATATGACAGTTTTCTTTCCTGATTTTTCCATGCTATAAACATTTCTTCAGTAAGATTCCCTGTGATGATCATTGTTTGAGATCCAGGAACCAGGTAAAGCAGAAACCTAGTTCAATTCATCTATAATCCTAAATGCTGCCAACCTTAAAAAATAAGATTTCTTGTAGTTTCTGCTCATCTAAATATCTGCTATATGAGATACGAAGGAAGCACATTTAATAACATCACTAACTTTTTGTGAAGAGCAGAATATAATTTAAGGAAAAGCTTTTACAGTAGTATAGCAAACAATTATATAAAGGTTATAATTACAGTAAACCTAATCATCATTATTCTGTCCTGTATTATTATTTAAATTTTTATAAACCTGTGTGCATTTGAAAAAAATATAACATTCTTCCTAAGTTATCTAGGAAATGCACTTTCTCTTAATATTTGTGTTAGTAGTCAAACTCTATTATAGTTACCTATTAGAAAGTTATTAATTTTTTTATACAAATTACTAGCTATTATAATCATGAATAATTAGTAAGGTATTTTACTTTTACAATGATAAATATATTTCATATTTGAATTGAGAGATATTGTATTAGCAGATAAAGCAAATAAGGTAATTTATTTTTTCCTCTAATGATATTTAGCCCATTGACCCACACATGAAAGTTAATATTGAGATATTAAAATTGTCTAATTATGTCTAATCTGCTTTTGGTGTCAAAATATGAAATGAATTTTATGAAATGATAGTGTTGTCCTTTCCAACATACTTACTTAGCAAATTAAAAAGTTGGCACCTCTATTAAAAAAAGTAATCCAAATGTCACGTTTTGGTCATCTTACTAGTGCTGTTATGCTCAATGGATATGATTGTAAGACACAATCACAGGGTCACTGATCATTTACAAGTTCCAGGATAGTGAAAAATAATATTGAAGTAGACATTCAGCTACTTGGTCTTCTAGAACCTGATGCTGAAGGTAATGCCAAATACAAGATTGAGCCTGAATCCTGAAGTTTAGTGCATATTTAACATTTGTCTTTTTCCTTCCCAAATCCATTACTTCCCTCTTATTCTAGGTCTTGATTCCCTTGGTGTCTTTATTCCTAGGTGATCTGTCTTTTTTCTCAACTCCTGTAGATCTTATGAGAGGCCCCACTCATTTAACATTTAATCGTTATACTATTTCTTTGTAACATTTCTAGGTCCAGTGTCTTGCCTGTCATTTAATTTTTGTGTGCATACTTCTACTATCCCCAGATCAATAATAAACTCCTTGAGGTTAGGCATGGACATTACTTTCTTTAGATCCCCTACAGCCCTTAGCTCTGTGTTTTGTGAATGAGTAAATGAATGACATAATTCAACCTTTACAGAGCATCCAGAGCGGAAGAGTTGTTGGGTCTGTCTTGTGGAGGGGAAGTTCTAGTGCCAGAGAGATTTTGCCAAGCTTACCATCCCATGAATTAGAGTGGAATGAGCAAGCTGGCCTAAAGCTGAGTCCCCCGTGACATATCCATACCCTTAGATCTTGTGGCATGGGAAATCCACAGCTGTTGGATAACAAACGCAACTTAGTAAGTGCTGGGTCTGTGCATATATACTCTGTTTCAGAGCATCTCTTGATAAATAACATGTATATGGGTTCATATACTCCAATTAAATATAAGTGAAAGTGACAGAGCCAGGGTTTGAACTTAAGCAGTTCAGCTCCTAAGTTCCAGTTTTTAATTGTTACATTACATTGCATCTTCCTGATGTATACACAGAACAATCATCATCTAACCCTCATGGCTCTAATAGCTAGAGAGATCAGCCTAAAATCCTAGGAAGTGCCACAGTGCCCTGACAGGGCCCAAATACTTATTTTCTAAGACCACCAAAACTAGTCCTGGAGGGAGGATGATCTGTAGCCTCGAAGTGAAGTTCTGGAAGAAGCTAAGGTACCCTCAGGTATGTGGGGTGGTTCAGAGTTGGTCTGAAAGGATAGCTGAGAGTCAGTCTGCCCTGTCTGTAGAGTGACCGTATAATTTACCATCTAAACTAAGATATTTTTGAGTGTGAAAGGAAATTCTGTAATCATCACGATGAAACTGCAACTACAAAGCGATACTCTCCCAGGCAGTCTTTACTGGCTGAGTCTGCCAAAATCTCTGAGAAAAGGGGAAGAAAAATGTAAGTAAACGTGTTAATGTGGGAAGTGAATTATCTGAGGGAGAATAAAGTTGAGGTAAGAGCATTATACCTAGAACAGAAATCAAATGCAGTTAATAATGTTTAGAAAAGAATCGGGCAAGTACGTATGACAGAAAGAGGCAAAAACGTATCTAGACACACAGAACAATATGGTAGTTTGTGTGAGGGTGAGAATAAGTCAGGGGAACAAAGGAAGCTGAGAATGGATTTCAAAAAACATTTGGGAAGTGAGGCCCAGATTGATCTAATATCGGGCGCGGACATCATTGCCGTACCTTCTGGGTTCAGGATTTCCCCTATTTTTATCGGATCATGTGCAGATATATCTTCTCAGCTGGCTGAGTTTTCTGAAACCTCCAATGAAGGAACAATAGACATAAGTAAACTCGGAAAACTTGGAAGCCAACTATCTGAAAGAGGATAAGATTGGGACAAGACCAGTACACCCAGGAACAAAAAATGAAAGCAGTCAATGCTGTTAAGGTAAGAAGTGGGTGAGTACATATGAGAAGAAGAGAGCTGAGATCCAAATGCATGTTGAATGTGAGTCAGCAGTTCATTTCCAGATCTAAAGTGACAGGAATTTGACTTCACAAATTTGAAAGAAAACTCTGATTGCTCCAAGACTTGCCAAAGGACCTTATGGGAGCAGTATGCAGTTCTGACTTCTACAATTTTAAAAGATGCAAAGAATTAAAGTCCAGAAAAGTATTACCAGATAGATTAGAGTGGTGGGAGCATGGCCTCTTACGGAATTTAGTGGAGAGAGAGAGAGAAAGCTAAGGGTTGATTTCACGGTTTTCAAGTATCATAAATAATATAGATACTCATTTGGCTTCTCCACAGTAGATTATAAAGAAGAAATGAGCTGACACTGCAGCAAAAGATATGTTAGTAATGCTTAAGGAAGAACGTTTTTTGACCAAATACTGGGGCAAAGAAGTGCTGAAATGTCTGACCCTGTAATCTTTTTATGATAGGACAGAAGATCACCAGTCCTGGGTTGTCATTATACGTCGTATTTGATCTAGGAGGTCCTGAGGGGTGAGTGGAGGAATCTGAGAGAGTGTGAAGTTGTCTCTTGACAGATCTGGAAGTTCTGAAACTGGTTGGAGGGGAGAAGGAAAAGTCAAAGTCAATTAACCATTAAAAACAATAACACGATCTCTATCCCTGGGTCGTGGATGTGTTGAGATGATTCCTGACATGGGGCAGTATCGGGGAGCCTCCACTGCTGAAATCCAGATGGTGACACTCTGCCATTGTCCTGTGACTTCACCAATTATTCCTCTTCATTCTACTCTAATCCCAGGTGATTAACCTGGGTGGAGGCCCTGCCTTCAGCTGTGAGTTGAGCATCACTTCTCCCTTTTGAGCTAGGAAGAGCAACTTCTGTAGCTGTCCCTCCCAGAAACTCCACAAAGCTTCCTTAAGCCCCAGAGGCTTTCTCTGTCTGGTCAGAGACCCAAGACAGATGTTTACTGTGGTCTTGTTTGGTACCCTGTTCTTCCATTAGGAGAGAAGGAATGCCCTTGCATCAGGGCAGCAACCAGCATTGAATCATCTTCAGTTAATGTTCAATTAACTGATGTAGCAGGACCCCTGAAACCTTTCTTGCCATCACAGAACACCAGGTAGAGCTCCACATCCAGACTCTCTAGGCCCTCTGACCACTAGACTTGAACCTCCCTCACTCAGATCCTGAAGCCCAGAATCTGCAGAACCAGAACTACACAGCTGTCCACAGCACCGAGGGGCTGGTCTCCTTAGGTGGATATGCTATTTTCTGCTTGTTAGGAAGGCAATATAAATGGAGAAGATGTCACTGAAGAGTCATGGTTTGTCATTGAGAAGTAGGTCAGCAGGAAAGAAAGGATGTACAAACTTACCTCTTGTGATGGGGGTCTGTGCATAGTCACCCTGATGTTTACTCTGAAACCACTAAATTGAGTAAAAATGGGGAAATGTAGCATTAATCGAGCTCTTTACTCCATGATGTGGCTCTCAGAAAGGAATCCTACTGCGTCTAGATCCAAGGCACTGTTTTTGTCCCTATGGTCAGCACTAGATGTGCTGAGCTCAGTGGCCACTATGCTCTTATGTAGGCACTGGAGATAAGACAATAAGACAATGTTTCACTCTCATGGGGTTTTATACCGAGTGAGAGGAGACAGACTATGAACAAATAAGCAAATAAATAGACAAGAAAATATAAGATGGTGATAGGTGATAGTAAATCAGAGTGATTGATGGAGAGTTAGTGCTGGGGTGTGGGAATAACTTAGCTTGAGATGTTGGGGACAGACTAACTAAAGACGTTAATCGGTGACTTGAATGACAAAAAAGAGCCAACCGGGTGATGATGCAGGGAAATGGCTTCCCTGCGGAGGGAACTGCTAGTGGAAAGACCCTAAGCTGGGAAGGAGCTTAGTGTTTTGGAACAAACAGAAGAGAGACCCATGTGGCTGGAGCTGAGTGAGGTTGGGATACATGATGAGGTTGGAAAGTTTGTCAGGAGCCAGATCATGAGGGATCTTGTGGGCCAGGGGAAGAGCGAATCCAGAATGGTCCTAGAATTGGATTAGACCCTAGCATGCATCTAGTTTGCCCTTCTTACTTCAAAAATGAGCAAACAGAGCCTGAAGAGATGAGATTTTGTCACTCCATGTCCACCAGCCAACCTTGGTTATGCTACAACTGGAAATAAGATCTTCGACCCACAATCTTTGTCACTTATCATTAAATTCTTCCTGAATACTAAAAAGGTGGGACTCCTGAGAATCGTTGAACACTTAAACACCTCGTCTTTAAAATATGCCACAATTGTACTGTCTTCTTGACTCATATTCGACAATGAGAAAATCACAGAGGCAAAGTCAATATTGTAGATTTCTATTTTCCATAGAGAGGGATAGTTTGAATATTTGATTCTCATTTCTCATTAAGAATGAAATTTTATAAGAAAAAAACGATTTTTTTCACCAAGAGCCTATGTTCAGCTGCCATGCTTGCCATGAAGAATTTTCATAGCCAGGATCACACTTCAGACTTCTTGGTAGGCTTGGGTATAACCTGGAAGAGCATGAGGGGAGGGCAGGGGAGTATGTGTGGGTATGAGACAAACATGGGTAAGGGCTGGTCAATTATTTTTAAAAAATCAGGGGACTTCCCTGGTGGCTCAGTGGTTAAAAATCCGCCTACCAGTGCAGGGGACACAGGTTTGATCCCTGGTCCAGGAAGATCCCACATGCCACGGAGCAACTAAGCCCATGCGCCACAACTACTGAGCCTGCGCTCTAGAGCCTGCAAGCCACAACTACTGAGCCCGCGTGCTGCAACTACTGAAGCCTGCGTGCCCTAGAGCCTGTGCTCTGCAACACAACAAGAGAAGCCACCGCAACAAGAAGCCTGCGCACTGCAACGAAGAGTAACTCCCGCTCGCTGCAACTAGAGAAAGCCCACGCGCAGCAACGAAGACCCAATGCAGCCAAAAACAAAAAAACAAAAACACAACAACAACAAAAATCAGGCAGTATGGCATAGTTACCGAGCACATAGACTGTGGCTCTAGACTAGATGGGTCTGAAACCCAGCTCTGTCACTAACCGGCTGTGTGAATTTGGGCAAATAATCTAATCTCCGTTCCTCATTTTCTTACCTATAAAAGGGAGTCATAATAGTATCCTCCTCATAGGGAATTAAACAAATTAATATCTGTAAAAAACACGTAGAACAATATTTGTTGCATAATGCTTGTTACATAACAAACACTATATAAATGTTTCAAAGATTTAAAAAGGGACATGAAAAGTATGGAATTATCCTTCACCCACCTTGTAAAAAAAGGGAGGGGGGCTTATAAACATCTTTGTAGACCAGTTATGCATTGTTTCAATAGTGAGTTTGACTTAGTTTGACTTTAGTGTCATAGTTTGACTTTAGTGTCACACACCAAATGCAACCCCATCATTCTAGAATTGGGATGTATTCCTACTACAGGGACATATGGGGCTGCTTCTATGTCTAAGAGGAGTTATCATTCTACTGTACATACATTCACAATCAGAAAATCTCATTGTAAGTTACCTTTACACAGGACATATGTGCATATACATGTCTTGGTTTTTCAAATAGCAGTGACTTTGCCTAAAGGAGCAGTGGCTTTCACATCCTCCTCTGGGTTGGGAAGAAGGCTTTATTGATGAGGGAATATAAATGGAGATTTATTTGGGACTAGCTGAGATCTTCAGTTCTAAAAGGATTTGAGGCTGGCTTCATTAAGCACAGACCCACAGCAAGAGATGTGCTAGTGGAATAGAAGCTTGTTGTCACTGCTCTAGCCCCTCATTCATTCAGGATTTATAACCCCAAGACCTGCTGCCAGCCAGGTGCAATGGCAAATGACGCCCTCATTCTCTGGCCTGGAGTCCCCTAGATTTCATGCTACCGCCCCTTATGCTTCCTTTCCATTAACTAACTGATAAGCCCTGACAGACTTTTTGTTTTCTCTCTCTTCTATAGTCTCCCCTTTTCTCTCTATCCTTGAAGGAGAAGGTAATGGATAAGAGTCCCACTCCTTTCTCTAGGAGATCTTGAATGGACAGAAGAGTGTCCTTCTTGTCTTTGTCTAGGGATGAAAGTATAAATGAGGGGACAGCTTCAGATCCAAAATGATAGGCCTGGAAGGAACTGCAGAGTCCATTGGAATACTTCCTTACTTTGGGATTTTTAGGCACACGGTAGGAGGAGTTAAGGCTTGCACAGTGAACTAAGGTAAACGGAGGAGATTGCTTATAGCTGAGGTGCCAAGCTGGGCACACTCGCTGCCCTGCTTGGCCACCCTGAGGGCTGAGGGGATCTTCAAGAGATCTGTGATCTTCAAAGCCAACCCTACATATCAATAGCTGAAGGTGAGGAAAAAGAGAAAGTGGAGGGTCATGTAGAAGGATTATGATGCAGGCCTGATTGCCCATTGCCTGACCCTGGTTCACATTTCATTGGCCAGTACTTGTCATATAGACACAATTGACTGTAAGGAAGACTGGGAACTGGGTTTAGCTTGTGTGTCCAGGAGGAAAGGATACTGATTTGGTGAATAGCCAGTCAGTTTCTACCATAGAGAGTATGTGGCCAATGGTGCTCCAAGGACAGTGGCAGAATTGAAACACATTTCTTTTTTTTAAATTAATGACCTTTTTTAATTGGTGACCTTTTGATGGCAGAGGACTGAAAACTCCACCCCCAGATCGTGCTAAGTGCCTCCACTTTTATTTATTTATTTATTTATTTAATTTATTTTTGGCTGTGTTGGGTCTTCGTTTCGTGCGAGGGCTTTCTCTAGTTGCGGCAAGTGGGTACCACTCTTCATCGCGGTGCGTGGGCCTCTCATTATCGCGACCTCTCTTGTTGCGGAGCACAGGCTCCAGATGCGCAGGCTCAGTAGTTGTGGCTCACAGGCCCAGTTGCTCCGCGGCATATGGGATCTTCCCAGACCAGGGCTCGAACCCGTGTCCCCTGCATTGGCAGGCAGACTCCCAACCACTGCGCCACCAGGGAAGCCCGAAACACATTTCTTAAACCAAAGCACAGTGCTCTTCTCACCAAACCACACTCTGCCATCTCTCTCATAGGTTTCTTACCTTAGGGGGATAAAAAACCCCACAGCCCACAAAAGTGGCTAAAAGGGAGCCAAGAAGAAAGTTGTTAGTCCCTTTTCTAAGAAAGATTGGTAAGAAAGCTTTGTTACTGAACCAACTTTGTTTTGCCTGGCGCTCAGCAAGCCAAAACGCTGAGACACCCAGGCCTGCAGCAAAGAGAGGGCTTATTCGCAAGGTGGACCAAATGAGGAGACGGGAGACAAGACTCAATTCCGCCTCCCCATAGGCAAGGGGCTGGGCGTGTTTATGGGATAACGAATATGGAAGCAGGGCATCTGAGGCATGGGGCATGTGGGGGGCGTGGGGGGCATGGGGAAAAGGTGCGGTAATCGTGGTTCTGCGCAGGTGTAACTAAGTACAGGCCTCTGTAGTTCAAAAGTGGAGGCACTTAGCACGATCTGGGGGTGGAGTTTTCAGTCCTCTGACATCAAAAGGTCACCAAGAGGACACTCGCACATGCCCAGTTGGAGGGCCGGCAGTCCTATCCAGTCTTTAACCAGCTCAGCTTCAACTAGTTGCAGCTGAGACTCCAAGTTCCTGGAAAAAACTCCCCCAAACATCTTATTGTTTAGGCTGCATGTTGCTTGGAGGACATTCAGGTCTTAAAATGACCTTGATTAGTGAAGGCAGGTGAAATGGATTTGACTAATCATTATGCAAGGTTTCAGCATCAGCTATGTTCAATATTAGAAGTACAAGAAACAATACTCTCAAGGACTCAAGGAACCAAAATTGTATCTGATGGCCTCAAGTGTCATATTTTTAAAGTGAGCCTTGTTGATCTACAGAAAGATGAAGTTGCACTTAGAAAATCCAAGCTAACTACCGAGGATATTCAGGGCAAAAACTGTCTGATCAACTTCCATGGCATGGATCTTACCCATGAAAAAATGTGCTCCATGGTCAAAAGAATGGCAGACCATGACTGAAGCTCAGGTTGATGTCAAGACTACTGATGGCCATTTGCTTTGTCTGTTGTGTTGGTTTTACTAAAAAAAACAGAAAAAGAAACAACCAGATTTGGAAGAACTCTTACACTCAGCACCTACCTATAGGTCCGCCAAATCTAGAAAAAGATGATGGAAACCATGACCCAAGAGGAACAGACAAATGATTTGAAAGAAGGGCTCTATAAATTGATTTCAGATTGCACTGGGAGAGACATAGAAAAGACTTGCCAATCTAGAAACACCGCTTTATGATGTGTTCATTAGAAAAGTAAAAGCGCTGAAGAAGCCCAAGTTTGAATTGGGAAACTCATGGCGCTTCATAGTGAAGGCAATGGTTCTGGAAAAGCTCCCGGGGATGAGACTGGCGATAAGGTTGAGCGAGCTGATGGAGATGGGCCACCAGTCCACAGATCTGCCCCAAATTCAGACTTTTGTTTTTTTTAACATCTTTATTGGAGTATAAGTGCTTACAATGGTGTGTTAGTTTCTGCTGTACAACAAAGTGAATCAGCTGTACATATACATACATCCCCATATCTTCTCCCTCTTGCGTCTCCCTCCCTCCCTATCCCACCCCTCTAGGTGGTCACAAAGCACCGAGCTGATCTCCCTGTGCTATGCGGCTGCTTCCCACTAGCTATCTATTTTACGTTGGGTAGTGTATATATGTCCATGCCACTCTCTCACTTCGTCCCAGCTTGCCCTTCCCCCTCCCCGTGTCTTCAAGTCCATTCTCTACCTAAAATTCAGACTTTTAATGGTGACAAATACAAGTCTTATTTGTGGGGGGAGAAAAGAAAAGCACAGCCCCTTAAAAACAATTCTGGTATAGAATCCAGTCAAATTCTGCTCACAGGAAAGGCCCGGTGCAACACGTGGGAATCCCACAAAGAAGGGTCAGCCTTGCCTCTTGATACGACAGAGCATCTGCACTGTACCATGAACCCTTTGTAAGAAAATCGGCCTCCCGAATCCTGAGCCTTGCTTTTTCTCACTTCTTTCGGACCTTCCCCACTTGGTTCCTTCCTGCGGAGTGGGAGCCCAAGATGAAGGTTATTGCACGGTTCACCGCGAACACCTGTCTCTCGGTTTTACCTCAACCTTTGATTCAGATGCTTTCCTTCCCTTCCCTTCTATATTCGGCCCTTTGGTCTGTCCCCCGAGCTGACTTTCATCATCCAACTAGAAACAACACCCTCTTCTCGCTCCCAGTTTCTCTGGGAACCACAGGGAGTAACCCCCAAGCCTCCCGCCCTCCCCGTGGGGCTAGCAGGGCTTCAAAGGCGCATGGCGGCTGCCCCACCTCACGGCTGGACTGCCTTTCTGTTTGAACAGCTTCCATTGCTCACTGCTGATCGGTAACTCAGTGATTCATTAAACACATAAACAATGAGTGAATCTGTTCCATTAGCGAGGCCACCTGTTGATCTCAGCCGCTCCGCCGCTCGCAGCTGAACTCGGTGCACATGAACAACAGAATGCCTCTGTCAGTCGAGCGCCCCGTCCGTGTTTGATGGCGTGTTAGAGCTGGAAAAGCAGAGTCCCGGCTCTGCTGGCGCTTTCGTGCCCTTCCTTTCATCTGGTGGCAGGGTTGCAAGAATATACTGTGAATACAATGCACCTCTCTATAATCAACGGGAAAACTCCAAGAGTTTGGTCATTATTGCCCCCGTAGGCTTGCGGAATGAGACAAAGAGGAAAGAGGGAAGATCCTGTACCCTTTGGCCTGCAGGTGCCGGGGCAACAGAATTAACCAAGGGCTACACAAAAACAACAAAAAACCCAAACCAAGCGAAGCCAACTATCTGTAAAAAGCAATCCTATTGATTGCGATGACATCTTCTCTCCCCTGGAAATAATACAATCTTTGCTACTTGGCTGCTGGTTCCCGCAGCTGCGCCAGGCCTTGAGGAACTGGTCTACTAGTGTGTACCAGCTGATTTTAAATCAAGACTACTAAAAATCCTACAGAGCTGAGTTAAGGTTCTCACACAGGCATCACAGTCAAGAAAACTTGATATTATTATTTTACAATACACCATTTTCTCTTATGCATAACTAACTCCTCCTATTATTATAATAAAGAGGGGGCCTTTCATAAGATCAGCAATGTTTGCTTGGAGCCTGAAAGCTGTACATACCAAGAATATGGAAACATAATCTTTTCTCAGCTGAGTATTAAATTGCCTCTTTAGGGTGAATTTAGTTTTTGAATGCCATAGTCGTTAAGTTTTGTATTGCATACTTCAGACTTGTTAGGTATACATCTCCCTGTAGTGACACTTCGATGGAAATATTTGATTACATAGCTCAGGTTTTATGTTTTTGATAGGTTTATTCTAGTATATCAGTAAAAGCTTTGTTCACTGGTTTTTTAAGAACATGGAAGATGAAGAAATAAAGGGAAATGACTCTTCAAAGCAAACTCCAGTTCCTATCAGCTTACCATGTAAAAATTTTTTAAAAAATCAGTTTCATTACCATACAGATTTCAGAGATTACTGTTGCTAGTGGCTGTTTTACTTTCATTTTTGTAGCCCTGGAAATGACAGAACTCCAGGTGAGGAATTCAATTTGTGCCTCTTTCATGAATATTATTTTGCTTTTAGAGGATGTACTTTGAGCTACAAACATTCAGAGTGAACAAGGTAAACAGACTGAGGCAGGCAGATCCCACTACTTGGGTTCTCTAGGCAGGTGTGAGCATATCTCCCTCATCCAATACATAAAAGGACCACGTGCATTTTCAAAGGGATTTCTGCAATCCTGGTCTTTTGACAACCACCACTACGGTTTGATTGCCAAATGCAGGTGGTCGTGCAATCAAAAGAATCCTCAGAGTCCTCCATGCAAAAAAGAAAAGCACAAGAAGTGACTTTTAAAAAAGACTAAATAGGGGACTTCCCTAGTGGTCCAGTGGCTAAGACTCTGCACTCCCAATGCAGGGCGCCTGGGTTCGATCCCTGGTCAGGGAACTCGATCCCACATGCCGCAACTAAAGATCCCACATGCCACGACTAAGGATCCCACATGCCGCAACTAAAGATCCCACATGCCGCAACTAAGACCAGTGCAGCTAAATAAATAAATAAATAAAATATTTTAAAAAAAGACTAAACAGGAGATAGCCACATACAAACTAACAATTAGATGGAAAACTCAGAGCTATCCTCTCATGTGATTAGACTAGTACCATCCAATAGAACTGTCTGCAATGATGAAAGTGTCCTATACCTGTGCTGTCCAGTGAGATAGCCACTAGCCACATGTGGCTACTGAGCACTTGAAAGGCGGCTAATATGACTGAGGAACTAAATGTCAGTCTTAGTTAACTTAAATGTAAATAGACACATGTAATTAGTGGTTACTGTATTGGACCAACAAGGATTATTCTGTAACTCAGTGAGGACATAGACCAGGTTGGTCTTGATTGTGATATGCCCAGTACCTGGGTTGGTTTCCTACCTTCGTTGTAAACAATAAATATTTCTTGCATGAGAACATAAATCTGATCATGCTGCATCCTCCCTTAATAGTCTTTGGTGCTTCTCCCGGCCAGAGAGCTCTTAAGTCCTGGCAGGCCCTCAACTCCACCTACCTTCTGCTCCAGCATATACAATTTTTTAATCCATCCTTTGACTTACCCTCATTTTCCTGTCACTCTGTTTTTGTATGTGCAATTTCCTTGGCCTGGAATACTCTTCTTCCCACTCGTCCACCTCGGCAGATCTCTGCTTATCTTTCAAGACCGGAAGTATGACTTTCTTTGTAAAATTTTTGCCAACTGCCTCAGACTGAGTTAATCACCCTCTTCTTTGGGTTCCCATAGTGGCGTAGTATAAATATCAGAGCAGGGGTGTCTTAGGGCAGATTCTCAGATCTGTGAGCAAATATTTGTAAGGAAATTCCCAAGGGAAACTAGGAAAGTAGTGGGTGGGGGCAGAGGGCAGGGAGGGGAGGAAGCCAAGTAAGTGTGCAATCACAAAGTCACACAGAGGGTGGTTTTTGCCCGATCTGCAGACAAACTTATTAACTCTATAAATCAAGCCTTAGAGTTGTCCTGAATGAAGGCAAAGAAACTAGAGCTTTCAGACGCTCACATCCATCAGTAACTAGTTAAGGACCACCCAGGGGCTGTGTGTGCACTCCCAGGCACTTTGGTCTCTCCATCTGCGTGTGCCAAGGAGACTCAAAGGATAGTTCTCCAAGATAGAGGGCAGGTTCTGGCTGTGGGAAGTGAAGCCATTAGACATTCGACATTACCACTACGAGGGGTGTTAGAATTGAGTCTATCTGGTTGCAAACCCAGATATATCTTTTCCTAGAGAAATGTGACAATTGTTTTCAGTCTCAGTTTCCTCCTCTGTAAGATTTAGAAAATAATTGTATGTAACTCTCGGGCTTAAGGTGAAGTTTAAATAGGATAATGTGTGGAAAGTATTTAGCATAGTGTGGGGTAACTCATAAAAAAGTCAAAAAATGTTACATTATTATAACACAGCATCTTATTATGATTGCATATCACTCCTCCACAAGCGTTGAGATTTTCTAGGGCAGTAATTGGCCTCATTGGTCTTTAAATCACTTGAACCTAAGCCAATGCCTGATCTTGAGTAGATGTCAGATCAATCAATATTTCTTGAGTAAATGAGTGATACTCACTTTTGAACTAATCTCTCTTATCATCTGTGATGATACATTGAAATTCTCTCTTCATGTGTCTATTTTGCCCAGTAGACCACATTGGTAAGGTTTCTTATTCTCTTTTGATTCCCTGAAATATGGCACACACTGATACATGACAGTTGCTAAATAATTGTTGAACTGACGTTTGTTGGTTAAGGGTTCAGAATCCTCTAAGGGTAAGACCATTATAATCTGAAGGGTTGTTTTCTCTACTTCAGAAGAGTTTGTTTGCAGACAGTGATCTCAGGTCACTTACGGTTCAGTATAGGAAAACAGAAACTCCTCTAGGTTTTCAAGCAGAATATGATTTAATAGAGGGAATTAGGTGCTATAGCAGGCAGAGTTTCTAAAATGATCCCCTAAAGAAGTTCCCCCACTAATCCCAGAAGCTCTGAATGTGCTCATATATCATTCCTGTGATTATGTTGTGTTATATGGCATAGTTTATCTTAAGAAAGAGATTACTTGGGTGGCCTGATCTAATCACAAGAGCCCTTAAAAGCAGGGCATGTTCTCAGCTGAGAACAGAAAAGAGAGTCAGAGCAGAAGTGTGAGGGCATTTGACCTGAGGGTCCTGTTGCCGGACACGATGTTCTAAGAAAGACTTCATGTGCCGTTGCTAGTTTGAAGGTAGAGGAGGCCATGTTGGGGGGAATGTGGGTGGCTTTTAGGAGCTGGAGAGGTCTCTGGCTGACAGCAAGCAAGGAATTGGGGACCTCAGTCCTAAAACCGTAAAGAGATGAATTCTGCCAACATCCTGAATGAACCTGGGAGGAGATTCTTTCCAGAGCCTCCAGGTAAGATCCCAATCTGTCTGACACCTTGGTTTCAGCCTTGTGAGACCGTGGGCATAGAAGCCAGCTGAGCCTGAACTTCTGACCTATAGAGCTGTGAGGTAATAAATGGGGGTTACTTCAGGCTGCTAAGTTTGCAATAGCTTGCTACACCGCGATAGAAGACAAATGCAGTGCTTACCAGATTGTGGAAAAACCTGGAGTCAGGAAAGCAAGGTGGGCTACTCCCAGCTTTCAGGTTATATCCCCACAGGCTGCCACCCAAGATCAGGAGCTGCAGGAAATTACAACTGACTCACAGCCCTGAAGCGGGGGCCTGGCAGTGAAGGAGACCAGCCAGCTGCCTCACTGGCCACACTTACTGACAGTCACGCTCAGTTACCCACACCGCTGCTGACAGAGGAAGAGGGGCCCTTGCTCTCTCCCACCTTACAAATAAATTCCCAAATGAATTTTATTGTCAAACATGTCATATCCAGAACCTTGGTGGAGAGGAAGTCTGGGATATGTAGTTCCCAGGCATCAAGCACCTGAGATATAGGCAGCAGTTGGGGACAACGCTACCTGACAATGAATGGTACCCAATATGGCTCTTCAAACTTTTAAAATCCTTTCAAGTCAGCCTTCTTGTAGGAATTATTATTTTTATTTTACAGATCAGAAAACTGGGGTTCAGTTGGGTTAAATATCTTGCCTAAAATCTCATAAATAGGAAGTAGCAAAACCAAGATTAGAACCCAGATCTGTTTCTACCCAAGCCTACATTTTTCAGCCTCCGCAGCTGCTGCTGGCCTTGGGATGGAATTTATATGATTGCCTGACAGTTGGACCCTCTGGGCCCAACTGAGGGGGCAGTAGAAGTGGTAGCAATTCCATTTTCTTAAAGAGTTCCTTTGGTTCCTGGTCTGAGGCTGCTGTTAGTCTTATGTTGGGGGCCTCTCTCCTCCTCTCCCCTCCCCTCATTCCAGCTTCCTCCTTGGCCCGTAGTCTCTGACTTTGGACACAGCCCTGGCAATGTGTGCTCTGACTTCTGGGTTTATTTGGGGGCATTCCCTGCTGTCCTTCTGTCTTATGAACACATAGGATTGGCCCTTCTCTGGGCTCAAGGTCTCTCTGCCTTTCCCCCATGGGGGCTGGTGCTGGGCTAACAGCAGCGTCAGAAGGAACGTTCCCTGAAGAGAGGGGTCATGGAGCATTTCCCCCAGACAGCTCTATCTTCGCTGCATACCAATCCAATTACAAACAAATTGGCCCACGGGCTCAAGCACGAGAGCAATTTGGCCTTCTCTCTTCTCTTGCTGACAGTTTTAAACCTGCTTTCTTTAAAAACCCAACTCTGTGAGATTTTAGCACCCAAGCCTAAGAGAGGTGGGGTGCAATTATCCCAAATACTGTGGTGCAGGGAAGCTCAGGGGAGAAGCTCTGCATAACATTTTTCAGGAAAAATGGAAGAGAAAGAGACAGGTTCTCTGGGATTTCCCATGACTGCAGATTAGAGGCTGGGGGAGCTGGTCTTTCCAGATCTGCCTCGACCAGCTCTCTGGGTTCTCTTTTCCCCCTGGCTGGCTCCTTTTCTCTTTTGGACTTTTCCTCAATGGTGAGGAATTCATCCCTGGGTTTCTACAAGAAAGAAGGAATGCTTCAACAGTCTTCAGTATGCCTTAAAGGACATCTTTTTTAAACATATGCTCACAGTTTGATACACCTGAACTCAAATAAAAGCAGGGCATCTATGTCAGAGATAAGTGTATAGCCCACCTATTTAGAAAGTCGAGGATCAGCCAGGCTTTCTTCACTTGGATCCCATGGGAAAACTGTTTGGAGGGAGACACGTGAAAGAATGAGCTCCTTCTGCCTTGTTAAAAGTCTATTTAAAAACACTTTAAGTGGAAGACCCAACTTAACTAGAAAGAAAAGCAGATATAAAGTAAGGTTGTACATGTAGTTGGTTTTTTTGATTAAAAATTCCTCAGTCCAGGTTTCCGTCAGTGGTATTATTCTGGGTTGCATACGGACATTGCTGGAGTAAAGTCTGCTCCATTTGCTTCCTTCCATCCCCTTGTCTCTTTGGGAAAGATCACTTGTCACTTTCGATCATCACACCACTCACACATCTCACGTGAGGACCTGCATGGAGTTTCTGGTGCAAATCTAGTTCACTTGGGCTGAGGTGCCTGGCTGGCAGGGAGCTGAGACAACTCCCTCATCGCAGGACCAATCAGGAGAGCCTCTTCCACACCACTCTTCTTTTCACAGAGATGTCTCAGATGATTTCCAGGGTGATCCAGAAGATCTTACTGAGATGCTTAAAAAGACAAAGTCAAACGATGGGTCTAGAAATGGGCATGTTCTCGGCTACGCGCTGGGGGATATGCCAGTGACTTGGGTAGATGCATTCACTGTTCCCATGGAGTCCAGTGGGGGAAACAAACAAGTGCAGGCGCTTACCAGTGACAGCCATGCTATGATGGGGAGAAGGATATCATGAGAGCACAAAAAAATGGATGTGTAACCCTGATGTAGCAAGAAGACGTCCTAGAAGAGATGGAGATTGGGGATAAGGATGCTAATGATATTGCAGAGTCTCTGTGATGAGGCCTCAGAAACTGACTTGAGTAGAGAATAGACCTGTGTGTCACTGAAGGACATTTGCCGGGGAGTACCTCTATTAGATCCACTTGGATAGATTGCAACACTACCCTGGCCGAGCCGATGGATTTCGCAGCTGCACTTTGATGGCTTTCGACTTCTCCATCACTAAGTCAGTCAACGAGCCAGAGCTCCTCCTTATTTATTTCCTGCCTCTCTTAAACAACAGCTGTGTAACTCAGTGCTCTTAAAGGGGAAATGTTGAAAAGTAGATAGGAATCCCAAGAGGAATGTGTGGTGAGGGGAGTGGGAGACCAGGCTGATTCTTCCCTCGGCTCGGTTGTATATGGCACCTGCCTCACCTCATCTGAGTGTTCAGCCTTCAGGTCATGATGAAAAAGAAGATGCTGGGATCATCCTGTCAAACTGTCAAATTTGGGAGTGAATGAAATATCCACGAGGGATCTCCAAGAAGACAGAATAGTCATATTTACTTTCGACCAGGGAGAATTGGAACCTATGTCTCCAGATTTGGAAGTCTAGGATATTAATTCATTGTGACATCTGGTCCTTCTCTTTGATATTTTAAAAATAGGCTAGAAACAGAATTGTGAATCCATGCTCTAAAGCACTACTCTCAGATTCTGGGAAAGAATGCAACTCTGAGTTTATCTTGTTTATCCAACTAGTCTCTGGTCATTTGTGTAACACGATATTCATCCATTGGATGCTCTAAGCCAATTTCTAGCACAAGGTTTCCATTTTGTTATAATCATCCATGAAAGAAAAGAATGTGGAAATGTCTGTCTTGCCATTTTCAAGGACTGTGGTGGTACCAGTAGCTGGCTGCTTCTAGTCTTTGCTGCAGCTACTTGAGAATGTGAGATTCTCTAAGAATCCTAGAATTTTGGAACTAGGAAGCAAAATCAGCAACATGTAACAAGGACCATAAAGATGCTCATACCCTTTGTTCCAGTCAATACACTCCAAGGAACTGCAAAGAAATGTCACTCAACAGACCCACAAATATACATTATCAAAGATGTTCACTCTAGTAATTTTTTTTTTTTTTTGGTAAAAGTAAAATAATGAGAGACCACCAAGATGTTCAACATTATGGATCTTGTTTTGAAAGTTGAGACACATTCACTTGAAGGACTATTATGCAGTCCTAAAATAATTAAGACATCTATAATTATGAAAGCAATTATTCACAAATGTTGAATGAATGCCTACCATGTATCTCTACTCTGGTACAATAAAGGAATATGCAGATTTCAAATCTATGTACGCTATGATGTTAGCTATGTGCAAGATGCATGCCTGTGGAAGAAATTGTGTAGAAATGTTATTCGTTGGCAGGGTAATGAATAATATATAAGTGTCTTGGAAAATTTTTGTTACATTGTCTTAGATGCCAATTAATATACGTGAAAATTATGATAGGAGTACAGAAGAAGGTGCTGCTAGCTTTGGGGAAGACTTCTGAGAATGTAAGAGTGACCATCCATTCATTCTTGGTTCATATATTTATTGAGCAACTACTATGTGCTAAAAATACAACAGTGGTTAAGACAGAGTCACAATCTTCACAATTTTTAGTCAGATCTGTGTTTTACTTTACTTAATTTTAATTTAATGAATACTTGAATTTTAAAAGTCACCTTTAAAATAATCTATGCTAATTTCCGTCTTTCCTATCTCCTTCTTCCAAAAACACTTTTTGTTAGAGGTACAATTTAAGTTACAGAGACAGTAATTTCCCCGAGCTCACACCGCTTACTTACAGCAAACCTGGTACTTGAATCTGACTCTCAGTTTACCTGCTACCTCACTCCCCTCATTTCTCTCATGGTCCTCTCATCTCTTTTAGAAATAAGTTGTTAGAACAACAATGGAGGATCAGACAAGCCCTATTTAGAACCATGTTTTAACAAATTGGACAGGAAGTGAGAATGGTCTAGACCAGTGCTTCCCAAGATATACAGTACATTGAGATCACCCTAGGGTCTTGTCTAAGTGCAGATTTTGATTCTGGAGTCTGGAGTGGGCCTTGAGAGTCTCCATTTCTCACAAGTTCCCAGGTGAGGCTGATAGTACCTGTTCTTGAGTAGCAAGGATCTAAAGGATGGAAACTGTCTATGTACAGAGGAAATTCAAGTTTAATGTGTAGCCAGTGCTCTTTCTAGTTTTATCCCAGGGAAGTAAAGATGTCAATTATTTACAAAGTCTGTTCTTTCTGTTACTAACTGCTGACATGCTTTCTTTCCCTCTCAGCTCACAATATGACCATGAAAGGCAGCAAAATAGTCTAGAACTATACCCCTAAGAGATAATGGAACAGGAGTTCACACCTGGCTCATCTGACACCCAAGCCCCTTCTCTTAACTACTGTGATGTGCAGTACTCACCATGTGTCCCCCACCCTGGCAGTACTCACCATGTGTCCCCCACCCAAGTGGTCAAGGGCCAGATTTTTGGAGTCAAGACCAAAACTTGGCTGAAACCCAACTAAGCACTTAATACTGGGGACAAGTTACCTCCTTTATGTGTGTTTCTATTTCTTCAGCTATATATGCGGTCAATAATAACATCAATCTCATTGGATGGTTGTACAGATTAAATGAGATAACGTATACTAGTCACTTACCTCAGTGTCTGGCATGGAGCAAGGCTCAGTAAAAGTGGATATGATTATCATGGTTAGTTGAGTCTGAATCTCGTTCTGCATTGTTATCCTAGGGGAATTCACACGAGCCTGGTGCTTGAGGCAGACAGGCTATTAAATAATTATATTTATTTCAAATTTAATATTAATTGAACATACTCTAAATATAAATAATAAATAAAATGCTAAATAAAATATATACATTATGAATATATGCATATTTAGATGACCATATAGATATATTTAAATAAAATTTAATATATCTAATTAATTAAAATATTGATACAATAACTATATATGGACAAAATATAAATCAGAGAAATAAGTATTTAAAGTTTAAATAAAAATAAAGCTATAACAAAAATGTAATATAATGTAAATAAATTTAATATATTAAAATCATTTAAATACATTGTATATCATTTTTATATATGCTATATATGTATGTGTGTATATATATATGTACATGAATGCAACAATTGTTAATGCACAAATTTTTGAATACTATGAGAATACAGAAGATGGTGTAACTGACTTTCGGGGATGGTGGGAGAGAAAACTTTTGAGCTGAGTCTTGAAGGATTAATTTGAGGTTGGGAAAAAGCATTTTGGGCTGAGGGTTTGGGGTGAGGAGGGCGGTAGGCAATAGGCTGTAATGAAAATTGGTGCTAGTTTGTAAAGAGCCCCTAAATCATGACCTTTATCTCTGGGAAGGTGGTTTTGAGCAAGCCAGGCATGTGATGAGATGTGTGTTATAGTAAGTAGGTCTGTAGGGTGGATAACTTGGTAGAAGAGCTTTGGTCTGCTTCCATCAGAAGTCTAAGCATCATCCAACCCTGCGATCATCTTTCAAAACTGCCCTCCCCAGTGAAGAGGAAAGGGGGAAGCAACCACTGTAATTGGGTATTTTCTAGTCAGTGTGTCTCTGGGTACTAAAATTCACATTCAGTGGTAAGGTCTGAGGCATTTTCCCTGAAGAGGAAAAAAGAATTGTTGATGCAAAAAATGTATGAAAGGAGGAAAAAGTGAACACAGAGAAATGCCTTATTCATGTTCTTATTCTCAATACTAATTTCTTATCCTTAGAGACCCTTCCCTTTAACCTGACCTTGAAAAGAATGAACTCTGAATGTCTCAGGAGTGTTTATGATTGAGGTGAAGACTGAAGGTAGGGTGCTCTGATGATGGAGGGAAATTTTAATTCTCTTCCTTCATCGCTGGCTACATCATGCAGTTGGAGAAGGAGAGGAAACATTTCCTTAAAAAGAAAACATTCTAAAATTGGAATCTGATAAAACCCCTCATATCATCTCCAAAGGGAATCACTTTATAGGGTGTTTCTTGGCAATCAGATGCATAGATCTGCTTATCTTTATTGGTCTTGCTCACAGGGATAGCATCTTAAAGTCTTGTTCCATAACATATCATGCAAAAATAAATGATAATTATACTTGACAGTTCCTTTCATTTAAGGATCGTAATCTTCCAAATGTTAATCAATAAAGACTCATAACACCCTATGAGGAAGGTAAATGTTATTGTGCTATTTTATGGATGAGGAAGATGATTAATAAGATTATTAAGCGGGGCTTCCCTGGTGGCGCAGTGGTTGAGAATCCGCCTGCCAATGCAGGGGACACAGGTTCGAGCCCTGGTCTGGGAAGATCCCATATGCCACAGAGCAGCTGGGCCCGTGAGCCACAACTACTGAGCCTGCGCGTCTGGAGCCTGTGCTCCGCAAGAAGAGAGGCCGCGATAGTGAGAGGCCTGCGCACCGTGATGAAGAGTGGCCCCCGCTCGCCGCAACTGGAGAAAGCCCTTGCACAGAAACGAAGACCCAACACAGCCAAAAATAAATAAATAAATAAATTTATAAAAAAAAAAAAAAAAAGATTATTAAGCAATTTGCCCATAACAAGGTGAGTTAGTAGATATGGGAGTCAAATTTCCACCCTCTGAGACAAACACGGTAATTGCTAAACCAAGATAAAAGCCTTTACTCTTCCTTTTAAAATGATTGTGCAAAATTGAATCATGGCTTTTTGCTTCCAAGTTACCCAAGAATCTAGAGATCATCCAAAATAAAAATATGATGATACATTTTTCAAAAAGGGAGAGTCCCATATTTACCATGTGTGAATTTGTTTCCTCATTGGTTAACAGAACCTCAGGACTGCAGTGAGCTTTTATTTAGGATTATTTATTTTATTTTTATTGAAATTCAGTTGATGTACAATATTACATATTACAGGTGTACAATATAGTGATTCACAATTTTTAAAGGTTATACTCTCAAAAAACTAAAAATAGGGCTTCCCTGGTGGCACAGCGGTTGAGAGTCTGCCTGCCAATGCGGGGGACACGGGTTCGGGCCCTGGTCTGGGAAGATCCCACATGCCGCGGAGCAACTAGGCCCGTGAGCCACAACTACTGAGCCTGCGCGTCTGGAGCCTGTGCTCCGCAACAAGAGAGGCCGCGATAGTGAGAGGCCCACGCACGGCGATGAAGAGTGGCCCCCGCTTGCCGCAACTAGAGGAGACCCTCGCGCAGAAATGAAGACCCAACACAGCCAAAAATAAATTAAAAAAAAAAAACAAACTAAAAATAGAATTACCATATGACCCAGCAATACCACACCTGGGTATATATCCCCCCAAAAAACCAAAACACTAATTCGAAAAGACATGCAGTGTTCATAGCAGCATTATTTACATCAACAGATGAATGGATAAAGAATATGTGGTATATATACACAATTACACAATGGAATACTGCTCAGCCATAACAAAGAATGAAATTTTGCCATCTGCAGCAACATGGATGGACTTGGAGGACTGTAGTGTTTTGTTGCTTAACCAATTTGTAGCTGCATCACAATCTTTACAAAGAAGGAATGAAGTTTGTTATTACTTGGAATACTCACTATTTTCTAAATCTGTCCTATATTTAGATCTATGTCTTGTAGGATGCACCTAACACAGTACTTGGGGCTTTAGATGAGAATAATTTCATACCGCTTATTAGGATGTAGCGTTCTAGTGTGTTTTCTCTAATAATACCAGCTATACTTTATTAAGCACTTATTATGTGACACACACTTTGCTAAAGGCTCAACATAATTCACATTATTCTGTAAACACTGTGAAGAAGGTTCTATCTGCATTTGACAGATGAGAAGTCTGAAGCTTCAATAGGTTAGAAAACTTGCTCAACCAGGATAGCATAGCTAACAAGTGCTAAAGCCTGGAATCTCCCAAGATTGTCTGATCCTAAAACCCGACTATTCTGAATATCAGATTGCAAGCAAAAACATCAGATCATTAGAACTCCTTCCTAAAGAATAATAGAAGTTTAATACATGTCTTTTTCTGTGCTTTAGCTTTCATTAAAATGAGATTAAACATTTGACATACTTCTTTACCTGACCAAAATGGCAGTGGAAATTTGTAGGTGGATCCTGCTATAGGCTCAGATACAGAATTCGTAGGAAACAACTATAGCAAAACATTAGTCTTTAGATAAAGTTTCTCCAATCCCTGGAGTTCTCATTTTTCTTCACAGACTGAAGTAAGTAAGTATACACTGCTACTTTCTGTCTCCCTGATCATACCAAGCATCTCCCCCAGGACACATACTTAGTAGTTGTCAAAAATTCATTTTGTTGTTTCAAAGGCTTTTTTCTGTTCAATATTCAATTTTAGTTCCCTTTGCTTTTTTGACTTCTCTATAAAATGTTGGCAACATCTGAAGTTCCATTCTCTTCTGATCATGATGACATTCCAACTCTGTTACTATTTACCTCGTTGGTTCCATCAGGGACTTTTCTAAAGGTTGTTTGTTTTGCTGAAGGACTGGTAAATGATGTGTTTCAGAAGTGACATTTTGACTTGTAGGGGCCAAGCAATCTGGACATGGAGAGACTTTCTATAAATCCCACATGTTTTTCCGTATTTCAATGTTGTCATCTTAAATGCAGCATCTGTGGTGTAAAACTGCCAAAGAGGGTCATATTTTTATTTTTTACCAATAATTCTAGGCGACCTGCTTTTGCCCAGATCCAACAACTTAGATTATTTACTGACTTTTCTATTAAATTGGGCCATTTTTTCTGAACACTAAAGATTTGATGTAGTATAAAATATCTCTTTGGCACTGCCACTTAAAAATGTATACACATGCTACTTCCAGCAAACAGTCTTCTTGAAGAACAAGATGAACATTTAATGGAAGCTTTAATTCTAACTTAAGACACTTAAATATTACACTAGCAAAAAAGAATTCACCAACAGCTGCATGTCTGAGAGACCAAGGGACTGATTAAATCTGTCACATGGACAACATCTAACTCTTTGAATGGTAGGTGTGCACTACAGCTTGGAGTAAGTCTGTTACCAGATGAGCCAACTTCAAAGATAGTGGTGGGCAGCGCAGCCGATAGTAGGAGGTGGGGAAGCATTAAAGCTTCAAAGAAAGTTGAGGTTAGTTTGAAAAAATAAAAACTTAAATTCACTGAACACAAAGATATTTTGAGGTATGTTGATAATGACCTGACATTTATTTTCAGTTTTTGTGACATTAGTATGCAAAGACAGATTAAATAAATAATGCAAATTAATTGCATTTATATTTTAAACAGAAGAGTACTTCAAATGCAAATAGGAGACATCCTGTCTACAAGGATATTTAGCCAATTGCTTGATGCATGTGGTTGCGAAGCGTATTGAATGTTGTCCAAGAGGCACAGATGGGATGATTTAGGCACAAACAACTTTTATTTTGTTACTTCTGTGCAAACTCTTGGACATACCTGCCTTTATAAAAATTATATTCTTGATGTACATATGAAAAGCCTTAAATATACATCAAGAAATTATATAGAGAGCAGTTTCTTGGCTAATATCTAGGGTTATTAAACTTTAATATATTACAGATCCATATTCCTTACAGATTTGTTATAATTTAGGAGCTAAATGTTGACAGTTCCTAGTTACAGAACTTTTATTTAAGATTTCTATCAAAATAACATCTCCCACCTGATTTGAAGCAGCAATTTCTGGGATTGTTTCTTTTTTTATGCATACATATTGTGAATGCCCTAGATGATACAGTCAGACTAAAGTACTTTTGATACTAGGAAACTCTTATGCCTGAGATGTTGTGAAAACCTTTTCCTGAGCCCCCCAACTCCCCACCAAAGTATTTGTTTGCTTTTTCCAGTTGGATACTAGGAGGCTTAGAACGATGTTTGTGGCCCACCCCCAATAATGTATAGGATTTCATGTCAGGCATGTTTCTATACTAGTTTCACTCCAGGTTTGAATTTATTTTCCTACTCCTGTTTTCTTTGTAAATTTTCTTTAAAATTTTGTTAATATTAAATCTTACAATTTCAAATAGTTTTCTTTTAAATTTTACTTAACCTTATCACAGTATATAAGCCACTTAAAAAAGCTTTCTCAAACTGAATAGAGCAGCAATGAATGAAATAAAAAATACAGCTGCTTTGATACCTAGAGCTAACTCATGATACAAATGCCAAAGCTTTAACTGCCTTTTTGCATGGATGGCACATGGTTGCCTAGATTTCCAAGGGCAAAGTGGAATTAGAAAGAATATTATTATAAATGATTAACTCATCCAGGTCATAATGAGGATAATTATTTTTGTGTATCTTTATCCCTCTGGGATATGGAATAATTGCATCAGTGCTTTGCCAAGTAATATTTAAACATTGTTATTGGTTGAAACAAAATGCAAGTCTTTGTCTGGCCTGATCCAATATGTCCAAATGCAAAGAACGATACAGAGAAGGTAACGCCCAGATTCACATTTACTAAGGGATTCCAAATAATGCCCTAAATGACTATTTGGAGCTCAGTTACATGCAGGTGCTAGGAGGATTTATGCTGTGAATGCCTGAAATACTTTCTCCACGGAGGGGAGATTATTAAGTACTAGTGAGCCTGAGTGTTTGGTGCCAATACTAACCATTAACTTTTGGCTCTGAGCCATGACTGTCTACTCTGCAGTGGATTCTGCCACCAAGGGGAAGGTCATTAAGGGCTGTTCTTTATTCTCGTTAGTATGTTCCAACATAATTAACAGAAGTTGTTCACCAGATGGTTTCCTTCCTGTCAGCAAGTACCTCAAGCTTAATGGGCTATGCAGGATTCTTTACTTTAAGTGGGTGAGGCGGGAAGCAAATTTAAAATATACCATCTTTGATCCTCCCACTTCTAATTAGTTCTAAAGGCTTTAGATAATAATGTAAAGGGGGAAGGGAAATGAAATCATTCTAGAAATCAAAGAGTCACAGAAGGCCAACAGGAGTTTTATACATATCATGGAGTGTTTCTTCCTCTGTGCTAGGTCTCTGCCCAGCACCAAGAAAAGTGCAGAGACTATTGTCAGCTTCCTGCTGAAACATGTTCATAGAGCCTTAGAGCTGAAATGGATTTAAAATATGATAATAAAATTCAATAAATGCTAACTTGGTTCCCACTGGGTCTCAGAAATTGTACTGGGTGCTGGGGATATACAGCAAGACCTTGCCCTTGTTGCTCCAGAGGTTGGAAAGTAATGGGAGGTCAGACACATAAACTGACGATTTACAGAAGTTTGGTAAATATGGAATTGGAAACTAATGGCTTCTAATCCCAGTGCCATTCCCCCTCTTTGTGCGATAAACCTTGATCTTGTTCAGGTATGCCCTCTCTTGCACATAGCACTGGGTGAAAGTGGGGCTGCTCTAAGCCAGTCTTCAACTGTTCCATTCCCCTTGCCAGTGTATGGTTTAAGAATTGCACATGGAAGTCACCTCTGGCCAAGAATCATGAAAGGAGGCTTGATTGGGAGCTTCTGGGAAAGGCATTCTTGCTCCTGAGAAAGCACTGGAAGACATGGCCTCCTTTTCTTCCATTGTTGAGGTTGTAATACTAGAAATCATCTAGCCATATGGTATAAAGCACAGTAAGCTACATTCTATTAGCTCAAACTAAGTAATTTTTCTCTGAACTTGTTACATTTAGGAAATGGTTTTATTATAAGGAAAATAATTTAAAATATCCCATTCTTATTCGTTTCTCAAATGACTATTATAACAACCTTGTAAATCACGTGAGACAGAAACCATCCTCTTTGTAGCAGATGGGGAAACTGAGACTCAGAGAGACTATAATGGGGAAACTGAGACTCAGAGAGACTATAATGTGATGTGCCTGGACAAAACTTCTGAAGTTAAGTACCCCTTCTACCCAACCATTCCACAGAGCAAAAACCTCAATCCCACAGGCCAAGGAAACAATGAAATTACAAAACTTTTCTTTTTTTGGCCTGAAAAATACTAACTCTGTTTTCTCTTGAACTGGAATTCTAAACTCTAAATTCACTTGCATTTCCCCTATATTTTTACATGGAGAAATACTTGAATTGAAGTAAGGTGAAAAGGGTTTTCTAATGGGGGTAAAATACCATTAAAAGTCAGTCTAGACTACTAATGATCAGACATGGTTTCAAAAGATTTTGAGACACAACAAAGGCCTTCCAGTTTCATGCACTGCATGCCATCACTCCACCTAGGAGGGCTTGCAACAGTGATGCATGGGCTGGAAGGCTGAGCTATAAAAACTCTGTCCAGGGTAGTTACAGGCTTAATAATCATGTGTTGTCACTCAGTTGTGAAGATAATTTCATTCACTCACTGTAGCTTTTAGAACTTCTTCGTTTACAAGTGACAGTAAGCCCAACTCCATTGGTTGAAGCAAAACAGGGACTATATTGGCTCATATAATTGAAAAATATTCAACAGTTGGCTCTGACTTCAGGTGCAGCTTGATTTAGGGCTCAACTTCCGTCACTAGCCTCCATCTATACGTTCTCCTTTCTCTGGGGGAGCTCAATTCTCGCTCTGAGTGGTAGTCCCAAACTGTAGGCTCATTTCACCATAGCACCACCGGAAATGGGGTTTGCTTCTTGTAGAGCTCAAATGAAAGTCCAGGAATTGAATTTCATTGGCCTCGACTATATCATTGTGGTATATTGAGTTATTTCTTGGTCATAATTCTTCACTCTCTTGTAGCTGTTTTATACATCTACCTCCCTACCATGGTCTCATGGTAGGCAAAATATACTCCTCTTCCCTTGGCCATGGGCTTGGCCATGACTTGTTTGCTGTATGTTATGCTGTGTGTCTTTGGCAGGTAACATTCCCTCCCAGTGTCTGCTGCCTCATCTGTAAAGTGGGGATGCTTCAGTGTAAGAAGAGTTGTTGGAGAGTGTCAGAAATAATACATGTAGGGGACTTCCCTGGTGGTGCAGTGGTTGGGAATCTGCCTGCCAATGCAGGGGACGTGGGTTCAAGCCCTGGTCCAGGAAGATCCCACATGCCGTGGAGCAACTAAGCCTGTGAGCCACAACTACTGAGCCCATGTGCCACAACTACTGAAGCTCCCTAGAGCCCATGCTCTGTGATAAGAGAGGCCACCGCAATGAGAAGATAGCACACGGCAACGAAGACCCAACGCAGTCAAAAATAAATAAATAAATAAATAAATAAATATTAAAAAAAAGAAATAATACATGTAAAACCTGGCCCTTTGTAGGTCCTCAATAAATGTTGGCTATCCTAATATTAGTGATGTCATTATTATTAGATTTACAGCTGATCCTTAAACAACACAGGTTTGAATTGCATGAGTCTACTTATGCACAGATTTTTTTCAATCAATATGTAAGTACTATAAATGTATTTTCTCCTCCTTATGATTTTCCTAATAACATTTCCTTTTATCTAGCTTATTTTATTGTAAGAATACATAAAATATACAAAATATGTGTTAATCGACTGTTTATGGTATTGTAAGACTCCTGGTCAACAGTAGGCTGTTAGTAGTTAAGTTTTTAGGGAGTCAAACAAATTTTTTTTTCTTTTTTTAAATTTTTTTTCTATGCACACCACCCACCCCCAACTTCCCCCAGTGGAACATCTTAGCAAAATTTTAAATATTTAGTTTGACATCTTTATCTAATATAACCTAGGCTAAATGCTCACTTTTTAAATTAGCTGGTAAGGTGATAATATAGAAATCATAGGCTTCACAATACTGTTTGGAAGTTAATTAAAAAAAAGTTTTTTTTATTGGGGTATAGTTGTTTCACAATGTTGTGTTAGTTTCTTCTGTACAGCGAAGTGAGGTAGAGTTCCCTGTGCTATACAGCAGGTTCTCATTAGTTATCTATTTTATACATATTAGTGTATATATGTCAATCCCAATCTCCCAATTCATCCGGGAAGTCAAAAATTATATGTGAATTTTCAACTGTGCAGAGGGTCAGCACCCTAACCCCCATGTTGTTTAAGGGTCAACTGTATATTAGAAAAAATGTGTGGAGCTTAAAGGAAAGCCACTCCTAGCTTTCGAAGAACACTTAGCACTGTCCAAAAATAGAATGGGCTTCTTAATGTCATAGTGAGTCCCCTGTCCCTGGGAACTGTTCCAACAGAGGCTGGACTTGGGGAATGGAATATACAGGACTTTCTAGGAGTGCCAGGAGGCTACTTTATATGATTTCTAGGGTACCCTCTAACCCTGAGACCCTAAATTCGATGAACTGTGAGCCAGCTTTTTTAACAGAAGTTTATTAACTGAGCAAACACTAAAAGGCATTACAAGTGGGGAGAACAAACATCTGGATGTACTTGGAATAATCTGGATTTAGACGTATTGTCCTGGTGCAGTTATGAAAGCATCCCCTTTCCTTCTCAACAGTGTCCCAGTTTGGATGATAAAATGCTATAGTCACCCAAATTATACCTAATTCAGTGAATAGAAGCCAAGCATATTCTTGTTATTTTCTAAATAAGTTACCCCCCTTTAGTGCCAGAATTACTGCTCTTCCTGGGTTCCCCTTCCTGGTGTAATGGTATTATCATCGTCCTATTAACTCAGCCTCACGCCTTTGGAAACCACTTGAGCATTTCTGCCATCCTCTCCCTGCACCTTCAGTCAGTTGCCATACCCTTTTGATCCTATCTCCAAAAGGTCTCCCGTATCTGCCCCTTCTTTTAAGTCTCACTGCTTTAATTCAGGTCTTGTTACCTCTTGCCTGGAGCATTGTAAAATCCTCCTAACAGCCCGACCCATTCTATTATCCTTAAACCCTGCTGCCACTAGAGTGTGCCTTTTAAAGCGTGCCACCAATCTCACTGATACTTTTTATTAACCTAGATAAATAAAATTAAGTGTCTGTTGTCTGAGTCTTCCTGCATCACAAAAAAACAGTTGGAAGGATTTTCATTAAATGTGGAGAATGTGTTTAGGATGGTATGATTTAAAAAGTAGAGTTACATGGACTACACAAATTTCCCCCAGAGGCACTCAGGAGGGCATCTCAATGGTATAGGTCGTTAACCGTCAGAGCAGCTGGACCCTGCAGCTGAACCAACCCGCATGGTCCTGCATGGAAGAGGCAAAGCTAACAAAATCAGCCATGGACAAAGAAAACAAAGAATGGCTTCCAGTCTGAGCCCAGATTGAACGTTTAAGGATAGGTCTTCTGGATTGCAGATGCTGATTTGGAATAGGTATTGATTTTCCATGGAGTTGCTTCTCTCGTGGGCAATTTGAGCTAGTATTTTTCTGGTATAAATATACAATGTTAGTGAATGATTCCCTTGAGCAACACCAGAGAGATCATCTAGGACAGAAAAAACTGCCCCTTTCTTAGATGGGCATTCGAAGTTTTCCCACATGTCCTCGGAGTCTCCACTAGCGCCGTGTTTCCCGGTACACTGTGCAGACCACGCTCCGTCTCTCACCTGTGTCCACATTCCCCTTCTCCCTTAACCAGGGCTCAGGGGTGCTCTTCAGGTGAAACACTCCCCCATCACGTCTAATGGTGGGAGCGCTCCCCATTAGTCAGGGCTCAGCTCAGACTTCACTTCTATAAGGCTTTGCCAGATTCTCCTGGGGTCATTCATTTCCTCCTTGATGACTATTCACTCTATGCTTTTTTTATGTAGCTATTTGCCTATATACATGTCTTTTAACCTGTAAGCCCAGAGAGGAGAAATAATGTTTTATTCATCTTGGTATTGTCTTTAGTGCTTGGCACATAAGGGTTTTCAATAAATGTTTATGGAATTAAATGATATTTGAGAAGAGTACCTTAATTGGGTTGGACAACTTTCTCCCCATGTGGAATTGAAGTATCTCCTAGAAAGGGGATCATAAATGCAGTACTATACCATTATTTGATCAGGACAGGAGAGTACCCCTTCTGCTGGAGAAATCTATTTGCTTTGCAGTTAACAAATAAGAGGCCTATAATCAACTTTTTGAATTGAGGGTTCAGAAATTTTTGAAAAGCTATGGAATGCTAGAAAATACAAAGTATAAAACGAATCCTAATACTTAATTCCTTGTTATCCTAATACTTAAATTCTTAAATTTGGCCTGTAACGTGTGAAATATGCTAAAATGCATGACTGATGGAGCAACTTGTTACTTTACTCACCTATTTTGGGCAATAATCTCTGGAGAGTATCAAATCTTCTGCAAAGTTGTTGGCCTCAATCTAAGCAATTTTGAATTACCTTATGGATTCCAGTCTGTGGGATATCAGATTGCTTCCTGTGAATGCCGGTTTAAACTAACAACCACAAGGGCCTATCTTTGAAGCATAAAACACTTGGACATTAAAACTTCTTTTTGGCACCATGCCTGAGGTCAGAAATCTGCATTTTCAGCACACATCACCTGGGATTTCTCAGCACACATGGCCTGAGTTCCACATTCTCTCTCAACTTCCAAGCATTCAGCTCTGTTGGAGAGAGCCCTGTTTTGGAGTCTATAAGGAAAGGAGAGACAAAAAAATGGGACCTCAAACTGGGTGACCAGTGAGAAAAATATCTTCTTGAAATGAAAGAGCGTGGAGACCATGACAGGGTTATTAAGAAACCACTGGAACTGCTCAAGTTGAAACTAAGAAAGGTACTTGCATTTAGATGAACACAGAAGAGGAGTTTCCATGAAGATAGTGAAGGTCAGACATTGGGAGAATGTTACAGGGAGAGAGTAGAAAGGGTTCTTACTAGATTTTAAAATTCTGACCTAGAATCCCAAGGCACAAAGTCCTAAAGCACGAAGAGACCCCTAATTTAGAACTAATAGAATGAAAGAGAAGAAATAATTAGGTAAACACTCAGCCCTTAAAGAATTGTGGAAGTATATGATCGAACACGATACTTGGTTAATTTAAAAGGGATGGTCAAGGCACTACCGTGTGCCTCTTGAAGGAGTGTGAAATAGGAGGGTGGCAGAGAGTGCAGGACATTGTGGGGCCGGTGGCCGAGGGCCCAGAACCTGTAGGAAGTACTCAAAGGGGCCAACAGAGGAGCTGAGTGTGGATGAAATCACATCCACCTGTGATCCTTGCCAGCCATGCCCAGAGTTCTCAATTTTTCCTCCTAAAAACCTGAGACCCAGAAGGGACCTTAGAGGTTATTTCATTCGACACTGTCAGTTACAGAGAAGGAGGCTGCCCGCAGAGAGGATGAGTGGGGTGCTGTTTCCTCCAGCTTACAGAGCTGGGTCTTGAATTTAATTGTTAGATTCCTCACCTGTGTTTTTTCCCTTGGGGAACGTGCCCTCCAATCAGATGGTACCCTAGCACCAAGCCTCGCTTCCGCCCTGTGTGAGCACTCCCCTGAGCGCTTTCAGGTTTCACGCAAAGAAAAAGAGGGCCAAGGGTTCACAAAGGAGCCGCAAAAGAAGGTGTGCGCCAGGTGCTTTGTCACTGTTTTCTTCAAAACAACCCCAAGAGGCAGCAATCATTGCTCCATTCTACACAAAGCTCAGAGAAGTGAAGGATCTTGTCAAAAGCAACAAAGCTAGCAAATTTGGGAGGTGACAAGTGAGTTCGGTCAATTCGACTTCAGAATCAATGCTCCTCACCTCCATGGTGAAGCCACCCAGGATTCCACCCCCCAGAGCCAGTTCCTGCATGGGCTTCTTTTTTTTTTTTTTTTAATTTAATTAATTAATTTATTTATTTTTGGCTGTGTTGGGTCTTCGTTTCTGTGCGAGGGATTTCTCTAGTTGCGGTGAGCGGGGGCCACTCTTCATCACGGTGCGCGGGCCTCTCACTATCGCGGCCTCTCGTTGCGGAGCATAGTCTCCAGACGCGCAGGCTCAGTAGTTGTGGCTTACGGGCCAAGTTGCTCCGTGGCACGTGGGATCTTCCCAGACCAGGGCTCGAACCCGTGTCCCCTGCATTGGCAGGCGGATTTTCAACCACTGCACCACCAGGGAAGCCCTGCATGGGCTTCTTGAAATCACCAAAAGTTTGCTCTTTCCTGTCCTTCTGCTGACTCCCAGTTCCAGACCCTCAGCTCTGTGGGGCTCAGTATAACACTCACGCCGCTGCTTAGCACGTAGTTTCGGTCATGCTGGATCCCTTGTATTGTGGAGTCTCCCTTTGGGAGCTCAGTTCTGGACACCTGTTGCCTCTTTTGGGTTGGTCTTGGGAAACCATCAAATCAGGGACACCTGGTCAAAGGGAAGCTTAGGGAGTAGGTGTGTGTACTCTGGAGACCAGAAAGCTCAAGGTCAGTGAAAATCACTATGCAGGATTGGAAAGTGACCACAGGGAAGACAATGCCTTCCTCCCCCTTCCCCCTAAAGACAAAATACCTGGAGGAAGCCTTAACATGCAACAAGAGGGATATAGCCAGGGCTAAAATTTAGAAAGCACATAACAGGTCAACTACCCCCAACATTACTCTGACCCTGGAAGTGCCTGGGCCAACCTCACATAGAAGATTGTACAAATGAGCATGGATCCCTTCAGAAATTTGGATATTTAGTGGCTTGAACCATGACTGTTGGATGGTACAAGGAGAAGGCTGCTGAGGAGAGCGTGGGGTTGGCAATGAAGAGTCTGCATCCTGGGCTGCTGGGGTAGTGAATAGCAGGTCCTGGCTGGGTGGAATGAAGACTGGAAAGGAGGTTCTGGAATGCAGAAGTAGGTTCCTTTTGCATGTGAGCTTAGTTCTTTCTGAGTCATTTTGCATTAGAATGATTTCAGCTGTAAGCAATAGGAACGCCAACTGAAACTAGCTTATACAATAAGGTTATTCTTCAGCTCACATACGTGAGGAAAATCAGAAGTAGGGGTGGGCTTCAGCTTTAGTAGATCAAGAAGTTCAATGATGTCATCAAGGACTCAGCGTCTTTTCATCTTCCACATTGCTGTCCACAGTGTCAGTTTAATCCTAAGGCAGTTCCTCTTGGGGCTGTGGGATGGCTGCCAGTAGCAATCATCAGGGGAGCGTCTGCTTTCCCATTGCTCTCTCTTAAGAGTGAGAAAGCACTTCCTCGGTGGCCTCCAGAAAATCTCTCTTTGGTCACATGCCCATTCCTAAACCAGTCACTGTCATGGGGGATAGCATAACTCCCTAGACCAGTTAGATCTACGCTTTGAGCTACTGGAAATTCCACAAACTGCTTTGATACCATCCATGAGGGGAGGGATGGGATGGATGTTGCCTGTCAAACCCAGTGTCCACCATACCCTCCTGACACCTAGACAGTAAATTGCACATAGCAATGTCAACAAGTCTTTGTTGATGGAATAGAATTCATTGTGAAGTGAATTTCCTGTGAACAGAAGTGGGTCCAGAAAGTCACCAAAGAAGAGCTAAGGCTGAGAAAGACCACTGGGCTGGGAGCTAGAGACACTGCATTCTCTTCTTGACCATTTGTGACACTAACTCTTTGTGCAAGCTTTGGGTATTCCATATGCAAAATATATTTAATCCCCTCTTTCCCATAGTTCCAAAGGGTTGTTTTAAGATTAAAAAAGATGTATGTCAAAGTACTTTAGCTTCCTAGGAAGAAAGAAAATGTGCTATCTATTGTTATTTCATAATATTTTGTCACGAGACGGGAATTTTCCAAGTACATGAAAATTATCTCTTGTTAAGATAAAAATCTCCTGCTTATGACAGGTGACCAGAGTACTACTTTTAAAACTGAGCCAAAATATAATGGAACTCTAAGCAGTATGGGAGAACCACCCATGTCTCTGAGTCGATACTTGGCCTGTCTTTCCTAGGCTTGGACTTCTCATTTGATTTAATGAGGGCTCGACTAGAATCTCATTCTTTAGCTTCTCTGTCTGCTCTTGGGGGATTTGAGCTCGCTGGAGCAGTGGTATTAGAAAACATAACCCTTTTATTAAGTTCATCAAACGGCCGACTCTCAGGACTGGACGCCAGATTGTGCTGGTCTGTTATCATGACTCTGTTCCAGTACTTCCCATAGCAGCTGCTTTCAAACACATTCTTGGGCTCATACTTAAAGTATGATGTTAATCCGTTTGTTCATTCAACTATCTGTTGCTGTGTAATCTTGATCACTAGCAAACCCCAACATATTTAGTAGGCCTAGATCCAAGAATAGCACTGAGCTATGTTGTTCAGAAGGAATTACTCAGATATGTTGCCTCTGGGTGTGATCCTCAGTGGCCTCAGGGAGCTCTCTCTGTGCTTCATTCTTTCATGACTACATAGACCACCTGCAACTCTTATTTTTTGAAAGCCCTTCATTACACTCATCATGATCACCATGTTGGGCTTCCAAGCCTCCAGCTGCCCCATGAGTCCTTGGGAGAGGTTAATTTATAAGCCCTATAGGTCCTTCACCTAAGCCTGACAGTGAGAAAGCCAGTGCTTGGGCCAGTATCCACTTGCTACCCACCTATCCTTCACTATGGGTCCTCAGCTCCTACATTCAGCAACAAGTCTAAAATTTCTAGATCATGTCTTTCCTCCTGGTCTATTATGATCCTGGTTATATATCCCATAACCTGTAAACTACCAGGCTAACTACCACCAGTACACTCTATATAAACTAAAAGGGGGGAAAGAGAGGAAGAGAAAAATTATTTTTAAAATAGAAATTATATATATATGGAAAAAATACAGGTCCACATATCTGCAGCTGGTTAAAAACTATAGTAAGTGTTTATGATTTGCCTATTTCATATTCTCTTTGCTTTCAGGCAGTTTTCTCTTAAGTGGGTGAAATTATATCTTCATACCTGAAAGTTCTGAGACCTTGATGGTCTTGCTTATTCAGAATTACTATAATCTTCCATTAAGTTTTCTAATCTTTGGAAACTGATGCTATTTCTTCTCTAAATGTTAGAAGAATTCACTAGGGATGACATCTGGGCCTGGAGTTTTCTTTCTGGAAAGTTTTATATTACAGATTCGTTTATTGAATACATATAGAGCCATTCAGATTTTTTTGTTGTTGTTATTATTCTTGAGTTTATTTTGGTAACTTTTTTCTTGGAAATTGTGTGCTTATTCAGAATACTAACATTGTTGTATTTTTTAATGTTGTAGGATGTAGAGGATGGGCCAATATGAGGATCACAAATTGCATTTAGTTGTTATGATATCACAAGTTTTGATATGCTGTATTTTCATTATCATTTAGTTCAAAATATTTTCTAATTCCCACTAAGAATTCTCTCATCCATAGACTATTTGTTAAGTGTATTGCTTAATTTCCAAACATTTACATATTTCTAGTTATTCAGTTGTCACTGATTTCTAACTTAATTCCAATATGGCCAGAGAATATATTCTGTTGATTTCAATCTTTCAAAATGTATTAAGACTCATTTCATGGTCCAGAATGGACCAAAATGAACATTTTAGTAAATGTTCTGTGTGCTTTTGAAAAGAATTTGTATTCTGCATCTGTTGGATGTACTATTCTATATATATCAACAAGGTCAAATTTCTTTCAGACCTTCTATATCTTTACTAATTTTTCCTCTCTATTCTTTCAGTTACTGAGGGAGGTATCACACTATGATTCTGGATTCTGTGTCTATTTCTCTTTTAAATCTTATGAAATTTTGCTCTATATGTCTTGAAGCTATGCTCTTAGGTACAAACAAATTTAGAATTGTAACTTCCTTGTGGATGAATCCTTTTCTATATATGAGTTTTCCCTCTTTGTCCCTTTTATCTTTAGTCATGTTTCTTGGCCAATTCTACTTTGTAAATATTATAGCAACAGCAGCTTTCTTTTGGATAATGTCAACATTGTATCTATATTTTCTCATTCTTTCACTTTCGATGTTTAACTTTCCTTATGTTTAAGATGTCTTTTTTAAGTAATGTGTACTTGGGTTTTGTTGTTTTAATTCAGTTTTAAAATCTTTGTATTTTAATTGGATTATTGAGTTATTTTAAACTTAATATAATTACTCACATATTTGGGTTTATAACTATTTTTTTTCTATTTGTTCTATCTAATCTATAATCTTTTTTCTGCCTTCTTGCAGGTTTTTTTATTAATGAAGCATTTTTTACTATTTTATTTTTCTATTAGTTTATTGTTTATGGTTTGAAAGAGTCAATATTCAATTAGATTTGACAACATAATTACTCCATTCCTTGATCTTTGTTTTTTCTTACATTTCCATGCTTTTTTTCTGATATTAACTTTCTTTTGCTTAAAAATTCATTTTATTATTTTTTTGACTGCAAGTCTGCTGGTGATGAATTCTCACAGCTTCTGTTTTCTGGAACTGCCTTTATTTCACCTTCAATTTTTAAAAAAATTTAATTTTAATTAATTAATTTTATTTTTTAAGACTATTTTTTCTGGAGTAGTTTTAGGTTCTCAGCATAATTGAGGAAAGGGTACAGAGATTTCTCATATACCCCTGTCCCCACACATGCATAGCCTCCCCCGTTATCAACATTCCCACTATTTGTTACAATTGATAAACCTACACTGACACATCAAAATCACCCGAAGTCCACAGCTTACATTATGATTCATTCTCGGTGTACATTCTATAGGTTTGGACAATGTATAATGACATGTATCCATCCTATGTTATCATCCAGAGTATTTTCACTGTCCTAAAGATCCTCTGTGCTCTGCTTGTTCATTCCTTCCCCTCCCTCCCAACCTCTGGCAACCATTGATCTTTCAGTAAAAAGATCTCCATAAATTTGCCTTTTCCAGAATGTCATCTAGTTGGATTACACCACATATGGCCTTTTCAGATTGGCTTCTTTCACTTAGCAATCTGCATTTAAGGTTCCTCCATATCTTTCCATGGCTTGATAGCTCATTTCTTTTTAGTGCTAAATAATCCATGTGTGAATTCACCACAATTTATTTGTCCATTCACCCAATGAAGGTCATCTTTGTTGCTTCCAAGTTTTGGCAATTATGAATACAGTTTCTATAAGCAGCAGTGTGCAGTTTTTGTGTGTATGGACCTAAGTTTTCTACTTCTTTGGGCAAATACCAAGGAGCATGATTGCTGGATTGTATGGTAAGACTATGTTTGGTTTTATAAGAAACTGCCAAACTGTCTTCCAAAATGGCTGTACCATTTCATATTCCCACCAGCAATGAATGAGAGTTGCTGTCACTCCACAACACTGCCAGCATTTGGTATTGTCAATGTTCTGGATTTTGGCCCTTCTAATAGGTTTGTAGTAGTATCTCATTGTTATTTTAATTTGCATTTACCCAATGACAGATAATGTGTTCATATGTTTATTTGCCATCTGTATTTCTCTTTTGGAGAGGTGTCTGTTAAGGTCTTTGGCTCATTTACTTTCAATTTCGAGGGACATTTTCATTATGTGTAGGATTCTTGGATGGTGGTTATTACTTCAACACTTTAAAAAATGTCATTCTTTGATCTTCTGGTTTCTCTCTTTTTTGTTACTTTTGGTTCTTTGAAAGTACTACAGCCTCCCTTGACTGCTTTGAAGATTTTCTTGTATTTGTGTTTAGCTGTTTTTTAGCAATTTTGCTATGATTTACCTGGGTGTGGTTTTCTTTGTATTTATCCTACTTGAATTTTGAGGCATTCTTGAATCTGTAGCTTTTGTCCATTTTAGAAAATTCTCTACCTCTATCTAATTAAATATTTCTTCTGCTACATTTTCTCTTTCTTCTCCCATGACTCCAATTGCACAAGTGTTAGATCATTTTACCCTATCCCATATTGCCCATTCTTTCTCCTACTCTGTTTTAATATGGATAATTTTTACTGATCTATCTACCAAATAACTGCTTTTCCTTTTCCTGTATTTAATCTGCTTTTATACCCATCTATTGTATTCTTAATTTCACTTGTTATATCTGTTAATTCCGTTTGATTCTTCTTTTTAAATAGATACAGTTTTCCGGTAAAAGTTTGTATTTTGCCTTTAATCTTATAGACTATATTAATCATGGTTTATTTAGTGTTTATGTCTCCTAACTTTAATACCTGGATCTGCTGTGCATCTATTTCCATTTTTTTCCTGCTTGATTCTGTTTCTTGATAATTTTTATCGAATGTTGGATAGTGTGTAAAATATATTATAGAAGATCTGTATGATGTTATCATTCTTTAAAGAGGCTTTTCTTTAGCATTTTGGCAGGCAGTTACAATAGGAGCAAATCACTTAATCCAATCAGGGACTGATCTTATTCAAGGCTGCCTTTCAGTCATTGTAAGGTTTGATTTATTTCTAGTGTTTCCTTATTTCTAGGGTGTAGTTCTTTGGGAGATCCCAAAGCTTTTGGTGTTTATCAGAGAGCTCTATCTTGTGGGTCCTGAACTCCAACTTCAATCTCCTCAGTTTTATGAAACTACTGATAGTTCTGGTTAATGTCTCAGCCTCTTAGCCTCCACTTACTGCTTGTAATCTCCATCTCTAGGCTTGTGCTACTTATGAATGCCTCCAGGAAAAAAGCAGAAGAATGCCTCACTCACTTTTATGTGTTTTCCTTTCCTCTAATGTGCCGTAGTAGTCTTGATCTCCAATATCTGACTTCCCATCCCTGTGAGACAACTGAAGGTCTACTCAGTTCTCTGACTCTTCACAGCTACTTTTTACTCAGTTTCTTAACCTCTCCAGCCCATTGCTTACCCTTCAGCAAATGCATTAAGAGAAAAAGAACACAGAATTTCTTGACTCACCTCAATAGGTTTCCCTTCCCCCACATCTTAGCTGCTTTGGTAGCTCTCTGATGCCTTAAAACCACTTTAAAAATGTTCAAGCTTTTCTAATGGCCAGTGGGGGGATTAATCTTCTATAAGATAGGCTCCGTAACTAGACATGGAATTCTCTCATTAACTTTCCTGGGCATGACAATATTAAGAGATAATCCAGATGCTTTCCTTCTACACTCCCTTGCCACTGTTATGTGGCGACAATCTTCACTAGGCAGGATCAATTACCTCCGCTAAGACTCAAACTCTACCTTTTCTTTAGAATGTTCTTCCCTTTAAAAAATGGAGCACGAATAACCAGGTGGTGACCTTGGTTTCTAACCCAATGAAACAACTGTTTTGTGTCCTTGTGGAATAATTCCTTCCTTTGGTACCAAATCTCTAACACAGCAGAGTCCATTGTTGTGGGGATGGTAGAGCAAAAATTTGTAAATAAATTATTACATATAATAATGATAGATGATACCCATCTTTCATACTTTGGTTCCCAGACCAATGTATTCTGGCTATGGGAGAATCATCATCCTTACTGGCTATAGATTCAGAGAATAAACCACATCATAAAAAACACCACTCCAGCCCAACAAGGTTGTGTATTGTGTCCCAGCTGATGCTGTAACTGACTCTAAAATAGACCATTCAACTGTTCTGTAAAGTCAGCTCTTCTTTGTGTGAGGTTTATAGGACATCATCTTAAATCATTTGTTCTCAAGTGGGGTGATTTGCCCTGTAGGGAACATTTGGTAATGTCTGGAGACATTTTTTATTGTCAGGACTTGTGGGGTGGGGGAGTATTACTGACTGGCATCTAGTGAGTAGAGGACAGAGATGATGCCAAGCATTCTACTATGCATGGGACAGCTTTCTGCAACGAAGAATTATCTTGCCCAAAATGTCAACGATGCTGCTGTTAAGACACTCTGCTTTAGAACGTTCCCTGTAAAATGAGGTCCTTGGTCAGAAGCAGTGTTGTGCAGGTTAAAGTGACTGAGGATAGAGCATTCAGTGAATCTTGGAATGGTGGTCCTCTCAGAGGGGACCAGAAAAAGCAAATAAAAATTTAGTAATTACTCAAGTGAGGACAGATTTGTATTTCCCCCAAATGGAAAAGATTCGATGTAATTAACTTGCCCTGAGAAGATATTTGGACCATCCCAGATTATGGAATACTGTAAAAGTCTCAGGATTGATTTTTTTTTTTTTTTTTGCTGCTGCTAGTAAGTTGGGCATCCAGCTGGAGTGCAATTACCCATGGCGAGAAGTCTGTACTGCTGAACCTAAGTGTTGCTTGTATTCCTATCACCATGGGCATTTTATATATGATCCCATTGAGCAAATATTAGGGTGACTAAAAAGAAGGGCTAAAATGAATCCACTGGATGGGTCATTTTGTCCAATTGGTTATTAAAAAGATTCTTTTACAGTGGGAACTTTTACTGATTATTCATATGGAACACAAATATTGACAGACTCTGGGACCATTCTAAAAGAGTCATCCCTCAACTTTCTTGTCATTAATCCCCAAGTTAATTCCTTCTAATGCCTGCCATCTGACTAGGCTCCATAAATAAGCTTAGAGCCCAACATTAGGCTATGTCTCTTCCCAAGCAAAGAGAACAAGGTACATAGCGAAAAAACTTGCTTCTTTGGGATGATTTTTTTTCTCCATTGTCTTTTGGGGCCATTTCCATGTGGAAATAAAACACTTAACAATGGTTCATTTCAAACACAAAGTGAATACTAATCCTTGCTTACTGGTACAGAGCCACTTTTAATCTTCATGTCCCCTGATTCCTCCAGCATCCTCTACCCTAACCTCAGCTGCTTTAAGGAAATAGATGGTTAGGGATAGGGCCGAAGTTCCCCTGTCCCCAAGGGACATCAAAAGCTATACATATCTATCTGAGTATGCTGGAAAACTTAGGGAAGGGGAGATCCTCAAACTTGGATGCAGACACTCCAAATCTCTATTCTACCCTGTTCTATAGGGTCAGGGGCACCCAAATTCAGCTAATGGGAGGCTGGATCTATTGGAGCCTAGATTCACAGAGTTATCCCTAAATGCCTTGGCCTGATCAACTGACAGTTTGGTTAAGTTGTAACCTGATGGTGTTCTCTGGGTTGCTGTAGCTGTTCAACCTGTTTCAGCTTTACAGAACTGAAAATAGATGTGGCCACTCTGCTCAGAGGGGAAAATTCAAGGCCATATTCATACCTTTGGCCAATATCCTCCTTGATGAACTTTTTTATGTTTTTACTGACTCTTGGGTTGTTGTCAATGATCTAGCTGTTTGGTCTACCATTTGGAAAACTACAGAATGGCATATTAAAGACTCCCTTCTTTGGTACTGCAAACTGTGGGGGAAAAAATCACAACTTCTGATCAGACTGTGTCACTTATGTAGATGCCCATGGTAAGGACCTGTTCTCTGAGGAGACAGCTGATTGAGCCTGTACTACCCATATTCCCACCATTGGAAATCCACCATCACACTGGATGTAGCAACTCATCTATTGCCCTAGGCTAAGAAAAACTAAAGGACTCTAGATTGTCAGAATTATGACACACATCTATCCAGTTGTCCCATGCCTACTCCTGGCAGATTGACTACACTGAAACTTTGACCTATTCTTTGGTGTTATTGGTGGTGCCTTACCCCTCTTGACAAGTTTTCAGGGTACAGTATTGCTGCCTGATGTGATCAACCAATTCCCAACATACCATTGTGGCTCTCGAAACCAATCTGTGTCACGTTTGCAGCCTGACAATGGTGCACCTTTTGTTGAAGAAGCCACTCATCAATGTGTTTCTGGTCAAGATATTTAATGGGCCTTCCCATGCATCCTACCATCTGCAGGTATCTGATACTGACGATGTTAAAACAGCCTCTTTAAAAATCTACTTTGAAAAGACTTCTGATTCTGTCTCTCTCACCTTCTCCTTGTCCACATACTTTAGTAAGACAATTTAATCATTGAATGCATCCTTTAACAGAAAGAAATTATTTTCTCCCAGTTGCTTCCTAAGTAGTGATTGGGACAAAGGGTGGGGGAGATTATATCAACCTCTCTGGAAGGAATGTTGGAGTTTTCACACTGACCTTTGCTGGAATGATACCTCCTTCTGTCTCTCAGGAACAACTCTAAGCCTGGCTAGTTGGTATATTCTCCCGGTGGTGGCCAATGAAAAGGTAGTCTGGAGAATTTAAGCTTAATTCTGATTCGGCCACCTGGATTCCCTTATTGGACTAATTTGGTCTTATATCATAATGACCACTTGGTTGAATACAGTGTTTGCTTAATAACCCTAAGGTGGTCTATGTAGGGGTCTATAAGCTTAATAAAAATGTTCTTGTTTATCTGAATCTCACGCTGCTAGTTGGAGAGACTGGGCGCAAATAGGTGATAATGGAAAAACGTTGTAATCATAGCTACTGAAAAGAGACACAATTTTGTCGCAGTGAAGGGAGAGCAACAATCATGGCACCTGGGAAAGAAGCACCTGCTAGGTATAGGAGAAGGATGGATGTTAATGATTCTGTCAGAATCACTGGGAGTCTTCATCACAAAGGAAGTCAACCTGTACCCTAAATGGATATAGGTCCCATTTGCAAGGGACTCCACACTGAACACAAAACTTTCTTTCTGGAAGCACCATGTGTGTCCTGGTAGTATACTTGTGTAAATGTCAGGCGTTGCTTTGCCTCCTTCTCCAAAACAAAATGACTCTGTCTTTGAGGTATTTTGAGAGACCTTCAAGCATTTAAGGAAATACCATCATGCAGACCTTAGATAAGTGTAAAAAT
The DNA here is from genome assembly GCF_965194805.1 of Balaenoptera borealis. Classification (NCBI taxonomy): domain Eukaryota; kingdom Metazoa; phylum Chordata; class Mammalia; order Artiodactyla; family Balaenopteridae; genus Balaenoptera; species Balaenoptera borealis. The sequence goes on along the minus strand of NC_138866.1, from coordinate 46,470,026 downwards.
CTCTGCAAGATGAGGCTACCCTTGTTCATCAAGGGGAGCTTCCCAGAGGGATAACTTATTTGTGCACATGTTGTGGGCAGGGATCCCTATGAAAAGAATCATCCAATTATAAAAGGTGACACAAAATTTGTTCCTGGCTTTAGCTGAAATGATCAGTGACACAGCTGGCTATGGAAGGCATTCAGGGCAGCACCAACTCCCTGGCCAGGGTTGTTTTGGAAGATAGAACTGTCCTAGATTTCCTGTTTGTGGGCTACCGAGACAAAGTCTATACAGTTGCTAATACATCCTGCTGTACCGGGATCAATTCCTCAAGCCTAGCGGAAAGGTCAATACAGAAACATAAGGAGAAAGCCACCTGGCTTTCTAAGGTGAACTCTGATGCTTGATGGGATTTGTTCAGCAGGTTGGGTCTGGGATCCTGGAGAGCAGGGTTGAGATCAATATGGTGGGTTGGCCTCATCCTGCTACTTGGAGTCCTGTTGATAGTAGCCTCAAATTAAATGCTGTATGAGGCAAACTGAATGGATTTGGTTCCAGCCCCTGTCATTCAGATTAATCAGAGTGGCTAATAGAGTGGCATATTAATGAGAAAATTTACCAGAAGCTAAGACAGTGTAGAAACTGCAGGTGGGTGTCGTTGGGTGATAATACTCCATGGGTCGCTTGCATTTCTGCGTGTCTTGTGAGCAAGGCACTGACTGCCTTTGCTCCATATTGTCTCATCTGTTTGCGCAGCAAACAGCCTTGGAAGTTAGCGATAGTGTCTCCCGATCAAAGGGCAGGCATGCTTACTGCTCATTATTAAAGATTTGGGTTCTCTCATCTCAGCATTCCTCTCTTATAATGCAACCCACTGCATGTGCACATATCCATCTGGGCCCATCTGCATCACCCCTGAGGAACCTGGGGGCAGGGAGAACTGATGCAAATATGCTCATGCTGCTTGCTGTACCGTGAATAAAAAAAGTCCCTTGTCTTTAATTCGGAAGTCTCATGTCTTCTGCCATCATCCATGAAATTTTAGCAAGCTAACTTGTAAGTAGGATAAAATCTCAGACCATACAGAGTTCTTGACACCTATTGAAATCAGGAACCCATTTTTATTGCAATATCTCCCACCAGGCTTTTCAGCCTATAAGCCACAATGACACTTTTCAAAGATGCTGGCACTTTCTCTACCAATATATTTCTCAATGTCTTGGTGAAAGAGTTATCTCCTAAGCTATCTCAGAGGACATATTTAAAAGAGGGTGAGTAAATAGTTCATAGTAAGTCCCGTCCCTAAGTCTTTTTTTTTTTAATTTATTTAATTTATTTATTTATTTTTGGCTGCATTGGGTCTTCGTTACTGCTCATGGTCTTTCTCTAGTTGCAGAGAGCAGGGGCTACTCTACGTTGCAGTGCGCAGGCTTCTAATTGCGGTGGCTTCTCTTGTTGTGGAGCACGGGGTCTAGGTGCACGGGCTTCAGTAGTTGTGGCATGCAGGCTCAGCAGTTGTGGCTTGTGGGCTCTAGAGCGCAGGCTCAGTAGTTGTGGCACACAGGCTTAGTTGGCTCCGCGGCATGTGGGATCTTCCTGGACCAGGGCTCGAACCCCTGTCCCCTGCATTGGCAGGCGGATTCTTAACCACTGTGCCACCAGAGAAGCCCTGTCCCTAAGTCTTTAGACTCCTTTCTCTACATTATTGTGAGGTATTAGTGGCATTTTAGCCTCTTGTATCATGAGTCATATCTGAGTCCAGGTTTCAGTCCTCCAACCATGCAGACAATTACACCACACCAAGTTGTTCTAACCAGCGCATTGCATCTCTGATCAGAATCTCCATATCTATACATTCAGCCCATTTGAAACTTACATTTTACCATCCTTGGTCCAACACCTCAAAAGTGATTCCCTCATACATTTCTACATTTTTGTCTATATGCATGAGCAATATCTTTCAGATCTCTCTCTGGATTTGAGTTGTAATTGCCCTTCTGCCTCCAATCTCAGAACCCTACCAGGTCCCAGAAGAAGAGCAGCTCCCTTCTCCCTTCTGTGTATGTGTTGGGTTTTAGCTTACTGGGCTCTGATTAGTCACAAAGTAAAAAGCCTGTTTACTTTCTGTTTTCCAGAAGTTTGTCAAAATTTTTGATGACTTCTCCTCCCTGTTTTCAGTACTGTTATGGAGTTAGACTTGTAATTCTTCTAGTTATCTCAGTAGATTGACAAGGGAGGTAGACTGTGTCCTCAGTCTGCCATTTTGAACTGGGAGTCCCTCATTCAGTTCCCAACCCAATACTCCACTAGAAATATCTTGGTAAAATGTACCTTCGCCCTACGGATTGCCAAATCTAACTGGCTGATTCTTGGCTTATTTTACTCGATCTTTCTGGAATTTAACATTGTTGATCATTTTCCTTCTTGGAAACCTCTCAACCTTTCCCTTTAAATACTTAACACTTTCTTGGTCCTTTGACTTCTTTTCCTCAGACTGTTTTATAAGATTCTTTTTCTAAACTCCTAAAATGCTGGTGTTACCCAGTTTCAAGTGGGAATTGGGTGCCTCATCAACAAGCCTGTATACTAGAATGTGAATCAATACTTAAAACTCATAAAAGAAAATAATTTCTATTTAGAATCCTATGCCCAACCAAATTACTGGTGCAAAATAAGGTTGTATTCAAGCATGCAAAGACAGCCACAGGCATTAATGTAATCTGTATGCTTATGGCTTCCAAATCTATGTAATTAGCCCAGACCTTGATACTTAGTTCCTGACTTGTTCAATTACCTGTTAAATTGTTCCATCTGGATATCTCAAAAACTCCCTAAACTTAGTATGTTCAAAAGTGAACTAAATAACCTGCCTGATAAAAGCTATTCCCTGTATTATACTCTTCATCTCAGCAAATTATACCATTGTGCACCCATCAGACTCTCAGTCATCACCAAATTCTTCCTCTCTCCCATCACCAACACTAGTAAGTAATCAAGTCTTCTCAGTGCTACATACTAAGTATTTCTCACAGCTATTCTCTCCTTTTCTTCACTGTTGCTCCCTTAATTCACATTCACATCATTTCCTGTCTGGCCTCCCTACTTCCAGTCTTGACCTACTTAAGTCCACCCCTCTACACTATGGCAAGAATGGTCTCTCTACAGGGTAAATATGGTCATATCTCTCGCTTTATTCAAAGACTCAATAGTTTTCCAGTTCTTGATTCCATGATCTCTCTCCTGACCCTCTTCTTACTTCTTCCTATTCCCCACCTCACTTTCTTTGCTCCAACTATACTAAATCATACTGTATTTGTAGCTCTCTAATGCTGTTTCATGCCCCCATCTTTTTCCTCCCATTGTTCCCATTGCCAAAAAAGCTCTGTTCTGCTGTTGATGACAGCCTAATCATCCTCCAAAACTTAATGGAAGCATCAGCTTTTCTAAGAAAACTTTTCTGAATCCCCATGCAATCATGCCATTCTGTAGAGATATCCATTTACATTTTGCATGTCCCTAGTGTGCCCTGGAAATACTCACTAATATGCTTCCTCTCTACCAGACTGGGAATTCTTTAAAGTCATGGACCATGTCTTGCTTATACTTATATAATCAGCACAGTATTCAGTATGGTCAATATTTATAAATGAATGGATAAATAGATAAGTGAATGAATAAAATCTTTTTCATTATCCTCTATTCTGGATAATCTTTCTCCAAACTCAACTATTATCCTTAATCCATTACCTAATTTTCTCCATCCTTTCATAGATCAACACCCTGGGCTAGGGGCAGAAAGATAATTCCCAGATAGGTTTGGAAGGAATCTGAAAACATCAGGACACATGCTAGGTTTTTTTTTTTTGTAAGCCCACAAATCACTCAGAGAAATCCAATCCATGGGATTGGAAAAGTAAAATAGAAAGTTCTCAGGGAGATGCCCTGGAGGTAGGTCTGGGTAGCCTCCCAGACCCCACACACTATACAGTGGTACAGAGAAAGCCGCTTAGAATTCTCAGGCCCATAAGGAAGGCAGGGATATAGAAGGACAAGCAAACTAGTGGATTAGAAAGGGACTGGATCATGATAGGAGGCAAGAGCACCATGACAGGCCAGAGGTAATAGAGAAATCTGTGGGTTCCAGCCAGACACTCCAAAGGCCAGGTAGAAGCCACACTACAATGGGCAAGGCAAGGAGGGAGGCCGATGACTGGATGTCAGGTGAGATGAGAAACCCAGACCAGGGACCACTCAGGGCTAGACATTCCTTCTCAGTGCCAGGACAATGTGAAAGTCAATCAGAAAATTAGATTACCTGCAAGGAAAAAGACAGAAGAAAAGAAAGGGGTAGAAGCCCTGGGTGACTGACCTATAAACCAGATTTGGCAATTAGTTAGTGGCTGCGATAATACTACTCAGATTTGGCTGCAAATCATTAGATCACACTACATATACTTGAAAGGAATAGGATAAGCTGTCTGTCCTAGGAAGACAGAGGAGACGAAAAGTTGTCGGTCATAGAAAAGAAAAGTTATCTTTCTCCACATATGAGCCCTAATGTGTATATTTTGGGTGTCCCTGCTTCTACCGTCAGCTATCCATGGAAATCACATACTCCAAACATTCTAGGAAAGCCCTAACTTCAAATAGTCTTGTTTTTTATGATTGCATCAGTTCTGCGGTGCCATTAGCTCCATGTTTTGGTTTAGAAAGTACTACATCCTGAGTTCCATCATTGACTTGCCCCCCACTGCCCCATCCAGACACCAGGGAAAAGAGTAGGTGGTAAGTTACATTTTGCTTTAAAGACTCTAGTTTCATTGTCAGAAATTTTGTATGGAACATGTTGTACCGATTTATATACTTCAATGTTGGAGAGCTGAGACACATTTAAATTTGCACATGGGCCCTTTGGGAGTGACAGCTTGCACTGTTTCTCCATTTGTTTCATCATTTCATTAGTAATTATGCATAACAAATGTGATCCTCAAGTGAAAAAATGATGATAGGGGTAGAAACATATTATTAACCCTTGAGGGAAGCTTTTAGAAAAGTCAAGGTTAGTTACAGTCTTCAGACAAATTAGCTTCTGGAAGTTTACATATAAATAAAAACAAAAGACGGAAGCTCAAGGACCTCTTGGGTGGTTGGAAGGGGGAGGAGAGGAAAGCTGTAATTAAGTTTCCTTTGTCATCAACCATTTCTCAGATAAACGATCATAAATTACTAGAATGTGTCTTAACTCTCAGCACTGCAAAGCCACAAAAAGCCCTATCTCTTGACTTGTTTTAGAAATTTGGTGTAAGTAATTGGAAAAGTAGGAGATGCTTAGGTTCAAATCTCTGGCTTTCTTAAACTTATTAATAAAACCTCTAAATTAATCAGAGTAGAAGATGCTTAAACTGAACCACATTCTGGCTTAGCTGTCTTCTGTGACATTTTTGCTGGAAGGAGAAAATAGATTTTCCAACATCATATTTAATTTCATTAGCTACTGTTGCTTTTTGGAAATCTACTTATAACACATGAAGATAAACATTCTCCCTGTGATAAGGCTGTGTTTATAAACTGGGTTTAGGATGAAAGAAAACCCTAAACTGATGTGTTTTCATTGTGGGGTTAATGGTGCTTTACTAATCCCCTTTCTGTGGGCCAGTGAGGCGCCGGCATTTTGGGAGTATTTTGGGTGACTCTCATATATTTGCCTTTTCAAGCACTGTCATAGGAGGAAGCCCTTTCCCCTGCTGAGGAATGCCAAGACATGACGCTCCTCCTCCTCTTGGAAGGGAACTTCTGCGCAGCAAAAATAAAAATATACAGACTTTTTAAAGCTTACTAGCGAAGGTTGAATGAAAGATTATTTGTCCCTTTAATAACCCTTTGTGCAGGGTCCCCTCTCATCTTTTTTTTGTCTCCCTCCCTGGAAATGGGACTCCTCTACACTGAGGGCAGGAGGAAAGTAAGTCTACCTCTATGTTGTGAAGTGTGAGCTTCCACCCTTCTTCCCAGGAAAGAGCTGAAGACTTAATGAAAATGTACTGTTAAATATTTCATAGCTACAGAAAGGTGTATGGAATTATGTAATGAACACACACGTACACACTACCCAGCTAAAGAAATGACTCATTATAAACATAGTTGAAGCCCCTTTGTACACCTCATTGTATTTTCCTATACCTCATCCTTCCTCTCCTTTCCAGGTACAAGTCTTTAGATTTTCTCATACATTGATGTGTCCCTAAACTAAACACAGTGTTCTTTTCACATTTTAGACTACATAAATAAAATCTTGATATATATATATATATATATATATATATATATATATATATATATATGTGTGTGTGTGTGTGTGTATATATTCTTTTGCAACTTGCCTATTTTATTTTTGAGTTTTATGCATGTGGATAAAGTTTTCATATATTTTTAAAATTTATTTTTATTGAGATATAGTTGAGATATAACATTGTATACATTTAAGGTGTACAACATGTTGGTTGGTTTGATACATTTATATGTATCAAAATACATAATTTCCACTGTAGTATTAGCTGACACCTCTATCACATCGTATAGTTATCATTTATTTTTTTGTAATGGATAAAGTTTTATCATGCGCATTGTTCTACTTCATCATTTCCACTCTACATCATGGCTATACCTCAATTTATCCTTTCATGGAAGTCCTTCTTTCCTCCTGAACAGATATAGGAATACTGGGAGCATTAATGAGACCCTCAGATGGCAGAATCCACAGCAAATGAAACATCCCCACCTAAAAGAAATTCTCACAAAGAGAAAATGTAAAGAAAACACGTAATGAATGATGCTTTTGTAGTTCCACTTTCTGCTTTAACTCTATCGCACTTTCTTTAGTATGTGTGCTGGGGTGTATTTCTACAACTGGGTGAGTTAACTCTTTCTACACATCACACTGACTATTTTAAATGCTGAAATAAGAAACTGAGATCTGTTGTCACCTGTTAATGTTGTTCATGGACCCAAATCTTCCAGCAAGTGAAGGCATTCCTGGGTGTTGTCTCAGGGTGTTCTTAGCCTCAGAGGAGACATACCCAGGTAAGGAGAGCTTGGCAAGGTCAGAAGAATCCTGCCTTGTGAAGTGGCAGTTCCAGAAAGTTCCAAAAAGGCTGCTGATGACAAGAAGTGGGGTATCTTTTCTCTTTGCATCTTAAACATTAAGGCAGCATGCAAGAGGCTAACAAGTGCCTGTAATGGTGAGGCTGCCTCCTGATTTTCAGGAATGAATTAACAAGTACATTGGGCAAGGTCATGGGTTCTGACTCCCAGGCCTGGTTTCTATTTCTTAGGCCTTCTATCTTTTTGCTCCTTCTACACTGTTAGTCTGTAGTCTGTTCTTATCTCTTCTGTTGCAGACTCAGTAAGCCCCGTGATTTTGATCTACTGAAAAGTGTTTATTAAATCCTGCTGAGTCTTCCTTTGAAATGCCTCTTATCCATACCCCTTCCCTTCCATCACCTCCCCCGCCCCCAGCCATCACTTCACACCTGGATAGCTGGCATGGGCTCAGAGCTGGACTAGGTGAGGCCTCCTCTTCTTCCTAACTCATCCTATATGCCAAGGCTATTCATCTTCCTCAGACACTCTTGTTCCACAGTTCATTGGTCCCAAACTTTCAAAGACTTCCTATTTTCTAGGACATCAAACCTAAGCTTCTTTTCTGGGTTTTCCAGAAAAGACCCATAATTTTGTATCCTGGTGATCCTTACTTCCTGCTACCTAACTTCAGCTCTAGTTTGGCTAATCTCTCTCACTTCCATTAATATGTCATTCTCATGTCTCTCTGCGGCTGTTGTTTTCTTCTCCTGGAATACTTTATTTATCTCTTCAAACTACTCATTCATTCATAACGTATATATTGAGGGCCTCCTATGTGCTAAATCCTAGAGTTCTAAGATCAAGATTTTTCAATGAAACTTTTTACTACCTCATCTCTATTAACATCTTTCTTTTATTAGTCTTAACCACTTTACTATATATCTATATCTATACCTAGTCCAGTGCATAAAGGTAAAAGCAAGTAAAGGACATGGACCTCTCTCTTCAAGTAGCAACCATTTAATCAGTAAGAGGAATGAAGAGAATTTCGAACCCTACAGAAGTATTTAAGTAAGGGAAGATGTGAGAATGAAATGAAATGAAATGTGATTAATGGAGCAGTGATTTAGCAGTAAATTATGTGTAACTTTATTTTGTTCACTCTTGTTTCAAATGGGTTTCCTTATCTTCTTGTTGGAAGATAAGCTATTTGAGGGCAAAGGCTAAGCCTTCTTTGAATTGCACCAGTTCTTAAACAGTGTTAGATACACACTGGAGCTTTTGCCAGCTTTCTATTGCTTCTGACTTCCACAAAAAGAAATTATCTCTTGCCTGTATTCCCAGGGACAATACTGATGAAAGGAGCAGGTCAGGGTGTAGCCACCTTCCCAGCCTTACCCTCAGTTTATTTCCTTGAGAAATAGAAGCCTTTGGATAAGCAAGAGCAAGCAGTGATGCAATGAAAGTAGGTAAAGTCTGAGCATCAACCTTCCTTCCTAGTGGTTCTGCCCCTACGGGTCAGCAAAGAGTATTGTATTATTTCCCTGGAAATGTTTGTCCTCACTTTCACATCTCTTGATGTGCTCCCTTTCTTAGATGTGCTTCCACTGTTTTAGTCATTCCTCCTGACGCATCATGACATTTTTACCATTCTCTTAAACCACAAATCCTAGTGAGACTGGAAGATTGTAAGTCAGGGAATTGAGGAGGCATTCCTCAAACCACTGTAGAGGAATCTGAAATGGTTTTGATTGGGTTTTAGGTTGAAGCTGAATTTTAGTCCAAGGCACCCTGCAACCAGTTCAAACCACTGTCGATGGCAGTGGCATGCAGCTTGTATTTTTGCTTTCTCAATAACTTCACTCTCTATGGCGAAAGTTCATTTTGAACAAGATCATAATTTGGATTGGTCGTAGATTTAATCAGAGTTGTGCTTTATTATGAGTCAGCATTTTAGTGTATTCGTCTTTCCCCCTCCTACAGAACTGTATGCTCTGACTTTTAAAATTTAGAACATTGGGTCTGAGCAAACAATGAATCATGACCTTTCAGAAAAGATGATGAAACTATTTTTTACTTGAAGAGAGGCAAGCTATAAATGCTAAAGAAGCTAATGATTTATAATACAAATTTTTAATTGAGAACTAATAATAAATAAGAAGTTCAGTGACGCTGCAATAGTGTGGCACAAGCAACCCAAGTAATTCCATCACAATGTAATGTAAGAATTAACTTGTGCTTCCAAATAAATTTTTTTTTTTAAAGTAAAAGACTCTTCATGGATGTTTCTAATAACTTAAAGAGAGGTAGTTCTATACTTTTTTACTTTGGAAAAAAACTGAAATCTCAATATCCATTTAGAAACTGGAATGTGGTGGGGAAGGGGAGACCACGCTAATTGATGAAGACATAGATTTTCTATAAAATATCTTGGCTTAAAAGAGATGCAGATTATATCTTCCTTTTCTCTCCACATGCTCCCTTTCCCCCCAATATGTTATTTGAATTTATGTTTGGCCTAGGAGGGCATATTGTTGTAATTTCCATTTTATGGGTAAGGAAATTAGGACCCAGTGGTATGAAATGAGCTCAAATTCAAGACATCAGCTGGGGAAACAGAAGTAGCAATTATTGTTCCAGTGCCAGACCTGTGCTTATTCTAGAAGACTAGGATATATGCTGAGAAACAGGAGGATGACATCATTAATCTTTTGTGTCCCCCCAAATTTATATGTTGAAACCCTAATTCCCAGCAGTGATGGTACTAGGAGGTGGGGCCTTTGGGAGGTCATTATGTCATAAGGGTAGAGTCCTCATGAATGGGATTAGTGCCTTTATAAAAGAGATAGGGTCCCCACTCAACCATGTTGGCACCCTGCTCTTGGACTTCCAGCCTCCAGAACAGTGAGCAATAGATTTCTGCTGTTTATAAACTTCCCAGTCTGTGGTGTTTTATTATAGCAGCCCAAACAGACTAAGACAGATGCATTTCTATGATCTGGGCCTGTTGCTTCTCAGGACCACCGTGCTTGCAGCCTTAGTGCATTAGAATAGGGTGACAGCCATGGAAAAGCTCTGCTTTAGTCTTCCTTCAAGAACAAACCTGTCTCTGTGAGTGCAGTTAGGTGATATCTACCAGCAGCAGTGCCTTCAAGATCTGCTGCAGCATTTGAACTGAGGCTACCCTCCACTTGGGAAACCCTGGCCAATAACAGAGTATGGCAGAATTAATAGGACCTGGCCATTTCTGCCCAGTGCAGGGTTCTTCTCTGAACAGTCTTTGCATTGGAGCTCCCCACTGAGACTCTCTCAGAGCTCCAGCACAACCTGAGCCTCTTCCTACACCATACTCCTTCCCTACCACCTTCATTCCTAGGGGTCAGAAGAGTCTGAAGGCTCTCCTTGCTTAATCCTGCTGTCACTCCCCTTATAATTCATGGTTTTACCACCCCCCTCCCAATCTCTTGCACTCTTAGCTCTATCTTGGTGTCTCCTCCCTGAAGAACCTGAACTGACACAAACAGCCTGTCTATAACATCATTAGTTGGCAGAGGCCTGTTTATATTAACTACTCTAATGTCACTTTCATAGCGCTAGAGGGGTAGAACTAAGACCCTGTGATGCCCATCTGACCAAACTTGTAGATATCACCAATCTCCTTTGTTTTATCCTTTTCATCAGTCCCTGTATAGGTATAATTGTGATCTAAGATAGTGAAGCAAAACATTTTCAATTTCATGGGCCAGCAAAATAAATAAGTAAAATATTGAGGAACTGATATAGTGTTTCCAGTTTTTAACATTTTACCAGGTAAAGGAATTAAAAAGTATCTGTGTACAACTGTCAAAGTTGTTTCATAAAAGATAATATATTTTAACAACAAAAAAGAGGAAGAACACAATATGAGAATCAAAGATAGTTGAAAAAACTACACTAACCTATGATAAATAAATTGTCATGCAAAAATAACAACAAAAACAAGCTAGGACATCAGCTTCTTCCCTTACAGGATTAACTGCCATAGGAATTTCCCTCACAGTATAAATAATTAGAAATCAGACACAGTACATGGAATAAAAGATTTCAGACATTGGACAGCAGGTGGCACAGGATGATGATTCCTGAGAGAAGAGGAATAAATGAGGTAAGTTATATGATAACCTTGCTTATTTCTTGGGGCAGTTCCCAGGCTAAAGAGCAAGGAGAATAAACTGACATAGAGCCTAGGAGTGTCATCAAATTGAGGGGAGCTGCGGAGTAGTCCTGTTGAGTCTATATGGCTGAGTACTTACCTCCACATCCATGGGTGAAACTACCTAAGGCTTGGGAGTCAGTATAAAGTAATAGGCCAAACAATTCTCAGAGCTCATCAAGGAGTGAACATAGTATATGATTCTACCAGGTAGAGTGGAGGGACCTCCTCAAAAAATGCAGACATGGATACAGTTGTCACAAGTGTCATGCATTAATTGTGGGGCAAAATTATTTCTAGAATGAAGGCTAGCCTAGACCTGTCATAGAAAAGCATGAAAACAAGCCTTAAAGGAATCAAACTGACTCATGAGTAACTTAACTGTACACCAGAACAAATCCAACACTCTTTAAAGAAATAAAATAAAATTCAGCACTCAATAACATGAAATTCAAAATGATCAGCATCCAATCAAAGGTGTGGAAAAAAATAGGGAAATATGATTCATAATCAGAAGAAAAGTCCATCAGTATAAATAAACCCCCAAATAATAGAGACTATGGAATTATTAATGAAAGACCATAAACCAACTATAAAAAATTTTATAAATGTTTTTGAGGATATAAAGGAAAACATGAAATGATAAGGAGAGATATAAAGAATAATTTTTAAAGATGTAAATGCAGCCTCTCGAGAAAATAATTTACATTATCTACAATGAAAAAAATATATTCAGTGGAATTTGTATCACAATATACACCAAAGAATTAAAGATCAGTGAACCTAAAGACAAAGGAATAGAAATTATTCAAAATGAAGAGAGAAAAATTAATGTCCTATCCTGTGACCTGTAGTGCAGTATAAAATGGTCTAACATATGTAACTGGACTTCTAGAAGGAGAATAAAGATGAGGGAGTAGGGGACAGAAAAAAAGTTCGAAGAAATAATGGCCATTTAAAAATTTGGTTAAAAACTTTAAGCCCACAGAAACAGCGGCATAGCACAGGGAGATCAGCTCGGGGCTTTGTGTCCACCTAGAGGGGTGGAATAGGGATGGTGTGAGGGAGACGCAAGAGGGAGGAGATATGGGAATATATGTATATGTACAGCTGATTCACTTTGTTATAAAGCAGAAACTAACAAACCATTGTAAAGCAATTATACCCCAATAAAGATGTTAAAAAAAAAAAAAAAAAGAAAGAAAGGAAGGAAAAAAGAAAAGAGAGCTGGGATGATTATCAGCTGTTACCAAAGAGAAATCTTAGAATTTAAGATTTCAGAAGTGTGGCATTTCTTGTTGGGTGGCTACATGGTCTAGGGTGTGGTCATGGGAGAGAATGGACAAAGAGAAGTAGAGGAGAAGGCCATGGAGTTGAGAAGGTAAAGGATTTGAAAGGCAGAGGTAGTGGATGTGTTGTTCAAATAGATACTGAAGTCACTTGGGATAGTGATGGGATTTGGAATGGAGAGGAAAATGGTACACCAGGATATGGAGTATTTAGTGAGAGAAGAGGTGGCTAGGAATGAGTGGGTAACTATGATGTGAAAGTAGGGACAGTCAAATCTGGGCATCGTTTTTGATTCATCTCTCTTCTTCACTATCCAACTCAACAAATTACCAGGTCTTGTAAATTCCATTTCATAAAAATTTAATCTAATTCAAAAACAAAAAACAAAACAAAACTTTAAGCCCACAGATAGGAATCTCAGTGAACCCCAAGCAGAAATACATAAAGAAATCACATAAAGACATATTATAATCAAATTCCTAAAAAAAATAATGATAAAGAAAAAACCTTAAAAGTAGCTAGAGAGGGGGGGACCTTCAAGATGGCGGCGGAGTAAGACGTGGAGATCACCTTCCTCCCCACAAATACATCAAAGATACATCTATATATGGATATGGATACATCTATATATGGATACCTAACACCTACTGAAAGCTAGCAGAAAACCTAAGACTTCCCAAAGGGCAAGAAAATCCCTACGTACCTGGGTAGGGCAAAAGAAAAAAAAAAAAAAGACAAAAGAATAGGGACGAGACCTGTACCTCTGGGAAGGAGCTGTGAAGGAGGGAAGGTTTCCACACACTAGGAAGCCCCTTCGCAGGTGGAGACTGCGGGTGGCAGAGGGGGGAAGCTTCGGAGCCATGGAGGAGAGCGCAGCCACAGGGGTGCGGAGGGCAAAGCGGAGAGATTCCCGCACAGAGGATCCGTGCCGAGCAGCACTCTCCAGCGCAAGAGGCTTGTCTGCTCACCCGCCGGGGCGGGCGGAGACTGGGAGCTGAGGCTCGGGCTTCGGAGGTCGGATCCCAGGGAGAGGACTGGGGTTGGCGGCGTGAACACAGCCTAAGGGGGCTAGTGTGCCAGAGCTGGCTGGGAGGGAGTCCGGGAAAAAGTCTGGACCAGCCGAAGAGGCAAGAGACCATTGTTTTGGGGTGCGTGAGGAGAGGGGATTCAGAGAACCGCCTAAACGAGCTCCAGAGACGGGTGCGAGCTGCGGCTATCAGCATGGACACCAGAGACGGGCATGAGATGCTAAGGCTGATGCTGCAGCCACCAAGAATCTGTGTGCAAGCACAGATCACTATCCACACCCCGCTGGGAGCCTGTGCAGCCCGCCACTGCCAGAGTCCAGTGATCCAGAGACAACCTTCCCAGGAGAACACACAGCGCTCCTGAGGCTGTTGCAATGTCATGCTGGCCTCTGCTGCCGCAGGCTCACCCCGCATTCCAATTATAACTACTATACCCCTCCCTCCCCACCGGCCTGAGTGAGCCAGAGCCCCCTAATCAGCCACTGCTTTAACCGCGTCCTGTCTGAGCGAAGAACAGACGCCTGAGGGCGTTCTACACACAGAGGCGGGGCCGTATCCAAAGCTGAACCCCAGGAGCTGTGCGAACAAAGGAGAGAGAGAGAAATTTCTCTGTGCAGCCTCAGGAGCAGTGGATTAAATCCCCACAATCAACCTGGGTACCCTGCATCTGCGGAATACCTGTATAGACAACGAATCAACACAAAATTGAAGCAGTGGAATTTGGGGGCAAATGTAGACTTGGGGTTTGCTGTCTGTGACAGACTTTTTTCTGATTTTTATGTTTATCTTAGTATAGTTTTTAACACTTGTTATAACTGGTGGATTTGTTTATTGGTTTGGTTGCTCTCATCTTTTTTTAAATTACTTTTTCATTTTAATAATTAAAAAATTTTTTAAATTTTAATTTATAATTTTATTTTATTTTTTTCTTTCTTTTTTTCTCCCTTTTCTTCTAAGCCGTGTGGCTGACAGGGTCTTGGTGCTCCGGCCTGGTGTCAGGCCTGAGCCTCTGAGGTGGGAGAGCCGAGTTCAGGACATTGGACCACCAGAGACCTCCTGGCCCCATGTAATATCAATTGGTGAGAGCTCTCCCAGAGATCCTCTGTCTCAAAGCTAAGACCAGCTCCACCCAAAGGCCAGCAAGCTCCAGTGCTGAACACCCCATGCCAAACAACTAGAAAGACAGGAACACAACCCCACCCATTAGCAGAGAGTCTGCCTAAAGTCATACTAAGTTCACAGACACCCCAAAACACACCACCAGACACAGCTCTGCCCACCAGAAAGACAAGATCCAACCCCACCCACCAGAACACAGGCACCAGTCCCCTCCACCAGGAAGCTTACACAAGCCACTGAACCAACCTTACCCACTGGGAGCAGACACCAAAAACAATGGGAACTACGAACCTGCTGCCTGCAAAAAGGGGACCCCAAACACGGTAAGTTAAGCAAAATGAGAAGACACAGAAATATGCAGCAGATGAAGGAGCAGCGTAAAAACCTACCAGACCAAACAAATGAAGAGGAAATGGCAGTCTACCTGAAAAAGAATTCAGAGTAATGATAGTAAAGATGATCCAAAATCTTGGAAATAGAATGGAGAAACTATAGGAAACATTTAACAAGGACCTAGAAGAACTAAAGAGCAAACAAGCAATGATGAACATAATAAATGAAGTTAAAAATTCTCTAGAAGGAATCAATAGCAGAATAACTGAGGCAGAAGAACGGATAAGTGACCTGGAAGATAAAATAGTGGAAATAACTACTGCAGAGCAGAATAAAGAAAAAAGAATGAAAAGAATTGAGGACAGTCTCAGAGACCTCTGGGACAACATTAAATGCACCAACATTGGAATTACAGGGGTCCCAGAAGAAGAAGAGAAAAAGAAAGGGTCTGAGAAAATATTTGAAGAGATTACAGTTGAAAACTTCCCTAACATGGGAAAGGAAATAGTCAATCAAATCCAGGAAGCACAGAGAGTCCCATACAGGATAAATCCAAGGAGAAAAATGCCAAGATAGTTTTAATCAAACTATCAAAAATTAAATACAAAGAAAAAATATTAAAAGCAGCAAGGGAAAAACAACAAATAACATAAAAGGGAATCCCCATAAGGTTAACAGCTGATCTTTCAGCAGAAACTCTGCAAGCCAGAAGGGAGTGGCAGGACATATTTAAAGTGATGAAAGGGAAAAACTAACAACCAAGATTACTCTACCCAGCAAGGATCTCATTCACATTTGACGGAGAAATTAAAACCTTAAGGTTTTAATTTCTAAGAGAATTCAGCACCACCAAACCAGCTTTACAACAAATGCTAAAAGAACTTCTCTAGGCAGGAAACACAAGAGAAGGAAAAGACCTAATACAAACCCAAAACAATTAAGAAAATGGTAATAGGAACATACATATCAATAACTACCTTAAATGTAAATGGATTAAATGCTCCAACCAAAAGACATAGACTGGCTGAATGGATACAAAAACAAGAACCGTATATATGCTATCTACAAGAGACCCACTTCAGACCTAGGGACACATACAGACTGAAAATGAAGGTATGGAAAAAGATATCCTATGCAAATGGAAATCAAAAGAAAGCTGGAGTAGCAATTCTCATCTCAAACAAAATAGACTTTAAAATAAAGACTATTACAAGAGACAAAGAAGGACACTACCTAATGATCAAGGGATCAATCCAAGAAGAAGATATAACAATTGTAAATATTTATGCACCCAACATAGGAGCACCTCAATACATAAGTCAAATGCTAACAGCCATAAAACGGGAAATCCACAGTAACACAATCATAGTAGGGGACTTTAACACCCCACTTTCACCAATGGACAGATCATCCAAAATGAAAATAAATAAGGAAACACAAGCTTTAAATGATACATTAAACAAGATGGACTTAATTGATATTTATAGGACATTCCATCTTAAAACAACAGAATACACTCTTCTTCTCAAGTGCTCATGCAACATTCTCCAGTATAGATCATATCTTGGGTCAAAAATCAAGTCTTGGTAAATTTAAGAAAATTGAAATCATATCAAGTATGTTTTCTGACCACAACACTATGAGCCTAGATATCAATTACAGGAAAAATCTGTAAAAAATACAAACACATGGAGGCTAAACAATACACTACTAAATAACCAAGAGATCACTGAAGAAATCAAAGAGGAAATCAAAAAATATCTAGCAACAAATGACAATTGAAAACACGACGACCTATGGGACACAGCAAAATGAGTTCTAAGAGGGAAGTTTATAGCAATAAAATCCTACCTCAAGAAACAAGAAACATCTCAAATAAACAACTTAACCTTACACCTAAAGCAATTAGAGAAAGAAGAACAACAACAAAAAAAAATCAAAGTTAGCAGAAGGAAAGAAATCATAAAGGTCAGAACAGAAATAAATGAAAAAGAAATGAAGGAAACAATAGCAAAAATCAATAAAACTAAAAGGTGGTTCTTTGAGAAGATAAACAAAATTGATAATCCATTATCCAGACTCATCAAGAAAAAAAGGGAGAAGACTCAAATCAATAGAATTAGAAATGAAAAAGGAGAAGTAATAACTGACACTGCAGAAATACAAAGGATCATGAGAGATTACTACAAGCAACTATATGCCAATAAAATGGACAACCTGGAAGAAATGGACAAATTCTTAGAAAAGTACAACCTTCCAAGACTGCACCAGGAAGAAACAGAAAATATAAACAGACCAATCACAAGCACTGAAATTGAAACTGTGATTTAAAATCTTCCAACAAACAAAAGCCCAGGACCAGATGGCTTCACAGGTGAATTCTATCAAACATTTAGAGAAGAGCTAACACCTATCCTTCTCAAACTCTTCCAAAATATAGCAGAGGGAGGAACACTCCCAAACTCATTCTATGAGGCCACCATCACCCTGATACCAAAACCAGACAAATATGTCACAAAGAAAGAAAACTACAGGCCAATGTCACTGATGAACATAGATGCAAAAATCCTCAATAAAATACTAGCAAACAGAATCCAACAGCACATTAAAAGGGTCATACATCATGATCAAGTGGGGTTTATCCCAGGAATGTAAGGATTCTTCAATATATGCAAATCAATCAACGTGATACACCATATTAACAAATTGAAGGAGAAAAACCATATGATCATCTCCATAGATGCAGCAAAAGCTTTTGACAAAATTCAACACCCATTTATGATAAAAACCCTCCAGAAAGTAGGCATAGAGGGAACTTACCTCAACATAATAAAGCCCATATATGACAAACCCGCAGCCAGCATCGTTCTCAATGGCGAAAAATTGAAACCATTTCCTCTAAGATCAGGAACAAGACAAGGTTGTCCATTCTCACCACTATTATTCAACATAGTTTTGGAAGTTTTAGCCACAGCAATCAGGGAAGAAAAAGAAATAAAAGGAATCCAAATCGGAAAAGAAGAAGTAAAGCTGTCACTGTTTGCAGATGACATGATACTATACATAGAGAATCCCAAAGATGCTACCAGAAAACTACTAGAGCTAATCAATGAATTTGGTAAAGTAGCGGGATACAAAGTTAATGCACAAAAATCTCTTGCATTCTTATACACTAATGATGAAAAATCTGAAAGAGAAATTAAGGAAACACTCCCATTTACCATTGCAACAAAAAGAATAAAATACCTAGGAATAAACCTACCTAAGGAGACAAAGGACCTGTGTGCAAAAAACTATAACATACTGATGAAAGAAATTAAAGATGATACAAACAGATGGAGAGATATACCATGTTCTAGGATTGGAAGAGTCAACATTGTGAAAATGACTATACTACCCAAAGCAATCTACAGATTCAATGCAATCCCTATCAAACTACCAATGGCATTTTTCACAGAACTAGAACAAAAAATTTCACAATTTGTATGGAAACACAAAAGACCCCGAATGGCCAAAGCAATCTTGAGAAAGAAAAACGGAGCTGGAGGAATCAAACTCCCTAACTTCAGAATATACTACAAAGCTACAGTAATCAAGACAGTATGATACTGGCACAAAAACAGAACTATAGATCAATGGAACAGGATAGAAAGCTCAGAGATAAACCCACGCACATATGTTCACCTTATCTTTGATAAAGGAGGCAAGAATATACAATTGAGAAAAGACAGCTTCTTCAATAAGTGGTGCTGGGAAAACAGGACAGCTACATGTAAAAGAAAGAAATTAGAACACTTTCTAACGCCATACACCAAAATAAACTCAAAATGGTTAAAGTCCTAAATGTAAGGCCAGACAGTATAAAACTCTTAGAGGAAAACATAGGAAGAACACTCTTTGACATAAATCACAGCAGGATCCTTTCTGACCCACCTCCTAGAGAAATGGAAATAAAAACAAAAATAAAACAGATGGGACCTAATGAAACTTAAAAGCTTTTGCACAGCAAAGGAAACCATAAACAAGATGAAAAGACAACCCTCAGAATGGGAGAAAATATTTGCAAACGAAGCAATTGACAAAGGATTAATCTCCAAAATATAAAAGCAGCTCATGCAGCTCAATATCAAATAAACAAACCACCCAATCCAAAAATGGGCAGAAGACCTAAAGAGACATTTTTCCAAAGAAGATATACAGTTTGCCAACAAACACATGAAAAGATGCTCAACATCACTAATCATTAGAGAAATGTAAATCAAAACTACAATGAGGGGGCTTCCCTGGTGGCGCAGTGGTTGAGAATCTGCCTGCCAATGCAGGGGACATGGGTTCCAGCCCTGGTCTGGGGGGATCCCACATGCCGCGGAGCGGCTGGGCCCGTGAGCCACAATTACTGAGCCTGCGCGTCTGGAGCCTGTGCTCCCCAACAGGAGAGGCCACGATAGTGAGAGGCCCGCACACCGCGATGAGGACTGGCCCCCGCTTGCGGCAACTGGAGAAAGCCCTCACATAGAAACGAAGACCCAACGCAGCCATAAATAAATAAATTAATTAATTAATTAATTAATTAAAAAAAAAAAAACTACAATGAGGTATCACCTCACACCTGTCAGAATGGTCATCATCAAAAAGTCTACAAACAAATGCTGGAGAGGGTGTAGAGAAAAGGGAACCCTCTTGCACTGTTGGAGGGAATGTAAATTGATACAGCCACTATGGAGAACAGTATGGAGGTTCCTTAAAAAACTAAAAATAGAACTACCATACGACCCAGCAATCCCACTACTGGGCATATACCCTAAGAAAACCATAATTCAAAAAGAGTCATGTACCACAGTGTTCACTGCGGCACTATTTACAATAGCCAGGACATGGAAGCAACCTAAGTGTACACTGACAGATGAATGGATAAAGAAGATGTGGCACATATATACAATGGAATATTACTCAGCCATAAAATGAAATGAAATTGAGTTATTTGTCGTGAGGTGGATGGACCTAGAATCTGTCATACAGAGTGAAGTTAAGTCAGAAAGAGAAAAACAAATACCGTATGCTAACACATTTATGGAATCTAAAAAAAAAAAAAAAGGTTCTGATGAACATAGGGGCAGGACAGGAATAAAGACACAGATGTAGCGAATGGACTTGAGGACATGTGGAGGGGGAAGGGTAAGCTGGGACAAACTGATAGAGTAGCACTGACATATATACACTACCAAATGTAAAATAGATAGCTAGTGGGAAGCAGCTGCATCACACGGGGAGATCAGCTCTGTGCTTTGTGACCACCTAGAGGAGGGGATAGGGAGGGTGGGAGGGAGACACAAGAGGGAGGGCATATGGGGATATATGTATGCGTATAGCTGATTCACTTTTTTATACAGCAGAAACTAACACAACATTTTAAAGCAACTATACTCCAATAAATATGTTTAAAAAAAAAAAGTAGCTAGAGAAAAAAGACATATGTATCAACAGGGAAAAAGAATGTTAATGGACTTCTCATCCTAAACAATGAAGGCTCAAATACAATGGAATAATATCTGTAAAGTGCTAAAAAACAAATTGTCTACCAAGACTTCTGTACCCAGCAGAAGAGTCTTTCAAAAATTTAGGAGAAATACTTTTTCAGCCTAACAAAAGTGGAATTAACCATTTGCAGAACTGCACTTTTAAAAATATTAGAAGAAATTCTCCAAACAGAAGTAAAATGATAACAAATAGAAATTTGGATTTAGACAATAGAGTAAAGAAGGAAAGAAATGGAAATATGTGGATAAATTTTAAAAAGGTGTTTCACCTCATTTTAATTTTTTTTCTCTCATTTTTAATCTCTTTGAAAGCTAACTTAAAGTTTGAAGCAAAATAATAACAAGGTATCATGGGGACCATAACATTAAATTTAAAATATATGATAAGAATAGGACCATGTTTTGGAGGTATGAAGTGAAAGTATAATTTTGTAAAACTGTTGTACTAAAAGTAGTATGCTATTAATGTTTTAGACTGTGATAGTTAAAGATGTATATTGTGAAACATACAGTAGGGGTTGGCAAATGACAGCCTGTGAATCAAATCTGGCCTGCCACCTGTGTTTGTAGTTAAAGTTTTATTGGAACATAGCCATATCCATTCTTTTACATGATGTCCATGAATGCCTTTCAACTACAGTGGCAAATCTGAGTGATTGTAACAGAAACTTAAAATATTTAATATCCAATGCTTTACAGAAAAAGTTTGCCATCCCCTGGTCTTGAGCAACCAATAGTAATAACAATAATATATATAATATTAATAATATAATAAATAATAATAATATATTATATATAATATAATATTATATTAGTTATTATCACTATCTTATTACCATATGATAATGATAATAATAAAGCAAAATAAAGATGCTTTTTTCTCCCTATTTGTTAAGCAAAGTTAACAAATAGTGGAGAGAAAATGATTTTATAATAAATAGTCAATGCAGAAGAGGGGAGGAGAAGAGTACAAAAAAGAAAAATACCAGAGAGAATAAGTGGAAAATCTATAGCAAGATAGTAATATTAAGCCCAAGCTTGTTGATAAGTACACTAAACTTAAATTTTTAAAAATATTCCAATCAAAAGGCAGAGAGTGTCAGATTAGATATACAAGCAACGTATAACTGTATGCTCTCCATAAGAATCCCACTTTAACTATAAAGACATAGATAGGCTCAAAGTAAAAAGTTGCAAAATACGTAACATAAAACACTAATTGAAAGGAAGCTGGGATAACTATATTAGTAGCAGACAAAGCAAACTTCAGAACAAAGAGTATTATCAAGGACAAAGAAGTATTACTGAGGATAAAGTAGCTTTCTCTCGCTACCAGCTCTCCATAATGTGAGGATACAGTGAGAAGGTGGCCGACCACCTGCAAACCAGGAAGAGAGTCCTCACCAGACACTGGATTTGCTGACGTTGGACTCCCCAGCCTCCAGAACTGTGAGAAATAAATGTTTATTGCTTAAGCTATCCGGCCTATGGTATTTTTGTTATAGCAGCCCCAACTGACTAATACACCAACTTAACCTAATTTTCATTTATACAACACTCCTCTCAACAACAGCATACTATAATTTCATCAAGTGTACATGAAACATTCACAGATAGACAATATTCTGGGCTACAAAACAGGTTTTTAAAAACTTAAAAGGATTTAAATATTTGCAGAGTATTTTCTCTGACAACAGTGACATCAAACTAGAAATCAATTTTGAAAAATATTTGTGGAAAATCCATAAATAGAAATCAAATGGCACTTATCTAAATAACTCATGGCTCAAGGAGTACATCACAAGGGAGATTAATAATTTGATATGAATTAAAAAGAATACACAACACATCAAGTTGTGAGACTGATCTAAAGTAGTATACTTAAAGAAAAATATATAGCATTAAATAATTATATTATTACAGAGAAAAAGTTATCAAATCAATGACCAAAATTTCTACTTGAAGAAATTATAAAAAGGAGAGCATCAGTAATTAAGTAGAAGGAAGTAAAAATAAAGACAACTACAAAAAACAATGAAACATCATTAAAAAAATGAAACTACCAAAGCAATAGAGAAAAATCAATAAACCCAAATGCTGGTTATTTGAGAAAATCCATAATATTGATTGAAAACTCTGAACAGGCTGATTAGGAAACAAAGGAGACACAAATTATCACTATCACGAATAAAAAAGGGACTATAACTACAGAGCCTACAGATGTTAGAAGAAATGTAAGGCAATATAATGAAGAACTGTATGCCAACATATTCATCAATTTGAGGCAATGGATGACATATTTTGAAAGACACAAAGTACCAAAGCTTACTCGAAATAGAATAGATGAGCTAAATAGTCCTTCATCTATTTTTAAAAATTGAAATTAGAGTTAAAATATCCCCCCCAAAAGAAAATCCTAGGCCCAGATAACTTCATTGATAAATTATACCAGGCTTTTAAGGAAGAAATAATACCAATCCTACATAAACTCTTCCAAGAAACAAAAGAGGAGGGAATGTTTTCCAACTCATTTTAGGAAGCTATCATTAACTTGTTACCACAACAATGGAAAGATATCGCTAGAAAATTACAGATATTTATCCTTTATGAATATAGATGCAAAAATCTTTAGCAAACCATTAATAATTTGAATCCAGAAATATAAAAAGGATACTATATCTTGACCAATGAAAGGTACACAGACTGAAAAAGAAGAGGTAAAACCTTCTCTTTTTTTGGCGGGGGTGAGGGTTAATTTTTTACTGTAAACTAACATTAGACTTACGGAAAAATAGTAAAAACAGTACAGAGAGTTCATGTATACTCTTCACCCAACTTCCCCTGATGTTAACACCTTACAAGGCCATAGTACATTTAATTAGCAACACCATGAAATTAACATGGGTACAATACTGTTAACTGAGCTACAGACCTTATATGATTTTCCCAGTTTTTCCACAAATGTCCTTTCTCTGTTCTACAGTCCTATCTAGGATCCCACATTGCATTTATTTATTTTTTAAATTTTTTATTGGAGTATAGTTGCTTTACAATGTTGTGTTAGTTTCTACTGTACAGCAAAGTGAATCAGCTATACGTATACACATATCCCCTCTTTTTTGGATTTCCTTCCCATTTAAGTCACTGCAGAGCACTGAGTAGAGTTCCCTGTGCTATACAGTAGATTCTCATTAGTTATCTATTTTATATATAGTATCAATAGTGTTTATATGTCAATTCCCATCTCCCAATTCATCCCACCCCCCCTCCCCCTTGGTATCCATACATTTGTTCTCTATGTCTGTGTCTCTGTTTCTGCTTTGAAAATAAGATCATCTATACCATTTTTTTAGATTCCACATATATGCATTAATATATGATATTTGTTTTTCTCAAGAAGAGGTAAAACTTTTCTTGATTAGTATATGACAATGAACTTTTATGTATAAAATCCCAAGATGTCTTCAAAAAAAACTAAGAGTACTAGTAAGTGAAATTGGCAAGGTTACAGAATAAAAGGTCAATATACAAAAATGAATTGTACTTATATGCTAACAATTTGCATAACACTTGAACTTGAAATTTAAAAAGCAATACCATTTACAATAGCATGAAAAACATTAGATGTGGATAAATGTAATAAAAGGTGTGTAAAACATGTATCTTGAAAATTACAAAACATAACTGTAAGAAATGAAAGGAGACAAATAAATGGAGAGACAGATAAGCAAACTCTGTATAATGAAGATGTGAACTGTTCCCAAAATTTTCCATAGGGTGGATGAATTCCCAAGCAAAAATCCCAGCAAGTTTTTTGTAGACATTGAGAAGCAAAGGGGCCAAAGTGGGGGGCACTTTTGGTGTGATGGAAATATTCTATATCTTGATTGCAGTGGTGGTTACATGACTGCTTACATTTGCCAAAATTCTGAACTAAGTTAAAATTGGTGAATTTTAGTATATGCATATTATCCCTTGAGAGAGCTGATTTTTTTAAAGGTCCATATTTAAAAATTCAAAATTCAGAAAATTATAGCCTAAAATTTTGTTTTATGTGACATTCGTGTAGCGGAGTTTTCTAAGCTCTGTTTGTCAGTGTGCCTTGAGCTAGAGCTTGATGTCTATTTTGGTGCAGCACTTTGGTTTTTATTACAATTTTGTTCTAGCTCCTTTTTTTTCTTATCAAAAGTCAAATTACATATAAAAATTGGAAGCCAACTCAGTACAATTCTGCTCAATTTAGAATAGTCATGTTTTGTTCTAAGAAGTAGAACTGTAGGGCCTACAAACTTTTTTCCTTGTGAGTCTGGAAACCCTACGACAGGAGTGTAGGCCAGGATGCAGCCAGTGAGTGCTTCAGGGAGAGGGCAGAAGCTAGCTTCTCCCTGGGCAACTCTCACACCCGGAATCCTGGGATATTATTGCCCAACAAGGAGCCATCTGGATGGCTCACACCAGTGTAAACTTCATCATTAAGGGCAGGGTTAACATTTGGGAGTCACTGATCTATGGCACTTGGGTTACCATTCTGAGCATACAGGAGTGTTAAGTATAAAGGGTTTGGGAACAGGCCATCCTGGATTTGAATCCTGGTTCTGCTAATTCTTACCTGTGTGCCATTAGGAAAGTCATTTAACCTCTCTCAGCCTCAGTTTGCACAGCTCTAAAATGGAGATATATAAACACATCTCACAGCATTGATATGAAGATTAAATGAAATAATATATGCAGAGTGCCTAGTACAGTGCCTGGCACATAGTACTGCTAAATAAATAGGAGCGATTTCTATGTTCTCCCTTGGGTTTTCTGCATTCATGGATTGCAACCTGTTCAGTCCTCAGAATCTCAGAGAACCCTGGAAAGAAAAGGTGTTTGAACTCCTGAAAGAGAAAGGCAGAAGCCCAGGGACAGCAGCCAAGGAGGGAACAAGAGAAGGGCAACTTGAAATTGTCTGCCAGGAGGTGGAACTCAGCAGTTTGGGGAAATGGGAAGAAAGTATGGCTGGACCACTCCAGTACAGAGTTCCTGACTCATGATACTCATTATTTTTTTTTTTTTTTGGTGTGTTTCTTCTGCTTGTCAATTTTCAAAGTGTTTTCTTACATTTAAAAGATATTCTAATAAGACAGTTTAAAAAAAAAAATCTAAGGCAGATGTAATTAAAGTCCCTAATCAGCTGACTTTTTGTTAGTGAAGAGGGAGATTATTCCAGGTGGGTTTGACTTAATCAGTTGGAAGTTCTTTGAAGAGGGTTTAGGATGTTACTAAGTGAAAGAAGACCATCTAAAAAGGCTACATACCATATTATGTAGAAAGATCAGTGGTTGCCATGGACTTGGGAGAAGAGAAGGAAGAATAGGTGGAGCACAGGAGATTTTTAAGACAGCAAAACTATTCTGTATTACACTATAAGGGTGGATACATGTCATTATACGTTTTTCAAAACATACACAATATATAATACAAAGGGTGAAGCCTAATGTTAACTATGGACTTTGGTTGACAATGATGTGTCATTGTTGGTTCATTGATTGTAACAACTGTACCACAATGTGTAGAATGTTGATGGTAAGGGAGGCTGCATGCGTGTGGGGAAGGGGTATGTGGGGAAGTGGGTACGTGGGGAAGGGGTATGTGGGGACTCTCTGTACTTTCTTCTCAGCTTCCCTATGAACCTAAAACTGTCCTAAAAAATAAAGTCCATTAATTTTTTTTAAAAATGAAACAAACCACCCATGATCCCACCACTTATTAAAAATATTCTCATTTTTGTAAGTGGCTCTTATGCACATACACACACATTTCCATATAGCTGTGATTATTGAGGGAAAATCACTTGAGCTTCTGCATTTTAGTTTAACACAGGATGGTATATCCATTGCTTACCAGAACCCAATGGTTTTAATTGCCAGATGTATTAGATACCAAAACTTAATGGAGACGCAAAGGGTAGGAAGCTAACATTTATGGAGAACTTACAAGGTACAGGCCCTGTGCCAGGTGCTTTACACATTTCATTTTATTTAATTCTCATAACAAGCTTATGAGGGTGCTATTATCTTCATTTTATAGAGAAGCAAACTGTAATTTTAAAATAACTCAATTATCAGATTAACCAAAGACCATCCTTGGACAAGCTGAGATGTTATTGGTGATACACCCAACCCAGATTTTCTTATGATATGAAGAATAAGTCAGAATAATATTTACCAAAGTGTGTTTTATACAACCCCATTTTTCTAGGAAATTTAAAAGTAGATATAGATAGATAGATAGATAGATAGATAGATAGATAGATAGAGACAGTCATATATATAATTGTGGATGCGTATGTCTCTTTCTTTCTCCTAAAATATTTGAGAAGTTCTAGGTGAATATTTTTGAAGCTTTTTTCCTATAGGAAATCTCAGGGCTTTTATATAGTAATGTACACTGAATTTTTGTCCTTTCTCATTTTTTGGAGCAAGAATATTACAGCACTAGTTCCATCAAACACACTTTGGGAAATCCTGACCTATAAAATTATTCGTAATTTTTTCAGTGGACTCACAGGTTAATTTTAAGAATTCCCAGAATATGTTCTATGACAGTGTCCATAAAAAATTTCAAATTTCATCTTATTATTTATTTTATCAAATGAATAACATACCTTGGGGTTAAGCCATAAAATGATGTAGAAGAATAGAATTGTAGACCTGGAAAAGATCACAAGAACTCAAATCAGCCATCTCCCAGACTTCAGAGAGGACCACACCTAAGCCTTCATGGACAGATGGGTATCTAACTTGCTGTAAAAGACCTCCAGGGAAGAAAATTCCATAACCTCCCTGTAACGTATGCCAGAAGATGCCCAGCTTTTGTGAGAAAATGATGAGCTCCTAGAAGCTCTTCTAGTTTATCCTGCAAATAGTTAGTGCTTCATCATCACGATGGCATGTTATATGCAGGTGTTTAGATTAAGCAAAGGGTACAGGTAAAGAAAGTAAGATGAAGATACCTATATCTATCTATACCTACGTCTATATTTATGTGAGGTATCTTATATATAAGATATAGATCTATCTATAGAGAGAATGTAGGAATTTAAAGTGTCATCTCAGAATCCTCTTTGACTTCTTCTTCTACCTATTTTCACAGTTTCAATTAGTCATCTCATCCTGTAACTTTCTCCTTTGAAGTGTCTCTTGATTCAATCCCCTCCTCTTTTTCCCTTGCCACCCATAGTTGAAGCTCTCATTCTTGCTGGCTTGGATTTCTCAAGTAGCTCTTGACTAATTGCCCTACCTCTAGACTCTCTTCTTTCTAACTTGCCCCAGTGCTAAAACATTCATCCTCTAAGTGCAGCTCTATCGTGTTACTGTCATGTCCAACATTTTTGATGACTTCCTATTGCCTGCGTATAAATGTGAACTCCATAGACTGGCCTGTTTAGCTCCTTGTGGTTTGACCCTAACTTCCCTTCCCAGTCTCATCTCCAGTTATTCTTCACCATACTTTCAACACATTGCTCATAGTGAACATTCTTTCCTGACCCTATGGATTTTTATGCCTTCCATTTTTTTTTTTTTTTATTCCTTCTGCCCCCAATTCCATTTTCTCCTCTCTTTGTTATGTTCTTATCCATCTTCAAGTCCTAGCTCCTTTGTAGAATCTGCCTACGTCTCCCTAGGCCAAACTAATTATTTTCTCACCTTTTTTGCTTTCCAAAACTTTTGTGCATAACTCACTCACATCACTTAGAAAGTTATGACATGAAATATGGCAGATATTCAACCAGTGGGTAATGTGACTTTGGTAAGTGCCATGGGGAGGGGTGACAGGCAGAGAGGCCAAGAGGAGTGAGCACAGGTGAGACCAGGACTGACTGTCTACAGCAAAGGAACATGGTGATCATGAGGATGGTGATAGAAAGACACTTCCCCCGGGGAATGAGCAGACTCTGTCTATAATCCAGGAAAGATGGACAGGCACCGGGCTGAGGGCAGGCAGAAGCTCCTCGATGTCCTCCAGAACAAAGGACACATGACAGAGGGGAGACAGCAGCCACAGAAGCAAAGAACCTCCAGAGGAAGAACTTCCTTCTTCTCTGCCATACCCAGAACAAGTGACGAACTATGTCAAGGCCAGGAACTTTGGAGGAAGGGAACGGGTAGTTGCCACCATCACATCACAAGCACAGCTTTAACACTGTTTTATGTTGTGGTGGTTTGTATCTCTCTATGGGAAGAATACCTGTCTAGCATTTCAGTTGTTCTCAGGAGTTCTGGTGGGAGAGGAGGTGGTAGACTAACATGGCAACACTCTCTGAAATTCACTACCTGCAGACATTTCAAATAAATTGCAGTGATGAATGTGTTTAAGGGTGTTGTTGAATCAGTGAATGAATACATGAACTAGAAATGGAGGGCTTTCTTAGGAAATATCCATTTAAGAAGGTCTCAACAGTTCACAATCAATTTAAGCACAGTGACATAAAACTGATTCTTTAAAACACTTACCATAACTTACACATGTAAACAACTATTTTTTTTCTTCGAGTAGTTACCTTAGGTAACTGCACATTTAGGAAAATCATATTGCCATTTCTGTTTTGTTATGATTTATTGAATGCCTACCATGTGCTGGACCCTGCTATGAATGCTTTATAATCTCTAATCTTAGAGCATTAGAGCATTCATAGGAGGTAAGCATTGCTATCTTAAGTTTATAGATGAGAAAACTGAGTAACTTCTTCCCAAAGGGCAACAGCTTGGTCAGCTGGTAGCAGAGCTAGTTGTTGGTCAAAATTCAGTTTGAGACTAAAGCTCATGTTCTTCTTATTCTGCCATGTTGACTCAAAACATTTATTTGGAAATGGTTTTAGAACCTAAGGTATATTCATTTAATATACTCAATAGTAACGAATCTTTTTACTTTCAGGATGAATTTGAGTTTAAAAAATAGTCAATAGTCAAAAGACTTTTGGAACCAAGTGTGGTGAACATGGTAGAAGATTGGGGTACATTAATATGATTTGGGACCAAAAATGAAGTGTGACTCTGGAGGAAATACATTGAATGACGTGTGATTTTTTAACTGAGTTAAAAGATAATTTAAAATATCATTGGTTTTGGATTTCTAAACCACCACAGATCCTGAAAGAGTGGGATTAGGTATAGAAAGTGTGAACATTTTACTTTTATATCAAACCTATAATCCCACCCTTGACAAACCTTAGAAGTTTGGAAGGGCTGTTAGAGGCCACTGAATTTTTTTTCAAATTCCGTATCAGTGAGTGGCAGAGCAAACCCTTGAACCCCAGACACTCAGCTTGCAAGTCCTTTCCAGTGTGTCCTGGCCCCCAAACACTTTGGGAAATGCTTTTAGAGTCCAAAGTCCTGGCTAGTGAGCCTTCATCCTGTGCTTAAAACCTCCGGGGATGATGAGGACACCTCATCTCTGACCCTTGATCAGATTATAACCATCAGGACATAATTTTTGGTATATTGAGCAGAAATTCTCCTCCATGTATTACGTACTTCAAGATTTTGAGAAATGATTGCAATTTCATGAGCTAAAAAGGAAGAAGTTAATTTACACATATTCTAAAGATATGTCCCTCAAATGAAATTAAAGTTCCAAAGAAGATATACCTCATTGCCCCTTACCAGACTATTTTTTTTTTCCATCACTCAACCCAACTTTCAGAGTAGACTCAAAGGAAAAGCACTGAAATACTTTTCTGACTTTTCCATATTTAGCACAACACCACACAAAATTGCTAAATACCATATAACCACACTTACCATCCTGGGGCCTATAAATTCAGAATTCAGACACTTGATTACAAACCACAGAATCACTCTGTTTAAGAAATAGTATGTGGTATTGTAAGGGAACTGCCCCTATTTAGATGTTCTTCTGGTTATTAACTTAGTAACATGGGCTTTTTCCTTGCCTCTGCTTTCTCAATCCTTCTACCATGGCTGTCATCTCCAATTTCTGGTACAATTTTGTGAGTATTTGGGATGTATGCCTGCAAGAGTTGGGGGAGCATTTTCTGCCTTAATTATAGTCTTAAAGGAAAATAAGCACATACGTTTTCTGTTTCGGTAAAATTCCATAGCAAAACAGGAGTCAATCACCAATTTTAGGAGAGTGAAGGTATGACAGAAAATTCACTCTTCCCGTCTAGGGGGGCCCAGGCACCTCTGTACACTATTTTCATGCTAATTCAGCTGTGAGGCTCCCACTCCCTCTCAGGATTCACAAGCCATCCCCTTCTGTTCCACACCTTTACACCAACGTCTGATCAGACCCACTAGTCATGCTAAAGTATAAATGATGGGCGCCACAACAAATGTTTTTACATTTTTATAGTGATCAAAACTGTAAGCTAACCCAGTGGAGAGCACTCACCCTGCACAGGGAGATAGATGCCTTAGAAAAATCTATGAGTCATTTCGTCAAACTTGGCTTTCCCCTACCCTTTATTGAGGCCACTACTGTTAAATAGATTAAAAATTATAAAAGTTTTAAATGCTTAAGTGTTCTTCGCGACAGAATTTTAGTTTTTAAATATAAATCCCTCATTTCATCCCTCTATGCGAGTAAATGCTTCTTATAACTCAGAAGCCATGTCACCACACTAAGAATTCTTTCATAATTTTAAAAGCTCATATTGAGACTTTTCTATGTTCCGGAGACATGCTGAGTGTTTTGCTTTGCAGCAAATCTTAGGAAGTAGATACCATTCTCTCCATTTCACAAAGATGATTATGAATGAGAATAGTTATGTATCTTAAGCACAATCAAAGAATTATTACGTGAAAGACAAGATTGCAGCCTATCCCCTTAACCATTATGCTGGAAAATCTTTCTAGATTGCATAAGACGAGAAATTTTATATCAACCTTGGTTTTTGGATGCAAGCAGCAGATACTGATTCTGGCTTATTTTAGAAAAAAAAGATAATGGGGAGCTCATAGAAGCTCTGGGAGTGCTGGAAATCCAGGCTCAGAGGCACTGCAGTCAGGAACAATACCAAATTTACACTGCAAAATGGGTCCAGGAAGGATGGCCCTGGAAGTGCTGTTGTTGAGTCCTAAACACACAATTAAGCTGTGGACATGAATGACTTCAGACACTGAACACAGCTGCTGGACCTGCTGCTCTGTTGCACCAAGAACTTGATCTCATAGCAATGGCCTCCACTGCCAGAGGAGCTTTGTCTCAGTGCTTCTTTACTTGCATCTTTAGTCCCCTAGTCAAAGGCCAAAGTAGATGTATTTGATTGGTACAGGCTAGGTCACATGCCCACATACTAGCTGCAAGGGGGATTGGGAAAGTGAGCTGGGGGCATTTTTGACTTCAGTGATGACAGATGTGTGCGTCTCCCATCAAAAACCCATAAGATGGATAACTGCCCATTGGGAACAAGGGTCAGATGCTTGGCAGCCAGAAGGAATAACAGATGCCTGCTACACCTGAGAAATAGCATGGCAAGCTTCTCTAGCCCCGCACAATTTACTCCTTCATCCTTATGAGCATAAGATGCTCCTGTCTCCCTACACTGTGATTATAAGATCATTAGCACTTATAGCCGTGCTTTGTGGTTCACCAGAGTGTTCTGTGGACGATGAATGGTGTCTGCAGAGATCCTGAGTCATGCATGGCTACTACTTAAAAAAGAAGACAAAAGAAAATTTTAAGTACTTTTGAAAGATTGGTTCTAGTGAATCAGTGCTCTGTGGATTGAGGCTAAAGAACATTGTGTCCAGAGTAACTGCATTTTGGATGAAAAAATAAGAGGAGAGCTTCTGTAAACTTGTAATTACCCTTCTGGTGTGTTCGTGGTAAATGCCAACAGTACGGATGTCAGCTTCCAGCTTGGACCAGTTTGTTGACCGGATCCATTTTATTTTCACCAGAACTCAACTCCCAGAGGTCCCCCACTATAAAAGAGAAAGAAGAGAAATATCTCTGTTAGAGGAAGAGTAATAAATCTCGGCTGTCGTGGACATCTGTTGTGTTTCTCTGCTCAGCATTCATTCTTTCTTCTTTCATTAACAGGATCACAGTATTCCTTTGGGAAAGACCCTACCCTCCTGGTTCTAGGGATGCTCTGGTTCTACTGTATGCAGTAATTGATTCAGAGAAACGCATATGATACAGAACATCCCAATCAGAACATTCCAGGTCTTTCCTGGAACTACTAGGAAAGAGAAATTCTCTACTGGAATGACTGAGTCAGTAGGCGGTACATGAATCTTTTGACAGACATCTTGCCACTTACAAAGGGAGAGCCTATCTGAGAACAGAGTCAACAGATAAACTCAAGCAGATATCTGAAAGAAGACTGAATACTTAGAACATCATTTTAACACCTAGATTGAACCAGGCTCAAAGCCAGTAACCTTGGGCTTTTCAAGTACCTGAACTTGTAAATGTCTTCTTTCCCTGAGGCTAGGGTGAGTTGGTCACCTGTCATATGCAACCAAAGAATCCCAACCAATTCACTGACTTTATTTTTAATTTCTGGAGTTCTGGGCTGCTTTGATTCAAGAAGCGCAATAATAAATCGTCTTGAACGCTGTAGAAGAGGCTCATAGTTTGGGTAGAGAACTTGGTCTAAAGGTTTTCTTCCAACATTGAGAGTCTAGGATTCTGTGAATAAAGACAAATGAGAAGCATTTGTTGAAATATATTAGATGCTATCTCAAGAAAGATAATAATGGGATTGCCATTTAGCACAACAGAAAACATTACCCAAATTAGGTTAGTAACTATTTTAAGTTCCATTTAACTTCTTGTGGTGATGCATTTCATAAGTACTTTGTAATTTCTAAGCTTGTGAGGCTTAAATAATTATGTAATTACTTTGCAACAACCACAGAACGCCACTTGAATTTTGCAGCTACTTTAAGCCATGTTAAGTTTTTCATTATAAATTATATTATGTTCAGTACATAATTTATAGTTTGTATGAAAAGAATAACCATATCATGCAACTATTCTGTAGTAGCATAGCAATTATCCCCATATTGTGGTAACTTCCAGTGGAATGGATCTTTCTTTTGTAATTACAAAAATGATAACATCACATCTGACGATTTCCTGGTGATAACATTTCTTACTATATATTCAACTATAATTTAGTTGCTTCTTCTTGGCCATTCTAGCTAAGCAAGAAAATAAATGGGGTAAAATGCTTTCCTGCCCCTTTAATATTCAATGATATTTAGCAAGTATATACTACAGGAACTGAAGCTTGAAAATAGATTATGTGTAAAGAGATCAAAGTATATTATTTGCCTCCGTTTATACTCTGGTAACAAATAGGCCTTGATTAGCTACAACAGTTCAAGATCAAGGAATCATGCAGGAAAGTTATATTTTATTGTAACGTAAACCCAGTTGACAAACTACCCTGAAAGATGTGGTGTGAGAGATAGGCTTCCGTATGGCCTGGAAGGAAAGTGAAGGGCACAGGATGTGGAATTAGAAACCTGAACTGAAGTCTAACTTTGCTACTTCCTAGCTAGGTGAGTTTACCAACTGTATAATCTCTCTGAGCTCGTTTCTTTTTTCTGTAGATTTGGCCAACTCTAATAAGGTTTGTTGCAAAACCAAATGATATAGTGTATTTGGAAGGATGTGTCAAATACTAACCAAATGTGAGGTAGTCTCAAAGAAGAAAGCCTTCTGTTCTCATCCA
Source organism: Balaenoptera borealis (assembly GCF_965194805.1). Taxonomy (NCBI): domain Eukaryota; kingdom Metazoa; phylum Chordata; class Mammalia; order Artiodactyla; family Balaenopteridae; genus Balaenoptera; species Balaenoptera borealis. The sequence goes on along the minus strand of NC_138866.1, from coordinate 46,435,772 downwards.
ACTAATTTAGTTTGAAATAAAATACTCTTCTTTTATATAAACTTTTAAAATAGACCATGCCTACTCTGTGCAAGATACTGTACAAATGCAAAGAATTCATTCTGGCATCTCTTTATTTTTTTGTACAATGTGGACTTTTTCCAAGAATTTCTATATATCCATTTTCCCCTAAAAAATGAGTGCTTTGAAATTTTACTTTATTAGTGAGAAGCACAAATTTTTGTAGACAATCAGAAGAAAACAATGTAAACCAGAAGATATTTCTTCACCAAAGGGTTCGGCTATGGGATAGACTGCAACTCCAGTCAGTTTCTAGAAAACAAGTATTTGAATCTTATCTGGAGGATATTAGTGTAATTTTTTAGGGGTTGTTAGAGTTAAGTATTAGGAAATTCTTTTAAAATTGTAGCCAGATATTATATAATTTTAAATAGGTAGTTTCAGTTTGGTGATCATCTTCAAATTACTAGATAGTAACTATTTGTTAAGTTTAATTGGTTTAATATAAAGTATAATGTTCACATAATTTTGTCTTGGATTTAAAAGAGTCTAGTTTGTTATTCTAAAATAGAAAGGGGGATTTTTAAAGGATATAAAAGACTTCTACAGAGCTTTGAACTTTGTGTTATGTAAATATCTGTATTGATACCATGAATACATACAATTGTAGCAGTGGTTCTTTGTTGATTCTTTAGAAGTAAATAAGGAATAAAGAATCAGATCATCTTCCCTTAAGGATTAAAGAAAAGAGCAACATCTTTCCAAGTTCAGTCTTTTTTTTTTTTTTAATCAGCATTGGGTATTGGAGTCCTTACTACACAAGAGGCCAGAGGTTCTAGTAACTTTGAACATGGCTGGCCAGGAATGTCTTTTTGTTTGTACTAAGCATTAAAGAGGTAAGCACTGAGGCATTGAAAAGGTTATGCACTGTGTGATAGCCCTAGCTTCCTGACAGTTCAATCAACTTTTTAAAAAAAATTTTCTTGTTGATTACATTTCTGTATAATTTTTCCAAGGCTGCTGTAAAAAGGACTTGGTAGCTTAAACAATGGAAAGTTATTGTCTCTTGGTTCTGGAAGCTAAAAGTCCAGTACCAAGGTGTTGGCAAGGTACACCTCCCATCTCCTTATAATACCCCCTTCTAATTCAAAAGCTAAGGTCACTCAAGTCTAAGTACCCATGACTAGAAACAGAAGCATCATCTTATTGTTTGAACTCATATGGAGGTTTTCCAACTATTTTTAATTCTTACAGATGCAACTGTTATTATTTAATGGTTAATGTTACTGTTAGTAATTAATAGATTTCTGAAAATTCTCTCTATGCATATATGACAGAGATTTTCCCTTCACCAAAACGACAGAAGTACACAAATGCAAAAAAAACCCACACCACATCTCAAAGCTGGTTGCTGCTTCTCAAAAGTTGGAATTATTGCTACATTACTGGGTACAAAAATAATTTCACAAACTCAAGTATGCATAAAATAAAATTACGTTATTTTCTATTTTGAACCCAAATTCTGCCAGGGTGACAGAATCCCAATTTCAACCAGTACAGGGTTTTACCTGATTTTTCCCAAGTTACAGCCAAGTAAGAATGCTTAAGTGTTACAAAGGGTCCATACAATTCTCAATTTCATCTGTCCATGCAGATTTACTCCATCTGGTCTTCTGCCATTTGTCCATGGCAGATGTGTTCTCTTAGGACATATCTCTCTGTGTATTTGATGCTGCTCCTGGGAAGATGGTAAGCATTCTGATGCTTCTGTGTCATGGTGGAACATGGAAACTCTACCTGGACATTAGGGTGCTGGCCATTTCTTCTCTGGGTTCTGGGTTCTGGCTGTCTATCTCTGGTCTCCCCCAGGAAATGAGCTCAAGCTCCTCTCCTTTTGGATTCCATGAACCTCTTTGCAGAGTTTTACCACCTTTTCAGGTCTTGGTAGCAAGATACACGCTCTGCACTACAATATCTATACTTTCAATTGCTTCTTTTCCATTTTTCTCCCTTGCAAGCTCAGATACCTGTGTAGGGGTGCAAGGTGTGTGTGTGTGTGTGTGTGTGTGTGTGTGTGTGTGTGTGTGTAAGCTTCACTCTTTATTTTTTTTCTCCCAAATCATCTATGTAGTGACTCATTTCAGTTCCTCTAAAGGTCTTAGTGATTGAAAGATAAAAGCCAGAAAAAGACTCCTTTGTCTGTCATGTCCATTTCTGAGGCAATAAGCATACATTCCCCCTGTTTTATGTGGGGGAAAGGCAAAGGGCAAAGTAAAATGCTGACAAAAGACTAATATTTAAATATATTATGTCATCATAATATCTTGCTTTTCTTATTTTCCCCCTCTATCTGATTTCTTCCCAGCTCTACAATGCACTAATTACGTATCGTAGCCTTAGGAAAGTTAATCAACTTCTTTTTACCTCAGTTTCTGCATCTGAAAGATGGATATAGTAACAGTGAGTTATTGTAAGAATTAAGTGCAAGAAATTGTGAAAAATGCTTAGGATACTGTCTGGCACTTAGTACTCACTATTAACTATTAGTATAATTACTATCATTCACACAACAATTAAGTGACTAAAACGGAAGAAGGAAGCTGGATATTTCTGCCTGTGGTAAAACTCATAATCCGAGGTCTCTCAGCTTCATCTTGATCAATGCATGAAGTGAAAGTGAGAAGGGTGACTTGCCTAAGAAAATCTTATTGCAAAGGGGGCTCTAGAATACAACATTCCTGATTCCCTGGGAATGCTGTGTATATATATATGAGTGGGTCCCTATGACAGAAAGGGCAGTAAAATGCTACCCACACATTTTTCCCACATGACTAAGGGCAGAAGCTAATTTGCTTTGCTCACAAAAGCCATTGCCGCTTTGGTATCATGCAGACTATTCAGTTAGGGACAGTAGTGAGTGGCTGGTTTCCTACCATCTTAGGATGTCAGATAGTCTTCAAGTGTTCTGTCCAGAAGAGGGAAGTATGTCTGATAATACTTTCCTGTGTGTCCTTGAGCATGGCACTTACCCACTCTGGTTCCCAACTTCCTCTACTGTGCACCACAGTAGTTGGACAAAGTAGTGTTTTGAGTGTTATACTGCTTTAGAACCAAAGCAGACTCCCAGAACTGGCATCTCTGCATTGTCACCAAGTTCCCTAAATGATTCTTAAGCACCTGGAGGTTTGGAAATGACTGGCCCCGAGTGTTCCTAAGGTTTCTCCCAGCTCTAACCTGCTTTGATTCTAAATTAAATTTCCATACCTCACACCCTGCCTGCAGCTTAGTCCAAATAGTGCTGCCCTCATATCCAAAAAATGGTTGATACAACATAAAATGCATATTTATTTCTGTAATGTTGTACTCAGAATAAATACAATAAATACTCTGAATGTCTTTAACTGCCCCCCATGGTCATCTAATTCAAATTTTCCATGAGAATATGGAAATATCTCTGGTTAGGATAAATCACTGCATTGCTTCTCTAATCTTTGAGGGTCACCAGAACATTTCTATAACATAATCCTTGGGGGACCCAGGCATATAGACTATGTTACAGGTGACACACTCTTCTAATGAGGTCCTTATGATATTTTTGGTGATGTATCCTTTAGGATGTATCCTCTTAGACATGCGTGGCTTCCCCACATCCCCTGTGAATCTACAGTGGCAGTGAGACTCTGGAGCTTCAGACATTGCAGAATGTAGGACACCCTCTGTCAATTCAAGCTTTAGGTTTAGTCAGTTTCGGCTTGGAAATATGGCTGATATTTTCTGACACAAGGTTTCCTCTCATGAGGACAAAGGACAAGTTAATTTTTCTCTTTGTTCACATGTTGAGCTGGGTTCCAGAGACAGGGCCCCGTGCACTGGAGCACACCTGCACCTCAGGGAAATCGCCCTGGGACCCTTCATTTCAATGCCAAGTGGCAGACACCTTGGGTCCAGTCTCCTCTGGAAACACAAAAGCATAATGATTATGTAACCATCTTGGAAAGCAGATATTTGACTTGAGATAACTGATTTCAACCTTAACTTCATTCCTTTGAAAAAATAAAAATAAAGCATTTGCTGCAAATGAAGTCCTGCCGCTTGTGGGATAGGAAGTGGCTGGTGCTCTATAGTGCAGAAACATGTCTTATGAATGCTTTCCCAGATTAGGCATAAACTGGTTTGGCTTTTGAGTCTGTCTGTACTGAAACTATTTTTTAGGATTCATCCTTAATCATATTTCCCATTAAAATAGTGCACGAACTCTTGTTAACTTGCTATTGTGTCACTCATGTCTTGACACATATTTTTCCTGTGATCTGAAACTGCAAATAATTTCTTATTTGTTGACAGACTCTTAATTCAAGAATCATTTCTGTAAAGATTCATTCAGCTGGCTACAGAGTTGTTATCCAGGTGATGACTTTATAAAACATTGTTCTTGTATTAAGAATAAGCTTTGATAAAATTGCTACAGAATCAATTAAATGCCTAAAGTAAGTGATACTACACTTACCTACATTCAGTTAAATGTATATATTCCTCCAGAGCTATGACATCTTGAGCTATTGAAAAATTATCTGTGATCTGTAAACTTAAAGAATCATTCTCTCTAATTAGAAAAGAATTTTCCCTCTGGCCCTTCCTTCTCTGTGTGTATTTACAGTGGTATTATCTGGTCAGGATGAGGGGACATATTGAATGCAGAGCAGAAAGATTTCTCAAAGCAAGTCCCACTCAGAGCTGTTCCTGACAAATATCAGGTGTTTTCCTCCTATGTGCTGATATAAATTAAGAATTGTAATTATTTCTTTTTGGTTTTTAAAGACTTTTTTAAAAGCCTAGCCAAAAATATGGATGAAAAGTGGCAAACACAAGTGCCATCCTTGTCAAGGGCTCTGTGAGCTTTTTGCCAAGGAGCCTAGGTGAGCTTTTCATTTGATTAATCACCTTAAATTGGCTGTTCATCTCCCAAAGCCAATAATTACTCCAAAATACCCAATTTGCCTTTTTCACTCTGAAATTTATGACCATATAATTAATGAGCCTCTTAATTCTATGTTGTGCATTGACTTATTCAGCAATGAAACATGACACTGTGTTAGGATTAGATCATTGGGTTCTTTCCAATAACTGAAATATTAGATTTCTAAAAAATGTGCTGTAGCATGTCCAAGCCAATTCACGATTAGATGGCTCAATAGGCAAATTACCCATCTGTGTAATATGTCACTATCAAATCTTCTTATCTTTTTCAACATCAGCAATTCCCCATTTCTTTTCTATTCATCATCCAGTTCTAGGGGGCGTATCATGGACCTGGGCATTTAAAAAATAATAATTATGGAAAAAATTCACCATAGAAACTGAGTTTTAGCAGCTTGGTATTCATTTCCCCTTTTAAAAGTGGGCTCAGAAATGTCCACCTTATTTTATGTGCCTATGTGTGGATTTAGCTGATTACTATTTCAGGCTCTAGACTTCAACATAATTAGCATGCAAGCTTCCATGTCACAGGAACACCTTAAAAGTACCATTTGAGGAAGACAATAGTAAACTATTATGGGGCCAATTAAATGCTTTGAAATACTTAGACATGAGAGTTAGAGATAGATAAGCAAATAGTATCTTCTAAATCTTTTTTTATTATTTGCTTGCACTATAATTCTGCAATTTAAGTTGGTAACTTCTTTGTAATTGCCAGTGCTCTTTAAAACATCTTGGGAATGTTTATATAGAGAAAGATTCTCTTACCACTCAGCTTATATTATACTGGAAAAGAAAACTACACACCAAAGTATATAAGAATTCATAAAAGGGAAATTGAACCTATTTTATATGTACATTTTATATGCTTATATGTACATCTAATTTTAGGATGCATTTCTGAAAGTTTCATGGACACTTTGAAGCTCTTCAAGAGAATTCAGAATAAGAATGTAGGCAAAAAGAAAAAGATTTATATCTTTTCTGCATAAAAATGGAACTCAAAAAACATGTGAATCAAAATAAACAGCAAATGAGAAACTTGGAAAAAATACTTGAATGCTGTGTCAAACAAGTATAATATCCTACATATATAAAGAGCTCTTAGAAATCAAATAGAGACACATTAATACTCCCAATGAAAAAAATAAATGAATGAGAAGACAATTCACAAATGCCAATAGACATACAAAGTATTTGTTGTATAAACATAGAAAAAAACTCTGGAAGCCTGAACTCTCATAGGAAGATGAGTTCTTCTGTCTTATTGAATCATATTGAGGGGCTAAGAAAAGGTGACTTGGAGTATCAGAGAACTGGAAATCTATAGAGAAGAGAAGTGAGTCTTTTCCTTTTGGGTTACTGTAAGTCTTTTATCCACAATTGCCCCATGGTTTTAATTTTGTTTTTGTTGTTTTAAAAATATAGATATTAAGTTGTTTCAGCAGCATTAGTTGAAAATATCATTCTTTATTGAATTTCCCTTGCATCTGCCAAAACTTAATTGATGATCCCTATGAATCTATTTCTATATTCTCTATTATGTTCCACTGATCTCTGTGTATATCCATTTGCCAATATCATACTGTTATGCTTAATGCAATTTTCAGTAAGCCTTGAAAGCAGGTAGTATGAGCCCTCCAAATTTGTTCTTTTTCAAAATTGTTTTGACTATTCTAGATCCTTGGAATTTTCATATAAATTTTAGAATCAGCCTATCAATTTCAAAAAAATTCTATTGAGATTTTGATTGGGATTGTAGTGACTCTATAGAGCAGTTGGAAAGAATTGACATCTTAACATCTTAACAATATTCAATATTTCAATCCATCAATAAAGCTTTCATTTAAGTCTTCTTTGTTTTCTTTCAATTAGTGTTTTGTAGTTTTTTCGCATACAGATCTTGCATGTTTTGTAGATTTATACCTAAGTACTCCATGGTTTTGGTGCTATTTTAAATTATACTGCTTTAAAATTTTTGAGGTACAAGATTAATTCAATGGAGAGTGGACAGTCTTTTCAATAAATGGCACTGTAACATTTGTACTTTCAAGTACAAAAAAATAATGAACCTCAACCCATACACTGCAATCCATACCTTGAACTTCAACCCCTACCTGAGACAATTAATTCTAAATGGGTCATAGAGCCAATGTAGAACCTAAAACTTTAAATCTTTTGGAAGAAGATACTGGTGAAAAATTTTTTGCCCTTTGGATTATGCAAAGATTTCTTAGAGATGACACCAGAAACATAATCACTAAAAGAAAGAAATTGATAAATTGGACTTTACCAAAATTATAAACTTCTGCTCTTTAGAACATGCTCTTAAGAGAATGAAAAGAAACTGACAAAATAATATAAAATATTTTCAAAATACATAACTGATAAAATACTTGTATCCAGAATATATAAATAACTCTCAGAACTCAAGTAACCAAACAGCTCAATAAAAAAATGAGCAAAAGACTTGAACTGACACATTGCCAAAGGTATATGAATGATAATCAAGAACATGAAAAGATGATCAACATCATTAGTCACTAGTGAAATGAAAATTAAAACTACATGAGATATTGTTACATACCCATGAAAAAGGCTAAAATAAAAATCCCTGACAATACCAAGGTTTGGTATGGATGTGGAGAAATTGGAACTCTCATACATTGTTGGTGAGAATGCAGAAAGGTACAGCAACTTTGCAAAACAATCTGATGGTTAAATGTGTACTTACGGTATAATCCAGCAATTCCATTCCTAAGTATTTACCCAAGTGAGATGAAAACCTATATCCACACAAATGTTTATAGACTCTTTATTCATAATCATCCAAAACTGTAAACAACACAAACATCCTTCACCTGGATAATGGATAAATAACTGTGGTACATTCATACAATGGATTACTACTCAGTGACAAAAATGGATGAATTATTGATATATACAACATCGATGAATCTCAAATGCATTATGCTAAGTGAATGAAGCCCGATCCAAAGGCTAAATATTCTATAATTTCATTTATATGTCATTCAAAGATATATGGTCCCAAAAGAGGTGAGAATGGGTAAAGTCTGGAGCAGAAGATGCATCTGACTAAACAGTACATGAAGGAATTTTGGAGGTGATGTGATTTTTCAATATCTTTATTGTGGTATGAACTGTACACTAGAAAGTGTGAGTTTTAACTGTATATGAGTTATACCTTAATCTCTGAAAATATTAGTCTAGAGAAATCTCCCCAACTGATTTGGGACCTTATTTTTGATTCTACTGTTGATTCTCATCCTTTACATTGGAAAGAGCCAGTCAGTTATAAATTGCAAAATATGGGAGATTTTTGTGGGAAAGGGAAGATGAAGTCCTGTCTGTACTAACTATACAGAGATACAGAAGGATGTGTTTATAATTAGAAATCAAACAAGAAAACAAAGAATATAAAAGTCTGTGGTATATTTCATATTCGTGGAAGAATTAATATTTTTAAGTGTCCACATCGAAGGTGATCTACAGATTCAATGCAATCCCTATCAAAATTCTAATGGCATTTTTCACAGAAATAGAAAAAAACAATCCTAAAATTCATATGGAATCACAAAGGACCCCAAATAGCAAAGGCAATCCTAAGAAAGAAGGACAAAGCTGGAGATATTACAGTTCCTGATTTTGAACTATATTTCAAGGTTATAGTAATCAAAACAGTATGGCACTGGCATAAAAACAGACACAAAAATTGATGGAACAGAATAGAAAACCCAGGAATAAATCCGTGCATATATGGTCAATTGATTTTCCACAAAGGAGCCAAGAATATACAATGGGGAAGGGATATTTTCTTCAATAAATGGTACTGGAAAAACTGGATAGCCACATGCAAAAAAATGAAACTAGATCCCTATCTTACACTATACACAAACATCAACTCAAAATGGATTAAAGACTTGAATGTAAGACTGGAAAATGTAAAACTCCTAGAAGAAAACATAGCAGGTAAGCTCCTTTACATTGGTCTTGGCAATTATTTTTTTGGATTTGACACCGAAAGCAAAGGAAACAAAAGCAAAAATAAACAAATGGGACTACAGCAAACTAAAAATCTTCTGCACAGCAAAAGAAAACATCAACAAAATGAAAAGGCAACCTATGGAATGGGAGAAAATATTTGCAAACCACATATTCTATAAGGGTTTAATATCCAAAGTATACAAGGAACTCATACAACTCAATATCAAAAAAACCAAATAACCCAATTTAAAAATGGGCAGAGAATTCCCTGGCAGTCCAGTGGTTAGAATTTGGTGTTTTCACTGCTGTGGCCTGGGTTCAATCCCTGGTCAGGGAACTAAGATCTCGAAAGCCATGCAGTGCAGCCAGAGAAAAAAAATATGGGCAAAGGGTCTGAATAGACATTTTTCCAAGGAAAACATACAAATGGCCAATAGATACATGAAAAACTGTTCAACATCACTAACATCAGGAAAATACAAATGAAAACCACAATAAGATATCACCACATACAGCTAAGATGTCTATTATTAAAAAGACAAGAAATAATGAATGCTGGTGAGGATGTGAAGAAAAGGGAACTCTGTACATTGTTGGTGGGAATGTAAACTAGTACAGCCACTGTGGAAAACAGTATGGAGATTCCTCAGGAAATTAAAAATAGAACTACCATATGATCCAGCAACCCCACTTCTGATTATATATCCAGAGGAAATGAAATCACTATCTTGAAGCAACATCTGTACTCCCATGTTCATTATTCACAATAGTCAAGGTATGGAAACATTGTCCACTGACGGAGAAACAGAGAAACAGATAAAGAAGATGCTGTGTGTGTGTGTGCACGTGTGTGTGTGTGTGTGTGTGTGTGTATACACACAATGGAATATTATTCAGCCTTTAAAAAGTAGGAAATTCTGCCATTTGCGACAACATGGATGAAACTGGAAGGCATTTTGCTAACTGAAATATGCTGGGGAAAGACAAGTACTGCATGGTATCATTTATATGTGGAATCTAAAAAAAGAAAAAGTCAAAGTCAATAGAAACAGAATAGAATGGTTGTTGACAAGGGCTGAGAGGTGAGGAAAATAGGGAGAGGCTGGTTAAAGGGTATAAACTTTCAGTTTTAAGATGAATAAAGTGTGATCTAATGTGTAACAGTGACTATAGTTGGTAACACTGTATTATATAACTGAATTTGCTAAGAGAGTAGAAATTACGTGTTCTCACCAAAAGAAAGGTAAATATGGTGAGATGAAGGATTTGGTAACTGAATGGTGGGAATCCTTTCACAATGTGTACATATATCAAACCTTCATGTTGTACACTTTAGATATATTATAATTTTATATGTCAATTATACCTCAATAAAGCTGAAAAAAACCCTAAAGATGGAAAAAAATTTAATAAATAAAAATAAAACTCTATCGTATATTTTAAATCTCACGTGCTGTGTGACTAGAATTTTGGTTCTTTTATTTTCCTCATAGTGGGGTGTTGGTTATTCAGCAAGCAAGCCCATCCCTACTCTTTCCTCTGAATGAATGATTTCAAAATATTCTGAACTTGAGGCAATTTTTATAGTAGAGAATTGCTGCATTAAAGGCCACATAAAATGTATGATGTCAATAAGTTATATTAAACACCCTCTGTGAAATATGCTGCAGCAAACTGCATTTTATAGAACTCTAGCCTCTTGAGATTTAAATCCAACCCAAATGGAATTTTCTCCTTTAAATCAGGGAACTCTTTTCAACTGACACTTTCTGTACTCAGTTTGCAACACAGTTTATCATATGGTTTATTAACTACAAAAATAATAAATTAAATGAAAGTATTGACAGACTTTTTGTCTGGTGTTGGCATCTCTAGAGCTTCTGTGATGTGGAAGAGATGCTGAGGATAACTTTTTATTTTTCACTCAACTGAGCTATATGATCAGCTTATGTGGAATGCAAACTTAACAGGCAGTAAGGGCTGAGGACTTGCCAACACTAACCAAGTCAATTCAATGCCTGCAAGTGTTTTGAGTAACTCTAATCTACTCTCCTCACTGAATCCTGGGAAATCCTAAAACCCAATCTGTTACTTAGGCTCTCCATTGCCCTTAGATAAAGTTAAAAATCCTTAACAGGATTTCCAAGGCTCATCTTATGTTCCTGGCTCTCTCACACTGCAGTCTCTCCAGGCTTACTTATTTTTCCAGTTCTCCAAACTCAACCCTCTCACTCCCAATTCCACATACTTGGATAGAAAACCATCCTTGTAAACTGGCATTACCAATACATACCATTTCAAGTACTCTGCTGCATCAGATCTAAGTTGCACCTTAAAAAATCAGTGTATGGCATCCTATGTATGAGGGTGTAGCAGTAGTTTGGGAATACTGAAACTGCGATTGCTGCTTCCTTCCCACATGTACAATGGCATGCCTGTTGGGACAGCTGCTACTCTAAGATAAACATAGAGGAGGGGGCTTTGGCATAGAGCTATTGAGCTTTGCCTCCTTGAGAGCTTCAGTGATGGCTTTGCCCTGAGCAATTTTCCACGGGATTAGCAGGGTTTGAAATCTGTTGATGTTTTCTGAGGACACACTGGAGTAAAAACACAGAAAAATATGATTCTTAGGGATAAATTCATTGAGAGCTTGGCATTTGCCCCATAAAACTAGAAAGTATATTTGAAATCTGAGACTATATTGCGCTAATAGAGGCATATTGAACACATTTGTGTATTTCTTTAAAAGGAGGATAATGGCACTGTTTATTATTCTTTGTTTGAATCACATTTTAGGGTAACTTTTCATTTGCTCTCTATTTTTCTTTATTTGAGTCAGTAATTGGACGCAGCAATTCTTCTGTAGCTAAGGCTTCCTCTGTCAATAGGCAACTGTGTCTGAATGTCATTCACTTTCAAACCAAAAAAAGGGCATCACACACTTTGCCCAGCACTGAGAGCAAAATTTGGTTAAGAAGTTGGCACATCACTACTATCAAAGACATTTCCTATATGAATCACAGGGGGAAAAGTCAATGAAATAGAAGACAGCACCTAGTCATGAGGAGAATATTTTTTTGAGCTGGGATGAGAGTCGTCGTTGTATACCCTGTTATTTCTTAGTGAACTGGATATTTTAAAATTTAAAGTCACAATAAGTCACTTAATTCATTAGCTGGATCCTAAAATATTTTTAGGAAGGAAAAATGGCTTTAAAAAGCTTTCATCGCCTTTAGGATGCCTCTGTTCCTTGTTGATTTTGTATATCTGAGCTATGGTATACAATCAAAGAAATAAAAAGTAATATTTGAAACCATGCTTCTTTGGCAGGTTCATCACTTTGTCCTAAGAAACCAGAGAATTGATTGAAAATCAATCAGATGGCCAAATTATCCTACCATTTTCATTATTACAGCTGTAGATGCATTTTATGGTTCAACCCTTCCAATGACCAAATCAGGGTATTTGCATGAGTTATGATTAATGATTACTCTGCATTGGCCATAGATTGGTAAAGATGTAATTTATATATTAACATGACAAATGTAAGATGAATCTTTCCCTCAAATTATCACTCAGAAAGGAGGGAATTATATTATGTTCACATCCCTTCAAAACCTCTAGAATAAGGATTATATTATTTTATTTTGAACAAAAAAAGTATGTTTAAGAAAGATACATTAGCTTAAAATGATCTCAATCAAGTTTAATACTGAATGCATATAGAGGGTATTTGATGGAATTTCCTAAAAGACGACAAATTTAGCAAAAGTTCACAGTGCTTACATAAGCATGTTTTTAAAAATTCATTATTTTTTAACAGGATAGAATTACATGGTACAGATTCAAACTATTGTCCTCCAAACGGCCAGTTCCCTTCCCTGGCGACAACTGATGTTACCATAAACCTACCATTTTAGAGATCTCTTTAAAAAAGCAATGTAGTGCAGGGTCATGTCATATTCATGGGAAGAATGGAAACATCAGATGTTTGTTTGGGGCTTAGAACTGAATTTCTGGGGTATCCTACAAAGATTCTAAAAGAGCTTCATCACGAATATCTCAGATGGAAGTGAAGAAAGCTTGTCAAGGGCAGCTGTGCAGAGGACATGAACTCCTACTGCTGCACACGAAGGTAGTCCCAGGGTTTGAAAGTTGTAAACTGTGCATACTGAAATAATTCATTCATTTCCTCACTATGTTGAAAACCTCCTTTGTAGATCCTGTAATAAATATTAAAGATAAAATCATGAACAAAAAAGATGTAGTGCCTGTGTTCATGAAGCTTACTTTTTAAAGGAGTTGGCTAAAATAAATAAGAAATTTAAAAGGCATAGTAAGAAGCCATGAAAATGGACAAAATTATTAAAATTCATAAAGGATTGCAAAACGACTCCTTAATACAACAGTGTCACTATTTTTAAACCTAGTAAATATTCTTTTAAGTTCTCATTTTAATGAAACAGTCCATCTAGCATGCTTCCAACCAAGCTGGGTTTTTTCGCCAAGTCATTTAGAGCTATTAAAATATAAAGCATTATTATTATCCCAGTTTAAATTCTCTCTCTCCTCTGTACTTCCATAGCTACCTATAAATTCTCCATTATCACCTCCATGACGTTACGTGATAATTTAGGTTCACCTGTCTTTCTTCCCCTACATGATGGGTTGTTTGAGGACAAATGATGTTTTATTCCTCTTAGCATTTCTAGCTCTTATCATAGAAACATACCTGTCATATAACAGACGTTCAATAAATATGGACTGAAAGAAGGAATAAATGAATAATGATCCTAAAAGCTGCAATGTGGGTTTTGTAATCCCACCTATTCACAAAGGATGCCTTTTTGCTATTCAATCAAATTGCTTCTGGCCTCATCCTTCTTGGAATAGGCGATCCAAAGGGAATGGCTCTTTATCTCACGACTAATGAGCCATCCAGTCTCCGTTCATTGCTATGACTTTTTAAGTATACATTTGCAGGGGTTTCAAAAACCATTTGGAAATGTAATTATCATGTTTTCCACCTACATAAATACATAAGGGTTGGATTTATTTATGTGCTAAGGTATATAATACGTGTCCTGTTTTTTTTTCTTCCCCAAGAATTTTCCCTTTTTCAGCAGACATTTCTAGGGCAAAGAAGGTTATGCTATATTTTTAGTCACCGTCCATCAAAGGGAACCTGGAGAAAATGTGCATATACCCAAGAGCACCTTTCGCACAGGCCGTGGGTAATGACTCACTGTTGTTTACGAGAGGATTTTGCCTCATGTGAAGCAGGTGTTGAGACATTTGGACAGCTCTGTAAAAATTTCAGTAAAATGTGGTAAGTGTTAATCATCAGCCTGCATATTTTTTAAAAGTGCTGTTGGTCCTCCAAGCCACCTGCGATTTGCAGAGCAACCTTTTCTCCTGTTTCCTTTGACCTGTTGTCCCCCCTGTCTTGTAGCTTTCACTCATACCTCTGTCCACCAAGGGCTCTCAGCAGCCCCCAACCCCAGTTCACTCGCATCCCTCCTTTTTAGTATTCATCCAGCTTTTAAAAGTTCCCCACCAATTCCTCCACGAAGTGAAAGTGGAGTGGCAGTTTCCCTTGGCCCCTGTGTTGTCTGAACATGCTGCCTCTGGTGTTTTTCTCTAACCCTCACCACACTTAGTGGATCATGGCAGTTGGTAAGCGGGGAGCAGACCCTCCTCAAGATGAAAGTTTATTACTGCGAAGCTCCTCTGGGCCAAACCCAGCCTAAATTGCTGCAGTATGTAACTACAGGAATTCCATTACGGGAACAAAAATACCCATATTGGTTCACAGTGTTTCCTGGAAGCATAACATTTTCCCCACTTCCCACCTTGATTACCTTACTCTTTTTAAAAATGTATATGATACCCTCCTAGCTCATCACAAGTCCCTTTTTGGGGGTTAAAAGATGATGTTAATTAAGAAGGGAGATGGGGAAATTACCAAATCATTCTACTTTAGAAGGTGATCAAAAATCACTAAGTCCTTTAAGTGTGCTCTGGCAAGTCTTCCAAAAATAGTTGGAACATCAAGAACTGATGGCCCTTACAGGAGATACTTCTGGTGATTCTGATGCTATTAAATCACCTGGAGAAAAGAATACAGTGACAATCTCCCTAGTCCATCCGCACTCCAGACCCAGCATGATATAAACCTCATGACCTCAATAAATGTGTCAGAAACTCATTCTTATCTAGCTTCATCTTTCCCAGCAAAGACTAAAGCTTCACAGTAAATAAAAGGGAAGCAAAGGACCAAAAAGTGCATCAACTAGAATTCACTGTTTTTCTGATTATTCAACTCAACTGTAAAAATACACTGAAGCCAAATCATGAAATATAACTCCAGGCCTCAGTACCCCATGGACTTTGTTGCTTCATGTTGGGATAAGAAACTTTCATAGGCCAATCTCCTCCCCAAATCTATTTTTTGTTAGCCTTCTGCCTAGCTATTTGCTTGAGGGTGATGTGGTTGACTTTTCAACTTTGGCTTCTAAGGCCCAATTCCCCCGCTGGCCCTTCCTATGAGAGATCTCTTCTTGTATGAAATATCCTCCTCATCCCCTGAATTATAACTGCTGAAGTGCTCCAAGAATCAGTCCTAGGACTCCTTCTCTGCCTAGGTAGTCCCATCCAGTCTCACGGATTTGAATATCATCCATAAGCTGACAATTCCCAAATTTATACTTCTAGTCTCATCCTCTCCCTTCCACTCCAGACTCAGAGAGCCAAGTGTCTACTCAACATCTCTTCTTGGATGTCTAGTAGGCATTCCAAACTTAACACATCGAAAACCAAATTCTTGATGTCCTCCCTAAAATCTGCTCCTCTCTCAGTTTTCTCCATCTTAGTTCATGGCATCTCTATGTTTCCACTTGCACAAGTCACAAATCTAGCCATCCCCTTTGACTTTTCTCTTTCTATCACATGGTTTCTATTCTGACCATCAGCAAATCCTATTAGCTCAAGCTTCACAGTATGTCCAGGCCAGATTCCCTCATCCCCACTGCTTACTCTCTAAGAGCCATCTACAGTATTGAGACAGTTGTTAACAACCCTGCAATGTATACTTCTGTCTTTACCAGACAGTTGATTGCATTTGTGAAATTTAAGTCTTTGAAAATGAAAGTGAAATTCTGCTAGGTTATTTGAATCAACTTTGATGTTGAGAACAACTTAAAAAGTTAGATAAAATACATATTTTTAAGTTTAAAAAAAATCAAGGAGCTACATAGAAAGTAATGAATTATAAGGCCAAAATCTGCAGAAAATGAGAACCCAAAGAGATCAACCCAGTATTCAAAGCTGATTTAGCCAGTGGGGAATTTATCACTTTGAAGGAAAGGGCTGTGGAAGTGAGCTGCAGTTTTGATAGCCTCATGGGACAAGGCTTACTGAAAAGTGAATTTTAAGAATGACATGACTGTGTATGGAGAAAATCTCCCCCAAGTCTGTAGATACATATTTGGAATTAATAAAAACCCAATTTATTTATATATATAAGCAAGAAACAATTAATGAATAAAACATAAGATACTTTTACAATAACATCAAAAATATGCAGAAGCTGTGAACAAATCCAACAAAAGGTAATAAGACATCCATGGAGAAAGTTATAAAATTTTTTTGAAAGTCATGAAAGAAAACTTAAATAAATGGGGAGATATGCCATGTTTAAGAATTAGAACTCAATATTGTATAGATGTCAATTTCCCCCAAATTGATTTATAGATAAAAATGAAAATAATAGTTGTTTTTTTTTTAACTTGTAAGATTATTTTAAAGTTTGTATGGACTAAGACTAACCAAAACACTTTAAAAGAAAAAAGTGTGAAAATGTGTTCTACCAGATATTAAGAATTCTCACAAATCTATTGTAATTAACATAGTACAATTTTTGTCTCAGGGGTACATAAACTGACATATGGATGCAGAATGGAGAACCTCCAAATAGATGAATGCATGTGTGGGCACTTGATATCGGACATGAGTGTCTCGGCAAATCAGTGAAAAAAGGATGATGTCTTGGGTCAAGTTTCCCAGAAGCAGACAATGATTTGTGTATAAAGGAATGTGCATGACCCCAAAGGGGAACACTGGAGTGTAAGTCATGCCTCAGCATTGTCCCCCAAAAGGCAAGGGAGCTGGGCTTATATACTCTGACATCCTCAGTCACGGGTCAAGAGCCACCTTGGGGCCAAGTAAATTCCTCGGCATTTCCAAGGCTTTCCAAGTGTATAGGCAAGATGGTCTCCATTAGTCCAAGGACAGTTCTCTATAAAAGAGCTGCAAGTATCACCAATTGGTAGTAAAAGCGTACCTGTTCAAAAAACTTTTTTAATCAATACAAAGTGATCTGGATGGAGTAGTAACATTGTTTGATACAGAGAAACTTCAATAAATGATGCTAAGGCAGTTGAATGTTGATGATAAAAAACTTAGATAAGACTCATAAAATACACAAAAAATGAACTTCCATAGGATAAGACAAACTAGAAAGTCAAAACTATAAAGCTTTTATAGTATACTACAGTATAAGACAGTATCTTCATTATTTTAGAGCTGGGAAAGAATTCCTTAAATAAGATATTAAAAACACTAACCACAAAGGTAAAAATTAATAAATTTGACTACATCAAAATGAAAAGTTTCTGTACACCAAATGGCATCATTAAAAGAGTAAAAAAGTAAGTAATCAGTGGAAGAAACTACATGCAACACGTATGCGTGGCAAAGGATTAGTGTCCAGAATACGTAAGGAACTGCTACAAACCAATATGAAAAAGAGAGACAAGTAGAAAAAATAGAAAAGATTTGAATGGGCACATTATAAATAAATCCAAGTAATAAATATATGAAAATAAAATATGAAAAGGTTATCAACCTCACTCCTAACCAGAAAAATACACGTTAAAGCCCTAATGAAATGCCACTACACACCCACCAGACTTGCAACAGTGAAAAAGTCTGAGAATACCAAGTGTTGGTGAGGTTACTGAGCAACTAGAATTCTCATTCACTGCTTATCAGTTGGTGCAATCACTTTGGAGTACAGTTCAGCATTGTCTAGTAGAGTTGAATATAACATATATACTCTGTGACTCAGCAGTCCCACACCCAGGTATATCCTTCAGACAAATGTAAGCACGTGTGTACCAGAGCCTCTAGACAACAATCTTCATAGCAGCGTTTGTTGCTAATAGCCAAAAAACTGGAAACAACACAAACGTCCAACTCTGATAGGATAGATAATTCATTTTGGTACTTGAACACAATAGAAAAATTGAACTACATCTACTTACAATAAAATAAAAGCATTTGAAAACATAATGTTGAGTGAAAGAATCCAAAAACATGGGAAGACTTCAAGTGTGATGCCATTTCTATGAAGTTCAAACCATTCCAAACTCAGAAATGTTGTCTAGCGATACATATGTAAACGGTCAAGCTATAAAGGAGAGGGAGGAAGTACTAGCACAGAAGATAAGTGCTTACCTAAAGAGGGGAGGACAGAGTTATGGTAAGGGAGGGGCACAATCGGAAATTCCAGGGTGCCGATAACGTTCTATTTTTTAATCAGTAGTTACACAGGTTGTACCTTTATAGTTATTAAACTTGTATATCCTTCTACATTTTTCTGTGTGTAGGCTATATTTTACACATAAAATGTTAAAAAGAAATATGAAAGTCACTGCTGGTTTAAGCAGGGTGAGGGGATAGGATGTGAAGAATAATCTGAAGCACAATACAATGCAGAGCACTCTGCTTTGGCTCTTAGCCAACCAGTGAATCTCAGCTAATGAGTCCCCAGAAGCACCTTAATTCAAAAAGGCTTCCATATGCCTCAAAACATATTAACCTAAGCTCTACTCAGTTTTTTAAATTAATTTTTTATTGGAGTATAATTGATTTACAATGTTGTGTTAGTTTCAGGTGTACAGCAAAGTGATTCAGTTATACATATACATATATCCACTCTTTTTTAGATTCTTTTCCCATCTAGGTCATTACAGAGTATTGAGTAGAGTTCCCTGTCCTATACAGTAGGTCCTTATTAGTTATATATTTTATATATAGTAGTGTGTATATGGAATATTACTCAGCCATAAAAAAGAACAAAATAATGCCATGTGCGGCAACATGGATGGACCCAGAGATTGTCATACTGAGTGAAGTAAGTCAGACAGAGAAAGACAAATATCATATGATATCGTTTATATGTGGAATCTAAAAAAATGGTACAAATGAACTTATTCACAAAACAGAAATAGAGTCACAGATGTAAAAAACAAACTTATGGTTGCCAGGGGGAAGAGGGGGAGGGGAGGGATAAACTGGGAGATTGGGAAGCTCTACTCAGTTTTGAGGTAACTGTCAAATTCGTGTTTTCCAGTTTGCTTATCATCATCACCACCACCACCACCATCATCTCTCATCAGAAAAGATGCTCTGGTGGATAGCAGTAATAACAAATCAGGAGTAAAACTCGACTGCCACAAAACACCTCTGGGCTATCCCTTCCCTGTGGCAAAAAACTACAGGGACTTCATAGGGAAACTTCATTAGTAAGAATTATCCACATGTTACTTCTTGATATTAGGACATTTTTACAACTTTGAGTAATAATATAGTAATAGATATTATCTATTTTGTATTTCTGAACTCCTAAGTTTGAAGGAAATTCGTTCAATTTCTTTCTGCAATACTTAGCAGAGTATAGCTGAGTATACTTTTAAAAATCTCTCTATCTAAATTAATTTATACTCCCAACTAATATATTTGCTCAGAGAAAATAAAATTTGCTCTGAGCAAATACATTATTTGGGAGTATAATAAAGCAATAAAATTTACAGTAGGAGATAGCTAGTGGTCATTGGCAATAACTGATTGACTGCTTGTTTGGCTTTACAGAAGGCCCTCACATTGTCAGTATATAAACTGTGTAATGATCTCAAGTAGTCACAAGTGGCCAGGGGCAAATCATTGAGTCTGTTTATGTCTGTGTGGCTACAAGTGGCCATTCATCAATCTAACTAATAATTTGATGCCTAATTTTATAGTTAGTCTACAAGAAGAACAAACATATACTCATACCCACCACTGATGAACAATTTAGGGAACTGTTTCCTTGTCATCCTGTGGGAAATATGTAAAACTCATGGGTGGCTCCTAATTTTGAAAAAAAAAAAATTAAAAACCAACAAACCAAAAACTACTTCCAAGAAAACATCATGAAAAATTCTTCCTTTTGTTGTTCTCATGCCATAATGACCCAGAACTCTCACACATTTGAAGTACTAGCCAGTAGTCTACCTGTCATCCAAGTACATGCCCTAGGCGTCTCAGTCTCCAAGGATTTCTTCACGCTTTTTCTCCCATCTTAACTGTTTCTCACCCTTCCCGGACAGTTCCAAATCCTAGTAATCCTCCAATGCTCAAGTCAAATGATTTCTAATCTATGAAGACCTCTCTTGTTCTGTCAGTTGGAAATAAACTCATTCTTTTCTTCATTTCCATAGCACTTTGCCTAACTCTTGTATAACACCCATCACTTTTATCTTATATCTGCCCTATTAGACAATAAAGTTCCTTGAAGGCAATGACTATGTCTTTTTCATTTTTTTTTTAACATCTTTATTGGAGTATACTTGCTTTACCATGTTGTGTTAGTTTCTGCTGTATAACGAAGTGAATCAGCTATATGTATACATATATCCCCATATCCCCTCCCTCTTGCATCTCCCTCCCACCCTCCCTATCCCACCCCTCTAGGTGGTCACAAAGCACCAAGCTGATCTCGCTGTGCGATGCAGCTGCTTTCCACTAGCTATCTATTTTATGCTTGGTTGAGTATATATGTCATTCTTCATCCTCAAAGTGCCTTGTACATAGTAAGTGTTAAACAGTGTTTGTTGAGTGAATTACTAAATCATAGCCAATGGAGTTTTTATGCCACTATTACAGAAACACTTGAAGCTAAAATATAGGGTATTACAGATATAATCCTTGGAGCTTTATCCTTACCTTAAAAAAAAAAAAAAGGGCTTCCCTGGTGGCGCAGCGGTTGAGAGTCTGCCTGCTAATGCAGGGGACACAGGTACGAGCCCTGGTCTGGGAAGATCCCACATGCCGCGGAGCAACTAGGCCCGTGAGCCACAACTACTGAGCCTGCGCGTCTGGAGCCTGTGCTCCGCAACAAGAGAGGCCGCGATAGTGTGAGGCCCGTGCACCGCAATGAAGAGTGGCCCCCGCTTGCCACAACTAGAGAAAGCCCTCGCACAGAAACGAAGACCCAACACAGCCAAAAATAAATAAATAAATAAAATAGATAAATTTAAAAAAAAGACTTTCTTTAGAGAAGTTTTAGGTTTACAGCAAATGTAAGGGGAAGGTAGAGATTTCCCATATACTCCCTGCCCCAACACATGCATAGCCTCCCCATTATCAACATTCCCCACCAGAGTTGTACATCTGTTACAATTGATGAACCTACAATGACAAATCAAAATCACCCAAACTCCATAGCTTGCATTACCGTTAACTTTTGGTGTTATATATCCTATGGGTATAGAAAAATATATAATGACATGTATCCACCATTACAGTAACATATCGATTATTATCACTGCCTTAAAAATCCTCTGTGCTCCACCCATTCATCCCTCCACACCCCTAACCCCTAGCAACCACTTATCTTTTTCTATCTCCATAGTTTTGCCTTTGCTAGAATGCCATATGGTTGGAATCATAGAATATGTTGCTTTTTCAGCTTGCTTCTTTCACTTAGTAATATGTATTAAAGGTTCCTTCGTGTCTTTTAATGGCTTGTCTTTTAATGGCTCATTTGTTTTTAGCACTGAATAATATTCCATTGTCTGGATGTACCACAAGTTATTTGTCCATTTACTTACTGAAGGACATCTTAGTTTCTTCCAAGTTTTGGCAATTATGAATAAAGCTGCTATAAGCATTAGTGTGCAGGTTTCTGTGTGGACATAAATTTTCAGCTCCTTTGGGTAAATACCAAGGAGCACAATTGCTGGATTGTATGGTGAGAATATGTTTAGTTTTGTAAGAAACTCAAGTTGTCTTCTAAAGTGTCTGTACCATTTTGCAGTTCCACTAGCAATGAATGCGAGTTCCTGCTGGTCCACATTCTTGTCAATATTTGATGTTTTAAAAAATCTCTCAATCTAAATTAATTTATACTTTATTTTTATTTTTAATTAATTATATTTTTAATTAATTTACTTAATTATATTTATATTTCATTTTCTTGATGACACCTGATGTGGAGCTTGTCCTTACCTTTTTCTCTTCTCACTTAGAGAAGACATGAGTGAAGAAGCTAACGTCCATTGAGGACCTGGCTTATGCCAATTACTGTAATGAGTACTTTACACATAATATAGCAATAATTCTCAAAATAACATGACTTTACAGGTGATAAAACTGAGACTCAAAGAGACTACAAATTTGCTCAAACTCACAAGTAAAAAAGTAGGAAATCCATATTAAATCTAGCTTTCTTGAATTCCAAATGCTGATGACCATTTTTTAGCCAAGTACATTTGGTTGCTCTTAATAGAGACCCTTCATATTTATTGGAATAAGAAGGGTTTATAGTAAAAACGAATTTGAAGTGATTAGAAAGATGTACTTTATGAAAGTCTAAGACATGAACCATTATAGAGCTGGGCCAATAGTCACTGAAACTGGACTATGGTTCTGGAGCCGAAGTGACTCATGGAAACTATGTTGTTGAGTTCATTATTTTCACACTAATTTCTCTGTGCACACAGCTCAGCCACATTTACCCTTGTTTCTGTCCTGCCACCCAATGGCTTTCTCTACTTAATCAGCTTCTTCTCTCTGTGACTTTGCCTCCCACGTTGCTTTGGCTTACCACCCATGGCCCTGTGAGCCTTGACTCTATCTCATGACATCTCCACTTAACTTTCTCTTCTAATGGGCAAACACATTTTGGATTTCTCATTATCTAATTCAAGTTCCATAGACAGAGAGAATTTGATAAAAATATTCTTCTGAACTAGGCCACGAAAATTAGGTAAGAGATGTGTTCATAAATTTGTCACCCTGGGGCACAACCTCCTTCAGAGTTTCAACAACAGTGTCAGGAGCTGTGGGAGGTGTTGGTGTAGGTGTGAACAGGCTGTACATAGTAATTATCCCCAGCCCAATACCCAAATAAAGATATCCAGTCCAAACTTGTTTCTGAGTGCCAGATCTCATTTTCTATGGCTTATTAGAACTTTTCTCCTGCATGGTGAAGAGATATCTCAACAGCAGTATGTTTAAGACTGAATTCATTACAGTGTCAGCAAAAAGCCTACTTTATTTTTTGTTCTCTAGCTCACCACCGGGACTTGTGACAGTATTTCTTTACTTTTCAGACCCTATCACTTTCTAATGAAAATGCCATTGTTGGTGTTCATAAGGTTCTAGCACAAATACTCAGTGAGAAATTGTTGCTAGTATTTTAAAATTAGACAATTGATATAGCGGATAAATTAAAATATGTAGTACTTCAACAATCACATGTTTTGACTAAGTAGATATACCAAGTTTATAGCTTACATAATTCTAAGTGGAAAAGTATATAAACAACCTTGAAATAAATTCTATTCAAGGAACTTGGGCTTTTTATTGTTGTTGCTGGAAGTTGCATGTCAGCTCATTAGCTTTCTTGAAAATTAAATTTAAATGAAGGCACGATTGTAATGGAAGGGGTTAATGCTCTACACCACTCAAACTTTTGCTTAAAATTATAGCTGTGAAAACTACTTATACTGAGAATGAGTCATTGACACTTGCAGGAGTTTTTCAGCTAAATTCAGCCTTGAAGATTTGCAAGTTAGCCTATAAGAGCAAGAATTGCAAACAAACTATGAATATTTAATTTTTGAAAACAACCATTCTGCAACTGAGGGTAAAAGATGTGTCCATGTCCCTCACAGGGATGTGGATTTCTTATTTTTATCTAGTACACTCTGGAATGGATGTGTACCTTGAATTGTGCCCAATATGCTCAATGGGGAAAATCCGTCATGCTTATCCAAGGTCAATATTTGCTATGTAGATTTTAGATTTTCATTATTATTTTTTAAAGTTTTTGATAGCAAGTGTGGCTTACATGGGATCTCAAGAAAGTTAAAAAGGTAAGAGATTTGTTTAAGCCTTAATCCTTGTTGACCTGGGTCACATAAAAATCACTATCTAAAAATGCTGAAATAAAGATTCTATCACTAAGAACTGAGACTGTTTTGAAACCAGACAAAATGGCAGCATCATTCAAAATGAGCATTCAGTAGAGATACTGTGAAGCTAGGCAGGCATCAAATCTTGGGTGTGTTTCTTATTGAATGAAAGTGATATGCTTTTTTAAAAATTTAATTTAATTTATTTTTTATACAGTAGGTTCTTATTAGTTATCTATTTTATACATATTAGTGTATATATGTCAATCCCAATCTCCCACTGAAGTCCATTAATTTCTCCATAGGCAGGAGTTTAGGGCTGTAGACTCAAGTCAGAGGTACACAAGAAGAATACCAGTGATTCTCAAAAGTGTGGTTCCTTGATCACCTGTATGGCAGGCTGAGGTGCTGGCTAAAAAGAAGAAAAGAAAAGAAGAGAACAGAAGGGAAGAGAAAAAAGAAAATCCTCCCAAATTTTATCCTAGGAACCTATATTTTAATCCCTCAAACACTAGGTTAGCTGAACCCATGGGGAAGGTCTGCTGAGCTATCCTGATCACCATAGCTCAGGAATGCCAGTGGCAGGCAGGTAAGCAAATATGGAAGCTGTGAAGTAAGTATATAAGATAATGGGAAGTGAATGGTGGGACTCAAGATGAATTGGAGAGGAAGTTCCCTCTTAAAGACATTCATATACAATTTTTTAAACCTGTTAGTTAACAGAAAATATCTGTGGAAATTGCAGTGCCCACATGTTTAACTTGAAGGAATCTTGAGTGCATGAAGGATGTTGAACTTGGGGACTTACACAGTTAGCCATCTAATTTTTCTTTTAATCTACTTGATTTTTGTCCCATAATCTCCTATCCTATTTAACTTCTGTTTGTGCATGTTTAGATCCTTTAGGCTTGTTATTATTCTTTGTAATCTTTCAGTATGTTTGTTTTAACTGACTTACTGTGTCTTCATTTTTTTCTAGCTTGCTGCATCCACAGCCCAGGTAGAGTACTTAGTGACCCCTTTCACTGAGAGACACCAAGCGAATCCTGTGTCACAGGTGTCTTGACAGACATAGCACTGTCACCTGGATGACGAAACTTCAATATCTAGCCTAACTAACTGCATGTGATACCTGTATGCCACGTGCTGCCTAGAATGTACTGATGATCAGCTACTATCCAAACCGTGAAGGAAAAAAGTGATATTTTTGAAAGACAATTGACTATTCCAAATCCTGCCCTAAAACACATTAGGCAGGAGACTACTTCTTTAGTTGCTCACAAAATCACCTTCAGAGAATACACGCCTTTATTGAAAGTCACTGGAAGAAACAATGTTAGGGATTCCAAGGTATTCTAAAATTTTGCCCCAAATTAATGTGATGCTTAGTGATCTAGAGTTTAAGCAGCTATTTCGCAAAGTATGGTCTGTGTCCCCAAGACCCTTTCCAAGTTTAGTAAGATCAAAACTATTTGCATAAAAGCACTAAGACGTTTTTGCACTCTCATTCTCTTGTGAGCCCACAGCAGAGTTTTTCAGAGGCTATGTGGTCTGATGATATGATCACTCTGACAGCAATGGAATGTATGCTTTTATATTCTTGTGTCTTCTAGAATTTTCTAAAGTAAAGAGTTCAAGGTATAAATATGTGCATTTTCAGAGATTAACTCAGCTTTCCCTCACTATTTCTACTGTGTTCTTATGATGCTTCTTTGGTTTTACTAGCATAAACTTTGTAACCCCATTATCATTCCAATAGATCACTGTTTTGAAATCAAGTTTTCCCCATATGTGGAAATACATCAAGAATAAGTAAGTTTTTTGGGCTTCCCTGGTGGCGCAGTGGTTGAGAATCTGCCTGCCAATGCAGGGGACACGGGTTCGAGCCCTGGTCCGGGAGGATCCCACATGCCACGGAGCAACTGGGCCTGTGAGCCACAACTACTGAGCCTGCGCGTCTGGAGCCTTTGCTCCGCAACAAGAGAGGCCGCGACAGTGAGAGGCCCGCGCACCGCGATGAAGAGTGGCCCCCGCTCACCGCAGCTGGAGAGGGCCCTCGCACAGAAACGAAGACCCAACACACCCAAAAATAAATTAAAAAAAAAGAAGAAGTAAATTTTGTTATCTTGGTTGGTAATAATACTTCTGAATTGTTTGTGGAACTTTTCTAAATTTAGAAATCTTATAAATGTTATTTTACAATTGTATAGTACTTTATTTTTAAATGAAAGATATCATTTTATAAGTAAATTTATATTTAGTGATAGATTGTATAATTAAATAAGGAAAATTAAAGGCTCACTTTCTCAACCCATGGTTGTACCATCTATTCTCAAGATATTGAAAAAGATAAAACTGACATTTCATAAAGTCCTCTTGACTCATAGAAGGGAAGAATCTACTCCTAATGCAACTGTAAATAATAAATAAAATATGATGAAAGCTGTCTTTATAGATATTAATAGTTTACTTTATTTTGTCTCACACAACAGAACATTTCTGAATAGTATGTTGCCGGTTAAGTTGCAGCATGATTTTAAGTTAAAAAAATGGGGGAGGGAGATTTGATAGTTTAAAAATAGACAAGGATAACCTCAGTAAAAGCCAAAAATAATAGTTATAGCTTTTCCAACTAGGAATGAAAAAGTCACTGAGACATTACAAAGGCTAACTTATCATATTGCATTGGCCAAAGGCACACGCCCAACAGCTGAGACACTAACGAAGCTCTGTAGAGTTCACCTTGCTGGCTGCCTGCTGCATGAAAAGTTAGTGAGAGGAAACACTGTACTGCTACTTTCCAACAAGATGACAACACGCGAAATTAAATATTTAGTTGCAAACATGAAGACTAGGTTAATACGTTGTCAGCAGAATTATACTTTGCCTTAAAGATGGGTGAATCTACTGACAGGATTAAACTTGTGGTTTTGCTTATTTTTGATCAATGATGGCATCAACTTGTTAAAGATATGTGACTTGTTGGCAACAAACACAAATGGTGCTGAAATTTTCAGTGTTGAATAATTATTTTGGATTTCATGGTTTGTTAGGAAACAAGAATGTCCTTGATGAAGCTGTAAAATGAGCATTAATTCTTATTTGATTGTTATTAGTGAAACTATTAATTGTATTCAATGTGACCTTGCGTACACATCTCTTACTGGTCTGGGTTATTCCCGTGTGTACTCTTTGAGCTGCTGCTTCTCAGAAACCCTATGCCAACAAGCTCTGTGATCAGTGGTTACTTACTTCATCCCCCCTGATTTGAAATTTCCTTACCTTTAAAATGGGGAAGCTAATTTCTATCTCATGGAATTATGGTGGGGATAAAATAAGCCAGTTAAGTGACTTTTACTGTAAGGCATAAGCCTTTTAAAATATTATGACTTGTTCTTTTAAAATCTGAACTAATTATAGGATCCCACTAGGCAACAAAATCAGAATCAGTACTTTACTCTTCCCTCCAAACTGGATCCACCTATAATTTCACACTGAAAAATTCTGACATTGTTCGAAATTGCATGGTAATTCCATTCATTCTATATTCTACCTTCTAAAAATAAAATTGTTTACAAGATGGGTCAAGAATGTATTTGCTATACCTGTAGCTAAACAGGATGGAGAGCAGATGTGTGGCCCACTGAAGCCCTCATCTCTGCTTTATTCTAACTCTGTGACAGTTTTGAGGTCAGTGTAAAAACATATTCAATACTGTCCATCTGTTTGGATAGTTTTGTGTACTTTTACAATGATAACATTTGTGTGACTTTTTCTTTTTATTCAAATCTAAATAAGAGTTCTGCATAGACATTCTAACACCGAGGCTGCAGATTTCTATGCAAGCATGCATCTTCTTTCTGCACCTCCCCTACAAATCCACTGACCCCTTTCCAAGTAACCCCTTGGTTACTCACATTTTCTTACACTATTGCCTACATTGTGCTTCTTGACACTTTCTCTCCCAAGGCTTCCATCACTCCTTTCTCTTCCTTCTCTTGTTCTTCCTCTGATGACCCTATGGTCTTCTTCACAGGCTCCTCTTCCTTTGCCCACTTTTCAATGTGCTATCAGTACCCTCAGAACTTGCAGAGTGCCTGTGAAATAGTCATTATCTTCATCCTCAAGAATAAACAGAGATTTGTTCCTTTATTCATTCAATCAACGAACATTTATTGAGTGTCTCCTATGTACCTAGGCAGCATGTTAAATGCTGAAGATACGGTGATGAGCAACAACAAACATGGTCTCTGCTCTCTAATAGAACTTAAAATCTCTTGAGGGAAACATTAGTCAAGTAATCACCCCGAAAAGCCAGAGTTTAATTGCATATAGAAATAAATGCTGTGAAGGCAAGGCACTCGGTTCAGTGAGAACCTATCATCCAGGAACCTGACCTAGATTTGGGGAGGGGGAGCAGGGAGCAAGGAAAGATTTTGCTGATATTTGAAAGAAGAGTGAAATTTACCAGATGATATGAAGGGCTCAAGGGGAGCTGCAGGTTGGGGAAAATGGCATGTGTGAAGGACAGTGTAACTAGAGTTGAAAGACCAATGATAGGAGTGGTGCAAATTGAGACTGCAGAGAGAGGCAGAGGCTGGATCACACAAGGATGCATAGGGCTGCCAAGGCTTTGAGTCTTTATTCTAAGTACAGTGGAAAACTCTGGAAGGGTTTCAAGCTGGGGCTCCAGGTTGAGGGGAGCCATGCCCTGTGGATTAACATGTTAAGATTCATTTAAAAGAATACATGCAATTATTTTGGTGCATAAGCTTTCTTCTCTTGGGTTTGTTGAATAGCTGACTCTAGATGCAGGTGATGCACTGAAGGTAGGAGTGAGCCGTGAAGAAAATTGGCCTGTCCCCCTTTGCAAAGTAACTACCCAAGATGAGTTTGGTATAGGCTTTGAAGCAAATCAGTTTCTTCAGACATAATATTTGGGGTTGATGACACAGCCAGGACCACTGCTGCTGCTGCCTGTGGCTCACCACAGTCCCCTGGGAAAATTCCAGATGCTTCTGCCAACAAATTTGTCTGGCGTTCAAACCCCTGGTCACGGGGCTTCTGCCTCATGTTCCTTCCTTCTACCTCCAACTCTTGTGCTGCTTTTGATCGATGAAATCTAGGTTCTATGTCTGCTCCCCATCTGAAAAGGAGTCTGGAAAATCTAGGAGCTCTGCCTTGGGCAGGCAGGACTCAGAATGTAGGAAATAGCAAACTGTCAAAATATTGTTCCAAGGTGCTGGGCACTAAAAATAACAGATTCCCACAACAGTTATTATAGTAATTACAGTAGCTCATGTATAAGCCATGGGACCACCGTAGCTTAACAGTAAACAACAGTTTGTGGTTCAACCAGTAGTTTCTCTGGAGAAATATATGTATCATTTATTAAATGGCAGAGATTACCTTTCAAACCATCATGGAAAAAATGGATTACTCAAAAAACATACTATTTTGAAATATTAAAGTTGGATTAACATCCTACTCCTCGCTCCAAATAAACTCATATTGTTTTATAACAGCAAAAATACTGGAAGGAACTTAATCTCTATCAATAAGGCACTAATTAAATAAAACACACATTTGGGAAGATGTCCAAGACAAATTGACATATGAAAAAAGCTAATTGCATAACAATAAATACAGTAAATATAGTATGATGATAGATAAGATCTATCATCTTTCTAATCTATCTGTTTTATATATGGCAATATCCTTTATGTGCAAAAAAATTTCACAAAAGATATTCAATGCACAGCATGACCTGATACTGGGTGATATCAGGGTGCAGATGGGGAAGATCTTATTTTCATTTTTAAGTTCTTTTCCAGTAAGCATATATTACTTTGATGCTTGAAAAAAGAAATTAACACAGTTGGAAAGAAAGAGAAATGCTTAGGACCTAGAAGTTAGACATCAATTGAATTCAAGCCAAGTGTACAGATAGGAGTGTCTGAAATGGATTTTCCCCCTTCTGATGATGATATATTTGGAAAGGCCTGGAAACAGCATTGAAGTCCAAAACTGTCATCTCCATCAAAAAAAGGGAGTTGGTCTGTGCATTATGGGAAGATAAAAAGGGGAAGTGAACTGAATATTACTTTAATAACAAAAGTAAATATCTTTGTTTAAAACAACAACCCTGAGCTATTGAATCGCAGCAGTCAGAACCAGACGAGAACAGGACTAACTGCCCAGATAAGACCTTGCCAAGAGTGAAAGTATCAGCAAGAGGAAATGTATGCTAGTCTAAAACTCAATTAATTTCATCAAGGGTATCACTGAAAACAAATTATCATGTCTGATAACACAGAACCCTAGCAAGCCAAAGGACAAAGATAACGCTCAAGTTCAAAGGCTTGCAGTTTACTTTGTTTTTAGTAAGCTACATTTTCTCTAAACCTAAGAGGAATAATTAAAGGATGTTTCCTGTGCTGTTTCTGGTATTAATTAAAGCTGTCCAATGGAACTGATAGGAGAACAATAGTAACAGAGCCAGCCAGCTTCAAGTGCACTGCTTGTTGCAAATCAACAAATAATTTGCCTTATGGTAGTAGCTGAATTTCACTTGTTCATATTTGGAGTTAAAGCAATGCGAAGGGTATCCTCGTTCTCAATAATTGCCCTTTGTTTTCCCTTTGGTGAAATTAAGACAGGAGCAGAATGAAAGCTTGGTATCGGCACAAGCACAGACAGACGTTCCTCTGTAGGTGGCTGAAGTCTTCCCGCAGTAGCCATTGGCTCGTGCACAGTCTGATTATCTTTGTTTGGTCACTCAAATGTGGTTGTTTTTGCTTTTTGATGTATTAAAGAAAAATGCAGAGTTGAGGAAACGGCTCAGGAATGAAGGCTGTGGCTCTGTGTTCTCACTCCCAACTGTGACTCATGTCTCTAATGAGGCTTGCAGCAGGCACTTAACTCCTGTGTCTCAGCGTCTTCATCCATAAAATAGAAGTGGCAGCACCACACTCTGCAAGGGATTTTTTGAAATTAGCTAATCAGTGTGAAGAAATCTGGAAAAAAATCTCTCTCTCAATCTCCTACCTATCTCCCTATGTATCTGTCTACCTACCTGTCTGTCTCCCTAGCTAGCTAGCTAGCATCCTCTGGCAATAAGGATTACTAAATGTAAAACAAATTGTCAAGGAGGAGTACTTGGGAGTACAGGGGAGAGCTTTAAGAATAGAATACATTTTTATTTCTCCGGGGTGGTCCTAAGGGAGCTGAAGGCAAACACTGGAACTAGATAACCTCTCCAAGTCTTTTCCAGTTCTTTGATTTCATAGTGTCAAATCCTGAAAGATTGCCTGGGTTATATCTACTAAAATATATGTACCGTTCTAGTCATTGAAGGACAATAATATATTATAGTGTTTGTGTGTTTTACAAATTGAGCAAAACTGCTGATCTATGAACAAGGTTTTTTTTAAAATAAATTTATTTATTTATTTATTTTTGGCTGCATTGGGTCTTCTTTGCTGCACGTGGGCTTTCTTTAGTTGCGTCTAGTGGGGGCTGCTCTTCGTTGTGCGGGCTTCTCATGGCGGTGGCTTCTCTTGTAGCGGAACACGGGCTCTAGGCGTGAGGGCTTCAGTAGTTGTGGCACGCAGGCTCAGTGGTTGTGGCTAACGGGCCCTAAAGGGCAGGCTCAGTAGTTGGATCTGAGGGTTCGAACCCGTGTCCCCCGCACTGGCAGGTGGGTTCTTAACCACTGCGCCACCAGGGAAGCCCTATGAAAAAGTTTTAAATCTCAACTAGTATCGTTCTTGCAAACCTCAGGAAATGTTCTAAAATCTTGACTTATGAACATGAATTTCAGCAAAGACATTGGTTTACTTACTTTCAATTAAAATTCTAAAGGAGCCCAAATATCTTGAGAAGAAAAGATACAGAAATTGTTTTCAAATACAGATACGCACACTCACAAATAAAATAATTTAATGAACATATGGATTTTTGCAAATGCTGGAACTTGCTGCCAATTTTGCAGTTAATATTTCTGAAAGTCAGCATATGCTGATCACCATGTGTTTATAAAACATTCTCAATAGTGAAGACAAAAGATTGGGCTTTGGCACGTTTACTGACCACATGGGCAATTATATCAGACTCTTACTTCACCCAAAAACCAGGAGAGTAAAGTAAGGAAGCCTCTTCTGCAGCTTTATTTGATCTGTGTTAATACCTTAGGACTCCTGATGTAATTGCTTTCTGTGTGAACAGCTCACCAACATAAAAACAAATGAAAATAGTCCTTTAAGTATTTAGTAATTGTAAAAATATTTGGGAAGATAAAAACGTGGGATTTTGTGTGATATTTTCCAATGACAGCTGGAAATATGATTTTTCTTTACTTCAGGAAACTAAAACCTCTGGGATTTTTCAAATATTTATTTTGGACAAAGACTATGAAAACATTCAGTATTTACCCTGGTGCCATTTGAAACTCATGTTTTGTAGGTTTGGGTCATTTGGGCCTGAGATGGGCTCAAGCAAATTTGCATTTGAGTAGATGTAACTTTGACTTGGAGCAAAACACTGCCTGTCACAGATTTGCTGCTATGGAGAAAAACTCAAACCATGAATTAGTATCTTTAAAAATGTATTTTTCAAGATTGTGATCCTTTGGGGAGGTCTGAAAGTCAGGAATTTCAGGCTTTCCCTAAATAAAGGGGTTCTGGTACATCTGGAAGATGCATTTTTTTCCTCTTCCTTACAGAGTCACTGGATTTCAGGCTAACTTATCCATTGAGATACCAGGAGAGCCCTACCACTATCATTCTCTGTCTCCTCTAACCAGGACAGGTGGAAAAAGTCCTGGTTAGAGAAGACAGAGAAAGAAACAGTCTCTGACAGTTATGGAATAAGATGGTATTTATATAACAGGCGCTCTTTCAGCTCTGCTCTCAAGAGCTGCACCTGTGCCTTCTCTTCATGGTGGGGAGGAAGGAGGGAGGGTGTTTTTTTCATTCACTTTATCTGCAAAGTCTCACAGAAGCATCTTGTGTCAAGGTGCTCTCCTATTTTATTTACCCCCATGTTTTTTCACCTGGTTAAAGTTATGGGCTTACAATCATTTCAGCATCTTAAAATGATTTCCCACTTTTAATGAGGTAGTGAGGATGTGAGTTTGAGAAAGACAAAGACTTAGGCAAGGAAGCCAGTAAAGTAGGCAAAGCAGAACAAGGTTGGGGAGGAGTCTGGGAATATCTGCATGGGAGCAGGTATTTTTTGAGCCTGAGGAGTGAGAACTTTCTATGGAGATAAGACTTTGTCTTTCTAGAAGAGGATCTCATCTAGCCAGTGTCTGCCCAGAAGTCTCCCAGTAGAGCTTAGAAAAAATAAAAAAATAAAAATGCTCTATCTCTTGTCTCAGTTGTGGTTCCCTCTACAGGGGGACCTGGACAGCAGACAGTCCAGTAAAGCATTGAATTCCCTTACCTAGAAGTGTACAGAGAGCAGCCAGATACCTATATGGTCAGCTGAGGCAGAAATGGACACTGTGATTTTAACCTAAATCATAATCTCTTCTTGATTCAATGTCAAAACTTAGTAACATGATTTTTAACCAAGGAGTTAGGTATTTGAAAAAAAACTTGTATGAAAACTCAGTATACAAAACAAATAGAAGTAGAGCTGTTCTTGGTCCATGGTGGGATGATAGCCTGAGATCCAGCGCACTTGACCTCCTCCAGTCCCTGAGAATCTGTCCTCAGAGCATCACGTGAAAATCATTGCTGTAGGATACAAGATTAACATACAGAATCTGTGTCATTTCTTTACACTAACAATGACATATCAGAAAGGGAAAGTAAAAAAAAAAAAATCCCTTTTAAAATCACATAAAAAAAAATAAAACATTTAGGAACAAACCTGACCAAGGAGGTGAAAGACTTACATGTTGAGAACTACAAAAGAAATTGAAGATGATTCAAAAAATGAAAAGATATTCCATGCTCTTGGACTGGAACGATTAATATTTTTAAAGTGGCCATACTACCCAAAGTAATCTGTAGATTTAGTGCAATCCCTATCAAATTACCCATGATATTTTTCACAGAACTAGAACAAAGAATCCTAAAATTTATATGGAACCACAAAAGACCCAGAATTGCCAAAGCAATCCTGAGGGAAAAGAACAAAGCTGGAGGCATAACCCTCCCAGACTTCAGAAAACACTACAGAGCTACAGTAATCAAAACAGCATGGTATTGGCACAAAACAGACATATGGATCAATGGAGCAGAATAGAGAGCCTAGAAATAAACCCACACACCTGCAGTCAATTAATCTTCAACAAAGGAGGCAACAATATACAATGGAGAAAAGACAGTCTCTTCAGCAAGTGGTGTTGGGAAAGCTGGACAGCCACATGTAAATCAATGAAGTTAGAACACACCTTCACACCATACAAAAAAATAAACTCAAAATGGCTTAAAGACTTAAATATAAGACATGACACCATAAAACTCCTAGAAGAGAACATAGGCTAAACATTCTCTGACATAAATTGTACCAATGTTTTCTTAGGTCAGTCTCCCAAGGCAATAGAAATAAAAGCAAAAATAAACAAATGGGACCTGGTCAAACTTATAAGCTTTTGCATGGCAAAGGAAACCATAAACAAAATGAAAAGACAACCTATGGACTAGGAGAAAATATTGGTAAATGAGGCGACTGACAAAGGCTTAATTTCCAAAATATACAAACAGCTCATACCACTCAATAACCAAAAAAACAAACAACACAATAAAAAATGGGCAGAAGATCTAAATAGACATTTCTCCAAAGAAGACATACAGATGGTCAATAGGCACATGGAAAGATGCTCAACATCGCTAATTATTAGAGAAATGCAAATCAAAACTACAAAGAGGTATCATCTCACTGGTCAGAATGGCCATCATTAAAATTCTACAAACAATAAATGCTGGAGAGGGTGTATAGAAAAGGAAACCCTCCTACACTGTTGGTGGGAATGTAAATTGTTGCAGCCACTATGGAAAACAGTATGGCGGTTCCTTAACAAACTAAAAATAGAGTTGGCATATGATCCAGCAATCCCACGCCTGGGCATATATCCAGAGAAAACCATAATTTGAAAAGATACGTGCATCCCAATATTCATTTATTTACAATAATCAAGACCTGGAAACAATCTAAATGTCCATCAACAGATGAATGGATAAAGAAGATGTGGTATATGTATACAATGCAATACTACTCAGTCATTATAAAGAATGAAATAATGCCATTTGCAGCAACATGGATGAACCTAGAGATTATCATATTAAGTGAAGTAAGTCAGACAGAGAAAGCCAAATATATGATATCACTTATATGTGGAATCTAAGAAAATGAACTTATTTACAAAACAGAAATAGACTCACAGACATAGAAAACAAACTTATGGTTACCAAAGGGGAAAGGGGGGGAGGGAGAAATTAGGCATTTGGGATTAGCAGATACAAACTACTATATATAAAATAGATAAACAACAAGGTCCTACTGTATAGCACAGGGAACTATATTCAATACTCTGTAATTAACCATAATAGAAAAGAATATGGAAAAGAATATGTATATATATGTATAACTGAATCACTTTGTTGTACACCAGAAACTAACACAACATTGTAGATCAACTGCACTTCAATAAAAAAAAAAGAAAGTCATTGCTGTAACCAAACACCTCTGCTTTGAATTCACACACACCTAGCACACCACATATTATAAATAGATTCTCTTTTTCCCTATTGTGAGTTACATACTGCCAGCCTTCAGTATTCCTGTGACCTATACATTAAACAGTCCATGATTTCATCCACTCGCACACAGATGCTTACCATTATGTTCCAGGCACTGTCCTAATAGCAGGTATACAGTGACGAGTCACATGGCAATCATCCCTGCCCACAGAGAACTGTACTACAGAATGAAGCTTTAGTGAATGGATAAAGTGGTCACAAAAATAGCAGCATTTCCATTCCCATCCTCCTTCTCCACATTTGCCTTCTCCTCTGAGCTGTTCCTTTACAACCTCTAACTCAGGAATCCAAGGCTCTAATGGTATCTTCACTTTTCTCACTTGACCATATAAGCACTCCAGGTGAATTCTTGAGCAATAGCATTGGCATTGGATGGGGGAGATGGATCATGTCACAAATCATCTGCAAAAGCCTGGAAGCTTTACTTCACTGTAAGTGTGTGACAGGGTTCACAAAAAGACCTGGGTTGCATGGACAGGAACGAAGTCGTGATCCACTGAACTTCCCGTCCTGCTCTCTTCTCTCTCTTCAGACTACTTCCAGGGACCAGGAACAGTTCTGGGAGGCATTTTGATAAGGAAACTGACCAACTAGAAAGCATCCTGCAGAGGTAAAGCAGGACCATAGGAGATTCATGGGAGATTAACTGAAGAATTCCTTAAGGAAGTGGGGATATTTAGCCAGAAGAGGACAAAGTGCCTTTACTCTGTGTGTGTCCAGAGGAGAAATGTATATGAAAGTTATTGGCAACCTTTAATAGAGCTACTGTGTTAAAGAGGAACAGCTTGACCTATGTTCTACAAGGAAGAGCCAAATTCATGAGCGAACATTAAAGGGGAGAATATTTGGGCTCAATATAAGGAAGACTTTCCTAATTATTGCAATGTTCCAAGCATGGAATGGGCTGTCTCACAAAGGAGTGCGGGCCCTGTAACTGAAAACATTCAGGTTAGGACTAAATACCCATCAATTAGGGTGATGTAATGGAGATTCCTGTGACTGTTTCAACAAGCATATTTGTACACCGGTCATGTAGATGATGAGAGACATAGAGAGGAAGGACAAATGCTTCCTCCTTCAAAGAGCACACAGTTTAAAGAGACCACCAAGTAAGCAAACCAATAGTGACAATAAGGTATAATACATGCAATCAAAGGGCTATGTGCCACATTCTAACTAGCAGAGAGAGAAAACTTGATGTTATGGTGGAGGTGGGAGGAGACTAAAAATGGAAGCAGAGATTTTACAGAGAAAGTGATGCTTGAGCACATTTGAGGGATAAGTAGAAGTTTTGTTTTTGTTTTGTTTGTGGATCCTGTTGTTCAATAAGTGGTGGTCCATAAGGAGGACATTCGGGATAAAGAGGAGGTGGTTGTATATGCAAAAGGCATGGGGGGAGGAACAGCATGGCTTATCAGGGAACCAAATGGCTTTCAATGTCTAGAGCATGACGTGGTGGGGAAAGTGAGGAGATGGGAAGTGGCAGGAGACCGGGATGAGGTGGGAGGTCAAGAAAGAGAATGGCCTTTGATCTTGAACAGAAGGGATTCTCTCACAGAGATAAGAGGAAGTGCACAGGGATATGGAGAGAGTAAGGACTGGTCAGTAAGATAAATATGGCTAGTGACAACATAACTTTCCGTGACATAAGGGGTGAATGGCTCAGAGTGGGGGAATGAAGGTTTTGTGGGTATTTTATTGAGACTGTCACAAAGGGTTAGCAAAATTGTGGGTAATGTGAAATAAAGGTAAAATGATTGATAGATTATCAACTTAAGGACCCAAAATGAGGATGAAACTTGTAGCATCACAAGACTGTGATTTTCTTCAGCAGCATTCAGATGTATGGTAGGTCAAAGTAGATGACCTCTAAGGTCTTTTCTAAATTCAAGAATCCCAAATTCCATGATTTGCCATCATTCCTTCTTGGGAATATGGAGTATTTCTTTGTTTGTTTTTTGTTAAAACTTTTTTTTGCATATACCATACAATTTACCAAGTAAAATTATAAAATTCAATGTTTTTTAGTATATTCACAGAGTTGTACAAGCATTACCTCATTTGGTTTTGGAACATTTTCATCACCCCAAAAAGATGTCCCCCTTAGCAGTCACCCCTTACCTTACCCGGCTCCTGGCAACTACTAATCTATTTTCTGTACCTATAGGCATGTCTATTCTGGACATTTCATATAAATGGAATCATACAATATATGGCCTTTTGTGGCTAGCTTCTTTCACTTAGCATAACATTTTCAAAGTTCATCCATGTTGTACAGCATGAATCAGTAGTCCATTCCTTTTTATGGCTGAATAATACTCCATTATATGGATATACCACATTTGTTTATCCATTCATCAGCTGATGGGCATTAGGTTGTTTTCACTCTGAATATCTTGAGTAATGTTGCTATGAACATTCATGCACAAGTTTTTGTGTGGACGCTGTTTTCATTTCTTTTGGCATAATAAATATTTTTTGACCCCCAATGTCTGAGGTATCATATGATGGGTTCACTGTGTTTTCAGAACTACTGAAACATTTCTAAGTGAAATTGTAGAATTTTCATCCTACCAACTCCCCCAAAGTACAAAATAGCAGCACCCTTTGGGGTCTATCTATAGACTTTTATTCTCTTCCTGTGGGAGGCCTGCCTGCAAATTCCAGGGAATGAGGCATATCTAAAAGGCCCTGTATGCTGTTGCCCTCACAAAGCATGTGTGTGTGTGTATATATATATATACACACACATACACATATACATACATTTATATATTAATTTACAGTGTTTGTAAATAGATTACATATATTATGATAGAATGTTGTTGTTTTTTCATCTGATTAAGGGAAAATCTTTTTCCCCCTAGCTGTGGGCTCATAGCCATTTCATCACCTTGGAATGATTCTCCTCTCCTGTCTGCTCTGCCTTATAAGGACACATGAAATTTGGGCAAAGTTCCAGTGGGGCAACGGATGCCTTTCTCAAGGTAGAAGAGAGTTACCTGGCCAAAGCTCTTGTAGGTTACTTTATGTAGGGGGACGAAGTACAGTTAACTCCTTACTTGCATGAGTTCCTACTCAGCAATCCTGAATAGGAAAAAGGGAAAACAGGGCCCACTGGACAGTCCAACTTTTCATACTTTAACAGGGGACTGAATCAAGGGGATTTATTAATAGGCAACTGGCTCAGAAAGCATTAGTACTCAAGCTTGTATGTGGTGACTGAATTTGGTAGGCCTCCAACTCTGGGAGGACCTTCTCCTAAGATCACTCACAATGTCACCAGGGAAGAAATGAAAACTCTCCTTGTCCTTAGGTCTGCAAGATCCTTGGCAGTGCAACTCTGGCAGTAGGGTCTCTGTTTTCTCCTAGCTTCACCCCCATTTCCATGCTTCTCTGAAAACCCACACAGATTCAGGGATGTAGAGTTGAGATGGAAACTAATTCAGAAAGCTTTGAATAGGTTCTTCTTCGGCTCCTTGACTCTCACCTGCCCCAAGTCCTTCCACACTCCTCCATCTGCCCAGATTGTTCTTTCTTCCCTATGTTTCCCATCTGCCCAGGAGCTTGTTCTCTATTCTCTTCAGGAAACCAGATGTGAGGACATTCACTCTGCTCCCACGGCAGAAGGGGTGCTCTCATCCAGGAATAACTTATACTCTAGTTTAGAGAGCAGCATTTTATAAGAAACTCTGTAACAGCCACCGTGGAATGTTCTTACAAATTACAGAAATATTCATGCTGACATTATCCATTTTAATAACTGTCTCCCAACAGATATGGAGATATCACCATCACCAGCCTTCCTAAAAGTGGACCAGTGAAAAGATAAAATTTAACTGAGTCAGAACGGAACTGGACATGTGAGGTGTTGCTCATAATCAGAAGAAATAATTCAAAGTGTCATAAACTGTTATCTTACTGTGGCCAAACCTAAATCTTGCAGTTAGTTCCTAAGAGCTTTAGCAATAGATGTTTTTAGCAGAAAATAAGACTATTATGAAATTTAAAAAAATATTTTAAAATGGTGATTGAGGGCTTTTGTTTCTAAGTAGGATGGAATAGAAAGCAACAGAACACCACTCCCAATGTAACAGCTAAAAGAGGCAGGTAATTTGAAAAAATATATAGAAACATATAATTTACTTTAAAACATGTATAACATATAAAAATATACATTTATATATAAATATAAAGATCATATATTATATTTATATATTAAAATATATACATTATATTTATATAAATATAAGTTGTTCCTTATTATTTGCGGATTTCTTAGAGAAATCGCCTATCCGCTAAAATTTATTTTTAATGCTAAAATCAAAGCTCACAGTGCTTCTGAGGTCATTTGCGACAAGCCCATGCACAGAGCGGCAAAGCATTTGAGTCACCCAACATGCATGTTCTCACCTGAGGTCAAATAAGGCAACACTCTGCTTCTTGTTTCAGCTCATACTATAAACAAGCATCCTTTTTATAGTCTATTTAGTGTTTTTTGTATTGATATTTTTGTGGTTTTTGTTGGCCATTTTGCTATAAAATGGCCCCCAAGTAGAGTGCCAAAGTGCTGGCCAGTGTTCCTCAGTGCAAGAAGGCTGTGTGTGCAATATGGAGGAAACACATGTATTAGATAAGCTTC
This sequence comes from Balaenoptera borealis, assembly GCF_965194805.1. Lineage (NCBI taxonomy): Eukaryota > Metazoa > Chordata > Mammalia > Artiodactyla > Balaenopteridae > Balaenoptera > Balaenoptera borealis. The sequence continues at coordinate 46,395,138 of NC_138866.1, read as the reverse complement.
ATTCAGGCATAAGTTGGCCATAAGTTCAACATTAATGAACCAACAAACTGTATTAAATAACCTAATCCTCTATTTCCCCTAGGGACAACAATTCAGTATTTGCTAATTCAATGTTTGTGGTGACTTTATAGAACATAACTACTTCAAAAAATCGATTGTGTGTATACATCTTACATATATAATTTTTAATATCTTTTAATATAATTCTTATTATATATTTTTACATATATATGTATATATTTTTTAAGACATTGGAAAGATGTGGTATAAAAAGGAGTGAATGAACTAAACCAGAGAGTAGCAACCCCTTCCGAGGCACGCAGGCTATTGCTGGTCAATTTCTCATCTAGGGGTATTTGCAAATTATGGGTAAGAACTGACGACTGGGCTTGAGGGGAGAAGAGAACCCAACAAGGATTTGGTGGTCTTGCAGGACAATTGTAACAAGGTGGAAATTTCAAGAGCTCCAAAATATGGTGACCATTTTCCCCCAGAGTTCATTTGCTAAATCCAAGTCTGTGTGGGCGGCTAGAAAGCTTCCAAAAGGCACACTATAATCCCTGTTTTTCTAGCAATATTTGGGAGACAAAGTAGTACATGAAGAAGGGAAACTTCATCAAACACAGGGCTGGTCTTCTCCTCAAGACATTTAAAATATTTGCCAGATCAAGGACCAGAAGGCTGCAGAACACAGCTCAAAACTGCCAGAGAGCACATTGAGTCTCTCAGTCTTTGGGGATGGGAAGATTGTATGGAGACTTGCTAAGTTTTCAGTCAAAAGTTGGGAAGGTTTCTCTCTTGAAACATTTGGAACCAGAGGTAGATAGAGTTTAATTAAAGCTAAATCTCACTTTCTGGTTGGATCTAGAAAGGGAAAACCCTTTCTGAAGAGAAAAAATATAAACTTCAATCTTTACGATTAGTTTATATACAAAGCCCGGCATAAAATTTTAAAAACAAAAAAACAGAACATGTGAAGAACCATGAGAACAGAGATCAAGACCCAACACAGTCAATAGGCACAGAGCTACAGATGATTCAAATGCTGGAATTAGCAGACAAGACCTAAAAGAATTATAATAAATACGTTAAATAAAGTATAGGATAAGACTGACAAAATGGTTGAAAGGATTAGTAATTTTAGCAGGAAATTGGAATCTATAAAATCAGATAGATCTTCTACAAGGCATACTTTGTTTTATTGCACTTCACTTTATTGTGCTTCACAGATATTGTTTTTTTACAATTTGAAGGTTTGTGGCAACCCTGCATTGAGCAAGTCCATTGGCACAATTTTTCCAATAGCATTATTTTTTAATTAAGGTATGTACATTGTTGTTTTAGGCATAATGCTATTGCACACTTAATAGACTTCTGTATGGTGTAAACATACCTCTATATGCACGTGGAAACCAAAAAATTTTGTGACTTGCCTTAGTGTGATATTCACTTTATTGTGGTGGTCTGGAACTGAGCCTGCAATATCTCTGAGGTATGCCTGTATCTGAAATTAAAAACTGAGTGGATGAACTTAAGAGCAGTCAAGATACAGCAGGAAAATATCAACAAGAGAACACTCAAACTGAAAATCAAAGAGAAAAAGGAAAGAAATGATGAAACAGAGTGTAAGAGACATGTAGGATACAGTAAAACAATCTAATGTATATGTAGTTTGAATTTCAGAAGGAGAGAAGAAAGAGAACAAGGCAGAAGCATTATTTGAAGATTTAATAGTCAGTAATCAACCTATAGGTTTAAGAATCTCAGAGAACGCCAACCAGGTAAATACAAAGAAAATCACACGTAGGCATATGATAATCAAACTGCAGAAAACAAAAGATAAAGATAAAATCTCAAAAGTACCTGGTTAAAGGAAACACCTTACTCTCAGGGAGACAACAGTAAGAATCAAAGATGATTTCTCAGCAAAAGCCATGGATGTAGAGAACAATGGAATGATCTATTTAAAGAGCTGAAGGTAAAAAGCTATTAACCTACAATTCAATACCCGGAGAAAATTTTATCTTTCAAAAACGAAGGGAAATTAGAAGCAAAAGCTGGAATTAATTTATTTCCAATAGATATGCACTACAACGAATGAAGTTCTTTGGCTTGAAGGATATATGTATAGATTTATTAAGTTGTCACTTGAGATTTGTTAAGTTTACTGTATTTAAATTTTTAAAAATATATAATAAATGAAGTTGACCCTCAAAATTAGAAAATTCTCAGCCTCTCTTCCCATTTCAGGACTTCAAACCATCCACAATGTTGTTTATTTTCCTATGTAATTGGAAAAGCAAGTGTCTTCAATAAATGCCTTGAACAGGAATTCTGCACATCAATTAAAACAGTGAAAGAACAGCAAGAAAATGATGATAAATATATGAAACGAACTATGACCTCATTGATTTACTGACTTTTAACCTTCCTTTGCTCAGAATCCTGAAATTGATTAATTCTGGTTATTTTCAAAGAGGTTGCTGTCCTTTCTGCCTTCCAATATAATCTTTGAAAAAGTATCTGCTTATTGGGTCCTCATCTGCTACACCATAAAATAACCTCCAATGGATTCTAAAGCATGTATTGAATTATGTGTGATCCCATACAACGTAGTTATGAATTATATCCTATCTTGGGTATTTCCCTCTTTATTTCCTATCTTGCCTTCTCAAGTTTCTTGGGAGCAGATTAATAAAGATATTTTCTAGCTGTAGGCCTTTTCTGCTTCCTTGGTATATACACTTATCTCTGAGATATACTGCCCTCCCCCAAGATTTTTCCTGAATTTCCCTACATTTATATAGGTGGGCCTGCATTGCCAGTCATATATACTGGCATACAAACTATCCAGCTAAGATTCTGAATCAAGATTTATAATTTCTCCTCCTTCTATCCTATGGCTATGCTAAAATTCTCTTCACATTTATCACTACTTCACATATGTACCTTACGAACTAAATCGTTCTTAGCCCCGGTTCATTTTTGTAACTTTAGATATATATTGTTATAGACCCACTTGTTACATATTTAGTTACCACCAAGATATTCCTGAAGACAGTCTTCCTCAATTTTAGTCAAGTCTAAAAAATTGTGCCAGTGTTAATTCTCTGCACAAGATTATACACGTCACAGATTCAGGTGTGGAAACAGAGAAGATCTTGAAAAAAATAAATTTTCAAGAATTTATAGATAGTACCCAGCATTCAAGGTATGATGCTCTGGATTCTCATAAGCCTTGAAATCAGCATTTTAAACCAAGTTTACCAAAATCTCCAAGGAGCAATAGGCCTCAGATGACACCTCAGATGTAAATAAATCTAATTAGTAATGTGCAGTAAATGAGTAATTAGAAAATACGTATTAAAAATGTATAGTCAATTCATATTTAGTAAACACTTATTAGTGATGTGTAGTAAATTAGTAATCAGTAGTAAATACTTTTGAGTAACGTGTGATAAGTGTGGCTCACAGGAGACTGCTAGGTGGCTTGTCCTCCTGTTTCTTTCCTAGTACTCCTGGGACTATCAAGAAATGGGGCAAGCATCCTTTCCATAAACTCATACTAAAAGTTCAATTAACCCAAAATGCTATATTAATTTTTTCCTTTATCCTTTAACATTTAAACATGGTAATAAAAATAAAATTCCCATGCTCCTGAGGAAAACATTTAGTATGAATCAGCAAAAACATCTATCGGTCATCGGAACGTCAGAGTTTCTCTTTCACCTCCTCCTCAGTTTAACCACAGCCTTTACTCTGTGTCAGTTCTGGTCTCACCTTTGGCCCCTCAGGCTGCCCTCTTTTCAAGTTCTGACTTTGGAGAAGCTACAAGATCATGAAGCAGTTACTCTCCTGCCTAACTCTCCTCTGGCACACTCACGTTGCCAAGAGGAAGGAATTCACTGTCTACCAGTTATATCGTCTCATTTCCCTTCTAAGATCCTTGTCAGATTTCCTTTCTTGAGCAGAGTCATTTCCCATATCCATGAGGTCTTTTGAGGGAAACCTTCAGTCCTCTGAGCCCTACACATTCGATGTTACTTCTTGGCATTACAGCCTTGTTAGAAAAACAGGCACTTCTTGAAGGTAGAGCCAAATCTAAATGAGACAATATACTCATTTAGATAAAATTGGAAAATTGAAAAAAAGGTTTTAGAACCAAACCAGCCTGGGTTCAAATTCTGACTCTGTCACTTAATACTACAGACACTTGAAGGAAGCTTGGCATAACTTCTCTGAATTTATTTCTGTAAAGAGGAATAATAAAATCTACTTTGCAATGCTGTTGCATTGTAAGAATCAGGGACAATTTTTGTAAGGTGCTAGGATAATGCCTGGACAACACTGGTGCTCAGTCAATAGTAACTTGTTATTCTTGGAGTAGCTTCTCTAATATCAGGGAGAGAATATCCTGATATAAGACACACGACTATGTTGGCTTCTGTGGAAACAAAGGGTCACTTAACAAAGTGGGTATCTAGCTTTGTACCGTAAGCATGCAATAAATTCTATTGAATGAATGGTAAAAGACACTGTTTCCCATTTATACTAGAAGAAGGATAGCTTTCCTTTTCCCTAAACAGCTCGTGAGAGTCATTGTTTTCAAGTGTTCATTGTGCTCTGATATTCTCAGCTATAAAATGCTGTGTGCAACAAGTAATACACTTCTAGCTGCAGACGACCAAATCGAAGCTATTAACTAGAATGTCAGGGCTTTGATTGTACCATGATAAATGGTGCTCGTAACATGACCTTGGTGACTGAAAGATCTGGAAGTATCTTCTGAATCTTCAAAGACTAAATTGATTCAGTATGATTTTTCTATTGAGAGTATTTGTGGTGTTCAAAATCTTTGAATTTGATAACCTAGGGAAGCTCCATAAGGAAAGGCCAGGGTGTGGTTGGTTATAGGTTATAGTCTATCTATTTATACAATGCCTAGAGAAGAGGAGCTCAATAAACACTTGTTGAACTTTTTTTTATAAAAGGGGGGGGAGGAGTACAAACTAGTAAGGTATGTAGCATATATGGCAAGTCAATATTCTAACTAGGGATTTAATTAATGAGAACATCATATTGCTAAACCACAAGAGAAAACACAGACATCATTAAAGGTTAGGTGCCTTAATATTACTATTTATAGCAGAATTTCTTTACAAAATGGAATTTCTCTAGCTTTGCAGCCTAGTGAGTCACCTTATTTTTTTCTCATCTGTATGAACAGTGATTTCTAAAGATAGATAAAGAGATGGGTTTCCTAAACTTGCAGACATTCCCCCAAATTTGGCAATGTTAATTTCAAAATATCAGCATTTTAAAAAATTGTATGTTGACTCCACACTGATTTTTACACACCAGATTTAGACTTTAGAGCACTAGCTAATGCCAGTATTCAAGCCATTATTTTTATAGCTGCCTGCCAGACAACAATTGAATTTTGGCATCATGACTTTATTTATCCCCAAAGCAGTTTGTATTATTGAATATTAAATATATATATTTTATAATGTTTTCATTATAGTTCTATAAAAATGCTGCTACTAGTAACAAACATAGTTCTGATATACTTCATACCACTGAAACAAAGAAAATAATTATTAGGTAATCCAAACCAGAAAATATTAATCTCCAATTAGAAGTTTGTTTAATTCAAGTTGGTCAAAGATCAGAGATATAAAATATTTCAAATACATCATCAAAGATAAGCTCTAAATAAATGGTCAAATATAATTGTGAATTTATAATCTTTTATAGATTCCTCCTTATTACATATGTCTATATACATATACAACTTTTCAGAAGTATATTTTTGTAAAACAGGATGAAATCAGCTGTAATTAAACAAGGAAGTTGCAGGTGCAATAGCAAAAAAAGAAGACTTTAGAAACTTTTAGCTATTTGTCCACTTTTCCATAAAATTTTTTTTTTTTTTTGGTAGCCTTTGCTTAAAATATTGGCATATTCCATTTGGAACATACTTCTGTTCTCTTCCTTCCACTCAGGTGGAAACAAAGCGAGGTTTCTTAAATCTCAACGAGATGATGATTTTTTAAATGCAAAATCAAGCCTCAACCCTGAAGATCCGCCTTGCTGAAGCTAATGGCAAAGTGAAGACAATTTAAGAAAAGAGAAGGCAGCAAAGTGACAGATGTTGAAAAGAAACGACTAGCTTTCATACCTAATCCATTACTTCACCCCTTATGTCAAAAGCCACGCTGACTATCTGCCTTAGCCGGCATTGTTCTTCCTCCAACCCTGGGTTCTTGCCCATCTCCGCACGCACATGCGCTCTGCCTCCTCCCGGGCGCCTCACGGGACAGGTTGCTGGTTCCCGCACTGCCCCACAAGGCGCCGCCCACACCTTGTCTTTCCTGGAAATCTAATGAGAAAGGAGAAGAGATTCTTCCCCCAACCTGATGTTTTATTTTCCCATTTCTCTTCTGGATCTACATCTTTCATATTTGCTAAATATTTGCTAAACTTACTCTGCCATGCTTTGTGTGAATTTTTGTTTGGAACCAGACACATCAAATTTAACCTAGCGTTCCTGGGAAAATCATAAAATGGCTGTTTCAATGGATTTTTTTATTGAATTAGGACATACAACATCTGTTTCATAGTTACAATAATAAATAATGTTTCACTTCTCAAGACTGTTATAAAAATAATTGATTTTGACATTAGCCCATCTATTTAATACGGTCTATAAAATGTTCAAAAAATTCCGAGTAATGTGATGGCCTAACAAAGGAGCCAATCTGCTAGCTGGATGAGGATGTTGGAACTCTGTCGGGGGGACTCTATAGAAGCACAGTTACAAAGACTGTAGCATGGTGTCAGCTGTCTAGTCCCAGTGTTTGTTTATCCATCCAGCATAGCTTAGGGTAAAAGTCCTGTATTTGTTTCTATGGTTATAAACGGCCCCACCCTTCTGGACATTTACATTGAATCAGTCAGCCAGCCAGCCAGTTGTGCAAAAAAGGGTCTGGGAATAATTAAAATGAGAGTTATAAAAATTTTTTTTGCCATTGTACCATTTCTTTGTCAGATTCTAACAAAACCAACATATCTGAGACAAGACTGAGATATCTGAAAATGCTGAGACTATACCAGCCAACATAAGAACAGTATAGTAATCATTTATGGCTGTTAAAGGTGCACGGATCAGTATCTCTCCCAGGAATGCAAACAAGTACGCAAGAGCCTGGCCCACTAAGGGCTAGCCCAATGGGGCCTGGATTGTGTGAGGAACCCTGGAGGATCCTGGGAAAGAACTCTTTCTAAGGGGAGGAAGGGTCAACCACATGAGTTTGTTCCAGTAACAGTGCCTCAGCAGTCAGAGGAGTTGGGGACGATAAGAACAGCAAAGCATTTGTCACTCAGATTTGTCTTTCAATGTCCTCTTCAAGAACTGGCTGTGAGGAAGCTGCCAAAGAAGGTGGAAGCAAGCCTCTGTGACATTTGGGAACTGTGAGATTCTTGACTGGCACACAGTGGCTCTAAAACTTTGGTGGCAGTAGCAGCAAAGACCTGCTGGTGGCGGCTGCACCAGCATCAGAAGGTCCAGGGGCCCCTTTGGTAAGAAGAGAGGGACAGAGGGACCTTGGCTGGTGCCTCAATATGGCCCCACCACCAGTGTTGTAGCAGAATAATTTATTGAATTTCATTTCTATTTTGTGTTGGGAAAGGATGAACGGGTGGCTGTAGTTCTGAGAAAATCAGGAGCTTGAGCCTCACTCAGTCTTCATAGGAAGGCTGAACCAAGAGCCCAGGGTTCCAAGACTTGCCTGGTGACCCAGCGGAGCCATCCGTTTTATGGAACCACACAGGCCTGGGCAACGAGCATATCAGCGGGCCTTTCCCAAACACTAGGGGCCACACACAAATCCTAACTTCCCCTGGACCCCAACAATGACAGTTGTGCATTTCAGTCTGGCAGGATGGGAGCTATAAACATATTTAATTCAATTTGGAAAAAATTTATCAAATGTACCATTTCTCATGTTACAGTATTGTGGTGGAATCACATCCATGCCTACTGTATTGGGGGGAAAAAAGAAATTCTACCTATGACTGCTAAGACCCCATTTTCATTCCCAGGTTAGAGGAGGAAGGGTTACAAAACCAAATGCTAAGAAGTTACTAGATTTACTGGGGTCACCATCTTCGGCTAATGTCAAACACCTACAACTTGCTTAGAGTAAGTGTTAGAAAAGAAGTATGTGTTTCAAGGAAAAGAAAAAAACATATGGCGTTACTCTGGCCCAGTTACAAGCTCTAATTTCTAAATAGAAATCTCTGTTATTTATCTGGGAAATTGTTGATAAAATGGCAGCAGTAAGCCCAGACTTCAGTTTCATCTCATCCACTCAGGAGGTGTAGTCCTCCGTTACGCTCATGCTGACAACATGCCCATCCTCATTCATGTCAACTGTATCTGCTCCATGAGATCCAGTGTCCATCAAGGGGCATCATGCACTATGAAGAAGGCCTCCACACTACTGCCTTGCGGTCACCACCATTCTGATCTGATGTGATGAGAGTGAGTATGGAAGTCAGATATTTACTAATGCTAGGCTAGTCTTGAAATGTCTGTCCTGAGATGTGAGGATCTGGAGTAGGGGAAAGGAATCAATGTGATATTTACACAGATCACACTTAGTTACCATGAGCGTCAAGCAGTTTTGGTGAACGGTCTTGAGGGCCAAGTCTAGAATCAGAGTGGGATGATCCATGGGGCACAGAAAGAACATATTAGAGTTTCTGTTTGTATGTTTATCTTATATAATTCTCAATCATTTTAAATATATGGATTGACACTGGTGCCCACACTCTGTATCAGACAGTCACATGCCATAAACAGAAGATAAGGTAGATACTACAAAACACAGAGAGGTTCCTGGCATAGCTCTTACTTGTGAATTTCTTTTCAGTATATTGAGATTTATCACTGTGCCCAGTTCAGTGAATTTATAGATTATCTCGTCTAATTCACATAATAGACACAAGGATTAAAAATATTCTTAAAATGAATTCTCATATTAAAGTATTCTCAATAATTCAAATATGTATAAACAATAAGAGACTGGCAGAACTGACATGTCACCTTCCCTCAGTTATGAAATGAAAACAAGGAACTTATATATAAAATATATATATATATATATATATATATATATATATCTCCAGAAGTTCTTTGGAATTATTAAAGACAGTATTTGAAATTACAACTTCATAGTCACTCTAGTTAAAGTTGAACTTTGTACTAAAAATATAAAATTACTTAGGACATTAACAAATAATGTTCAGAAGTATCACTGTCAGCAACAAAGAATCTAGAATATTATTAATAACATACATTATTGTGAGAGAAAATATTTTTGTGCTATTTAGAAGTAATTACAATTCCTTTCTTCTTTCCAATATATAATGTCCATATGAGGGCATGAGGGAGAAAGTTTTACTACTATATGGGGATCAGTGAAGTTCAGAGACTACTACGGGTGTAAATCCAGATCAGGAATATACACAAAAATATTTCACAGCGGGCCCTACAGTCTTCCCCTGCAACCGTATTTAAATCTTTTCCCAAAATTAGGCCCTAAATATTTAATTAAAGAAAGGATTCTGAAACTAACAATAAAATTTTACAACCACTGTGCTAGACAATCTTATACTTTAACCTATGATACATAGGAAAAAAATCCACCCATTTTAGAAATAGTCTCCTAATCTTTGTTTATTCACTGGAAACATATAAACCTGTTATAGCTTTACGTCAACATAATTGCCAACATTCTACCAATTCCTCCATGGAAGCTCAAGAAAGATAGGTTCAGGGAGATCCATGGGGAGCACTGGTTTATTGTCCACAAGTGACCACAATACAAGTTCATGTACTGAGATGTAGCATACATTTTATTGAACCATTTTGAACCTTACTAGCTAAGTTAGCTCACAGCTTGATATATATATATATTTTTTAACATCTGTATTGGAGTATAACTGCTTTACAATGGTGTGTTAGTTTCTGCTTTATAACAAAGTGAATCAGCTATACATATACATACATCCCCATATCTCCTCCCTCTTGCCTCTCCCTCCCACCCTCCCTATCCCACCCCTCTAGGTGGACACAAAGCACCAAGCTGATCTCCCTGTGCTATGCAGCTGCTTCCCACTAGCTATCTGTTTTACAATTGGTAGTGTATATATGTCCATGCCACTCTCTCACTTTGTCCCAGCTTACCCTTTCCCCTCCCCATGTCCTCAAGTCCATTCTCTATGTCTGCGTCTTTATTCCTGTCCTACCCCTAGGTTCTTCAGAACCTTTTTTTTTTTTTTTAGATTCCATATATATGTGTTAACATACAGTATTTGTTTTCCTCTTTCTGACTTACTCCCTCTGTGTGACAGTCTCTAGGTCCATCCACCTACTACAAATAACTCAATTTCATTTCTTTTTATGGCTGAGTAATATTTCATTGTATATATGTGCCACATGTTCTTTATCCATTCATCTGTCAAGGGACACTTAGTTGCTTCCATGTCCTGGCTATTGTAAATAGTGCTGCAATGAACATTGTGGTACATGACTCTTTTGAATTATGGTTTTCTCAGGGCATATGCCCAGTAGTGGGTTTGCTGGGTCGTGTGGCAGCTCTATTTTTAGTTTCTTAAGGAACCTCCATACTGTTCTCCATAGTGGCTGTTATCAATGTACATTCCCACCAACAGTGCAAGAGGGTTCCCTTTTCTCCACACCCTCTCCAGCGTTCATTGTTTGTAGATTTTTTGATGATGGCCATTCTGACTGGTGTGAGGTGATACCTCATTGTAGTTTTGATTTGCATTTCTGTAATGATTAGTGACGTTGAGCATACTTCCATGTGTTTGTTGGCAATCTGTATATCTTCTTTGGAAAAATGTCTATTTAGATCTTCTGTCCATTTTTGGGTTGGGTTGTTTGTTCTTTTGATATTGAGCTGCATGAGCTGCTTGTATATTTTGGAGATTAATCCTTCATCAGTTGCTTCATTTGCAAATATTTTCTCCCATTCTGAGGGTTGTCTTTTCATCTTGTTTATGGTTTCCTTTGCTGTGCAAAAGCTTTTAAGTTTCATTAGGTCCCATTTGTTTATTTTTGTTTTTATTTCCATTTCTCTAGGAGGTGGGTCAAAAAGGATCCTGCTGTGATTTATGTCATAGAGTGTTCTGCCTATGTTCTCCTCTAGTAAGAGTTTGATAGTGTCTGGCCTTACATTTAGGTCTTTAATCCATTTGGAGTTTATTTTTGTGTATGGTGTTAGGGAGTGTTCTAATTTCATTCTTTTACATGTAGCTGTCCAGTTTACCCAGCACCACTTATTGAAGAGGCTGTCTTTTCTCCATTGTATATCCTTGCCTCCTTTGTCATAGATTAGTTGACCATATATGTGTGGGTTTATGTCTGAGCTTTCTGTCCTTTTCCATTGATCTATATTTTTGTTTTTGTGCCAGTATCATACTGTCTTGATTACTGTAGCTTTGTAGGATAGTCTGAAGTCAGGGAGCCTGATTCCTCCAGCTCTGTTTTTCTTTCTCAAGATTGCTTTGGCTATTCGGGGTCTTTTGTGTTTCCATACAAATTGTGAAATTTTTTCTTCTAGTTCTGTGAAAAATGCCAGTGGTAGTTTGATAGGGATTGCATTGAATCTGTAGATTGCTTTGGGTAGTATAGTCATTTTCACAATATTGATTCTTCCGATCCAAGAACATGGTATATCTCTCCATCTCTTTGTATCATCTTTAATTTCTTTCATCATTATAGTTTTCTGCATACGGGTCCTTTGTCTCCTTAGGTAGGTTTATTCCTAGGTATTTTATTCTTTTTGTTGCAATGGTAAATGGGAGTGTTTCCTTAATTTCTCTTTCAGATTTTTCTTCATTAGTGTATAGGAATGAAAGAGATTTCTATGCATTAATTTTGTATCCTGCTCCTTTACCAAATTCGTTGACTAGCTCTAGTAGTTTTCTGGTAGCATCTTTAGGATTCTCTATGTGTAGTATCATGTCATCTGCAAACAGTGACAGCTTTACTTCTTCTTTTTGGATTTGGATTCCTTTTATTTCTGTTTCTTCTATGATTGCTGTGGCTAAAACTTCCAAAACTATGTTGAATAATAGTGGTGAGTGTGGATAACCTTGTCTTGTTCCTTACCTTAGTGGAAATGGTTTGTTTTTCACCACTGAGAACGATGTTGGCTGTGGGTTAGGCATATATGGCCTTTATTATGTTGAGGAAAGTTCCCTCCATGCCTACTTTCTGGAGGGTTTTTATCATAAATGGGTGTTCAATTCTGTCAAAACATTTTTCTGCATCTATTGAGATGATCATATGGTTTTTCTCCTTCAATTTGTTAATATGGTTTATCATATTGATCAACTTGCGTATATTGAAGAATTCTTGCATTCCTGGGATAAACCCCACTTCATCATGGTGTATGATCCTTTTAATGTGCTGCTGGATTCTGTTTGCTAGTATTTTGTTCAGAATTTTTGCATCTATGTTCATCAGTGATATTGGCCTGTAGTTTTCTTTCTTTGTGACATCTTTGTCTGGTTTTGGTATCAGGGTGATGGTGGCCTCGAAGAATGAGTTTGGGAGTGTTCCTCCCTCTGCTATATTTTGGAAGAGTTTGAGAAGGATAGGGGTTAGCTCTTCTCTAAATGTTTGATAGAATTCACCTGTGAAGCCATCTGGTCCTGGGCTTTTGTTTGTTGGGAGATTTTAGATTACAGTTTCAATTTCAGTGCTTGTGATCGGTCTGTTTATATTTTCTATTTCTTCCTGGTTCAGTCTCAGAAGGTTGTGCTTTTCTAAGAATTTGTCCATTTCTTCCAGGTTGTCTGTTTTATTGGCAAATAGTTGCTTGTAATAGTCTCTCATGATCCTTTGTATTTCTGCAGTGTCAGTTATTACTTCTCCTTTTTCATTTCTAATTCTATTGATTTGAGTCTTCTCCCTTTTTTTCTTGATGAGTCTGGCTAACGGTTTATCGATTTTGTTTATCTTCTCAAGGAACCAGCTTTTAGCTTTATTGATGTTTGCTATCATTTCCTTCATCTATTTTTCATTTATTTCTGATCTGATCTTTATGATTTCTTTCTCTCTGCTAACTTTGGGGGTTTTTTGCTCTTCTACCTCTAATTGCTTTAGATGTAAGTTTAAGTTGTTTGAGATATTTCTTGTTTCTTGAGGTAGGATTGTATTGCTATAAACTTCCCTCTTAGAACTGCTTTTGCTGCATCCCATAGGTTTTGGGTCATCGTGTTTTCATTGTCATTTGTTTCTAGGTATTTTGTGATTTCCTCTTTGATTTCTTCAGTGATCTCTTGGTTATTTAGTAGTGTATTGTTTAGCCTCCATGTTTTTGTATTTTCTACAGATTTTTTCCTGTAATTGATATCTATTCTCATAGCGTTGTGGTCAGAAAAGATACTTGATATGATTTCAATTTTCTTAAATTTACCAAGGCTTGATTTGTGACCCAAGATACGATCTATCCTGGAGAATGTTCCATGAGCACTTGAGAAGAAAGTGTATTCTGTTGTTTTAGGATGGAATGTCCTATAAATATCAATTAAGTGCCTCTTGTTTAATGTATCATTTAACGCTTGTGTTTCCTTATTTATTTTCATTCTGGATGATCTGTCCATTGGTGAAAGTGGGGTGTTAAAGTCCCCTAGTATGATTGTGTTACTGTCAATTTCCCCTTTTATGGCTGTTAGCATTTGCCTTATGTATTGAGGTGCTCCTTTGTTGGGTGCATAAATATTTACAATTGTTATATCTTCTTCTTGGGTTGATCCCTTAATCATTCTGTAGTGTCCTTCTTTGCCTCTTATAATAGTCTTTATTTTAAAGTCTATTTTGTCTGATATGGGAATTGCTACTCCAGCTTTCATTTGATTTCCATTTGCATGGAATATCTTTTTCTTCCCCTCATTTTCAATCTGTATGTGTCCCTAGTTCTGAAGTGGGTCTCTTGTAGACAGCATATATATGGGTCTTTGGGTTTGTTATGGTAAGTCTTTTCCTTCTCTTGTGTTTCCTGCCTAAAGAAGTTCCTTTAGTATTTGTTGTAGAGCTGGTTTGGTGGTGCTGAATTCTCTTAGCTTTTGCTTGTCTGTAAACGTTTTAATTTCTCCGTTGAATCTGAATGAAATCCTTGTTGGGTAGAGTAACCTTGGTTGTAGGTTTTTCCCTTTCATCACTTTAAATATATCCTGCCACTCCCTTCTGGCTTGCAGAGTTTCTGCTGAAAGATCAGGTATTAACCTTATGGGGATTCCCTTGTAGGTTATCTGTTGCTTTTCCCTTGCTGCTTTTAATATTATTTCTTTGTATTTTAATTTTTGATAGTTTGATTAATATGTGTCTTGGCATGTTTCTCCTTGGATTTATCCTGTATGGGACTCTCTGTGCTTCCTGGACTTGATTGACTATTTCCTTACCCATATTTGGGAAGTTTTCAACTATAATCTCTTCAAATATTTTCTCAGTCCCTTTTTTTTCTCTTCTTCTTCTGGGACCCCGATAATTTGAATGCTGGTGTGTTTAATGTTGTCCCAGAGGTCTCTGAGATGGTATTCAGTTCTTTTCATTCTTTTTTCTTTATTCTGCTCTGTGGTAGTTATTTCCACTATTTTATCTTCCAGGTCACTTATCCGTTCTTCTGCCTCAGTTATTCTGCCATTGATTTCTTCTAGAGAATTTTTAATTTCATTTATTGTGTTGTTCATCATTGTTTGTTTGCTCTTTAGTTCAAGGTCCTTGTTAAACGTTTCTTATAGTTTCTCCATTCTATTTCCAAGATTTTTGACCATCTTTACTATCATTATTCTGAATTCTTTTTCAGGTAGACTGCCTATTTCCTCTTCATTTGTTTGGTCTGGTGGGTTTTTACCTTGCTCCTTCATCTGCTGTGTGTTTCTCTGTCTTCTCATTTTACTTAACTTACTGTGTTTGGGGTCTCCATTTCGCACACTTCAGGTTCATAGTTCCTGCTGTTTTTGGTGTCTGCCCCCAGTGGCTAAGTTTGGTTCAGTGGGTTGTGTAGTCTTCCTGGTGGAGGGGACTGGTGCCTGTGTTCTGGTGGATGAGGATGGATCTTTTCTTTCTGGTGGGCAGGGCCACGTCCAGTGGTGTGTTTTGGGGTGTCTGTGAACTCATTATGATTTTAGGCAGTCTCTCTGCTAATAGGTGGGTTTGTGTTCCTTTCTTGCTAGTTGTTTGGCATAGGGTGTCCAGCACTGTAGCTTGCTGGTCATTGAGTGGAGGTGGGTCTTAGCATTGAGATGGAGATCTCTGGGAGAGCTTTCACCATTTGATATTATGTGGGGCCGGGAGGTTTCTGGTGGACCAATGTCCAGAACTCAGCTCTCCCACCTCAGAGGCTCACGCCTGGCACCTGGCTGGAGCACCAAGACCCTGTCAGCCACATGGCTCAGAAGACAAGGGAGAGGGAGGGAGGGAAGGAGGGAGGGAGGAAGGAAGGAAGGAAGGAGGAAAGAAGGAAAGAAGGAAAGAAAGAAAGAAACAGAGAGAGAAAGAAAGCAAGAAAGCAAGAAAGCAAGAAAGGAAGGAAGGAAGGAAGAAAGCGAGGAAGGAAGGAAGGGAGAGAGGGAGAAAGAAAGGAAGAAAGGAAGAAAGAATAAAATAAAATAAAGTTATTAAAATAGAAAAAGATATTAAAAATGAAAAAATAAAAAAGTAATAAAGAAAAGAGAGAAAGGAGAGAGCAACCAAACCAAAAAACAAATCCACCAATGATAACAAGTGCCAAAAATTATACTAAATAAAAAAGCAAAAACAACAAAGCAGACAGTCAGAACCCTAGGACAAATGGCAAAAGCAAAGCTATAAAGACAAAATCACACAAGGAAGCATATACATACACACTCACAAAGAGAGAAAAAGGAACAAAAAGAATAAATATATATATAAATAAAATTAAAAAAGAAAGAGCAACCAAATCACTAAACAAATCTACCAGTGATAATAAGCTCTAAATACTAAACTAAGATAAACATAAAACCAGAAACAAATTAGATGCAGAAAGTAAATCCCAAGTCTACAGTTGCTCCCAGAGTCTACTGCCTCAATTTTGGGTTGATTCTTTGTCTATTCAGGTATTCCACAGATACAGAGTACATCAGGTTGATTGTGGAGATTTAATCCGCTGCTCCTGAGTCTGCTGGGAGAGATTTCCCTTTCTCTCCTTTGTTCACACAGCTTCTGGGGTTTAGCTTTGGATATGGCTCCCCCCTCTGCGTGTAGTTCACCTGAGGGCATCTGTTCTTCACTCAGACAGGACGGGGTTAAAGTAGCAGCTGATTAGGGGGCTCTGACTCCCTCAGGCCGGAGGGAGGGTGGGGTACGGATGCGGGGCGAGCCTGCGGCGGCAGAGGCCAGCGTGACATTGCACCAGCCTGAGGCATGCCGTGTGTTCTCCTGGGGAAGTTGTCCCTGCATCAAGGGACCCTGGCAGTGGCGGGCTGCACAGGCTCCCGGGAGGGGAGGTGTGGAGAGTGACCTGTGCTGGCACACAGGCTTTTTGGTGGTGGCAGCATCAGCCTTAGCATCTCACGCCCGTCTCTGGTGTCCATGCTGATAGCCGCAGCTTGCGCCCATCTCTGGAGCTTGTTTAGGCGGTGCTCTGAATCCCCTCTCCTTGCGCACCCCGAAACAATGGTCTTTTGCCTCTTAGGCAGGTCCAGACATTTTTCCGGACTCCCTCCAGACTAACTGTGGTGCACTAGCTCCCTTCAGGCTGTGTTCACACAGCAAACCCCAGTCCTCTCCCTGGGATCTGACCTCTGAAGCCGGAGCCTCAGCTCCCAGCCCCGCCCGCCCCAGCGGGTGAGCAGACAAGCCTCTCAGGCTGGTGAGTGCTGGTCGGCACCGATCCTCTGTGTGGGAATCTCTCCGCTTTGCCCTCTGTACCCCTGTTGCTGCACTCTCCTCCGTGGCTCCGAAGCTTCCCCCCCGCCCACCCGCTGTCTCCGCCCGCAAAGGGGCTTCCTAGGGTGTGGAAACTTTTCGTCCTTCACAGTTCCCTCCCAGAGGTGCAGGTCCTGTCCCTATTCTTTTGTCTCTGTTTTTTCTTTTTCCTTTTGCCCTACCCAGGTACATGGGGAGTTTCTTGCCTTTTGAGAAGTCTGAGGTCTTCTGCCAGCATTCAGTAGGTGTTCTGTAGGAGTTGTTCCACATGTAGATGTAGTTTTGATGTATTTGTGGGGAGGAAGGTGATCTCCACGTCTTACTCCTCCGCCATCTTGAAGGAGCCCCTCTCAGCTAGATATACTTTTAAAGCCAAGATAAAAATTAATTGTACCCTTAGTATTTCAGTCTCATTCTTTAAGATGCTAGACGACCAGTTATTCAGAAACAAATTCTGAATTCTTTCTACTCTTCTGTATGCTTGAAAATGTTCATAAGACTCTGTTGAAAAATAGGTTTTTTCTCTGGCTTAAATTTGGAAACATAATTTAATGTTTAATGTGTGAAAATTTATATCAGAGAAGAGTATAAATTAGAAATGCAGATGTTAATAATGATCCTTTACTTTAAACTTGCTGCTCCTATTTGTATCATTATAGCCCTGTGCATGTGGAAAAACGCGTCTGAGATTTAAAAAGGAGAAGATGCTTCAAGTGTGATAGCCACCCTCTATATGTTAATGAAAATAATTATAAAAATTATGATCGGACAAATTATTAAATTTTAACCAAACTTAGGTGGAAACAAATAATTTGAGAAATGGAACTCATCCTACCTCTTGTTTCACAAAAGAGGGGGCAGAGCCCCAGAGAGACCCAGTGACTCCTGTGTAGGTTGGTGCCCAGAGCCCAGTGCAGTGGTTTTTCCATCACGTCATACTGCTTTGGTACTCTCTGGGAATGGAGATATCTATCAATCAATCGATCAATATGGCATTAAAAATAAAATTAAATCAAACAATTTTTTTTTCACTGACATGGCCCTTCTCTCCTCATATTTCCTCCTGATAAGGGACAGCAACCTCATGAGACAATAATCAAGATGGCATTTTTTTTTATGAGACTGTGATATTTCATAAAGATTGACGTCTCTATTGCTTGAAGCCCAGATCCTCTCATTTGTGGTGCATGCCGACCTGCTACACCTTCTCTTTTATTTGTCCTGGTTTTATGCCTTCTCTGTGAGTCAAGCTTGCACTCACTTGATTCCCACTTATTAAGCACCTTAATGGCGCCAGAAGCTGGAGATTCATGGGAGGAATGGAACCCAGCTCCACCCTCGAGGATTCCTATCAGGTGGATGGGGAAGGAATGGTCACCTCCTTCCCTCACACTCTTGTTCCCACGGTGCTGAGGGTCTCCAACTGCAGAACAACGAATCCTGCCAGGTTGCATCTGGCTGATAATTTGGCATCCTTCAAAGTGATATTCTTCAAATATCTTCCCCAAGTTACTTAGAGGAGCAACTAAGTACAAGAGAAAGGAAGAAAAAGAAGATTGGCATCCCTGTTCAGTGTTGCAGCTGGGGTTGCAGGAATATCAGGCACACTTTCTATACTGAGGACAGAGTAGGATGGGTGTGGAGCCAGCACTAACAACTATATTTTGTCAGGCCTTTAATTCGATGAACATTTTCTCTCTGAGGGTGTCATGTCTGATTCTGTGATGGGCAATGTCATAACAGGGTTCTGTTCTATCTTCTCTCATTTCAATTCTTTTCCTGTTATACAGAATTCTTCCACGTCTCTAGAACTTAAATATCTTGAGCTCTTCAGATTTTGGCTTCTTTGGCACGAAGGCACCCCAAAATGAGCTAGGTCCTTGATTCTCACAGAAATCTGGCATACACTTACAGCAAGCTATTTGATCTGCTCCAAACAGGTCAAAATAAAAACGATTGATCTGTAGTCTCTTTCTAAACATTCAAATGTTTGGTCTGATGGGTGTGCTTAGGTCGTTTTGGGCCCCACAGGATGTTAGGCTTTTTTTCTTTTTACCATATTAGAGATAATGTGTCCTCACAGGACCCGTGACTTCCTTACCCCTCCCATATTCCCCACGCTCCCCTCCTGCTTCCTAGAGATGTAAGTGTTCTTCTTTCTGCTGCACCCAATCCCTTCCATAACACAAGGCAGATGTCTCACAAAGATCAAACTGATAAAGCACAAAAGGTTACTGAGAGAAGAAAATTCCATAAATATCTGTAGGGCAATAGGACTATGAGAAATAGGCTTCATGAGCATGTAATAACATGACTTTGTGTCTTTTGTGAAGCTCTCTGAGGGCTTTATGTACTAGTCCATATTATTAGCCTACTTTACAGGTGGAGACCTTGACACTCTAGACATACACCCCCAAGGTCATACACTGAGTCAAGAGTATAGTAGCACACAGAGCAGTAAGCAGCCATCCTATAAAGCTACACTTATATCAAGTGTGTTTTGAGAAAAGAGCAAAGCTTATGAATGAAAACAGAGCTATTATATCTAGCAGCACCACCTATTTCTCCCATTCCAGACAAAGGTCTGAGAGAAAAGAAAGAAGAGGGAGAGAAAAAAGAAAGCAATGTTAGGATTTACAGTGCATGATGGGAGAGAAAGATATTTAGTCCAACCTTTAGTTTTAAAACATTTTTAGTCTATAACTATGCAAATAATTCCAGGAAACAAAGTAAAAATTATGTATCAATAGTTTAACATCAACTTCGCTTTTCTCCCCCAACTTAAAACCTGCACAACCCCACTGTCTCCACCAAACCCATCACACGCCAGGTATAGCACCATGCTTTGCATGTATTGATAGCTTACTTCTTTTTATAGTGCCTGGCATGTCACAGTCACTCAAAGAGCTATTGAATAGATAGAGAGATAGATATTAATACCTATCTTAATATTAATACCTTCTTAGCCATGACTGATGTCAGCAAAGAACAATTAATTTGGACAGAGTCACAAATTAGTTCATGGCAGAGCTGGGATTTTTAACCCTCCCTCCATCTCCTCAAGCTAAAGGGCTGGCTTATCAAGGTATTTCAACCACATAAGTAATCTTAGAAGAGATCCAGCAAATATAACGTTCTCTACATTGTCACATTTCCAGCAGTGTTCAACTGTCTTAGGATCTTTCTACCATCCCACACTGTCTAGGTCAACCTACAATACCTCAACTCATAAAACAATGGTTTATGTAACTAGTTTAGCAATGATATAGCATTTCATTGTGACGTCACTAGTGCTATTATTTCATTTAGTGTATTTTGTAACTTCATTTCAATTTGAGGTTCGTTGAGGGCAAAGGTGTTGTGCTATTTACATTTGTACATTACCCTCAGCATCTTACTACACAGTACTAAATAGTTAGCATTTTTAGCAAACTGATTACAATGAAAGGACATTATTGGTGCCACTCTGTGATTGGACATCAAGAGACACTGAGGAAAAACTAAAAGCTGGTTTTCTGAGATGATAAACAAAATTGATAAACCATTGGCCAGACTCATCAAGAAAAAAAGGGAGAAGACTCAAATCAATAGAATTAGAAATGAAAAAGGAGAAGTAACAACTGACACTGCAGAAATACAAAGGATCATGAGAGATTACTACAAGCAACTATATGCCAATAAAACAGACAGCCTGGAAGAAATGGACAAATTCTTAGAAAAGCACAACCTTCTGAGACTGAACCAGGAAGAAACAGAAAATATAAACAGACCAATCACAAGCACTGAAATTGAAACTGTGATTTAAAATCTTCCAACAAACAAAAGCCCAGGACCAGATGGCTTCACAGGTGAATTCTATCAAACATTTAGAGAAGAGTTAAGCCCTATCCTTCTCAAACTCTTCCAAAATATAGCAGAGGGAGGAACACTCCGAACTCATTCTACGAGGCCACCATCACCCTGATACCAAAACCAGACAAAGATGCCACAAAAAAAGAAAACTACAGGCCAATATCACTGATGAACATAGATGCAAAAATCCTCAACAAAATACTAGCAAACAGAATCCAACAGCACATTAAAAAGATCATACACCATGATCAAGTGGGGTTTATCCCAGGAATGCAAGTATTCTTCAGTATACGCAAGTTGATCAATGTGATAAACCATATTAACAAATTGAAGAATAAAAACCATATGATCATCTCAATAGATGCAGAAAAAGCTTTTGACAAAATTCAACACCCATTTATGATAAAAACCCTCCAGAAAGTAGGCAGAGAGGGAACTTACCTCAACACAATAAAGGCCATATATGACAAACCCACAGCCAACATCACTCTCAATGGTGAAAAACTGAAACAACTTCCTCTAAGATCAGGAACAAGACAAGGTTGTCCACACTCACCACTATTCTTCAACATAATTTTTGAAGTTTTAGCCACAGCAATCAGAGAAGAAAAAGAAATAAAAGGA
This sequence comes from Balaenoptera borealis, assembly GCF_965194805.1. Taxonomy (NCBI): domain Eukaryota; kingdom Metazoa; phylum Chordata; class Mammalia; order Artiodactyla; family Balaenopteridae; genus Balaenoptera; species Balaenoptera borealis. The sequence continues at coordinate 46,373,675 of NC_138866.1, read as the reverse complement.
ATCCAAATCAGAAAAGAAGTAAAACTGTCACTGTTTGCAGATGACATGATACTACACATAGAGAATCCTAAAGATGCTACCAGAAAACTACTAGAGCTAGTCAACGAATTTGGTAAAGTAGGAGGATACAAAATGAATGCACAGAAATCTCTTGCATTCCTATACACTAATGATGAAAAATCTGAAAGAGAAATTAAGTAAACAGTCCCATTTACCATTGCAACAAAAAGAATAAAATACTTAGGAATAAGCCTAGCTAAGGAGACAAAAGACCTGTATGCAGAAAATTATAAGACACTGATGAAAGAAATTAAAGATGATACAAACAGATGGAGAGATATACCATGTTCTTGGATTGGAAGAATCAACATTGTGAAAATGACTCTACTACCTAAAGCACTCTACAAATTCAATGCAATCCCTATCAAACTACCAATGGCATTTTTCACAGAACTAGAACAAAAAATTTCACAATTTGTATGGAAACACAAAAGACCCCGAATAGCCAAAGCAATCTTCTTTTTTTTTTTTTTAATGTATTTTTTTTTAAACGCATTGTTTACTTTGTTTATTTATTTATTTATTTTTGGCTGTGTTGGGTCTTCGTTTCTGTGCGAGGGCTTTCTCTAGTTGTGGCAAGCGGGGGCCACTCTTCATCGCGGTGCGCAGGCCTCTCACTGTCGTGGCCTCTCTTGTTGCGGAGCACAGGCTCCAGACGCGCAGGCTCAGTAATTGTGGCTCACAGGCCTAGTTGCTCCGCGGCATGTGGGATCTTCCCAGACCAGGGCTCGAACCCGTGTGTCCTGCATTAGCAGGCAGATTCTCAACCACTGCGCCACCAGGGAAGCCCCAAAGCAATCTTGAGAAAGAAAAACGGAGCTGGAGTAATCAGGCTCCCTGACTTCAGACTGTACGACAAAGCTACAGTAATCAAGACAGTATGATACTGGCACAAAAACAAAAATATAGATCAATGGAACAGGATAGAAAGCCCAGAGATAAACCCACGCACATATGGTCACCTTATTTTTGATAAAGGAGGCAAGGATATACAATGGAGAAAAGACAGTCTCTTCAATAAGTGGTGCTGGCAAAACTGAACAGCTACATGTAAAAGAATGAAATTAGAACACTCCCTAACACCCTACACAAAAATAAACTCCAAATGGATTAAAGACCTAAATGTAAGGCCAGACACTATCAAACTCTTAGAGGAAAACATAGGCAGAACACTCTATGACATAAATCACAGCAAGATCCTTTTTGACCCACCTCCTAGAGAAATGGAAATAAAAACAAAAATAAACAAATGGGACGTAATGAAACTTAAAAGCTTTTGCAAAGCAAAGGAAACCATAAAGAAGATGAAAAGACAACCCTCAGAATGGGAGAAAATATTTGCAAATGCAGTAACTGACAAAGGATTAATTTCCAAAATTTACAAGCAGTTCATGCAGCTCAATATGAAAAAAATAAACAACCCAATCTAAAAATGGGCAGAAGTCCTAAATAGACATTTCTCCAAAGAAGATATACAGATTGCCAACAAATACATGAAAGGATGCTCAACATCACTAATCATTTTAGAAATGCAAATCAAAACTACACTGAGGTATCACCTCACACCAGTCAGAATGGCCATCATCAAAAAATTTGCAAACAATAAATGCTGGAGAGGGTGTGGAGAAAAGCAAACTCCCTTGCACTGTTGGTGGGAGGTATGGAGGTTCCTTAAAAATCTAAAAATAGAACTACCATACGACCCAGCAATCCCACTACTGGGCATATACCCTGAGAAAACCATAATTCAAAAAGAGTCATGTACCACAATGTTCACTGCAGCTCTGTTTACTATAGCCAGGACATGGAAGCAACCCAAGTGTCCACTGACAGATGAATGGATAAAGATTATGTGGCACATATGTATAATGGAATTAGTTAGCCATAAAAAGAAACGCAATTGAGTTATTTGTAGTGAGGTGGATGGACCTAGAGTCTGTCATACAGAGTGAAGTAAGTCAGAAAGAGAAAAGCAAACACCGTATGCTAACACATATATATGGAATCTAAAAAAAGAAAAAAAAAAGGTTAGAGGAAAGGAAGAACCTAGCGGCAGGACAGGAATAAAGACTCAGACCTAGAGAATGGACTTGAGGACACGGGGAGGGGAAAGGGTAAGCCTGGGAGAAGTGAGAGAGTGGCATGGACATATATACACAACCAAATGCAAAATAGATAGCTTGTGGGAAGCAGCTGCATAGCACAGGGAGATCAGCTCGGTGCTTTGTGACCACCTAGAGGGGTGGGATAGGGAGGGTGGGAGGGAGATGCAAAAGAGAGGAGATATGGGGATATATGTATACATATGGCTGATTCACGTTGTTATACAGCAGAAACTAACACCCCATTGTAAAGCAATTATACTCCAATAAAGATGTTAAAAAAAAATAAAAATAAAAAATAAAACAATGAAAGTAAAATTTCTTGATTAAAAATACTATTTACCCCCCCCCCCAAAAAAGAAAGACAATGAGGAGGGTTCCTTAACTCTCAACAGCCATCAACTTATCACTATAAGGACCGCTGAAGTACTAATCAATGATCCAGACCTGGCCCATGAGACAGGTCCCCAAAATAAAGAAATCTGATTTATCCAGATACTGTAGCGTCTATCCCTTGTTCCTTCTTCTTCCTCAATAAACAGTGACACACATTTGGATTAAAATGAGATAATTCAAATATTCAATACTTTTTTGGTCCTGCTATGAATGAGAAATGTTGAGGCCTTTAGGACCATATTATATCCAAGTGGGGATTTTTTTTTTTTTTTTTTTTTTTACAGTTCATATACATTCCTTTGGTATAACCAGAAACCACACATGTGACCATTTCCCACATCTATAACATGATTGGCAGTTTCCACTTTGCTCAAAGTGAAGGGAAAGCATTGGTTGTACCCAAGGAGGGGCCACATAGCTCATGGGTTCCAATGGCTTAAGCACAAAGTGCGATTTACAAAAGTGTCCAGTGACTGTTCTAATCCAGGGAAGTTGGTGGGCCATGTTTGTCAAGTGTGGAACTTTCGTGCACAGGTACTGACAGCTGGTAATAAGATACAGAAACTTTCACCACATCAGTAGCCCCAGTCCTTCCTGGCCTGGAGCCGTCCCAAGATCCGTGCCCTCTGCTACCGTGTTTATGATACACAACACGGTAGGGGCTGCTGAACATGCCCATTCTGCATTCAAGGGGTGCTCAACCATTCCTTCCACATCTTCACTCAGGAGAAGTGATTTTCCAAATTCTTGGATGCTGGAAATGACCCAAACGTAGCTCACTAAACTAATTTCGCTCAGAATTTTAAAATGCATGTGCATTTGAGCATAAACACTATCCATATGTTTCTGATTCATTTACACTGAACTCATCAAAGGGCTGTGTTGTAAGAGTTGTTTGATGTCCAAGAATACTTGAGGGTTTTTTTTTTTTTAATGGAATTTTATACTTTCTTTCACCATTTTCCTTAGGAAGCCAAACGCTATTGAGAGTAAACAAACTTGGACCCCCAAGGATCTGGGGTTTACCCTTATAGTCAAAGCTCAGGAGGACGTAGCTTGGCAGCTTGGCAAGAAAAGCATCCCTAGCCTTGGATGGATCTTGGCACGCTTTCCCAAAGGATAGAAAGGCCTAAGGTTGAGCAGGGAAATCCCTTTCAGGAGACCTTCTTTCATTCGGTGGTTTATTCATTCAATTCCAAAATGCCATCCCAAATACAACTCTCAGAAATGACTTGCCAGTCTCTCCCTTGCTAGTTTGAGGAGAAGGCTTTTAAACGCTGCTGTTGCAATTGCCCTTCATTTTTTGAAAGGGAACAAAAGCAGGTTTTTTAGGAAACCAGTACTTGTTCACCTGAATGCATCCTGTCCTACATTTATATGCTAAAGAGACAAGACAAGCAACTCTGGTTACAGCTGAGAACTAATTAAAGTTGCTCTTTTACAAACATTATGTGGTTCGTTCCATTCTTCTTTGATTAAGGACAAAAGAGAAGGAGAGTCATTTATTGCCATGAGTCACTTGAGGTACAATGGAAGGAATTCCAAGACACTGCTGAGACAAAACAAAACTGACATTATGAAAGCCATGTCTAAACACTAATTTAAACTGTCAACTTACTACCAAGGAAGACTCCTGACAGAATTAAAGCTTTAAAGACCTTATAAATCACTGAAGAGATTAGCACCAGCGTGAATGAGTTAAAATACATTTCTGCCTTCAGAATGTTGGAGTGGCTCAAAGCAGTCCTCTAGGATTTGATGGGAAAATTAGTTGTAATAACTAGGAAGAGAAAAGTTCTCAAATATAGCTTCTTGGGGATTTCAGTGTGCAAGCTTCACCCACCACAGTTATTTCAGGTACTTGAGTTAATGAAATATAATATAGATGCTTTCAGAACCCAATATATAGTACAATAAAAATGACTTGAAAAATGTTAGAATTTAAAAACATTGTTTACAAATACCAAACATTTTTCCAACCCCCAAACCCACTAAAACATCGCTAAAATTTCAACCTAAATGTATGACTCAGCAGCGGCTTCAACACCACTTTATCCATCTCCTATTTCCCATCTGTGCTTGTCTCCAAGAATGCTGTTACAGATGTATTATTCTCCAGCAAGACCCATCACCATGTCCCCCATTACAGGAAGCTTCCAATCTCTGTAGCCAACACTAAGAAGTCTTCAGAGAAAACTTTGTTAGGATTTCCATCAATTTGTATACTTAAGTATTGCCTCTTCAGGGCTTTTGAGTTAAGAATAAAAGAACCCCATACTCCCATGTGAGCATCCTCAATCCCACCTACTGCTGAAAAGGGGGAGGGCCTAAGGATCCCCAGTGGTCTGCACCTAGAGAGACTGAAACACCTCTATGAGAGAGAAGCCATTGGGAGTTGTGCAACCCTTCAAGAGAGAAGAGGCAGAGAGATGCGAACCCTTAAATCTACACTAACACTGCACTAACCCTTCTCTGCCTTCCCAAGGTTTCACTAATCATTCCTCTATGGGTTCTGTCCCAAAGACCGCATAAAATAAAACTATCTCCTAAGTCACTGGTGCACTCTAGATGATCTCTTTGACTTGGATCTTATCACATCTCTGTCTGTCTAAAAATTACTTTTGAAGCACATGTTGATCTGGTCTCTTCCTTCCCCAACTTGGAAACTTTTGCATGCAATAATTTTATTCCATTCTTTGATTTTTTCTTTTGGCTTAAATCAAAGTGATACAGAAATCCACATGGAGGAGACTGTAATTGCTACAGTCTTCAGACTGAGTCCATCCTTAGCCAGGATACAGCTGCTATGTTCTTTCCTCGCAGGCTCTTTACTTCTCTCCATCTGCTCCCCTATTAGTGGCACTTGTCAGAAACAGTCGGAAGTGGATTTAAATGGCTAATATAGAACAACAACAGAAAATTTAGAGCAGCATCTCGAGGTGGAAACAGCTGATTCAACCATACACATCTAGCTGTGGGACACTCACTCCGAAGTTCCAAGACATAAAACTTAGACCTCAGCTTGGACACAGGTCTCGGGACCCCTTTAAGGATGTGGATGTGAATTGCTCCAGAAGCTTTTTGTCCAGGGTCATATCTATGTCAGTCTTTTGCCCAATGGGAATCTCAGTTTAACTTTTTAGTAGTGCTATAGAGGTTGAATTACAGTTATATTACTCTAAATTCAGTTCTTTAATACCCAAACCATTGTGCTTTATTCATTTTTTGGAAGAGAGGCAGGAAGCCTGCAATGTAATCGAGATCCCTCCTCGGGCTCCCCTTCCAGATTCCAAAATAGAACTCAGTTCAGAAACTGTAGAAGTGGTCTCAATAAAACTGTTGTCAGGAGCATCCTGCCTCTTTGAGGGCAGACTTGATAGCATGCCCATAATCCCACAGAGCCACAAACTCATCCCTAAACGACTCTTCAGCCTATTGTAAAATGAAGGATACTTAACTTCATTCCTCGCTCTGAGCAAGAAAACAACTTGCTCTGTCTCACATCGCCTTGTCTAAAGACAGGAAGAGAAACTCAACCGTGAAATCTACCCAAGTATGACCATCAGAAAGGAACTGATGGTCAAGATCTACTATCTGCTTCTGAACCCTATTGTCTACTTTTACTGATCACTGGCTCTCAAGCTGAAGCTGCGTGAAAACCCCACTAGCCCAGTTCAAATGGCTTGCAGTTATTCCCAGGCACTTAATTCATCATGAACTCAGAGATGTGTTCAGGCTCCTGTGGTTCCATTTAAGCATTAGTCCACAGAAGAGTATACCAGGTATTACGCAGAAACCCTGGCATCAGGAAGGGGCCAGCTTGCCAGCACTTGAAGTGCAGATGAATGATTTGATTTGGTTACACTATTTAAAGCTCTGAGTGCAGGGAACACCTTGCACAGCCAGAAACCATGCTTTCTGTTTATAGGTCAAATGACTAGTCACTTAGAGGATCATAAAGATCATATTTGGATTTGGCCATCTCTTGCTGACATTCCTCCTGTGTTTGTAAACATTGCTGACTTTGACCCTAATCTCTCACAAATCCATGACCAACACCAAACAGCCACAGAGGAACTGCAGAACATAATGTGATTCTGTAATGCAAAACAGGATGGCTTGCTAAATGTGCAGATCTGGAGAGAATTCCTGACATAATCCTTCTTACATCTTTTATGGTAATCATTCCCATCTTCAGAACACACGCAAACAGTACTCCCTTGGACATTGCGTCAGGAGGCTGGACCGCGATCCCTTCTGCTGGGTGAACTGCATGTGACAGGGCACTGAGGCAAGGAGTATGTGAGCAGGACACAATGTTTCCTGCAGATAGAAAGAAGCAAAGAAAACCTAGAGACTGATTAGCTGGGGAGATGCTTCTGCTAAAGGAAAACATGCGAAAGAGCAGCCGCTCTCCCCAAAACTCGGAAATCAGCTCCAGTCATAACTTACTTATCTGTGTATGCATTTAATGGACATTTATTGAGTGCCTACTATGTGCCTGTGTGGGAAAGGACCATTTCTGAGTGAAAGACTATGAGTTAAAATTAATTAGTTATCTCACATTTCTAGTAGTCATGCCAAACAAAGCCAGTCTCACCTCACTAAGCATGGAAATAGAGTCTTCACAGAGGACAGGGAGTGTTTGTTTAAAATACAGTTATCATTTTTAAATAGGTAAAAACTATCGAACATTGGGAAGGCTGAAAATGGGAAGAGCCTAAGCTAATTAAGAAAACAAAGGAGAAAGAGTTGGATCCTGATTCCCACCTAGTCAGTACCGTGTAGAAATGCAGTGTAGAACCAACTCTTTCCAACTTCAGTTGTCAGGACAAGTGAAGTTGGCTTTTCCCTACGGAGTCAGCTCTGTAAAGCAAATGTATAAAGATTCTTGTATCTTTTATTAAAAACACCAGTCTCATGCAGTTGTGAGGAAACCAAGTAAGTGGGCACAAGGCCAAGGGCTTGAGTTATATACCTTGAATCCTATAAAGTCTGATGGACTTTAAGGAGAATTTTGCCCTTGGGTCATTTATACAATCTTGCAAAATACCTTGAGAAAAGCAAAGGAGCATAGATCTCTCCCCAAAAGAGTCTCTTTAGGACTAGTATAGAATTACGGGCACATTTTTTAATACAATTGTCACTATTTGTACCTCAGGGATGAGAATATTTCAAATCCTGAAGAACTTATAACCGCTCAAATAAATAACCATTTCTTGAATTTGTTGGTGAGTCATAATAGTAGTAAGTATAGTCTAGAACAATAGAGAGGAGGAAAAAGTGGAGGCTTCAAACCTAAGAAAGTATATGATAAAACATGATAATAAATGCCCATTTCTGCAGAACACCCTACTGTATGCAGTGGGGTTTTTTTTATCATACACTATTTTACTTTTTTCCTTATAGCAATCTTGTGAGCTAGACTTTATTATTCCTTTTGGTAGATAGGAAAAGAGATTGATGGATATCAAAACTTGCCTAAAATCCCACAGATCCCACTCTTTTTTTTTTTAACATCTTTATTGGAGTATAATTGCTTTACAATGGTGTGTTAATTTCTGCTTTATAACAAAGTGAATCAGCTATACATATACATATCTCCCCATATCTCCTCCCTCTTGCTTCTCTCTCCAATTCTCCTTATCCCACCTCCCTAGGTGGTCACAAAGCACTGAGCTGATCTCCCTGTGCTATGTAGCTGCTTCCCACTAGCTATCTATTTTGCATTTGGTAGTGTATATATGTCCATGCCACTCTCTCACTTCATCCCAGCTTACCCTCCGCCCTCCCCGTGTCCTTAAGTCCATTCTCTACAACTGCGTCTTTATTCCTGTCCTGCCCCTAGATTCTTCAAAACCATTTGTTTTCTTTTTTTAGATTCCATAGATATGTGTTAGCATACAGTGTTTGTTTTTCTCTTTCTGACTTACTTCACTCTGTATGACAGTCTCTAGGTCCATCCACCGTGCTACAAATAACTCAATTTCGTTTCTTTTTACAGCTGAGTAATATTCCATTGTATATATGTGCCACATCTTCTTTATCCATTCAACAGATCCCACTGTTAAAGTCAAGCTTCTGATTCTAAGACCTGTACTCTTTCCTTTATAATGGATTGTTAAAGGTGTATTTGGGCACTTCGCACAGTAAAATATTGATATCAATTCAGGGGAATATGTAATGTGGAAATAATATTTTTACCTTTACATAGCTGTAATAATACTTAATCCTGATTTGTACAGGGATTTTTAAGACACAGTGAAAATTGCCCAAGAACAGCAGTACATCTGCAAACTAGTATTTTGCCACTCTATTGTGAGATATTTTCTCAAGAGGGAAATCTTAACATGAATATATCTGAGTGACTGTGCAACCTGTAGAAGGTTCAGAGAAAACTCACTCCCCAGGAGTCAGGAAGCCTAATCTAATCCAAGATTTAGACTATTGATGCTTTGCTCAAACTTCTCATCTGTAGCTTTGTGTGTGTGTCTGAAGTGTTAAATATTACCTTAGAAACTTCACACACTTACTTTTTTCATGGCAACTACTATGTCCTGGATGTTAGAAAGAAGAAAATTGAAGTTGTTGCCTTAGTATGGAAATGCAACCTTAAGACATTCATGGTATGAAACCTATCAAACAATGAATCATTAGGCTTTGCAGATGATATCTTTCCACTTCCTTCATTGGTAATTTACTGAAGCTATTTTACACAAGGAGAAAACAAAGGTCCAAGCAGGATAATGATTTTAGGTGAGAAATTTGTGACAGAAGTGTTGGCTGAAAAAAACCCTGCAGATAATATTCTATTATCAACATATCTTTTCAGAACACTAGATTCAGAAAGTTATATAGCTAAAAAGAAAGACATGCACTTGAGAGTAACCAGTTAATTTAATTTTTTGTTTTCATCAGAGGAAGTCCTAAAATTAAATGTGATGATTTTGTGAAAAAGAAAAACCTAACCATGAGTTGAACCTGAAGTAAGAAAACTCTTGGGATGAGAAGCTTCCTCAACGTTCTTACAAATAGTACATCCCAAGGCTGCTAAAATGGGTAATTAAAATTCAGTTCAAGTTAGCAAATTCATAGTAAATAGGGGCCATGTCCAAGGAATTGTGCTAGGTACCAAGTAAATGGATGAAATGATACAAAATTTAAGATTCTTGTATTGCCTTTGAGTAATTTATAATCTATACAAAAGTGACTATCTTCTTTTTGCTATTCTCCTCTCTTCTAGTAAAAACATGAAATAACACATAATCATACCAATTTTGACCAGTTCATCTGGCACAAAATGGAGGTAAAACTTAATGGGTAAAGTCAGAATAAATGATGTGCTGAACTGGAAGTACTGAATTTTTCTCCAGTTTCCAGGTAAAAATCAATTACAACGGTTAAGGCTTATGTTTAACTAGGATAAACCTTTTAAATTTCTGCTTCCCACTTTCCATCTTTAAGGTGTTGCAAATAACATATGCCAGATCTTTCCTCACATAAGGAAAGAGCTAAAAATTTTAAGCTTATTGTTCAAGTAGAAACTTTAGTCGATCAAATGTAATTTAATCATCAATCAAATAATAATGGCACAATTAAAAGACAGAGGCAAGGAAGAGAGATATAGGCATCCACCAAGTTAATGTATTGCTAAGACTGTCTAGATGACCTAATAATGATTAAATGGCTCTTCTCAGCTTGTAATTCAGCTATCAAGATTGATTCCTATTTATATAAAATTACGTCATCACAAATGCTCTGTTCAGATTTAGAGCTTGTCTTAAAATACTTAGAATTTCACTCTGGTTAAAGAAAGGAAAAATATGTAACCAATGCCAACTGGTTAATCTATTATTTGAGGTGAAATGTGGAATTAAAATTTGAATAAAATCCAACAATAACAGCAATATTGGATCAGAAGCTAAGTTGTAATGACAACCAAGACAAGGAAGGTTAAAAACGCTCTGAGAAAATCTATACCCACCCACAGAATTATAGATACCATTCAGGAAAAACAGCATGGGGCTGGGAGTAGAGGGGAAGCACCAAATTGGAAGCTAAGGGGAATGGCAAAGACTTAGGAGACAAGATTCCTCCTCTCAAGGAGTTTACCATATATTTGAGAACAAAAGATACAAATGTGAAACTACCAAAGGACATCTGTGCAGAGTGAAGGTGATGGAGGGAGGGGAAAAGAGGTGGAAAAATATAATCAGTGACTTCTGTCTTCTCTCTCCTTGAAGATTATCAATGAACCTCCACAACTGGGGACCAGTGGTGGAAATTTTGAGAAGGAAAAGAGTTCATAATCTACAAGTGTACATGCATTCTCCTGTGGAACCCTGGAATAGCTTATCATAATAGTAAGCACTAAATAAATGGATATCTACTATTACCACTATTATTATTGTTATTAGAAATTGGTTTTTAGGTTGATATATATTAGTTATAGAGAGTAACTTCATAGAGCTCCACTAATGTTCTCTAATTTGTATAAGTAGTTGCTGAAGATAGTGGTAGGTCATAGGTAGGGTAACCCCATGCCCAGTTGGCTGAGACAGTCTGGGTTTGCACACATTGTCTCAGATTAGTTGCAATTGAGTCCTCTTTCATTCTCATAAGTATCATGATTTGGATGATAAATAACATGGTAACTTAGTCATAGGGCAGATTAAGAAGTCTCCAGTTGGCAAAGGGAACCCTCTTGCACTATTGTTGGGAATGTAAATTGATACAGCCACTATGGAGAACAGTATGGAGGTTCCTTAAAAATCTAAAAATAGAACTACCATATGACCCAGCAATCCCACTACTGGGCATATACTCTGAGAAAACCATAATTCAAAAAGAGTCATGTACCACAATGTTCATTGCAGCTCTATTTACAATAGCCAGGACATGGAAGCAACCTAAGTGTCCATCAACAGATGAATGGATAAAGAAGATGTGGCACACATATACAATGGAATATTACTCAGCCATAAAAAGGAATGAAACTGAGTTATTTGTAGTGAGGTGGATGGACCCAGAGATTGTCATACAGAGTGAAGTAAGTTAGAAAGAGAAAAACAAATACCGTATGCTCACACATATTTATGGAATCTAAAAAAAAAAAAATGGATCTGAAGAACCTATGGGCAGGACAGGAATAAAGACACAGACTTAGAGAATGGACTTGAGGACACGGGGAGGGGGAAGGGTAAGCTGGGACGAAGTGAGAGAGTGGCATGGACATATATACACTACCAAATGTAAAATAGATAGCTAGCAGGAAGCAGCCGCATAGCACAGGGAGATCAGCTCAGTGCTTTGTGACCACCTAGAGGGGTGGGATAGGGAGGGTGGGAGGGAGACGCAAGAGGGAGGAGATATGGGGATATATGTGTACGTATAGCTGATTCACTTTGTTATAAAGCAGAAACTAACGCACCATTGTAAAGCAGTTATACTCCAATAATGATGTTAAAAAAAAAAAAAAAGTCTCCAGTTGGAACTCACTTTATCCCTACTAATGAATAGCTTTTCCAAAGCAGAACCATGAGGAGGTCCAAGGCCAAGGGCAAGGGCAAGGGCAGCCTTTCCAGAACACAAACTTAGAGGCAGAGTTCCTCCTAGGCTCAAACTCTCTGCAATCCAGGAGGCATGAGTATCCAAAAGAAGGCACATAAAACACCATCTATAATTGAAGCAGAGGACAGGCAAATTTAGATATTAAGAGAAAAAACCACACACCCTAGGTCAATCCATAATTCTGGCTCTCTTCTCACTCCCTTAAGTCTACTGAATCACTGAACTGGTGGTATGACAACCAGAACCTCAGCTTAAGATATGAGAGAAGAATCCAAAAAGCAGCCCAATATTACTGAGAGAAATCCAGGAAGACCTCACCAATACTCTTTGGAGGCAAATTCCAAATTTGGATGACATCTTATCCTAGAATTGTTAACCTCAAACCAATTTTTAAAAATATATAAAATAAGATGTTGTGAAGAGCTAAGAGTTTAAAATAACTACAAATAAATCAAGTCAATTTAAAGTAGCATCTGCTTTGTATTCTCAAGGAAATCCAGGAATATATGAAATCTGTGAAACAAGAGATAAAACGAGAAGACAAATGACTGAAATGAAAAAGAAGGGGGTTAGGAGGCATGGAAAAATATTTTTAAATCTACATGAGAAATAGAAGATTTTAAGTAAACAAAAATAAATTTAGTATTAGCTTTAAAATGAACATGGAAGAAGTAAAAATCAGAATTAAGCCTGAAAAAGTAAAATCAGTGATATAGAAAGCAGGATTATGACACTCTCTCTACAAATGGAAAGAAAAGGACAAGAAAATCATATCAACGAGAGTGAAGATTATGGATAGGAAAATTGACAAAGGAGATCTAACTGTGCATAACAAGACAAACGGAACAGATTGAATCATCGAAAATATAAAAGAGGAAAATTTTACTGAAATGAGAAAGGTCTAATTATACAAATTAAAATGCCTCACCATGAGTCAGATAAATTTAAAGAAAAGAAAATAAACCTAGACTTTGGTGAAAATTATAAATTTTAAGGAAAAAATAAACAATTCTAACATCATTAAAACAGAAAATATTTATCTATAAAAAATTACACTTTCTCCATGACATTAAATGCTAGAAGACCATGGCGTGGCAACATTTGAAAAAAAGGGTTCTGACCAAGATTCTGCATTTAGCAACATAAAAAGCTTCTGAGATATATACCAATTTACAATTATGCCATTCACATTGTATATTTTCTCTTTTAAATTTATACCAAAAACTGAAAAAGACTAAGGAATCAGAATAGTTATTAAACTACTTTTGGTGACAGAGAAAGCATTTACACATAAAGCTAATTTAAATTATATATGTCATACTAAAAGCAATAGTTTAACAATAATTAACATGATCAAATGGTTTCAACCATAAATTGAATAAAACTAAAAGATGGGATAAAAGATATTTAAATCAATTAAAATTACTTATTTTCCTCATTATTTTTATATAAACAATCATGTGTGTTATTTGATTCTTTTTTTTTTTTCCACACACACACACTGTATTTTATTTTTACAAGAGATAAATAGACTGACACCAAGCATTGTACATGGATGACCACAACAAAAGCAACAATGATTGCAATTACCAAACATGAAACACTCTCATACTATGTCATAATATTGACATTCAGTCCAGTAATCCTCCACTGTAACAGCTCCTTTACTTTGCAGTGAAAATTGATTTGTATATTCTTTGCCTCTGAGTCCTTGTGGGATTTTTTTTTTTTTTAATTCAGACAGAAAGTCACAAAAATTATACTCATCCTCATCAGTTCACTCAGTCCCATGTAATTAATTTTTTTTGATTGTTAAATTCTAAATGAATTAAAATAGGACATAAAACTTTAAATTATTAAAAAAAAATGAAGTCGGTATGGAAAAATATTGATAACAAAGGAAAAATAAGGGAACAGCAAAAAGAAGTATAAAATAAAGTAACAGAAGAAAGAATAAATATAGTTATGGCAATAATGGTTAAACTATTATAACCATGGTTATAATAGTTATAAACTATTATAACCATGGTTATAATAGTTTATAACTAATATAAAAATAATACCCAGAATGGGACAAAATTCCAACATTACAGTTTATAAAGTCTAAAGAGAAATATACATAACTGAGAAATTTTTAAAGTAATTGGATGAAGATATACACATCTACTGCAAACTAAAATGTAACAGATCACAATATTTACATCAGAGGAAGTTAATTTCAAATCAAAACACTTTTAAGACAGCAAATTAGGTCATTCTGTATTAATAAAGGGTACATTTTTCAATAAATATGTCATTAGTATTAATATGCTAAATAATACATAAGAAAAACATAAGGGTAATACATAAATCTGCCTAATTAACAGACTTCTTGATGGATAAACTAGGCAAAAATAAGTAAGAATGTAAACAATCTGAATTATATAATTTAAAAGTTTTCTTTAGGAAATATTTACCAAACTTAATACTCTATTAAAACTCACTTCCTTTTCAAGTGTCCAGATAATGTTTACAAAACGCTGAGCTGGTAGCATGTCAGAAGGAAAACCTTAATTCCTAAAAGGATAAATTACATTTTACATTGTTTGACCACAATGAAATAAAATCAAAATTATTAATAATGCATAAACAAATAAAAATGCTAAAATCCTTCTTTTTAACCTAAAATTCTACACCAAGTCAAACCATAAGTTACAAATAAGGGCAAAATATAGATATTTTCAGATACATGAAAAAGAAGGAAGATCCCAAGGAGGTATATAAGAACATTGTCCAGAAAACTGAGAGTTAACATAAGAAGACAGCTTGAAATCCAAGGAAACCAATAAAGAGAAATCCAGAATGACTGTTGGACAACAGACCTTGAAAGCAATTATTTTAAATTAGAACAGTTGGCTCCAAATAAACAGGAAATTATAAACCCCAAATATTTTGATTCAGTCCTGTTTAAAATTACCGGTGAAACCCTATGTCATGAGGCAAAATGGTATTTAAACTAGAACCATGAAAGCAAAAAAGATTGTTGACACAACCCTTTGTTTTACAGATGAAGAAGAAGCTTGAAAATTTTACACAGAGGAACAAAGAGCTGTAGCCAAGTGGATGAAGTTTCTGCATAATTTAATTTATACTTATTTGTATCTTGTCAACAAGGAATTCAGTTTTTATCTAGTTTACCAAGAGGGAAAAAGAGTTTCCAATAATTTTCAAATAATCATCTCCCATGGACTGTAATCTGTGACCTTGGGACTGTGTATTGTTATTGGAAACTGCACTTGTTGGAAAGTTTTATCCTTAAGAATTGAATTTGCTCACCAGTCTTATGATAATTAATCCACCAACTATGTCCTCATGAATCTTGTTATAATTAATCTAACTAGTATAAAAACTGTAGACACTCTTGCAAATTAAAAAACACATTTTAAGATTTTCTTACAAGACATTTTGCCAATAAAATAGATTTTATAGCAAATCCATTTTTAAAATACAAAATGAATCTTTTACAGCCCCCCAAAATTTATTGTCAAGAAGGAGGAATGGATTCCAAACAAAAGACAGGATAACAAAGGAGCTGAATAAAATTAGTGCATAGTGAAGAAAACATGTTTCGTCTCCCAAAAGAGAAAAAAATGGCACGTAGAAATTTAAGGAAAAACACAACTGTATAAGAAGCCCTGATTCCACAGACGTAGAGAACAAACATATGGATACCAAGGGGAAAAGGGGGGTGGATGAATTGGGAGATTGGGATTGACATATATACACTACTATGTATAAAATAGATAACTAATGAGAACCTACTGTGTAGCACAAGGAACTCTACTCGGTGCTCTGTGGTGACCTAAATGCGAAGGAAATTCAAAGAGGGGATATATGTATACGTATGGCTGATTCACTTTTCTGTACAGCAGAAACTGACACAGCAGTGTAAAGCAACTATACTCCTATTTAAAAAAAAGGAACAAGCACTGTCAGTAATATTAAGAAATTGTAAGCAAGTTAAATAAATGAAATAAGATAGGTAAAGTGCTAGTGTACACTTAGAATATCATTAGCACTCAATAAATGTCCTAACACAGGGGGATTGGTTAATCAAGTAGTAGTTCAACTCAGAAGAGAAAAAAAAATAATGAAATATTTAATAAATAGTACTAGCATCCTGGAATGGAAAACAACACGAGTTGTAAAAATGACAGTGCAGATCGATATTCATGCCATAGAAAGACATTAACAAAGCACAAGATATTATTAAAGGGGAAATGAAGTTGTAAAAAAAAGAAAAAAAAAAGCCCTGGTTCAATTACAAAGCAAACTAAAATGTGAACTAGTTGTGAACATTCACTAGAATGCAAAAACAGGTCAAAATTTGGACTTGGGTATTTGTAATTTGGTGAGATGGATATAACTTTGGTCACATAGAGAGGGAAATAAAATACTAGTACACTCCTTGGCTCCATGGTGAACAATATTTACATGGTTATAATATTATATATAAACACATAAATCTTAGGTTCAAATTATAGAATAAACTGATAAGGAAATTACTCCAAAGTTAAGTGTAGTTACAGACCAAATTTCGAATTTAATTTTAATGTAAAATTAAAGATATAACTGATAAAGTATGGGAAATGAAAAGAAAGAAGAGCAGGGACTATTATTGTGCCTATTCCAACTTAGGAGCCAAGACGTATAAATTTAAGTATAATGTTTAAAGGTATAATACAAACCGAAAAATAATAAAAAGAGCTATCAAAAATTGGAATAAAATCCTCAGTCCAACAGTTTGGTCCTCCAGTATAATGACCATTGACCCTCCCTACACCAAGGTAGAGCCTGCTGGTTGATAAGCCCCATCCATAGCCACAGAACTCCCAGACATCCTTTCTAAGCTCATTCATAGGTGTACATGGACAACCAAGACTCACTAGAAATTTGAGGAAAATCTGCATCATCAAAGAGAAAGGCCAACAGGAAGAAACAGAAGTGAACTTTGGAGAAATGGAAAAATCTAGATAAACAGAGAACTCTAATTTTAATTAGTTCCTTAGAGTCAAAATAATATTTTATTCTTAAAATTTTTAAATACACAAATAATCACAACCAGAGAAAATAGAGACCTTTTAAAGTTTAACAAGGTGAATGCTGAGATAAAATAACTTAATTTAAAGTTAAAAGATAAACTTGAATAAATCTCCTGAAAGCAGAACTAAAAAATACAAATGCAGAAAATATGGGAAGAGGGGGGTGGAAGGAAGCTAAAAAATACAAATGCAGAAAATATGGGAAGAGGGGGGTGGAAGAAAGCATAAACTTTCAATCCAGATACACAGAAAATCAACCCAGAAAGGGAGACAAAGAAACTCAAAGGAGAGGAATTTATAGAAGAATTAATGTTACTAAACTTCTCAGAGTTAAAGGGTAACTTATCATCAAAGTAGGGTGATTTACCAAGTTCTGAGTAAGATAAAACAAGAGAGATCTACATTGAAGTATTTCATTATGCATTTTCAAAATACCAAGGTTAAAAGCAATATCCTGAAAACTTCCAGAGAGAAATAAGAAAGATTGTCTACAGAAAAAACAAACAAACAAAAAACTTGATGCTAGCTAGTAATATTCTCCCTTGAGAGGCATACAGTCATGACACTGGAAAACCACCAAGAAAAAAATTCAGTCATCCCATAATACTGGCTCTCTGGTGAAACTTACATACAAATAACTTATCTGCAATTGTGGTTTTCAATAAAGCATAGAAGACAATCATGCTTACAGAGTAGAATGTAATTATCTGCCATGATAATGTCAAAGTATAGTGGAGAGAAGTTGGAAGGTGGAATGTGGAAGGGATATGCAGGGCAGGGTAAGGATGATAACATCCCCTTTGTACAACATGGGAGTCAAGAGAGATTGTCAATAATAGATGGAACAAGAAACAAAGACTGAAGTAAAAATTAAAAATAAGGAATTAAAAATTGTGATATGGCTATTATCAGGAGAGAGAAGGGGAAGATGGGGTTAAGTATAAAAGAACCAAATCCATATCTATTAGAGAGGGGAATCAAGAGATGATGTCTAAAGTTGACAAGTCAAGAAACAGAGATACAAATATATTATTTAGAAGAATGGAGGTTACCACTGAAGAAATTAAAATAATTAAAATAGTGGCTTCTGCAGAGCAGGACAGAAAGCAGGGAACTGTGGCTTAGCTAGACTTTTTTTAGACCAACAGATAATGTTCTATCTTGATTCATCAAGGGAGAGTGGTATAATAATTATTTAGGTTTAAAGGAAATCCTTAGAAGAACAGGCTGAGTAGTTATTTTGCCAGGTGTAAGATGGGGAAAGAACTACTGGAAGGAAATAGGCAGGACAACTCCTGGGGTTCACACAGAGATGAAAATAGCTACTGAGGAAAGACCATGTCATACTTGGGCATCAGGTAGAATCCTCAGAAGGCTTATGGGGCTTAATTAGCCCTACATTAAAGGCTTCTCTGCACTCAACCTAACAGTTCCTCAATTACCAAGGGGGAAAGCCTGGGGGAAGGGATAAATTGGTAGATTGGGATTGATATACACACACTACTATATGTAAAATAGATAACTTAATAAGAACCTACTCTATAGCACAGGGAACTCTACTCAATACTCTGTAATGGCCTACATGGGAAAAGAATCTAAAATAGAGTGGCTATATGTATATGTATAACTGAATCACTTTGCTGTACACCTGAAACTAACACAGCATTGTAAATCAACTATACTCTAATGAAAATTAATTTAAAAAAAAAAAGGTTCACAATGATTCAAGTAATTTCAAGTAGTTCATTTGAACTTCTATACTTTTATCTCCATGGGTATGTATGACATGGGTTTAAAAAAATTGTTAAGGGGAAAGAAAATTAAACTTTTACCAGATTAACTTGGATCACACCTTAATGTGGTCAATATGATTTGTGTTTTATCTCAGGGATAAAACTGATAACTTTAAAATATTACAAAAGAAACCCAAAAAACAATGTAAAAGTCCCCTTCACATAGGCAAAACAATTTTCATGAAAAGCTCTTCTTGAGGTCAGTGAGAGAAGACTACACAAATGTTGAGATGTGCAGTTACAAGAAAGTCACAAATTGCTTTTTTTTTTTAATTTACAATATAATCCTAAAGTTCTTCTGGAAAAGTAAATATGCCAAGAATGCCTGAGTAAATGATTTCTGCTTCACAGAGCAACGATGATACATATTTTAAAAATCATTCAAAACTCTCTTTGATTTAATATCATGCCCTGGTTTAGTGGATTTGTATATGTTTATAGCATTCCCCAGCTAAGTGATCTTCGTTTACAATAGATTCTTAGGAGGCAATACTGACTTATACTGAGCAAGAGTCTTCAAAATTCATACTCTCATTACAACATGAGATGTAGATAAACTGCACTTACTTAATGGGCTCAGATTTTAAATATTTAGTTTGTGAACTAGATTCCTGCAAAAAGGTCAACTTATACGTTCTGGAGGGTAGAGAAGGCCTTGTTTGAACAAACCTAGAACGTGCAAATTTGTTTGTCAATATACCCCAAATCTCCTCCAAATAATGGGCGTTTAAGAGCTTATGAATCAACCTGAACAGCTTGCTGATGATCATTTGACAGACTGTGTGGGAAATTGAGTTTACTTCAAATTTATGAACTGATGGAGCTATTCCTTATAATGATTAACAATGAGTCATAGAAGAAACCAAGGGTCATTCTCAGGCACATGTGCCTAATATCAGGTGTGGAGAGAGTGAGAACAGTTGTAGAAGAAGGAAAGGTCTCATGACAATCTGTTAGCTAATTTTCATTTTTAAAGTGAAGACATAGATTGGAAAAATTTTAAGGCAAACTTAGTACCTAAAGCATCTCCAAAATGGGTGCTTTGTGGAAAAGTCTAGGTCACAATCCCCAAAAGATTATTATTAATATAAGAAAGCAATAACTCAGAGGAAGCTGTAATAATATCACAATACGTTTACTTAGTTTGGGGACTTGGAATAGAACATAAGTGCAGGGAGCATAGGGTAGTTGCATACATTGCTCTGATAATTGATGTTTTTACCTGAAAAACACATCATATATACATTCCAAGACCCAGATGTGAAACACTTAGAAAAATATATAAATAGTAACTGAAGCAAATGTAATAATAGATGGTTAAATAGAAAAAAGACACAGAACCAATCTTCCAAAAATGATTTTCTAATGCAATGTTAATCATGTTTAAAAAGAGGAATTCATAGAATGAACAATACTTACTCAAAGGTCTTTCCACAATTATTTGTCCAACAAATATTGATTGACCATCTGCCATGTGCAGAGACTGTGTTAAGCACCTTAAAAGCATTATCTCATTCCAACAACACAAGAATCCCATGAGAGAGGTTAAGTATTGTTATTTTTCGTATTTTACAGATAAGGAAACCAAACATATAAAGTGTAAAAACCTGTCCAACTTCACACAGCCAACTGGTGGAACTGGGTTTCAAACCCATGTATTGGGACTAAGAACAGAAGGGTTGACTGCTAAGCTGGAAAAAAAAAAAAATCAGGTAAAGTTCAGTCTATTCACTGATTAAAAGTTTTAAAAATTGAAATAAATATAAAAATTTCTATTTCAAAAATTCTATTTTTTAAACAAAAAATAAATTTTTATTTTAAAATTTTCTATTAATAAACATTCTGGGTTAATTCCACCTGTACTAGAAAATGACCAATGTTCCTTCTTCCCCTTACTACAAAGAGATATACTTGGACTTCCCTGGTTGGGGCAGTGGTTAAGAATCTGCCTGCCAATGCAGGGGACACAGGTTCGAGCCCTGGTCTGGGAAGATCCCACATGCCGCGGAGCAACTAACCCCGTGCGCCACAACTACTGAGCCTGCACTCTAGAGTCTGCGAGCCACAACTACTGAGCCCGCGTGCCACAACTACTGAAGCCTGCATGCCTAGAGCCTGTGCTCCACAACAAAGAGGAGCCACCGCAATGAAAAGCACACGCACCACGACGAAGAGTAGCCCCTGATCACCGCAACTAGAGAAAGCCCATGCACAGCAACAAAAACCCAACGCAGCCAAAAATAAATAAATAAATAATTTTTTTTAAAAACAGAGATATACTTAAGAAATATCCATCTGACCATAACTACTAAGTTACTATTTCTGCATTTCTGTACCTATCAAGCATACAGTGTTTAGCCCTAAAATCAGACACTACAGAGGAGAAATATACACATAGAAGAAGTCTATAATCTAAAATAAAAGACTAATATATATGAAATGAGTAGAAATTACATCAGGAATAATTGTCTAAATGATTCTGTCTAAACAATTGGTGGATGCTCTGGATATGAACTGCTCTTGGTATAAAACAGCAATTCCCAAAGTGCGGTCCAAGAAAACCTGGGGATCCCCAGGACCATTTCAAGAGGCCCTTGAGATCAGAACCATTTTTATAATGGTGTTTTATCTCATTCTGTCGTGACTGTACATAGGCATTTTCCACTATCATGTGCTTGCAATGTAAACTCCTAACTTTTCCCACTCCAGGAAAATGCTAACTCTCAGGGAAAAACCTAGGTGGCCTGAGACCACACGACAGAATTTCAAAGTTCACGAAAATGTCCCTACACAGCTCTGCACACAGACCTTCCAAATCTGAGATGGTAAATGCTCCTACCTTCTATACCAGTGGTTCTCCAATTTGAGCATCCATCAGGATCACCGGGAGGGCTTGTTGAAACACACATTGCTGGGCCCACCCCCAGATATCCTAGTTCTGTAGGTTTGGGGTGAGTCCTGAGAATCACTGTTCTCAGCTGTAGACTCTGACCCCTATCCCGCTGGCTGGGTTTCTGATGGTAAAACTGAGTGTGTGACATACTCTACCCTTTCCAACTGCCTGTGGTTTGTCCTCATACCTTGCTCTTCAAAGACTCTCTACCTGGATAAACTGCTCTCAGGTAAGTGCTTGTGAAAAAGCTTTCAAACATTTGGCATTAAAGGTTCTCTCTAGATATTCACGCATTGTAAATGTCAGTTGAAGTTGGGAATTTTAGTCTCAAAATGATTCATTGGAACTGCACAGTTATGCAGGTGGAGCCCTTGGAGCACAGGCAAATATCTGGGAGCCTCCCTCAATACTCTTTCAGTCAGTAAAAGAAGTTAAGTGTTTAAATAAAAATATTATCCGTAATTGCTAGGAACATGCCTTTCAAGATACTCTAAGGTGTGCACTGCACCCGCTAGAATTCCATGAGGCGGGGGAGTCTTTGAGGACCTGTTGTCCTAACAGAATGCTTGCCAGTATCCTGACAGAATTAGGAAGCCCTCCTTGAGCTGCCCTCCAGACACGAGCACACACAAAGGAAGGCTTCATCTGAAATCCTAAGCAAATAAAAGTCAAGTGAGGAAAGTGGAACACTAAATTTTAGAATTGGCAAGTAGTAGCAAGATTTTGCAACCTTGAAGATATTAATTAACTAAGAATTGGAATTCCATAAAACTGCGAATTTGACAACTAAATGCCCCCCAAATGTGAAGATTTCACCAGGAAAAAGATCTAAAATGCACTTGCTTAGGTTAATCGGCAGGCACTAAAGTCACATATGACCAAATCCTGGGGATGGGCGTGTCGGGGGGGGGGAGAAATAATGTGCAGAAAAGAGGGAAAAGAGAGAATTTACTTTGGTAGGGGGACACTTTAACACTCCTTTAGATGGGCTGTAGTTAAGAGCCATCTCCCTCGTGTCTCTCCTTAGGTATTTAGCATTTCTATCCAGAGAGCTTCCTTCCCTAAAGAATATCAGGCTTCTGTGAAGCTGTTAGGATTGATGCAAAGACATTTTATCTGCTCCCTTTATATGTATCTTTTCTCATATCTGGAATTCTCAACTGTTTCTAAACCAAGAACTTCGCAAGGATTTCAAAGCCACTCATGCCTTGTCCATTCAATTCATGCAAGCTTATTCAACAGGAGACTGTAGGGTGCCTGTTCCATATAACATACTGCATTAGATGCTTTGGCAAAAGGGAAAGATAAGTCTGACATGGAATCTGCCCCCAGAGAGCCTTACATATGGTGTGGTCGAAGAAATAAAGTTACCTACATTTATTACTATGAAATAGAGGTGACAAGGATAATTGTCAAGAGAGGCAAATATAAGGTGCAAGGAGAGTTGAGCAGTGGAGTGGAGGTCAGGAAAGGCTTTGAAGAAGACGGGCTATTTACACTGAGCTCTGAGGAATAGGTAGAATTTGGACACAAAAGGTCAGGGAGAGCGGCTTTATTAAATCTGTCTGCACGACAGTATGTATGTGGATGGCAAACACAGCTCAATACCCAGAATCAACTCTCTGTGAGTCAGATCATCTCACTCACACAGCAATCCCCCCAAAGAAATATCTTTTTGGAGTTCCAGCAACATCCTTTTCTAGACATATTTTTAGAGTTGTTTTCTCCTCCCTGGATATTCAGTTTCCTAGTGTGCAGCCCAATGCTCCAGAGCACACACACGTGTTTGTCCTTTGTCTGGAGTCAATTCTTGAAAAGAGCCTTGCTGAGATTTATGTTGTTTGTATACAAGTGATGCATTTGAGATGGGAAAGATGCTACAGATCTGGCTGCCTCTAGACTCTTTTTGGAGAATAACAGAGAAATCATCCCAGTGTAAATTTCATATCCTCAGGTGTGTCCCAGCAATGCATTTCCAGTTGAATGGTATGAACTTCTCAGTCATAGAGGAAAGACAGTTGAATTAAAAAGACAGGGACAGATCTTTTTAAAAGGAGAGGAAGAAAGAGAAGAAAGGAGAAAAAAAGCCCAAATGCAACAAAATGAAGGAGGAAGTTGTCTGGAAATGAGGAAATAGGAAAGGGGGCAAGGGGAGAGATGGAGAAGGGGAGATAGGGTTGGGTGACAAGGAGCCTTTTTAAAACAATCAAGCCCTTCCGCCTGTCCCTGCTGTGGAAAGTGCCATGGAGCTTGCTCCCCATGGGCACAACCATTATCAGGATTCCAAAGCGTCTGTCTGGCCCAGCCTTTGGCATTCCCGTCCTTGTGGGACAGAAGAAAGACAGACAGAATGCATGGGCTGGAGGAGGCGATGCATGCCAGAGAGGCCTGCAAGGACTGGAGGAAACAGACCACGCTGCCCCCAGAGCCAGACACCTGTGTAAACTGCAGGAAGCTGAGAGGAGCCCAGCTGAGCTGATGGAGACTCCACATGCACGCGGCAGCAGGAGGCAAAGCCACACGGAGACAAAAGGCAGGCAGGGGTGCGTGCGTATGCGCATGCGCGCGCGCGCGCACACACACACACACACACACACACACACACACACACACACACACACACACACACACACACACACACACACACACACACACACACACACACACTCACTCAATCGGGGAAATGAACAGAGGCAGACTGATCCCGGAAGGCAGCAGTGAAAGATTGAGAGGGAAAAAGAAATATTACGACATGGAAAACTACCCCCCCGAAAGTGTCTAAAGGAATATGACTGACTAGTTCTAAATGCCCTTACATTACATTATTATAGAAATTTATTTGCCAAAAAGTGTAAATAACACCTTTCAGTGAGCTAAGAGTACCCAATTAATTTAACTTAATAAGTTGTCAAATACCTCGACAGAGACGAGTTCACACACAAAGCACACGTAAAAGCTTTGTAAAATCCATGTGCCCGGGCCCCACCCCACCCCTACTGAATCAGAATTTCCAGGCCTGAGGGCTAAATCGTAGGGGTACTAATGCCCACCCCTGCCTAAGAGGACCTGAGAGGTGGGGAGTGGCTCGCCTTCCACTGCGAGGAACACAGAGCCTGTCTCTGGGAAATGAAACTATTCACCTGCTCTGTGTTTTCAAGGGAACACCTCCAATGCACACCCAAACATAGAGAGGGAAACAGTGATAAAGATCTTGAAATCTGAATTCTTAGGAAAACAATATACAGTAAAAGTTAACAACAAGGACATTCAAAAATGCTCTAAATCTAATATCGTTAGGGTGTAGTACTTCTCACTTACTTAAGCATATTTATTCTCACATTTTTGGTACCCTTGAGCACAGTGCAAGCTAGAGTTTCCCAAAGTATGTTCCCAGGAATGCTAATCCCCCAGAAGGCTTTTTGGAGAAAAAAGTTCAAGGAGATTGAGAACTAATATGTATTTCCCCCCAGCATCCCCACATATACACCAACCACCACAATCCAATGAATATTAGTATTTTTTTAAACTTATTTTAACTTATATTAAAAAGTGTTTCCCAAACTGATGTGACCACAAAATCAATTTTCAATATAATGCCAATGAGTATCATGAGAAACTAGTCATACAAGGAACCCACTTTTAAAAAGCACTAGAATCTTGTATAAAGTACCTGGTCACCAATCACAACTTCATTTTTTCCTTTTTCTCAAAGAGGCAAAGCCAGCGATTTGCAAAATTATTAAAGCACAGCAGCAACACAAGCCTATGTTAAAAGCACACATACTGACTGGCATTCAGTATTTTCCACGCTCTAAGTTTCTAAATACTTTAGGTGAATGTCAAACTAAATGATTTTCTGATACACCAAAAAAAAAAAAAAAAGCAGAAACAAACAAACAAAAAACCTTATTGAGGAATTTGGGCTCAACTCAGCAGTTCATGGGCCTATCAGACAGGAGAATACTTCTGGCTAATCTATAATCTACAGAAGTAATAAGCTGCATGAGCCTCTTCTCAGCTGGCCAGGACACCCTGACATTCGGCTGCAATATAGAGCGGGATCTGGTTCCATATGGTCCCAATCCCTTCACTTCGCAGCTTGTCTTGGTCCCTTACAGAGAGCCAGCACACGAGGAGGATGACTAGAAATAGATGAAATTAGCTATTGGTGAAAACACGGGGTTGATTCATAACTGCATAACTCACCAGCTCATACACGTATGTTATACAAGCAAAGCGAGCTTGATAGAAAGGCCTTCAGAGAGCCCTGGAAGGCGGGGCAAATCTGGTTTCAGAAAGGAACACAGGACGTGAGACAAAAAGTCTCATGAAGGGAATTGGGAAGATGGAAAGTTAACAATAAAGGTAAGAATATACAAACTTTGATTTCTAGACCTAATGAGCCAAGAGAAAGAAAACTCCACAAGACATTTCTGAGTGGTATACATAATTGGTACTGTAAAATGAGGAAGTAAAATAAGTTTTTAAAAGGCAGGCTTTTTGTCATGGAGGGTGGCTTTTAGGCATGGTTTTGGAGCAGATCGTTGCTAGGAAATAAGACAGAATGAGGAAACAGAATGTAAGTGACATCTGGGATGTGTGCACGATAGGGTGGGGTGGGCAAGGTGATCTAATGTAACTAAATACGGTCTTGTCTGTGGTTGATTTGGCATCAGTTTTAAGTCTTTATTTTGAAATTTCCAAAGCACACCTCTCTAACTTGGTTTTAGAATGTGAAACCTGATAGGTATTCTTTTAAAACACAGTGTCCACACGGTGGTTGACGGTGGCAAGAGAGAACAAGTCAGCAAGAAAATAACAAAAAATTCCGTTAGGTGGTTTAGCAGGTCAAGATTTTGTTCATTAAGTCTCAGTTTCCTTCTTAATAGAAACAGGTGTGGTTTTATTCTGAAGTAAAAATTTCAAATCATCTTCTAAGAGTGACAAAGCTATGTACCGTTGCTTGTTGATTCCCACTGCCCTCTTTTCCCAAACCTCTCCCCTGTCCCACCCCTGAACATTTCAGCATAGCACGAAGCCAGTAGCCGGGGGAATCAGAGCAAAGCAGCTGGCTCCTCTGGGTGAAGCAAAATAACAACCACACCACTACCATCGCCTCAGTGATGGAAATGAAATGCTGGTTTTTGAGGCATCCTCTGTGTGAAATGTACCAGAGACATGGACCTACATGAAATTCTCCTGTGTGACTTCATTGAGTCTCAGTAGGGTTCTTGCTAAAGAGAAAAAATGTTATTATTACTTTTGAATTGATTAAGTTACTCTTTTAGAAGAGTGAGAGTACATATTGGATAAAGGTTTGTATTGATTTGGGTATTTGTTTGGGAAATGTTATTAATTGTAAAAAGCAGAGCCTAAAGAAGTATGTATAGGATGACCCTGTTTTGTTAAAACAAATATTCTTTTTTTCATGAGAAACATATTGTAGGTAACAGGCTGCTAAAATGATGGTCTCAGTGTATTAGTTTGAGTCAGGCATCAATAGGATAGATTCAGAATGAGTATGAGACAAGCCTCCATAATTTCTGATTTTAGAAATGAAATAGTCAAGTACCAGGTTTACAATTCTAGGTCATTTGCCAAAGGACCCTTCATTCACATTGAGAACATGAAGGGGTCAGGATAGTGAAGGGGGTTTTCAGGAAGATGACACTGTAAAGAGCTGCTGCTGGGCTCCCCTCCCCCAAAGCAGGAGAGTTAGGAAGTGCCACTCCGTCACCTCCAGTCTTGTGAGGATGGGCTTCCATGGGCTCGCTCAAAGACCTCTGAATATATTCTTTATCTTTGGGGAACACAGAGGACTGGTCACTAGCACACACTAAGAGTGTTAAAACACCCTGTAGCAATGGGATGGAGATAGTTGCCTTGGAATTAGTCTGTAGTCCTAGAGTTTGTTAGGGAAAAAGATGCATGAGTATTTCTTAGGGACTAGAGGTGAATCACATGTGAGAGCAGGCTAACAAAGGGTTGCCTTGGGTCCCTTAAAATAAAAGTATCTAGAGGGACAGAGGGACTGAGCACCAAAAAACTGAAGACAGAAAGTTGGATTCCTAGAAGCTGTGGAAGTAGTTGTGAATAACCATCCCAAATAGAATTACACGTGGTCCTCAGTGGTGGGAATCTCCAAAGAACGAGCAAAAGGGTCAAAAAAACGAGTCAGATTTACTTAGGGTGACCAAACTAGAACATTTTTGAGAGTGAAAATGGAAGCTATTAATAATTATTCTGGTACAATAAATATAAGCCAACATTGACCCAAGCAAACTGTAGAGGATTGTTATCCTAATTTTTATTATCTGTCACTCAGACAGTCTCATGCCAATGATCACAGCACTTGCTATTTAAGACTGTGCTCTTTCCCCCTTGGCTGGACCATGTAGGGATGAGAAATCTTGTAAGGAAAGGATAAACTACAAGCAGGAAGACAGAAAAGGACTACATTCCCCTTTCCCAAAAGTTAGTTTTCTGTTATTTACTTTTGAAACTTAAGGGGGTTTTAAACTAGTCTTTTGTTGCTAATTTTTCATTGTACTGCAGTGTATTTTGAGAATATAGTCTGTATGATACTGATTTATTGAGGCTTTTCAATGGTTTAATACAAAGTTTACTTCTATAAATGCTACATGTATGCTTGAAAACAACTAGTCTCCATTTGCTGGGATAGAATTCCATATATATATAATATATAATATAATATAATATAATATAATATAGTAGCTCACACTTACTAATTGTATTTTTGTTTTTTGGCTTTCAAAAAGCTGTGCTTATATTTTATCTGCCTTGATCTATCATTTCCTGAAAAGTATATATTAAAACTTCCAGCTAAAAATGCTCATTGATTTCTTTCTGGCGTTCTGTCATTTGTTGCTTGGTATACTTTGAGACTATATTGTTAGGCACATAGATATTAATGATAGCTCTATCATACAAGAAGTCTTAAAAGTAGCCAGGGAAAAGCACCAAGTTCTTTCAAAGAAATAATTAATAGACTGACAAATAACTTCTCAACAGGAATGGAAGTCATAAATTGAATATATTCAAAATACTGAAAAAATAAATTTCAACTAAAAATTTTATTTCCAGTGAAATTATCTTTCAAGATGAGGATAAAATAAATGAATAGTCAAAGATTAAAACTGAGAGAGTTTGATATCAACATTCCCTAATTAGAGGAATTTCTAAAGATGTAGCCCAAGCAGAATGACAATACTCCTAGATAGAAGGCTTTAGGTGCAAGAAAAAATAAATAGCAAAGAAAGTCTTAAATATATGTGTAAACTGAAACAAACATTGGGAATATAAAATAATAGAAATAGTATCATGCAGGTTATAAAAAAGATGGCACTAAAATATATTATTACAATAGTATTTATTGTTGGAAGATAAAATATCACCAGAGATAAAGTATTACAAGATTCTTGTATTATTCAGAAGGATAATAAAGGCATTGACTAAATTAAGTCTTTCATAAGTTAAAAGTGAAGGTTAAAAATTTCTGGGGTAGCTGATTAAAGGATAGAAATACAAAATATCTTCTCCAAATTAGTAAAGAGAAAAGGATTGAGAAAAAATATTCAGTCATCTAAAAGAAAGCAAAGCAAAAGAGGTGAAAAAAATTAAAAGGGAAAAGGACAGTAGAGAGCAAAAAATATGACAACAGAAATTTGAGAGGCATTGAAGTTTAAGAAGGAGGAAATTAGAAGGATAACAAAAGAAATCAATGAAATTGAAAGAAGAAAAACAATGGTGAAAAATCAGTAAATCAAAGAGCTATTTCTTTAAAAAGATAATAAAATAGATACACCACTAGTAAGATTGACAAAGAAAAAACAAAACAGGGAGAGAGAAGACATATTTACAAAGCTCAGAAATGAAATAGAAGTCATCACTATAGACGCTGATAAGGGAATACTGTTAACAACT
Organism: Balaenoptera borealis; assembly: GCF_965194805.1. Taxonomy (NCBI): domain Eukaryota; kingdom Metazoa; phylum Chordata; class Mammalia; order Artiodactyla; family Balaenopteridae; genus Balaenoptera; species Balaenoptera borealis. The sequence goes on along the minus strand of NC_138866.1, from coordinate 46,343,836 downwards.
CTATACAAAAAAATTTAGATAAAATGTGCCAATTGCTAGAAAAGTACAAATTATCATAACTTGCCAACAGGAAATAGATAATTTGAATAAACCTATAATTTTTAAAGAAATTGAGTTCATAACTTTAAAACTCCCAAAAAGGAAATCTCCAGGTCCAGAGGGTTTCATAGGAGAATTCTATTCAATGTGTAAATAATAGTTAATATCAATTCTACACAATTTCTTCCAGAAAATAAAAGAAGAGGAGCTCTTCTGAATTCATTCAATGAATTCTGTATTACCTTGGTTCCAAAACCACACAAAGATGGTCCAGAAACAAATACAAAACTACAGACCAATATCCCTCTTGAGTATAGATGCCAAAGTTCTTAAAATATTAGCAAAGAGAATTGAACAACATATGAAAAGAATTATACACCAACACCAAATGGGATTTATCCAGGAATGCAAGGCTGGTTCAATGTTTGAAAATCTATTAGTATAATCCGTCGTATTAACAGGCTAAAGAAGGAAACTCCCATGATAATATCAGTCAATGCAGAAAAAGCATTTGACAAATTCAAGTTCACCTATTCATGATAAAATTTTTCAGAAAAATAAGAATAGAGGGAACATCCTCAATTTGAGAAAGAGCATCTACCAAAAACCTACAGCTATTAATACATTATACTTAATGGTGCAAGACTGAATGCTTTCCTCCTGAGACTGGGAATGAAGGAAGGATGTCTGCTCTAATGACTCTTATTCAACATAGTGCTAGAAGTTCTTTCCCGTGCAATAGGCAATAAAGAGAAATAAAAGGCACACCGATCTAAAAGGGAAAAATAATACTGCTCTTATTTCCAGAACACAAGATTGTCTACATAGAAAATTCAAAAGAAGCTTTTTAAAAAAATACTCCTATGACTAATGAGTAAGTTCAAAAAGGAGACAAGATACAAGATAAACAAATATTAATTGTATTTCTATATATCAGCAATGGACACCAAAATTAAAAATATAATACCATTTGTAATCACTCAAAATAAATCTCTAGGTTTCTAAATCTAACAGAATAGGTATAAGACTTATACACTGAAAACTATAAAATGGTGATGAGAGAAATCGAAGAAGATCTAAATAATTGGAGAAACATTCCTTGTTTGTGGATTGGAAAAATCAATATAGTAAAGATGTCAATTCTCCCCAAGTTAATATAGAGGTTTAATGCAATTACTATGCAAATCCCAGCCAAAAAAATTATTGATATAGACAATATTATTCTGAAATTTATATAGAAAGGCAAAGGAACTTAATAGCTAAAACGATTTTGCAAAAGAAGAATAAAGAGAAAAGAATCATTTTACCCGATTTCAAGACTTATTATGTAACTATAATAACCAACACTATGTGGTATTGAAAGAAGGACAGACACATAGGTCAATGGAACAGAATAGAGAACCCAGAAATAGACTTCTATAAGAATAGCTAACTGATTTTTGACAACGGTGTAAAAGCAATTCAATGAAGGAATGACCGTCATTTCAAAAAATGGTGCTAGGGCAATTGAATATCTCTAGGCAAAGAAATGATTATTGACCTAAACCTCAAACATTACATGAAAATTAACTCAAAATCGATCATAGATTTAAACATAAAACTATAACATTTTTCGACGATAACAGGAAAAAAATCTTCTTGACCAAGGATTTGATGAAGAGTTCTTAGACATAATACCAACAGCATGATCCTTTAAAGAAAAAATCAGTAAATTTGACTTCATCAAAACTGAAATATTTGTTCTCCAAAAGATCCTGTTAAGAAGGTAAAAAGACAAGCTACAGACTAGGGGAAAATACGCAAATAATATATCTGACAGAGGATTAGAATATAAGAAGAATTCCCAAACTCAATAATATAAAAACAAACCAATTAGAAAATGGGCAAAAGTCATAAAGAGACATTTAACCAAATAGGATACAGGAATGGTGAGTACATACATGAAAAATGTTCATTACTAGCCATTAGGGAAATAAAAATTAAGCTCATGATGAGCTATCACTACACATCTATTAGAACAGCTAAAATTAAAAATAATAACAATGCCAAATGCTGGCAAGGATGTAGAGAAAGTAGATCTCCCATACATTTCTGGTGGGAAATAGTTTGGAAATTTCTTTAAAAATTAAACATATACTTCCCATATAAGTCAGAAATTTCACTCCTGAGCATTTATTCCAGAGAAATAAAAACTTACGTCTGCACCAAAATCTATATATGATTGTTCATAGCATATTTACTTGTAATAGTCAAAATATCCTCCAGTAGATGGAGGGTTAAACAAACTGTAATACATCTCCACCACGGAGAATGGAATACTATTCAGTAATAAAAAGGAACAAACTACTGATACGTGCAACAACATGGATGGATCTCAAGGTCATCGTGCTGAGTGAAAAAAGACAATCTCAAAAGATTACATATTATATGATTCTATGTATATAACATTCTCAAAATGACAAAATTATAGAGATGGAAAAACAATGAGTGGTGGTCTGGGTTAGGAATGGTAGAGGGAGAGGAGGAAAGTGGATGTGATGAGATCTCTATTATGGTGTAATAGCTGATTGTGGTGGTAGTTATACAAATCTACGCATGGGATAAAATGCCCAGAACTAAACTTACATGTATCAGTGCCAAATTCCTGTTTCTGATATTGTGCTATACAATACAGGGGTACAGGGGAACTCTCTGTACTATCTTTGCAATTTCTTGTGACCCTATAATTATTCCATGATAAAAAGTTTTTTAAAAGTCATGAGGAAGACAAACTCTAAAATAACAACCTTATAAACTATAAATCGACTTTGATACTAGATCTAAGAAGAGTATGGAAAATACGAAATAAAGAAGAAAACATCAGTGAAAAATGAGTTATTCCAATCATATAATTTTCCCCACTGGTAAAATTTTTTAAAAGAATGCTTTAAGAAGATAATTCCTTGGGACTTCCCTGATGGCACAGTGGTTAAGAATCCGCCTGCCAATGCAGGGGACACTGGTTCAAGCCCTGGTCCAGGAAGATCCCACATGCCACGGAGCAAGTAAGCCCATGTGCCACAACTATTGAGCCCATGCTCTAGAGCCCACGAGCCACAACTACTGAAGCCCACGCGCCCAGAGCCCGTGCTCCGCGCAACAAGAGAAGCCACCGCAATGAGAAGCCCGCGCATCGCAACGAAGAGTAGCCCCCGCTTGCCGCAACTAGCGAAAGCCCATGTGCGGCAACGAAGACCTAATGCAGCCAAAAATAAATAAATAAATAAATTTAATAAAAAATAATAATAATTCCTTATTTTTTGACTCTCTGGATGCTATCTTTATAAGGAAAACTATTTTTGAAATAATTTACTAATCATTTTTCAAGATTTTTTTCAAGTCATAATCAGTTTTACTGCCAAAGGACCCTGTACACATTTATCAATTCTAGTACCTTAACAGCTACCCAACAAGTCACCCACAGACAGAGGAACATGCATCATGAGAAGCAAGAAATATCACCATCCCTTCTGGTGTTAGCAACTTGTCACTCCTAAGTAGCGCTCACATCACTCCTAAGTAGCGCTCACATCACTGAGGTCTGTGAACACTTTTCACATTCATCCTGTGTGAAAGATGGAATAACTTCAGTACAAATGCAACATATTATAAGCAATTTCTTACAAAAAAGTCACAAATTAAACCAAAGTATTTTACAGAATGCAAACACCATGAAAAAAAAAAATGCCTTCACTTAAGCTCTCTCTCCCCACATCCAGCGAGCCAGCTGGATGTCTTTGGGCCTGATGGTGATTCTCTTAGCATGGATGGCACACAGATTAGGACCTTCAAGTAAGCCCACCAGGTATGCTTCACTAGCTTCCTGAAGCACGCCAGTGGCAGCACTCTGAAACCTCCAGTCAGTTTTGAAATCCTGGGCAATCTTCCTTATCCACCTCTGGAAAATCAGCTTCCAGATCAGAAGCTCAGTTGATTTCTGGTAACTGATCTGGGCCTGTCGCGGTGAGGTTTTCTCACCCCGCCGACAGAGGGGGCTCTTTTCCAGCAGTCTTAGTGGCCAGCTCCTTGCAGGCGCTTTCCTGCCCGAGGATCTGCAAGCAGTCCTCTTGGTTAGCATCCAACACCGAAGTCTTAGGCCACTTTGACCACCGCACGGCTTCTGCTGCCCAACGAAGAGCCGCAGTTGTGAGCCAAGGAAAGAAGCTTCTTCAAAGAACAACCAAACTGCTCTGTGCTCTACTAACCATTTTTAATAGCTGAAGGTAACAGAATATTGAGATTTACCCAAATTATGCATTCTAGGAAATAGTTATTTATAGAAAACAAGTTATTGGGGAAAAAGTTTGTATAGCATGCTTCTGTGCACAAAAAAGTTAGTAATATTAATAAATGTGACACTTCTGTATAATTTTGTTTATCAGTTTTAGGACATGCAGACAGTACCACAAGTCTTTTTTTAAGTGTGACAGACCCGGAGATTAATGATGAATTCAACTCCGCATCTGCTTTACTTGGCTGCCAAGAGATTTCTGGGTGTCACACAGCAAACTTAGTGAATCTGATTGAAGAAATATTTATAGAGTGAAACAATCAGTTGAGAAAAAGATCATGTAATTATCTCTGACACTGAAACAAACATGGTGAAAGCTATGAGTGATTTAGGAAGGAATCCCAAGCATATGATGTTATGTTTTCGCCCTTTATTTGTGTCCAGTTTTTGGTTGCTTCAGGGAGGACAGTAAAACTAGTCCCTGATATTCCATCTTGACTGAAAGGGGATGGCCCCAGATTTGCTTTTAAACATACTATTTCATGTAATAGAAACTTTAGTAGAATTTCAGGAATTGTGATGTGAAATTCAGAAATAGGATAGAAAAATTGGTCCTTAAGGTAGAAGATATTTTCTGTTAGTGCTTAAGAGTCTTTCTGTATATTAATTTCTATATCTTTGTTTGTTCTCCACTTTTAAGCCTAAGAGCATCATAAACATTTAACATTTATATTTACAAACGAATTGCATGGGGAAAGGCAGAGGGGCATAGACAGAAGCAGTCCTTAGTGAGTGTGTAAACTCTAAATTAGTAACAGCCCTTAAAATCTATTACAGAAAGTTGATGTTTTCTACGGCAGTGTTTTAAAGTGGGGCACATTTACTCAATCAGAATGGCTTAATGGACAGAAGATTGGCAAGAGATTCTACTTGTCTATTCTACTGGAGCCTACTGCAGGGTCCACCCCTAAACCAGCCATGTGACCCTGTACCTCATGTAATTCCTTTAACCTTCAGGGTTTTTTTCACCTGTGAAATGATGTGGCTACATAATAACATCAATGTAAAATTGCCCAGGTGGGCTTCCCTGCTGGCGCAGTGGTTGAGAATCTGCCTGCCAATGCAGGGGACACGGGTTCGAGCCCTGGTCTGGGAAGATCCCACATGCCGCGGAGCAACTAGGCCCGTGAGCCACAACTACTGAGCCTGCGCGTCTGGAGCCTGTGCTCCGCAACAAGAGAGGCCGTGATAGTGAGAGGCCCGCGCATGGCGATGAAGAGTGGTCCCCGCTTGCCGCAACTAGAGAAAAGCCCTCGCACAGAAACGAAGACCCAACACAGCCAAAAATAAATAAATAAAATTTTAAAAAAATAAAAAATAAAAAATAAATAATAAAAGGAACAAGAGTTCATTTAAAAAAAAAATTGCCCAGGGTCATTTACTCAAATATTTAAATCACAAAGGGTTACTATTCAAACTTAAAATACAATATGGCAGTGGGGATGGGAATAGAAATTCTGAGGAAAGTAATGAAAGTCTGGATTAGCCCCTATGGAGAAAGGAAGAGTAAGCCGAACAACGACGTGTAAAAGGATAGACCTGGGGTGCTTAGGGGCCAGCCGAGAGTGGAATTCTTTGGTCTCCATCTTCACAAAGGTGTGGCTTTTCTGCAAAAGCTCTCGGCAAGTAATTTTCTTACATGACATGTCTACTGTGTTTTAGTGGCCAGAGAGCCAATACTAGATGAATGAATGAATGAATGAGTGAATGAAGAGATCATTAGATGCAAGTTGAGAGCTTGGACTTATTACCTCTCAAGTACGTTTCAACCTAGGATCCTATATTACCGTGACACACAAGAATGCAGATGAAAAGGGTTAAGGGAACAGAGATAAAGATGAAATTAATTTTACATCAGAAGAATCAAGGAGGCTTGATGAAGGCAGGAGCTGAGCCTTGATGGTGCATGCCATTTGATGGACCCATCTGACTGTGTGTATCACAATCCAGAGACCAAGAAATAATCTCAGAAACATGATAACCAACTCTTGGAGAACAGCATGTATCTTTACTGTAGCTTTTCTTAGATGGTGGGGCTGGAGGTTTCACAAAGTTCTTCACAGATAAGCTTCTGAAACTCCTGTTTCAGAAGTCTGACACAGAATTTTCTCTCTAAACCTTCCACTCACAACAGCTACAAGAACTTTTCTCCATCTTTCATCCGCACACTACTCTCTCCACGCCACCATTCTCGTGCCCTGCCGTCCAGGCGGAAAGGACCAGCGTGACCTCTCCTACCTTGCAGCTGTGCAGGTCCCTCCAGGAGCACCCGGGCATCCAAAGTCCTTGCCTGGTCCTCTGTTTTTCCCACAGGGAAAGTGCACAGAGGTCCTGGGACATGGGCTTTGTTTCTCACTCTGACCGCTTTTCTCCTGAAATTTTTTTTTTTTAACATCTTTATTGGAGTATAATTGCTTTACAATGGTGTGTTAGTTTCTGCTTTATAACAAAGTGAATCAGCTATACGTATACATATATCCCCATATCTCCTTCCTCTTGCTTCTCCCTCTCTGCCTCCCTATCCCACCCCTCTAGGTGGACACAAAGCACGGAGCTTATCTCCCTGTGCTATGCGGCTGCTTCCCATTAGCTACCTATTTTACATTTGGTAGTGTATATATGTCCATGCCACTCTCTCACTTCGTCCCAGCTTACCCTTCCTCCTCCCTGTGTCTTCATGTCCATTCTCTATGTCTGCGTCTTTATTCCTGTCCTGACCCTAGGTTCCCCAGAACCTTTTTTTTTTTTTTTTAGATTCCATATATATGTGTTAACATACGGTATTTGTTTTTCTCTTTCTGACTTACTTCATTCTGTATGACAGTCTCTAGGTCCATCCACCTCACTACAAATAACTCAATTTCATTTCCTCTTATGGCTGAGTAATATTCCATTGTATATATGTGCCACATCTTCTTTATCCATTCATCTGTCGATGGACACTTAGGTTGCTTCCATGACCTGGCTATTGTAAATAGAGCTGAAATGAACATTGTGGTACATGACTCTTTTTGAATTATGGTTTTCTCAGGGTATATGCCTGAAATATTCTTAAGAAGAATTTCCGGTGAAAAAACTCTCCATTGCAATACAGTTAAAAATCTTCAAAGAGTCAAATAAATGCAGTTGCTTAAAACTAAAATTAAATATAAACTGTATATAAAAATATACATAATCTGTTGGTAATTTGGTAGAGGGGATGGTTGGATAGAGACTCCTGTAGTTTCCCCTTCTCTGTTGGCTGTGAGTCCTGTTTCCCCTAACTTAGTACAGCAGATGGACTGTCTTGTTGTTCTGAATATGTTACACATGTTCTATACCACATCATTCTAGACATGAAAATACCACCCTTCATCTTTCTCCCTAAACATTTGTGCACATAGCGACCTCTCTGAACATTTAAGAATAACAAGAAAGGGCCCACACCACAGATAATTTAACACTTAATACTCGACTTCACTGTTCTCAGAAGCCCCATGACTATTTCCAACAAGTCAGCACAGATCCCCTTAGAAGGCAAAAGAGACCAGATGAAGAAAGATTTAAAAGGACCAGGAATATAGAGTCATTTAACCTAAAAGACCCTACGAGCAAGAAGCCAGATGAGGATTGATCTTACATTGAAATCTTCAATCAAATCAACTGGTTATCCTTTCCTTATCCTATACATTTCAAACTGTTCAGAGAAAAATATAGTGGGAACTTATAGATATTTCTTTGAACTATATTGTGTACTTGTAAATCCATTGTTTTCAGTAGTAGAATTACAGTGTGAAATTTAAGGTCATTGGCTTTCACACTGCTTTAGGAAATACGATGCAAAAAATAGAGAAAAATATTTCACAAATATGCATAAAATCTAAAAGTACCTTTATTTTAGATTTTAATACATATCCATCTAATTTTCACTAGTTTTCTTTTTCTCTTTCAATCTAAGTAAATATATATACACACATATACATATATATGATATTGTTATTGTTATTATGCAGTAAGAACATAGATCAATTACTATTTCACATAAGCCTCACTGTACCCATGGAGCTTAGGAAGAAACAAGAGTGGTGGTTCCTATTTTGAGATTATGGAAACTGAAGCACAGAGGGGTTAAATGCCTTCCTTACCACAAGGTCACAGAGAGAAGCTATGCCGGGGAGAGAGAGAAGGGGCCTTTCCTTCATTGCATACTGTTTTATATGTTAACCATCAGGCACATGCTAAGTCAATGGATGCTGGCACTTTACATAAATATATGATGATGCAGTGCTATATGTAATAAAAATCTGAAGCATGAAATGTGGAAGCAATTCAAGAAAACAGATCTCACATTTTTGCCTTTGTCAGAGTCAGAATCTGACATGCTCTGATTAAAATTCAACATCTGCAGGCATTTAAAATTAAAATATACAGGTATTCATGTTTTCCTCCTTCCAGTGTTTCGTTGCTGCTTTTTTCATCTTAAATATTAAAAACATTACATTATTTTATTTCATATGTCGAACTTCATGTCTCAGTATATTACACATTGCCCTTTCACCCCTGAGCTCTGGTTCAAATCCATCTCTTAGCTAGGGAAATAAAAAACATCTGAAAATATTTAGTAGACTCATCTCAGGCCTAATGGACTACAGTTTACATTAACTTGACAAACACAACAAACAAACAGATTTGCCACAAATTAAAATGTTTTCATGAAAACATTCAGGAATGAACAGTATATAAAGCCCTCTCTGACAGACCTGAAAGCTGTGCCTTTATTTCACAGAGGATTTGATACAAGGACAGAGAAAAATCTGGGCTGCACCTGTCCTACCCAAAACAGGTGAATGAAAAGATCCAGGTCATAGGAATCCTCCTCTGCCATTTTGTGGTGGGGAAAACTGCAGTTTAGAAGGGCTCAGGGGATGGGAGGATTAAGAGAAAACAGTCCTAAACTCAATCGTCAGCTGTATCACATTACTCTTTTGTTCATGCAAAAATTATTTATCGAGGCATGCACTGCACAAAAACACTTTGCTAGGTACTTTTTCATTGGTGCCTTCCAGCAAGTTGGGAAAACAAAGGTAACTTTGGCTTAAAGACAAATCAAAGAAAAAAGCCTGTTATTCTCTTGAGGGCCAACTTTTATGAACAAGTTTATATTTCATGATTTAAAGACAAGGAGACCATAGGCCAGTTAATGTTAAATCTTCACACCCCCCCCCCACTAGTTGATGATCAAGTGCCTTCAGAGGCAAGTGGTGAGCAGGCAGGGATGGGGCTGCTGGGCACTGGAGAAGGCATGCCCTCACACAAAGGCATTCCTACTTTTTAAAATATTAAGTGCCATGTAGTCCAAATAAAATATACATGCAGGCCACCAGTGTGGAATCTCTTCCCTACAGCCCCTCTCGAAGCCCTACATTTGATGACCACAGTCACCATTCTGATGGGTCTAGTCTGTCCCTTCCTCCACCACCCTCTCACCCCTCCCCCGTTGCCTCATCTTCAGAAGCATGGGAAACAATTGCAACTACAAGGGGAACAGGTAATTCAAGTCCCTAAGACAGGAGTTCCCAGTGTATCAAAATCCCTTGGGGAATCTGTGAAAATGTATGTTCCCAGGCCCACTCCCAGAGATACTGATTCTGAGGATTTGGCCTAGGGCCTGGAAATATGCATTTTAAAGGCTTTTCAGGTGATGCTGATGCAGGTCGTTCAAGGGCCACGTTTTGGGGAACACTGTCTATGCTGTAGCATGGACCTGCCTCCTGTTCTCAATGGATTTATCAAAGACCAGCACAGTGGAAACACCCACCCCCGTCACTGTCATTGCTTCCTTTCCACTGCCTTTACGGCAGCAAGGACTAGGATTATCCTTACAGAGGATCTGATACAGATGAGGAGAAAATGGAGCATTTCAGCTGATGGGGGCCATCCCAAGCCTCCCTGAGGGGCCAGCTCACACCCTTGCTCAGCTCCCTTTTGCATGTACTCTACTGGCAGAAGGTCCTTCCTCACAGCCCGCCTGCGGAGTGCAGACCTGAAATGTGGAGCCATTTTTGCTTTTAATTCTCCACTCAACAGCAATAGGAAGCCTCGGGCACCATCCTCGGACAGTAGAGAACCATGTACACGGTGTTAAGGGACACACTGAGAAAGGCCATGGTAAGGGAAATGCCGAATTCAAGTGGGCTCTGAATCAAGATTTTGTAGTAATTCTTCATTGATTTGAATTCCAATTTATGATCGGTTTGAAAGGTCTTCCACAGGTCCTTTCAGCTTCTCAGTAGCCCAACTCAGAGATCCTTTATTCTCATACCTCGTATGTGAAGTTTCTGCTAAGCTTTAAATGGCCTTTTTTTTTTTCCTTGACAAATACTCAAAGACAGAGCTGCACTCAAGCATTCAAATTTGGTAGCATTAACTCCAGTAACATAACTGACATTCCACTTAAGGAAAGAGGGAAAAAAATCATAAAAACCTTCTGCTTCACTTAAAGTTTGACAAGTCCCTTACAGAATCACTGAGATGCTCTCACCAAGCCTTTTCAGTCCTGCCTTCACCACATCTGTCCCTGGAATGTGTTCATAAACATCTTACGGCATAATAAATCCTTCTGTCCTGACACCCAGCCCCCAAACAAGGAATTTGTTGGACAGACGGCATTAATCACTGAATGCTGATCTGGTTCCTGGGCAGATATCTCGGTGATGGGAGAATGGTATGGTTCACTTTGCACTGTCTTCTGCCCTGTCTTCACCATAAGATGCCTTTTAGTCAAGGCTGGTCAGATGAGAAAAAAAATATTCCCCTCTATTTAGGAATTTAATGAGAACCACCCAAATTCAGTTAATGAACTCAACTCAGTCACAGGTGATTATAACTAGACAAGAGTGACAGAGGATGGATTTCTGTAGTGGAGACTGTAATGGGGACAATTGTGGGGTTTTTTCCCCCATCTATTATGCATTATGGTAAGCACTTCAAAAATTGGAAAATCGGTACTTTTCTTACGTTGGGCATTGCTATTTGGGCCGGTCACAATATGCAGAGGCATTTCACCCTCTCTGTGAAGGGTTTTGTTATTAGAAATACCACAAGGGGGGTCAAAGGGACACTCTCTCAAAGAGTAGCTTTCAAGAATAAGATAAAAATAATTTTCATTGATAAAAGTTAACTCACATTTACTTACTTAACTGACAAGCCAACCAACAATCATTTATCAAGGCTCTGTTATAGTCATAGTACTGTACTCTATATTAATAACAGTATAACACAAAATAAGACCTGCCCGTACTTTCCCAAAGTAGAAAATCTGTGTAAACAAGCAAGACTTACTTAAGATGAGGAAACGATTATAACTCTTATGTCCAGCACTGTGTATGTCTGGCCCATAATAGATATTTCATCTTTTTTTATATGCACAATAAATGAATGTTAAATTTTGAGGTACAGATTATAAATTCTATAGATCCAATAAGAGATGGTATTTAAGTGTAAGAGATATTTTTTGAGCTCCTTTTGACCATGGAGCCCAGCTTTCAGGAAGCTCTTCGGGGAACTGTGTCCTACAGAACTCGCTTTGGGAACTCGAGCTCAGACACACTTCATGGGAGACGCAGAATTCCTACTGGGTTTTGCAAGGAGCAAAGAATTAAATGAGTGGAAATGAGGGGGAAATCCAGGCAGGCAGAATAACAGGGGAAAAAAAGGCAGAGGTTAAAATTAACCTAGAACGTGGGGAGGTCAGGGAAGTTTACCTAAGTGGTTATAACTTAAATTGCTAGAGAATTAAACTTGTTTTTTATAATATTCTGTTTGGCCAAATGGCACCTGTTTTAACTGAAATAGTCAGTGAAAGCCTGAGGTAAACTTGTAACAGGATTGTAAGCACTTGGATTTACAGTCTCTTGGAAAACTAGCAATCCATTAGACCATATCCGGGGTCCCGAGCACAGACGACCAAGCCTAATAGTTTCCCAGTTCTATCAGAAGCATCTATAGATACCGTGTGTAGGAGGAGGAGGGTGGCAGAGGAATATGAGGGAAAGGGGGCAAATCTTATACTTTTCTTCGAAGTAAGATATACCAGTACAACATTGGTGGTTCTAGATGTTTTTGTTTCTTCGCTGATTTTTCTACGTCTCATAATACACAACCATTTCTTACATCTCCTTTACTTTTTTTTTTCTTCTAAATGAACCTTTGGGAAAAAATTAAGGTTGTGACAGGATTTTGATAGCTACCCTTTCTGTTCCATCTTGGGTGGGCAATTAATTCATCGTGTCTGAGGAGTGAATCACCTGAATTCTTTATTTCAGTTCCTCTTTTGCAATAAAGGGAGTGAACTCGAAGATGGCCTTTAGAAATCTACTTACCCTTCCTACTAAGAGAGCTACTTTTGATGTTGAGACAGCTCCTGTCAGGTGAAGGAAATCCATATCCACATAAGCCCTCTGCTGAGGACACTACAGCCTGGAGGCAGCCCTTTTCCAGGACTTGTGCCCTTTCTACACAGCACCATCACCACCGCCAATCTCTCTAAATTCCTCTGATGTTTTTACAGGTCTGTCTTTTCTACCAGAATGTGAAATGCTTGATTTAGGGGCCAAATGTTTTTCATCTTTGCTTACTTAATCCTATTTCTGGAGGCAACACCCAGAGGCAGTATGGCATGGTGGTTAAGAACACAGGCTTTGGCCCCGAGTGAGATGGAATCTTGGCTCGGCCAAGTTACAGGTGCTATGGCCCTTGGACAATTGCTCATGCTCTCTCTATGCCTCTGTTTCTTCACTTATAAAAACATGATTAAAATAACAGTTATTCCTTTGTGATAGGATAAACAAGCATGAAGTGCAACACTTAGAACAATGATAAAAAATATTAGGTTATTTTCAGGAACCAACACATACTAGATGTTCAGCAAAAGAATGTCTGTCAGAACTGGGGGTTATATGGGAATAGATTGATTATTAAAATACATATATAGAATCTCTGGGGAAAACAAAGTTAAATAAGACAGTCCATGCCAGTTTGAAAATTACAGTCTAGAAGGAAAATTAAGACATGAACACGAGCAGTTATAATACTAGACAGAAGAGTCTGGTAAATGCTCGGTAAGAAGAAACAAAGTGTAGCAGGAGTTCAGAGGAGAGGAGAGATGATTTCCAACAGAGGGGATCAGTAGAGGTTGCGTGGCTGAGTTGATATCTCTTTCAACAGAACAGAGCTGTGTTTACACAGCATCTGCTCCACCATCTCCCCCAGCCTTCTTCCCCCTGGAGATTAGTAGATTAAAAGGGAAAAATCCTTCTTTACAATACATAGAAATTGAGACTTAGAGAGTCAAATTTGCATCTTGTTTTGGGCTAATAACTTAAATTCCAAGTTATGTTTTTGAACAACAAGGACAGAAGATGGGTATTCCCAAAAGGTTGTCTGCCGTTTTGTGCAACCAGAAAACTTTTTCTGCCAAGCACCAGAGGCATATGCATGAGCGTAACACCAGGAGAGCAGCCAAGGCCCCACTCGGGCTGCTTTTATTGTTTGTCTAAAGTGGACGTTTTTCCAAGCAAACTGCATTGTGTTCCAAAAGGAGATCCATCATACTTGTCTTTGTGGTTACAGAGCAGGAATCAAAATGATGGGCTGAGGGGTGCCTGGGCCAAAGGAAAAGATGCTCCAGATCAGAGGTCCCTCCCTTTGCCTGGTCCTTTTCAAGAACAAGAAAATCTTTGAAATGAAAATGCAGCGACTGACCTTGAAGGAACCCATGCCCAGGGTTTGACATTCAGGAAGTTTTGGACGCTTGGGAAACCCAACCCTGCCACTGGGAACTTCCACCCAAACTACACGGAGGGCAGAACCAGTTTACATTTGTCCAGCGATGTAAAGACTTCTCGAATTCTGGAGTGTTAAGTCACATTTTGAAAATGTGGGTGCTTCTGGGGTATACAGCCCAGATTCCTGACCCCAGCAAATATACGCACTCCTAACTGCATCAAGGTTATTGTTAAGTGTTTTCTGAAAGTTAAAACCATAAATTCCTAGAGATTTGAGCCAAAATACATATCTATCCTTAAAAGTTCATGTGTTTTTTTTTTTTGTGGCTTTTCAAATAGGCCTATATTTGAAATTATGATCCTTGCTTTTCAATGTCTCAACACACTAGACTGGTTTCAAATTACCAAATCTGAGTCAAGTGCAGAATTTTAAGATACTAGCCTAGCACAACTCCCTAAAAAATATATCCAGGGTCTTCGGAGCACCCGAGCCCCATTCGTTCTTCGCCAAAGCCTCATCCTGTCCCACTCCAAGCTCCCTCCCAGAGATTAATCCCAAGCACCATCTCCCCCAGCTGCTCCTGCTACTGTTTCAACAGAGTACTTATCCCACCTCTTTCCTTTTCTTCCCTGCAGTTCTGGAAGGCCACGATGCCTACATTTCCAGAAACATTGATCTCCATTGCTACTCAAGTTGTGAGTTTCCTCCCTTCTCCCTCAAAGGAGACCTGCCTCTGAGTCCTATAGCCTCTCCCTGGCAGCAACTTTTCCAGCTCTGTCTCCTTGGACCTAGAACATATATTCATGTCTACTTGTTAAAAGGCTATATAACTGTATCATCATTATCATCCTCATTTTCATCATCTATCATTTATTGGTGACTATGTGCCAGGCACTGTGCTAAGAACTTTGTGTATTATTCAATAAATCCTCACAATAATAAATATTTCTGACCTTGCAAAGTAACCTTCAGAGCTCACCTGGGATGGGTAGTCTAGTTCTATAGTTTGGTTACTTTGTCCATTCCTCTTTGTTTACCATGATTCACTTTCTGTTTTCACATCACTCTCCTAAAATCATTCCCATAAATATCTGCAGATAAAGTTGATGCCCCCCAAAGGTACCCCCTTATCCCTGCAGATCCTTGGACCATTTCACATTCCAATAACCCACTTCTCCTTGATTACTACCTTGGAAATCCATGCAAAGTTTATTTACAGAGCCCTTTCTTCTATATGACTCTGTTAGGATGTTTACATGCTCCACTAATTTAGTTCTCAGTCCTAAAAGACTATCTCAAGTTTCTCTCCAACCTAAGATGCTATTTTCCAAAGGCTGTATACAAATATCTTTAACATTATGTTTATATCCATGAATTTTAGGAATGCATGTAAATTGTGCATCAAATTTAAGATTCTATGGATATTGCTGCTTAGGAACTATATATTTAGGATTAAAAAAAGATTGATCAAACAAATATTAAATTAATAAGAGTACAGATGGTATGCAGATATGGAAAAAATTATGAAGATGATATTCAAATTATGAAAACTGTTATAAAACATCTTGTTCTGTTGTCAAAAAAGGATATGGCCCCCCCAAATTCCTACTTACCTTTTCCTCTTTCTCTATATTCTCTATATTCTTTTACCTTACCTATTACATTCAGTGATATCCTCTAACTTCTCAGTCCTCCAAAATTATAATTTGAAATAGTCATGCACCTCCCTATTTTTTTCATTCTTTATATCTAGTCTGCCTACAAGTTTTGTCAAACCTTCTGTAGTCTTATTTTTCTTTGTCTCTTTGTTTTTAATCCCAAAACCAAAACCCCAGTCAGTAGGTTATTCAAATAACCTCCTAACCTGTGTTCCAGCAAAAGTTCTTCAAGAACCATTTTAAATCACATGTCCAGTAAAAGCAAAAATTTGTAACAACATACACAACTATTGTTCCCTCCCCCATTTGCTGTGCCTTAGAAATCAGGAGAATGCCTTTTATAGAAAGGCTTAATAGCTAAGGAGTTCAGTTCGCAGAATAAGGCTGTCTCAGGACTTCCGACAGTAAGAGCAGGACAAGTCACATTGCCACTCTTTCCCAAAGGAATACCCTCAGCTAGTTTGCCAACCCCTGCCTCTCTCACACCTGTGATCCATACCTATCTGTGGGGGACCTTTCACCGCCACCTCCTCCTTCACCATTAGTTGTATAAAGCTTAGGCTGACACCTCCTCTTGCCAGTTCCTCCATACCCAACTTTCTACCAAACTTGGTCATCACATCCTGTGGGCTCCTCCTACTCCACTGGCTGTTCACTTTTCAAAAGTGGTTTCCTGGGCTTCCCTGGTGGTGCAGTGGTTAAGAATCCGCCTGCCAATGCAGGGGACACGGGTTCGAGCCCTGGTCTGGGAAGATCCCACGTGCCGCAGAGCAGCTAAGCCTGTGCGCCACAACTACTGAGCCTGCGCTCTAGAGCCAGTGAGCCACAACTACCGAACCCATGTGCCACAGCTACTGAGCCTGCGCTCTAGAGCCAGCGAGCCACAACCACTGAAGCCCACACGCCTAGAGCCCGTGCTCTGCAACAATAGAAGCCACCGCAATGAGAAGCCCGTGCACCACAACGAAGAGTAGTCCCCGCTCGCCGCAACTAGAGAAAGCCCGCGCACAGCAACAAAGACCCAACGCAGCCAAAAATAAATAAATTTATTTATAAAAATAATAAAGTTGTTTCCTTTATCTCATGCTGATTTCTTTAGCTGACGTCATTTCTCCCACAGTTCTCAGATGAGGCTGCTTCTACTTGTAGCCTAGTCTACCTCTCTCCATCTCTGTGTCTAGAGCTTCAGACCATGATTTGGTTCCACAATCACTTAGCAAACTCTCTTATTGAAGTATACCCTAACCACTTATACCATCTCCTTCATTAATTTAAGATTTCCACCCATCTCCCAATAGGTTCTCATCCTCCTAAGTGCTGCTAGCACTTGGCTAAGTTTTCCTCTTCACCTTATTCAAGGCCATTGCCCTTGATGACTTCAGTATCGAGCACCCTGGACTTTTCTCATTCTTCTTAACCCTTCTGTCACTCGACATAGCTGACTCAAACCTCCTTAAATCAAGTCCCTGTTTGCTCACATGGCACTCAAAATACTGCCCTTTCTTCTCTATCTCCTTCTATAGCTCCTCTTTCTTCTCTGTTCCCCAAACTGACACGTCCTCCAAGATCCAGTTCTTGTTTACTTTTTCATTTTCACACTCTAGAAATCTCATCTACTCCTTAACTCTACATGGATAAATCTATAATTCTGACACATTTACAAAGCTTAATGGTCATATTCATCTGCTTAGTGGCCCACTTCCAACCATATGTATTTTTGGCATCTCAACGTGTCATCAAGTCCTCCCTTCCCTCCTGATTTCTCTACTTCTGTTAGTTTTTCAAACATTTTCCCAGTCATACAAGTTTAAAACCTAAGAATCATTACTTTTCCCTCCCTGGCCAAATATACGAATTCCTGTCAGCTGTTTTCTCATTTTACCTTTCAACTAGTCTCTTTTCTTTTATTTGTGTCCTTGTAAGGTGACTATCATTATCTCTATTTTATGGGTACATGTTTGAGGTTAAATATTTCCCAGTGTTACAAATCCGGTAAGTTTTAGAGACAGGGTTAAAATTCAAGTCAGTCTTAGGCCAGAATCTGGGCTTTTGCTCTCATCAAACCACTTCTCTGAAAATAGATAACACTGTTACATAAAATAATATAAAACATGTGCAATTAGAAATAAATGTTTCCAATTTTATAATTTCTTCATCCTCTCTAAAAGCTCATATTAATTAATTGAGCTCTTATTTTAAAAAGTCAATTCATATATACACAAATAAATGACAGAAGCAACTTAGGTTCTGAGGTTGGAGAATATCAACTTTGGAATGAACTGGGTTCCACTTCCCAGTTCCACACACTAGCAGTGTACACTTAGGCAAGTTGCCTAACTTCTCCGTGCCTTGATTTCCTTATCTGTAATAGTAGTGGTCAACTTCTGCAGTTGTGAGTCTTACATGAAATCTAACGTGGACAAAGTTTTTGGTATATCTAAGTGCTCAGAATAGGTGAGGCAACACGAATCATACATTTAACTAGGTTTGAGTGAGTGGGATAAGAAGGTGGGCTGCATCCTTCAGGACTTTCATAGGTGGAAGATGCCTACTGGGCAGGGAAGCACCCTAGAAGATACACCAATGTGGAAAATCCAAGTGCAGAGAACAGGAAATCACCTAAACATTTTAATCAGCAACATCAATAATTGACTCCCACATGTGATATTTGGGTTGGTTTATTCACTGTATAGAGCCAAGCACACAGTTAGGTTTAACAAGCATTCATTAACTATATCCTAAATGCCTTTTGACTAATGAAATGATTAACAGCTGATGTCTGACTACATTCTATGACTTGAGCATCTAATCTCCAAAGTATTTACAAATAAATAAACCTAATACAAATAAACCTAGTTATGCAAGTATGTGAGAGGTATAACCTAATTTCATAATCTAAATACCACTCATATCCATGTCTTCTATCCTTTTCCCTAAACCTCAGGGGAAAGCCTTAGTCTGAATCCTTGACATCCTATGGCATCGTCTCTTTCCAAGTGGGATGACTGTTCTCTACTCTCCAATGAGCTTCGGGTCTTCTCCAGCACTCACCTTCCATCAGCATCACATTCTACTATAATAGCCATCCTTCTTCTTAACTATCATCATAAATCTACTTCCCTTTCTTTTCTGAGCCAATAAATCTTCCCATTTTCTTCTCCGTTAGGCTGAAGTGCCTACCAACCACCAACCCCAATGTATCAGTTTCTTTCTGCTTCTCCCCACAGCCTCTGCTTTGTTTTAGTCAGCCTCCTTGTTAATCCATTTGAACTTTCCCTTAACCATTCAAAAATACTGCCTCCTATGGACCTACTCTACAATAATTTACCCAGTCTCACTTCTCAAATCAAAGACCTAAAAATTCCTCTTCCTCCTCAAAGTCCTCCAGGGTTAAATCCAAAAGGAGATAATGCTTCTCTCTCACTCTAATAACCTACTCAGACATCGATCTACCCAAAACCAGGAACACTTCACTGAGTGATTCATCTAAATATTGGTTTTTTAGATTAGTAGGCTTACCACTGTCTTCTCACATCATTGCTTATTTGTTGCCCTCTACATCTGTCCTGTTCTGAAATTATCTGAGGACACTATAATTTATCTTAGACAGTGAGCATCTAAAGCATCGTTTCTTCACCAGTACCTCCTAACTCTCTGAGGCATGAAATCATCCTCAGAGAGAAACAGTTCTTTCTGCTAATTTTTGAGTAGGGACTTGGGGTGTAGACATGATGGTAGATGCGGCAGGAAGAAGAGGTGGCATAAGGAAAGGTAATACCTGAGTATACTGAATATGCCTGATTATTAGGCAAATTTTCCCCCCAAATATTACCTCTTTAAAAGAGTCACCTTATATGGAATATTTGCCAAGTGTCATACCATGGGGATGCTTTCTCAATTACTTTATTCTGAACAAAAAATACCACTGGATGGAGACTCATTAGGCTGAAACAGGCTTCAATCAGTGCTAGTTTTGGAAGCTTGTAGAAGTCATCTGATATGAGCGTTTTAAAAAGAAAAAAATTACCACAGATTTAGTCATTATTCCTGGATGTTTGACAATTCCACATATTGGCTCTCATGTTAATGAGAGTTTCAAGGTTCACTTAAGTGGTTCTATTGTGGGGACCACAGGGTGATTTTTTTTCAAATTCTAATACTATGCAAATGGGTACATGTGGCTGGGATAAAATTTGCAGTACTGTATTACACACTCAGATTCAAAACATGAAATAAAAATGATGGCAACAAACTCTAGGAAACTGTATTAGGCAATGTGAAAAACAGCTCTACTGATGACAAAGGCTCTGCTACATCTTGGCTGTCTCCGAGGTACATGTGAAGAGTTCAAATAAAAATTATGTCAGATGTGAACTCAAAAAATTGGTTTTAAAATAACACATCTTTATATATGTGATTGCAAGTATATATGGGAAATTAAATTAATAAATCAAATATCGTTAAGTAAACATTTAATTCAATAATATCCATTTCCCTAGTCAAAAGGCTTATTTGGGGATTGCAGCAGGAGAAGAATTGTGTCTCATCATCTACTGAGGCTGGCCTTAATCAGGCGTCATGGGGTGCATGACTGTGTATAATGTGGGTGGAAGTAGAAGATTTGGATGGACAGACAGCTGGCTAAGGGACTGGCTCAGGAAAAAAGAACAGTGATACATTTTCTTACTATTTCACAGCAAGGTCACAAGTGTATCCTGTACTAAGAAAGATTGGGACACTCCAGTCTGAAGGACAAAAACGAATTCACTTTAGCTCACTTTGTTCTATTCCCAGAACTGCGAGTGCTCACTGAGGATTATTCATTGACCATTAGGATGTGCCATGAGGCTGTTTACTGCAGCATCTTTCTAATTTGTTACATAACACGAAAGAATGGAAGCTGAAAAAGACAAAAAGTGGAGAAACGTTCAGCATAAGACAGTCACGTGCGATCCATCTTTAACCCTCTCTGTAAGTTCCCGTAGTTATTTGTTTAGACCCACTGTCAGACTTTTGCTAGCTAAAAGGCCTCCTTTTGTTGAGCGATTTCAATGTATAGTCACATTTTGAACTGTTGCCAGCTAAAATTCTTGCATTAGGCTCCATGGCTGTCTGTTCCACCAAGACAAATAAGAACTGGCCCAACCCCTCATTGGAGCACATTGTTCATGGTGCTGAGCAGTGATTTTCCATATCTGCCTGTCTTTGCGTTCACCCCAGGAGGAAGGGTGAGCCTGGTTTATGGAGTTCTCATTTCTCACAAAGCAGCAACATCTGGAGGGCTGAGCAGTTTGTTGGCAGGTCCAGCCCGAAGGAATTCAGCTATGGTTCCGATTGGCTCTTATCAGTAGGTGTCACTAAAGACAGCTTCAGAGACAGAAAAATAAATAGGCCAATTAAGCAATGCCAAGAACAGACTATTTTATGGCCATCTCTCCTTTTTTTTTATTGCTATTCCAACTGTAGAAGTTTCAAGATTCAAATTATTCTCTGGCTTTTTTTTTTTTTTCCTGTTGCTAATGAACATTTTTCCATTTTCCAAGTGCCTTCCTTCAGAGAGTGGGACATTTAATTAATAAATTTAGTTTTTCGTGCCTGATGTAGTGGATTAGCAAAATGAAAACAGATGAAGGAGATTAACTCTAACACTTTATTGCAGTGAAGCCGCAGCCGCTGTTCTACTGCACACAGGCTGATGGACGCTTCACCAGCTCCTTTCTCTCTGCAACACGAGACATTCGGCACATGGAGAGAGCAGCTCAGCCCACCCCAGCCATGTCTGTGTGTCCCCAAAGGATGCAAGCACGAGAATGCCGGTGTGAGACCACACATTTCTGAGCAGGTCAGGAGGAGAACTCCCAGGCCTCTTTCCTGGAGAGGAGCCAGACTTGTTCACAGTGGCCACCATGCTCACTGGCTTCACTGGTGACTGAGGCTTTCCCGCCTGCAAAGATATAAGCCCAGTGGGGATCTCTAAATCCAAGCAACATCATATATAGAGAGAGAGAACAGTTTTCTGACATTTGCGTTAGCAGATACCTCATATATATTCTTCCATAGTTATCTGAGAAAAACAAGTCCATTCAGATGGATGGATTTTGTTTGCAAAACGGACGGTGAACAATACCAGGGCATGGATCCCAGGGCCAGCACAATGTCTAGCACACGTCAGGTACCCAGGCAATGTTGGTTAAATGAATAAGGTATCTGCTAACTCGGGATATTAGTAAACTGTTCTAGTGGATCTCACATACAATCTTTGCCACCCACTACTTATGCTGAATTTGCATACATTTTGGTGGCTGTGTTCATTCTTTCTGGTTTCAGGAACAGCCCTACATAAGGTAGGTAGGTCCTTAGGTTTGAAGACCAAGCCAGCTGACTTTTAATTCCAAATTACTAACAATTACAAATGTAAAGACAAATAATAGCTAATAATAATAACAGCAGCTGTCACTTATTGAGTACTCTGTGTCAGGCTAAATTCTATATGTTATTTCATGTAATCCCACCATAATCTAATAAGATAGATGTGATTATTATCCCTATTTCACATGAGGAAACTGGGACCTAACCTTGTTAGGTTATTTGCTTAAGGGGACACAGTTAAAAAATTGCACAGCCAGGTTTAAAACAGGTTTGCTTGACTCTAACCTGTTCTCTTAATCAAATACTTTACAGCCCTCTCTTCTAACATGGAATTACTATGAGTAAATCTTAGTAAAGGGAATGGAGTATATACTTGGGAGAGGAGAAAAATGGAGAGTAAAAGAAAATGAGTGAAGGTTAAATCTACACTGTGGGATTTATTACTAGGATGTTGGTGTTTAATATATGCTGGGCAAAAAAAAAAAAAAAAGGTATTGCATGTTTCCATGGCTGGGAATTATTTATATTCACAGCACTGTCATCTAGTCTCCAAGCTCAACAATGAATGACTAGTGGCCCTAATTTTCACCATGAACATTCTTCCCTGGCATCTTTTTGCAATTTTATACTCCCAAGTCCAAGTTACATGATGTCATTTTCATTTATTGGATATAATTACTAAATTATACAGGCCATAAATCCACATTCTTGTAGAATGATCTCCAAGAAAAATGGTTCTGTGAATTGAAAGTAACATACCAGAACTAGAACCCACTGGCCCAGGATGCTCCCGTATCCACAGTTCCTCTGTATAAAACCCTCTGAGACCTATGCAGCAAGAATGTCAAAAGCCAACCCTATACTTCTATTTCAGCTTAAAAGTTTCAACTCTAAAGGAACACATACCCATCTTTAAAAAACCTGACAAAGGTATTACACATTTTAACAGATTTCATTATGTATAAACTATTGGAATACTTCGTTTTTTTAATGGGACTTTTTTCAGAAATATTTCATCCTCTACCAAGCCACAACATATCCATAATAAACATACATACTCCATCAAATTTCAAAGAATATGCTTATCTATTATCACAGCTGAGGAACCGCCTTGTGGGATTTTATATACAATAGACTTATGCTCAGAAAACCAGTTTGGAAGTTAATTCTCCCACCTTGAAAATTCATCCTGATGGCAAGTGAGAGAAGAGCATTTAGTGGGTGGTTATCACCCTTTCTGTCAAGATCAGCAATGTGTTTTATCCAGATGAATCAATATAGGGGAGGATTCAGTAAGAGTGTACCTGTCAGTCATAACACAGCAATTTAGATCAAGCTTTGCTAGGACACTTGATCCTTGAAGATTCATTTACAAAACTCAAATCTACAAATACTGAAGACCTATTATGAATAGGTCTGCTGCAAAGAAGGTAAGAACAAATAACATTTTATTAGCCTTCTTGATTGGCACACAATTAAAATAAAAGGCAAGATGTGTGTCATCAAAGATTTGATTTTGAAGGAATAAAAGATGACCTCCATTAGGAAAATGAGGAAAGGATTTTTTAAAGAGGCCGCATTTGAGATGGGCCCTCTGTTGAGAAGTAAGTGCAATGGAACAACACTGAGGAGGGGTCAAACAGAAACTGCAGATCATATGGGGGATGCAGAGAGTTTAGTAAGAATGTAGCTGGAGACTGGGCTGAAAAAATATTCAGGGACCATTTTATGATGAGTCTTGAAGGCAGGCTGAGGATTTTGTATGTAAATCAGTAGGCAGAGGGGAGGTGCTGAAGTGCGTAGAGGAAAAGTATAGTAAAATCAATCCCAAACTTCAAGATAAATCTGGCAGCAATGTCTAAGATGACATGCCCAGAAAAGAAAGAAGACTGATGGCTGTGGACCTGGTAGTAGTAGCAGCAATACAGATATTGGGGTCTGAAAATTATAAAATTTAGTGAGCCCTGAAAGAAGGAGAAACAGAGGTAGAAAAGGAGGAAACAAAGGATTTGAAATGATGACAGAAAAGATGATGTTTCTCTTATTAGAAATAAGAAACTCAGGAGGAGAGATTGCTTGTCCATGGGTGGAAGTCACAGTTTGATCTGGGACACAGTGAGTTCAGTTGCCACTGGTACAGGCACAGGCATTCTGAATGGGTCTAGAATATGGCCCTGGGGTTGTAAATTTGGGATCCTTCACTCCAGCAATAGTAACAGAATCCACGGAAGTTGGTCGATCACCAGGAAACAGGGTACAGAGATGATAACCTTGTACAGGCAAGTGGGCAAAATGCTAGAGGATGGTGACGGAGTATGGAAGAAAAACACGTAGGTGCTTTAGGGTCACACAGACCTGGATTCAAACACAGAGCCCATCTCTTAATAGCTGTGTGAACTTCAAGAGTATTTTTTGAGAATTAAATGAGATATGTACGTGAAGCAACTAGCACCATGCCTGCTCCAAACTAAGTATCAAAAATATGAGTTAATTCCTAAAAGCATTTCTAGTACCTATGCCTTCTGATTACTTTCTATTATATTTGAAAGTTCATATTTCCAGAAACTCACTTTCCAAAATGATAGGTATACATACTTTAATATCAATAGGAAAGAAATACCTGTTTTGAAAAGCAATTGATAAAAATCAATGATTGTTCAGAAAGGCCTTTACTTAGTGATCAACTATAACCATCTGAAAAGGCATAGCTTCAAATAACTCATGAGGAATGGTAGGGCTCAGGGTTCCACTTCCCAGTAGACCACCCTCTGACATACTTCTCCATATGTGTAACTAAAATAAAATGCGTTTAAATGCATGCATTTAAAATGCATTTTTGGGCAGTTACACAAAAATTATGAATCTACATGAAGCTGCAAAGTTGTCCCAGTCTTCCGTCTCCTCAGTTGCCTGATCTGAACAACAGAGATTATTATTGCTTATCCACTACAAGTTGTAAGTGGTCTGAAACAGTAGGCAAGTAGCTTCTTTAGTCGCTGAGACTTGAAACTCACCTATAAGAGTAATTTGTCCCCGTTAATAAAAACCAGTAATTTATAAGAGGAATTATTATTGTGTTAGAAATCAAGACATTCTCAGATGAAAGAAAACTAAGAGACTCTGTTGCCAGCACACCTAAGCTAACTTAATGACTGAAGAAAGTTCTCTACATGGAAAGGAAATGATAAAAATAGGAACCTTACAACATTAAGAAGGAAGAAAGAACAAAGTAAACAAAAATATGGGTTAAATATAATAAACTTTCCTTTTCTTCTTGAGTTTTCTAAATCGTGTTCAATAATGAGAGCAAAAATTACAACACTGGCTGATGTGGTTCTAAATTTATAAAGAGGAAATACTTAAGGCAATTATATTATAAATAGAGTAGGGTAAAGGGAGGAGATGTTTCTATACTTTACTCAAACTTGTAAAATGTCAACAGCAGTAGGCTTTGACAATAAGTTATGCATATAACTTATAAACTATACAAACTATAGCTTTATAAACCTCAAAACTTTTAGGAAAAAAATAGGAAAAATCTTCAGAACATAGGGCAGGCAAAGCATGCTTACACTTGACATTAAAAGCATAATCTGTGAAAGGAAAAATAGATAAATTGGACCTCATCAAAAGTAAAAACTTTTGCTCTCCTTGAGACCCTATTAAGAGAAGGAAAAGACAAGCTACGAACTGGGAGGAAATATTTGCAAATCACATATCCAACAAAGGATTAATATCTAGAAAATGTAAAGAACTCTCAAAATTCAACAGTAAAAAAAAATCCAATTACAAACTGGGCAAAAGATATTAATAGACAAGGAGAATATACAGATGGCAAATAAGACCAAAAAAAGGTGTTCAACTTCATTAGCCATTAGGGAAATACATATTAAAACCACAATGAGATATCACAGCACATCTATCAGAATCGCTAATAAAAGAAATAGTGACAACATCCAACACAGACAGGCTGTATAACTTAATGTTATTGCTGACGGGAATGGTCAACGGTACAGACACTCTAGAAAACAGTTTGGCCATTTCTTTTCTTACAAAGCTAAACATGCAACTACCATATGACTTGGAAGTTGTACTCCTGAGTATTTATCCCAGAAAAACAAAAAGTTATGTTCACATAAAAACCTGTACACGGGGCTTCCCTGGTGGCTCAGTGGTTAAGAATCTGCCTGCCAATGCAGGGGACATGGGTTCGATCCCTGGCCCGGGAAGATCCCACATGCCCCGGAGCAACTAAGCCCGTGCACCACAACTACTGAGCCTGCGCTCTAGAGCCCGTGCTCTGCAGCAAGAGAAGCCACGACAATGAGAAGCCTGCGCACCGCAGAAGGGTAGCCCCTGCTTGCCTCAACTAGAGAAAGCCCATGTGCAGCAATGAAGACCCAACACAGCCAAAAAAAAAAAAAAAAAAGAAAAAACCTGTACACGAATGTTCATAGCAGCTTTAGTCATAAAAAACTGGAAACAGCCCAGACATCCTTCACTCGGTGAATGTCTAGACAAACTATTGTATATTTGTACCATGGAATATTACTCAGCAATAAAAACAACAGACTACTCATACATCAAATAACTTGGATCAATATCCAGAAAATTATGCTCAGTGAAAAAAAGCTAATCCCCCCAAATTATGTATTGTGTGTCCATTTACATAACATTCTCAAAAGGACAAAATTGGCAGCCCAGCACAGCACAGCGATGGGCTAGGAGCATCCCCACACAGCCCGGCACCCCCCGGTGTCCCCAGGGCCAGATGCTCACTGCAGCCCTTTCTCTGGATGCAAAGCAAAACACAGGCCCCCCTGCCTGTCACACACTCCTCATTTTTCCTGGTGGATAAGGTTGCCTGAAGATCCAGGCAGGGCCTTATGGGCTGCTTGGTTGGAACAATGAAAAGTTTCTGTTGCTCCACATCCTCACCAGCATTTGGTATTATCAGTGTTCTGGACTTCGGTCATTCTTACAGAAGCTTATGGACCAGCCCCTCCTGCCAGGAAGCCTGCACAAACTTCTAGACCAGCCTCACCCACCAGGGGGCAGACACCAGAAGCAAGGAAACTATGATCCTGCAGCCTGCAGAACTGAGTCTGCAAACACAGGTCAGAACCTACCCTGGGACCTGCTAGTCCCTGGCCCTTGGGTGATGAGAGGGGAGTGCACTGCTGGGACACACAGGACATCCCCTACAGAGGGCCACTTCTCCAAGGTTGAGAAACATAACTAAGCTACTACATACCTAAAAATACAAATAGAAATTTAAACAAAGTGAGAAAGCAAAGGAATATGTTCCAGATGAAGGCACAAGATAAAACCCCAGAAGAACTAAGTGAAGTGGAAATGGCCAATCTACCTGAGAAAGACTTGAGTAATGATTGTAAAGATGATCCCAGAGCTTGGGTAAAGAATGGATGCACACAGCAAGAAGTTACAAGAAGTTTTTAGCCAAGAGTTAGAAAACATAAAGAACAACCAGAGTTGAAGAATACAATAACTGAAATGAAAAATACACTAGAAGGAATCAATAGCAGAATATATGAGGCAGAAGAATGAATCAGTGATCTGGAAGACAGAGTGGTGGAAATCACTGCTGCAGAACAGAATAAAAAAAAAAGGATGAAAAGAAATGAAGACTGTTTAAGAGACCTCTGGGACAACATCAAACACACCAACATTCACATTATAAGGGTCACAGAAGAATAAGAGGGAGAGAAAGGGCCTGAGAAATATCTGAAGAGATAATATCTGAAAATTTCTCTAACATGGGAAAGGAAACAGTCACTCATGTCCAGGAAGTGCAGAGAGTACAGCATAAACTCAAGGAGGAACACACCAAGACACAGAGTAATCAAATTGATAAAAATTAAAGACAAAGAGAAAATATTAAAAGCAACAAGGGAAAAACAACAAATAACATACAAAGGAATCCCCATAAGATGATCAGCTGATTTTTCAGCAGAAACTCTGCAGGCCAGAAGGGAGTGGCACAATATATTTAAAGTGATGAAAGGGAAAAACCTTCAACCAAGAATATTGTACCCAGCAAGGCTCTCATTCAGATTTGACAGAGAAATCAAAAGCATTACAGACAAGCAAAAGCTAAGAAAATTCAGCACCCCAAACCAGCTTTACAATAATGCTAAAGGAACTTCTCTAAGTGGAAAAGAAAAGGTCACAACTAGAAACAAGAAAAATTACAAATGGGAAAGCTCACCAGTAAAGGCAAACATAAAGGTAGGAAATCATCCACACACAAATATGGTATCAAAACCAGTAATCATAAGAGGACAAGAGTACAAGTACAGGATATTTGAAATGCATTTGAAATTAAGAGACCAGCAACTCAAAAGAAAAAAATTATAGAAATCAATTCATGGTTGCCAGTAGTTAAGGAGGAAGTTGAGGTGGGAGGATAGTGGGTTATAGCTATAAAAGGGCAAAATGAGGGATTTTCATAATGATGGAAATGTTCTGTATCTTGACTGTATAAATGTCAAAATCTTGGTTATGATATTGTACTATACTTTTGCAAGATGTTTCTATTGGAGAAGCTGGATAAAGTGTACAGGGGATTTCTCTGCATTATTATTTATAACTGACTGTGAATCTACAATTATTTCAAAATAAAAAGTTTAGTTAAAAAAACTAGCCTCAGTTATTCCTCCAGATTTAGATGAGATTCAGTAGAGAATCACTATACATTAATAGGTTATTTGGAAGAGGGGAGAAGGAGAGAGGAAGGAAGGAAAGAAGGGAGGGAGGGAGGGAAGGAAGGAATGGAGGAGGGAGGGAGGGAAGAAGGGAGGGAAGAAGGGCGGGAGGGGAGAGGCAGGAGGAAGGTTGGGACAGGAGAGACAGGAGAGAGAAAAGATAAAAAATAGAAATAGACCTTGCAAAAGATCACCTGGCCATTCCTCAGAATAGTCTGGGGAAAACAGGGGCAGGAAGAACTGCTAAGAGGGTTCTAGAAGATGAAATATGATATCTTTGATAACAGAGGAAACTGCTCCCTTCTCAATAAAAAGCATGAACTTACTCACTGTAAGAATTCCTCTTGGCATGGAGTGCCACAAGAATTCTTCTTGGCATGAAGTCCCTGGAGTGTCCAAGAAAAACTGATGGCCCACGAGGCATAATTTTGCAAATTTAGAAGTTAAAATGAAATCTCCTATCTGTTCCAGCACATGTGTGTCCTTGCAACATGATATTTATGATGTGAATTGGGCTGATTAAATCCATTTTAGGGTTCAGGGATTTGCACAACCTAAATATCCCGGTTCTCAGGGAATGAAGAGCTTCATGTTTCCTTTGCATATTTAGTCTCACTGACATCAATAGGAAGCTGTTAGTGATAAGGAGAACTTGGCACTGGGGGCATGGGGGTGGCGGATTTAGCTGTGCAGTTAAGTGTCAGCTTGAATATGGGACTCCTCAGCCATGATTTCATGAAACCTCTTTACAAGCCCCCACCTGGGACTTTCATGCACAGATGGTATATATGAGAAAGTTTGACAGGAGAGGTTTCCCAAAGTTAGTAAACACAAAAATGAGGTATGCTAAAGATAGGGTAAACCTCCTCATGGAATCTGGGGGAAGGCAACATTCCTGCTAAAGACTAAAAAAGAAATGGTAAATGAACCAGTGAATTAGACTTGATGCTGAAACCTAAGATTAACTCATAACCAAACTTTACAAAGTAAAACACAATAGGAAAAATCATTATCCTCCTGCAAATTCAGTTCTTGCAGACCCTATATCACATAATGGCAAGAACATAGTACTCAAAAACCAAACAAGTCAATTTTAAAAGAAGACAAAGAAAAGTCCATGTTCACTCTGGGCAACTCCAATTGGACAGGTTCTGAATTCTCTACAGACCTAGAAAATCTTTGGGTGAGAAATCTCCAACAAAGCTGGACTTGTCAGACTGCTTACCCTTTATTAATATCAGACTGGAATTACAGAATCAGGCCAAATAATGATGTAAAACCCAAAAGGAGGAATGCTGCTAATTGCCAAATTTGTTATGGAATTATCACATTTTCTGTTTCAGTGCTAAGCTCTGGGAGACCCACTGAATGAAAGCTCTAATGAAACCGTAGATCAGTGTCAGACACAAAGGTTGAGGTAGAAAATATTCAGAAAGCAAGCCTGTAAACTTGGGCATTAGACCCTTCAAAATAGACACCTCAGAGGGGAACAATCAATATAAACATGTTGGGGATAATAATAAACTAATTTCTGCATGTAAACTCGAAGGTGTAATGTATATAGAGATGGCAAAAAAAAAAAATCTGGTTCTTCTCTAAAGATTTAGGCAAGTCTTTTATTAAGATTCATTTCCATCTTGACCTTCAACCTGCCACTGCTTCCTTTCTGCCTTTCATGTTCTCTCACCTTGATGCAAGTCAAAATACTGTCTTGCTATATTGCTGACATTTTATTTTGGGTAACTGTATAGTTTAACTTTGCTCACCACCATGCTTAACATATGGAAGCAATTAATTCATTTTCTTTGCCATCATTAGGATAGGAATCCTAGATACTTTAAATGTAACTTCATCATAGACTTCCCTTAACTAATTACATAATATCTAACCCATTTTCTCGAAAATAAAACTTGCTAGTTAAGAAATAAAGAACAGCATTGCTTAGAATAAACTCTGCATGCCACACTGTAATTTAAACTGTACTGTTATGTATGGTGAAGGACTGAAAGTTTAGAGTTACTCCCCTTGGCAAACATTTTTTTTAAGGATTGCTTAAATAAGCAGTACAGAAACCAGATGTCATTTGGTAAGAGTATCTGAATGACCAAAAATTTGCTGTCTGGGTATTTTTTTCCTTTATAAAAACAAGAAAAATTCTTTGGATTTATATCATATTTAGCAGCTGTGAAACAGTGCAAACATCTGTTTGTACCTATGGGGAGCTGACCCGCGGGGTCCTCATCTCTTAATCACCAAGCATCAAGCCAGTCTCACATGAACAGTTTACTGTTTTCTTTGCCGTTTCCTCCCGCACTTCAAAGTTTTCTTACGCTCATGTTCTATTGGCAGAATGGAGGAACTAATCCATTCATTATAAGACCAGATGATTAGAATTTTTTGAGACATGATCACAGCATTCCCTCCACCCGGCCTGTGCACAGAAACACATGCACATTTGCCTCTAAATTCATTTTGGAGTGTCTACACTTACTCCAAATAATGCAAGATTTATGAGCCTCAAGCAAGATTATAGTAGCACATATACTAGACTGCACCAGGCCTGCAGTCACCATTTGGGGCCACAATCTTTAAAAAGTCATTTTAAAATAACGTGTTCCCTTTTTTATAAGCATAAAAACATTGTATTAGCTCTTAT
This sequence comes from Balaenoptera borealis, assembly GCF_965194805.1. Lineage (NCBI taxonomy): Eukaryota > Metazoa > Chordata > Mammalia > Artiodactyla > Balaenopteridae > Balaenoptera > Balaenoptera borealis. The sequence goes on along the minus strand of NC_138866.1, from coordinate 46,312,294 downwards.
TTGGAGTTTTTCTCTTAGAATATTGCTACATTTTTTTTTAAAAGAGTGATAAGAATAACAACAACAGAAAGAAAAAAAAACAAAAAGCCTTACCCACACTTGCTCACCCAGGGAATATCAGTTTCTAAAGGCCAACATTTTTACTGCACTTTATAAATAGGGAAAGTACGCCGAATTGGAATCGAAGCTTGCCAGGTCAAATCAGCTGCTTTATTTATATATTCTTTTTTTATATATAAAGTCTGCCAAATTAAGCATTCCTACTGCAAAAGAAGTAAGAATCAGCCTCATTTTTATATATTAAAAAGTATTAATTAAAACAGTCTCATTACGATGATTTTCATTACACAAAAGATGTATTCTATATAACAATGTTATTTCCGAGGATTACCCATCATAAAAAAGGCTCTATTTGTAGGGTGGTAATAAATTCTCTGTATCTGACTCTTGATCAATGAATTGCCTCTGGTGGCTGCTATTCCCGTAACAAACCCTCTCTACACTGTGTGCTATTCGCACTGCACTTTGGAAACAAAGACGAGGCCACATTATAACTTTACTCTCACCATGTGGGAATTATACTTTGCTGATTTCTCTTTTGCAAACATTCAAACTGTCCCCACAGGGTGTGGTGGGAGGAGGATGTACCCAACAACTTAAAGCTGTAGGAATATCCATGAACTTCAAGAAAGACCCTAAGGTAAAAACCACATGCACAACACCTCCCTTTATACCCTGCTGGGTTCAAAGCACTTCTTGTAACTCGATGACACACTAAAGAGAGACTAGACCTTGGATTTGTCTCATCTTTATAAGCAGTATGGTCTAAAGTACATATTCTGAATCTGGGATCCATAAAACAGACTAATTCCCAAGGTACCAATAGGTGTTGCTGGGAAAAGAAGGTTCCATGGTCAATTAAATTTGGGAAATACTCATAGAATGCCCCCTTTTTTGGATAAAGGCAAGGCCTATTAGCAAATTAAAGACTTCGAGAACTACTGCCGTAAATGCATCTTATATTGTTATTTGTGAAAATGCTAGGAAAAAATTAAGACATAAAAAGGTATAAAGAACAATATAACAAACCCATGTACTTACCTAGAAGTTTAAGAAAGAAATATTACAAATACAGTGGAAGCCTCTGTGTGTCTTTCCCTCATCATACCCCTTCCATCTCTCAGAAGTAACAAAATTCCAAATGTAGATTATTTCTATGAATTTATTAACATCTTTATTTTATTTCCATATATTCCTAAACAATGAGTAGTTCTGTTTTTTATGTTTTCAGCCTTCTCTAAAAGTGGTATAATATGCTAGGCATTATTTTGCTTATTCTTTTGGGGGAGCTTCATATTATTTTTATGAGACTTTAACATATATAACTCTGATTTGTTTATTTTCACTGTTAAATAATATTTAATTATGAATATATCACAATTTATTCATCTAGCCTCCTGCTGAACATTTAGACCATTTTTCTTTTTTTTTTTTTTTTTGCAATTACAAACAGTATTGGTATTGGTGTACAAGTAGACAGAGTAACAAAATGGAACAAAATAGAGAGGTCAGAAACAGATTCACATATATAGAGAAATTTCACACATGGTGGAAGTAGTTCCTGAAGATCAGTTTTCAAATGGTGCAGGGACAATTATTTACTCACGCAGAAAAAAATTTTAATCCTTACCTCACACCATATTCCCAGTTCCAGATATATTATCAGTTCTAGGTATATTATAGACAAAAATGTAAAAAACAAAAACATTGAATTTCTAGTAGAAAATACATGAGAATATATGAGAATGGGAAGGAATCCCTAAAACCAAATCTCAAAAGATTAAACGATGATAAATTAGTCTACAGTTTAAGTTAAAACTTCTGTTCATCAAAAGATACTGTAACAAAATAAAAAGACAAGGCCCAGAATGAGAAAAGATATTTATAAAACATATAATCAATAAAGAATTAGGATTCAAAATACATGAAAAAAATCTAAATTTTATTTAAACCAGCATTTTTAAAAATCATTTGACCCTTATTTAGAGGAACACATATTGACATCTATTTCAAAAAAAAGATTCCTGGGCACAATTTGGGAAAAATTTATATTTTGACAAAAGCATTAAACTTGGAAAACACCTTAGCTTAGGTCTCTACCCAGCTCTTTACTCCTCAGCAATATGATACTAAATAATTTACTACTCTGGGCCTTGGTGTTTTATCTGTAATGTGGAAATTAGCCCTATCCTTAGTGCACAAAACTAAATAGCATAGAAATCTGGAAACTGAACTAACAGTTACAGCTTGAGTGACCTGTAAATACCTTTCAGTGACCTCTTAGAAATCGTTTAACCTCACCAACAGTGGCAAGAAATACCTTCAGGGGTTGGGTAGAAAAAATCAATTCTGGCAAATCCTATCTGAAAGATTTTCTATTCTTACATAAATGTATCCTTGTGGTACTTATTCTATTTTTCACTACGAAAGACTACCCATTGTAGATAGCAAAATAAAAGGACAAACCACCGCTCAGGTTGGAACTTAACAAGACTATGTCTTAAATGTTGGCTATTTAACTATTTCCTGACATCTACATGTAGGCCACATACATATGGCCACAAGAAAAATCTCATGAGAAATAAGTTGCAAGAGAGTTTGAAACATACAAAAAGGAAGTAAAAACTTTTTACCAATATTTGCAAATCCAAAGTACTCCCAATCAACTGAGGAAAAATCATTTCAAATGAGAGACTAACCTAATACAGTTTTATTCTTGATGATTAACCCCATCAACCATGGAGGTGCCATTCTTAACTGGGATTTGCACAGAGCTGTTCCTTTGTTCTGTCTTCAAAAAAGAGATTACAAATGCTTATGTGGAGAACCATTTGTGTGTAAAACACAAGAGCAGAATCTTCCTTTCTATATTGTTCTTTTTTAAAATGGAAAGCTATATTTTGTGATACCATAGTAGAAAAGGAAATATAAAGAAACTGCTTGTAGTTCAGATATTAGGACGAATTAAAGAATTACAGTAAGAAACAAGCTTATTATAAGTAGTTGGCTTATGTTAAGTTCTATAAATTAACTTTGCAATTTCAATTTTCAACAATATCACAGACTAGAAATCTGAGAAGATGTTTTGGTTTTTAAAAAACGGTGAATAAAATACAATAAACATTTCATCAGGAAAAAAGTAAAGAAGCTGCAACGGTTAAAATAAAATAGGAATTCTCTGAGCTTAGCTAGCACTAATAACTTTAATTCTAAGGGTATCTGCTGAAACTTGACCTTCCATTTTGATGACTTTTGGGAGATAATTCCCCACAGGTCTCTCTCGTTTCTACATGTGTTGTGAGAAAGGCACTAGCTGTTCTTTGTTCTAAACTATCTTTTCAAGAATGTTTGTTTACTGAGCAGCCTTGTAAGATAGAGATAGTGTCTCTCTGCAGAGCAAAGAAACAGGCATGATTAAATGCCTGTTATAAAAAAATTGGGCTCCCTAACCTCAGAGTTCCTGTCTAATAATACAACCCACTGCAGTATAGATGTCATCTGACACCTCTTCATGTCACCCTGTGAAAACTGAGGCTTAGGGAACTAATGCAAAATGTTGATACTCTGGTTACTCCTATTGCTGTTAAATATATATATTTTTTCTTCATCTTTGATTCAAGAGTCTCAAGTCTTATACCAGAATCCATGAAACTTGATTGCTTGAAAGTAGGATAAAAGCAGGATAAACATCTCAGGCCCTTCATCATTCTTAACAAAGGCTATGTGGGAAAAAAACACACACAAAAAGCCTAGGGGGCATTGATATGGAAAGGCTGAGGCTCCAAAGGACTACAATCTATGGGTTTATTTCTATAAACCCATGGTGTAGAAGGGATAGCAAGGAAACAAGATATTGGGTAAAGAGGGAGAATCACCCATAAGAAATCATAACCATAAGGTCTCCCTCACATGGGTTTCCAGACTAATTTTACCTACTTATGTGGTGTTAAAAAAAAAAAACAAAAACAAAACAAAAACCTTAAATGGAGAATTTAATTCTACTGGGCATATACCTTGAGAAAACCGTAATTCAAAAAGAGTCATGTACCACAATGTTCATTGCAGCTCTATTTACAACAGCCAGGACATGGAAGCAACCTAAGTGTCCATCGACAGATGAATGGATAAAGAAGATGTGGCACATATATACAATGGAATATTACTCAGCCATAAAAAAGAAATGAAATTGAGTTATTTGTACTGAGGTGGATGGACCTAGAGTCTATCATACAGAGTGAAGTAAGTCAGAAAGAGAAAAACAAATACCGTATGCTAACACATATCTATGGAATCTAAAAAAAGAAAAAAAAATGGTTCTGAAGAACCTAGGGTCAGGACAGGAATAAAGACACAGACATAGAGAATGGACTGGAGGACACGGGGAGGGGGAAGGGTAAGCTGGGACGAAGTGAGAGAGTGGCATGGACATATATACACTACCAAATGGAAAATAGATAGCTAGCGGGAAGCAGCCGCATAGCACAGGGAGATCAGCTCAGTGCTTTGTGACCACCTAGAGGGGTGGGATAGGGAGGGTGGGAGGGAGACACAAGAGGGAGGAGATATGGGGATATATGTATATGTATAGCTGATTCACTTTGTTATAAAGCAGAAACTAACACACCATTGTAAAGCAATTATACTCCAATAAAGATGTTAAAAAAAAAAAAGAAAAAAGAAAATCACACATCAGTGATAACCCAAATGTGACTAGCAGAAATCATCAAAAATCAATCTCAATCCAGGCTTGACAGAATCCCCAAGGTTTCAAAAACATAAAACACACAAGGAAACAGAGCACCATGAGAAAGAACAAGTAGATGCAACAGCCAGCAAAATCAGACCCACAAAGATACAGTAATCATCACAAAATAGTAAATAACTTTAATATGTTTAAATAAATAAAAGAGTGGCTTTAAAATGTGAGTAGAATGAAGAAATATTTTTAAAAATTTAAGAGCATGTGAAAAAGAACCAAATGGACAGAATAGAAATTTAAAAACCAGAAGTAAAAACTCTATTCAAAGGTGAAACAGCATATTATACAACACTGGAGATAATTACTAAATTGGAAGATAAATATAAAGAAATATGAAAATGAGAGGCCAAGAGAAGGAAAATGTAAAAGAAAATTCAAGGGAAAATGGAGGATAACATGAGAAAACCTAATTTCCAGAAAGATAACAGAGAATAGGGAAGAAACAACTTTTAAAGAAGTAAACGCTGAGAATTTCCCAAAACTGTTGAACGTTACCAATTCTTGGGTTCAAAAAGCCCAATAAATCACAAGCAAGAAAAATAAAAAGAAATATATTTCTAGACACATTATAGCAATACTTAATAGAAAAGACCAAAAAAATTTCTTCAAATGAGCCAGACAGAAAAGACATGTTATCTAAAAGTGAATAACAATTAAATCAATAGCTCTTTCTTCTCAGTAGCCACAACGTCACCAAACTGGAATGATTTATCCAGTGTGCTAAAAGAAAATAAGTCTCATCTAGAATTTTATACCCAATAAATTATCTTTTTAGACCAACAAAAAAAGACTTTTCTCAGATTTACCAAAAACAGATTTGTTACCTTTTGTCATACAGACTTCACTAAAGAAAATTCTGAATTATTCTTACAGGCAGAAAGAAAATGATGGTAGGTGTGAGCTATGACAGAATGTTGAGAAGAGATATTGTTAAATAAGTGGGCATATCTAAATCAGTGGTTCTTAACCAAGAGCAATCCAGCCTGCCCCCAGAGGATATTTAACAATGTTTGAAGACATTTTTGTCTGAGACAACTAGGGGAGGTATGATGCTACTGGCATCTAGTGTATAGAAACCAGGGATGCTGCTAAACATCCTAAAATGTACAGGACAGCCCCTTACAATACAGATTTATCTGGCCCAAAATGTCAATAGTGCTGAGGTTAAGAAATGGTGATCTAAATTACCACTATGTACAGCAGTAATAAAAATTTATTTGTCAGGTTAGAACTAAAATATGCTGCCAAAACAGAGTATAAATAGGGAGGCTGGTGGTTAAAGTGTTCTAAGGTCTTTGTAAAATTTGGGTGGAGGAAACTGAGTAACTGTAGGCTTTGACAAGTTAGGTGACCATATTAAAATATTAAAGGTGACTAGTAAATATATACACTTTAGAAGTTAAGTTCTCTAACCTAGTAGGAGGAGGATATGGAATGGAAACAAAGAAAAAAACAATACAGAGGAAGCATGAAAAGAGAGAAAACTAAAAGGGCAGAAAAAAGAGTAGGGAATATAACAGAAATAAATACAAATACCTCAGTAATTATATGACTATAAATAGACTAAAACTCTCCAGTTCAGAGAAAAAGCTTGTCAGTCTAGATAAAATAAGAATTCCAGCTAAATACTGTTTATAAGACATACTTATAAGCATTAGGACACAGGAGTGTTTAGAGTTAAAGGATGGAAGAAAATATACAAGGCAGACACTTGTAAATCTTCCCAAAAGAGATTTCTATAGCTATTGATATTAGACAAAATAGACTTAAGGCAAAAAGCATCACTAAAGATTAAAAAGTAACTGAATAATAATTAAAAGTTAAACACAATATCAAATTACCAATGGCATTTTTCATAGAACTAGAACAAAAATATCTTAAAATTTATATGGAGACACAAAAGATCCCAAATAGCCAAAGCAATCTTGAGAAAGAAAAACAAAGCTGGAGGAATCAGGCTCTCTGACTACAGACTATACTACAAAGCTGCAGTGCTCAAAAAAGTATGGTACTGGCACAAAAACAGAAATACAGATCAATGGAACAGGATAGAAAGCCCAGAAATAAACCCATGAACCTATGGTTAATTAATCTATGACAAAGGAGGCAAGACTATACAATGAGGAAAGACAGTCTCTTCAATAAATGGTGCTGAGAAAACTGGACAGCTACATGTAAAAAAATGAAATTAGAACATTCTTTAACATCATACACAAAAATAAACTCAAAATGGATTAAAGACCTAAATGTAAGGCCAGATACTATAAAATTCTTACAGGAAAACCTAGGCAGAACACTCTTTGACATAAATCGCAGCAATTATCTTTTCCGAGCTGTCTCCTAGAAAATGGAAATAAAAACAAAAATAAACAAATGAGACCTAATTAAACTCAAAAGCTTTTGCACAGCAAAGGAAACCATAGACAAAACGAAAAGACAACCCACAGAATGGAAGAAAATATTTGCAAACAATGTGACTGCCAAGGAATTAGCCTCCAAAATTTACAAACAGTTCATGTGGCTCAATATCAAAAAAACAAACAACCCAATCAAAAAATGGGCAGAAGAACTAAAGAGACATTTCTCCAAAGAAGACATACAAATGGGCAAGAGGCACATGAAAAGATGCTCAACATTGTTAATTATTAGAGAAATGCAAATCAAAACCACAATGAGATATGACCTCACACCAATCAGAATGGCCATCATTAAAAAAATCTACAAACAATAAATGCTGGAGAGGGTGTAGAGAAAAGGGAATCCTCCTACACTGTTGGTGGGAATGTAAATTGGTACAGCCAGTATGAGGAACAGTATGGAGGTTCCTTAAGAAACTAAAAATAGAGCTACTATATGATCCAGCAATCCCACTCCTGGGCATATTATATCTGGAGAAAAACATGGTTCAAAAAGATACATGCACTCCCAATGTTCACTGCAGCACAGTTTACAATAGCCAAGACATTGAAGCAACCTAAATGTCCATCAACAGAGGAGTGGATAAAGAAGATGTGGCACATATATACAATGGAATATTACTCAGCCATTAAAAAAATGAAATAATGCCATTTGCAGCAACTTGTATGGACCTGGAGATTATCAAAGTAAGGGAAGAAGTCAGAGAAAGACAAATACCATATCATATGGTATCACTTATATGCGGAATCTAAAAAAAAAAGATACAAATGAACTTATTTATAAAACAGAAACAGACTTAGAGAACGAACTTATGGTTAACAGGGGGAAGGGTGGGGGGAGGGATAGACTGGGAGTTTGGGATTGACACGTACACACTGCTATATTTAAAATGGATAACCAACAAGGACCTATTGTATAGCACAGGGAACACTGCTCAATATTCTGTAATAACCTAAATGGGAAAAAACTTTGAAAAAGAATAGATACATGTATATATATAACTGAATCACTTTGCTGTACACTTGAAACTAGCACAATATTGTTAATCAACTATGCTCCAATATAAAATAAAATTTTTTTAAAAAGAAATTAATTATAAACTGGATTGTACCTACTAATACAGCCTTAAAAATATTTTTTTAAATAGGTAAAACTACAAGGAAATTTAATAAATCCATCATTACAATAGACAATTACCCTCTCGTAATTGATACATGACACAGAAACTAAATCAGTAAAGATTTGAAACCATCTTTCATAGAATAATGTTCCCAAATTTTGGAGAATGAATTGACTTTCATGCACATTTGAACTATTTTTAAAAAATTAATCACAAGCTGCTGCAAGCCTCTACAAATCATTAAAGGACTGGCATTATAAAACCTCTCACACTTCCCACAATGAAAACAATGTTAGGAAGAGGTATGAAAAGATAGCTAACAAAACTCCATACATTTGGAAATTTTAAAACATTTCTAAATAATTCTTGGAACAAAGATACAAAACACAACGGAAATTAGAAAACTAAATGCTAAAAAATATGGGACAAAGATAAAGTGGTACCTAGAGGAAAATGTATTGCCTTAAATGATGTATAGAGAAAAGAAGACTAAAAATTAAGAAGTTAAAAAAAAAATACTGTAAACCCAAAGAAAGCAAAGAAAAGACTACAAAGACAGGGACAGAAATTAATGAAATAGAAAACAAATACATGATAGAGAGAATTAACAAAGTTGAGAGTTGGTCCTTTAAAAAAAAAAAACTCATGAAACTGACAATATCTTGGCAAGATTGATCAAGAAAAAAGAAGTCTAAATAAACAATATTAGAAATGAAAATGGGGAAACTGTAGATAATTCAGGAAAATGATAGCAAGAGAAATGAAGAACTTTATGCCAAAAAAATTGAAAACCAATAAAATGGATAAGTTACTAAGGAAATGCAAACCACCGAAACCAACCCATGAGGAAATAGAAAAATGGATAATACTATAAAAATTGAAGAAATTCAATTAGTAGATAAATATCCTCCCAAAATGAAAACAGCAGGCTTTTTACAGGAAACTTTACAGGAAAGCTTTTTCCAGCATTCAAAGAGCAGATCATTATAAACACAGACAAATTCTTTTAAGAGTGACAAAAGAGGAAAATCTCGCCAACTCATTATATGAGCTATGCCTCATTATATTAGCTATGCTTGTGATGACAAAATAAATAAGGAAAGTATAAAAAAGGAATATCACAGGCTAATCTCAGTAATACACAAAAATACAAAAATGCTAGGTAAAATATTAGCATCCAAATGTGGCAATGTATAAAAAAATATATCTCATAACTAAGTAGGGTTTATTCCAGACATGAAAAATGAGTTCAATATTAGAAATGTATTAATATAATTTACCACATTAACCGCTTAGAAGAGGAAAAACATATGATCAACTCAATAGATGCAGAAAATTTATTTGATATAATTTAGCATAGGTTTTCATAATCAAAAAAAAAAAAAAAAAACAGGAATAGAATAAAATGCCCTTAAACTGATAAAGGACATCTGCAACATACTACATACTTAATGGCAAATATTAAATCTTCCAAAACCAATACAAATATACCCACTCTCACCTCATCAACTCAGCAATGCAGTGAAAAACCTAGACAGTGCAACATGACAAGAAAAAAGAAATAAAGGAATAGGATTAGAAAGAAAAAAAAGACTGGTATTATCTTTAGATGATATGATAGTCTACCTGGAAAACTCCAAAAAAAAAGTCCATATAAATTATTAAAATTAATAAGAAAATTTAGTAGGTTTTCTAGATATGAAATCAAAATCAATTGTATTTCTAGATACCAGTAACAAATTGAGAAAAAAATATATAATTTTCTAAAATGTTATTTACTACAGCAACAAAAATGATAAATTCTGCCTAGGAATAAATCTACCAAATTATATTCAAGAACTTTATGGAGGAAACCATAAAATGTTTTAAAATACATTAAATGAATTCTATATAAGTTAAAGGCATATTACTTTCATGATGTGAAATAGGAACTTCTAGCAACAGTTCTGCTCTCTCTTCTTCCCCCATGCAAGCACACCTCAGCAGATCTCAGTCATAGTCTAGAGGGAGAGGAAGCCATAGACAGAATGGTTTCCTCTACTTTTTTGAGAGAGCAGAAGTGTTGGGAGAAGTTCCCACTTCATGGGCTAAGGAACTCAGTGGGGAAAAACATTTCCTCCTGCTGATAAAATTCTAATTGACCCACTTAGAACTTTATTTTTTTTCTCCCTACCATGGTTCATCTCCTAAATTTACCTGGCCGCTCAAAGTGCAGGTCACAGACCAGCAGCATCAGCACCACCTTAAATCTTGTTAGAAATACAAAATTCTAGGCCTACCCCAGAATCCTAGACCTAGTGGATCAGAATATTTTAATCAGATCCCTTGGTGAGTTCTATGCGTATTGAAGTTTGAGAAGCATTCTCTAGAAGATAGATCAGGACAGTCTACTTGGCATTATGCTACTCTCCCAATCCCTCTCATCCGTGAGAATCCTCAAGGCCTGCATTGTCCAATACAGAAGCCACTAGCCAACTGTAGCTATTAAAACATTTGAGATGTGCTGTCAGTGTAAAACACACAATAAGGGAGTTCTCTGGCGGTCCAGTGGTTAGGACTCCAGGCTTTCACTGCCATGGGCCTGGGTTCAATCCCTGGTTGGAGAACTAAGATCCCTCAAGCTGCCGCACGGTGTGGCCAAAAATAAATAAATAAATAACACAAACACACAATAGATTTCAGACTTAATACACAAAAGCAAATGTAAAATATATTATCTTTCATATTAATTACATATTGAAATGATAATATTTTAGAGATACTGGGTTAAATAAAAACGTTATTAAAATTGTTTCTTCTTACTTTTATGATGGGTACCAGAAATTTTTAATTAACACATGTGGCTTGCATTTGTGGCTCACATCATACATTTTACTGGCCAGCACTGCTCTAGACCCTGTCTTCTGCCTCCCCAGTTGAAATGATATGCCTCATACATTCATCTTCATGCTAATTAGCTCCCTGGCTGCAATTTCATGATATTCACTTTGATATAATTAATCATTCTCTGGTGAGAAGCCTTGTGTTCCTGGCCAACTCCATCAGATTGCTAATACTCTGGTAAGATGTATGCTTTTTTTTTTTTTTTCTGAGAGGTTTAGCTTTTATTGTGATTTGGAAAGGGCTCATAAACAGGAGAAAAGGGATCAGTGCTCTGGTTCAGCCTACGTACTTAACATTCTCTATGACCTTGCCACATCACTGCATCTCTTCTTCCAACCCCTTTATCTGAAAAGTGAGAGGTTTGAACAAGATAATTTGTAATATTCTGGAAATCCCTAACAGAGACAATAATGTTTTACTATCAACTGTCTATTATGCACACTTATTGTCACTCCAGTTAGATTGTAGTTTCCTTGAAAACAGGCATTTTTTTCTTATTTTTATTTAGTTAGCTATTTTCAGCTTATTAGGGTATAATCGACAAACAGAATTTTAAGATATTTAAAGTATACCATGATGATTTGATATACATATACATTGCGAAAGGAGTCCCCCCAGATTAACACATCCATCACCTCACATATTCACTTTTTTTTAGTGAGAACATTTAAGTTCTACTCTCTTAGCAAATTTTAATAATTTCAATTATATAATACAATGTTTTCAACTATAGTCACCATGCTATACGTTAGGCATTTTATCTTATAATTTCATTTCTAACTCCTGGTGTTATTACTGGACTTTGGGGATCTCAACAATTATCTCTGATGGGGACTTCGATGCCAAAGGACAAACCATTTATTCTAGTAGATCCAAGCTTTAGAAAAAGCCTGAGCTCCTGTGAAGAAATAGAAGTAGAGACATAATTGATAAGCAGTTGCGTTTTGAGGTAAATGCTGCCTGCATATTTGTGTGCACACATTTGTTTGTAAAAGTTTGGTCATCTGACTGGAACCCGAGGAATCCTGGTTAAACATTTCTTTATGCAAAACAAAGAATGTTGAGTAGTTAAATATTTTACCTCTAAAGCTAAAATGGGGTTATTTTTTTTTCCTTCCCTCTGAATGTTTAAGGTGGAAAACCAAATGTAAATATTCAAAAGATTTTGTCATGAAAATCTCATCACCTATGAAAGAACAGTGGTAACCAACACCTCTGAATGGTTGATTAATTCAATAAACATGTATTACACATCTTCTTCTATATTTGAATGAGTCAGCATTCTTTGCTGAGTGTGTATGAAGAGATCTTGGGTAATACAGAGACAATGGAAGACCAGTCAGTCTCTTTTCTTAAGCACCTTACAACCTCCTTGAGGGAAATGGAACATACAAATTGAAGAGGACTAAATGGAAATTTACGCAGTAGAAAAGTAATAAACATTGAGCTCCTGTTATATGCTTAGTGCACACCAGATACTCATATGAACAGGGCAAATACACGCACACTCAACGTAAATTCAAGTGCTAGTGGCTCAAAGGGGATCAGATTAGCTTGGGTACTCAAAGGGTTAAGGAATTGTCGGGAAAAGCAGGAAGCCAGGAGAGGGCAACCGTGTGCCTGGCCGAAGGGCAGATGCCAGAACCTTCAGGTAGCATTGTAGCTCCCTCCTTCCACTAGAGAAGCTAGGAGAGGTGAGAAACCACAGGAAGGGATTTCAGTCATCTTAAGTCCACCTGCAAACTTGTGGTTTGTGGACCACTTGTGGGAGAATCACCTGGAGATCTTGTTATAAATGCATATTTCTCTGACCTACTCCAGAGCCATCACTTCAGAACCTTTGAGGGTGAGCTTCAGAAATGTGCACTTTGAATATGCTGCAGGGGAGTCTCATGCATGATGAAATTTCTGAACCACTCATTGGGTGAGAACAAGGGTGTCAGATTGATTCTGACCTGAGTTCCAGGGCTGTCTCCGCAGCTTTGTGATGTTGCCCCCTTCTTCTGCACAACCTCTCTAAGTCTCAGTTTCCCTATCTGTCAAATGAAAACAATAAATAACTACTTATGGTCTTGTTGTGAGGCTCAAATAATTAACAATCTACAATGCTCAGGCATATAGTGAACACTCAATAAATACAATGGAAGTTATAATAAACTCGTGAAGAATTCACCTATAGCCAATGATAATATAGTATATAGCTAAAATTTTTTTAAAAGAGTAAATCTCATGATAAGTGTTCTTTCCACAAGAAAAGAAGAGAAAAGAAAAGAAAAGAAATTCACCAGATGTGAACAGGTGAAGGAGAAGCAATGAAGAAATGAGAGAGGGAAATCCAAAAAGAGCAGAGTAAGAGATCCAAGCAGGAAGCTGGGCCTCTGAGGATGTGTTTCCAGGGATAACCTCCAATAACCTCCACTTACTGACGACTGCCTATGTGCCAGGCCACTCCACTTTCACATTAACTCAAAAGACCCTTATGATCATGCTATGAAGCAGGAATTTAGTAGGACCTTAAATGAATGTCAGCAAGGTTATGGGTCCCAGGCAAAGCCACACAGCTAGTAAGTCACGTGACATACATCAGGTGACAAATTTTGTGATAGTCACACTGGCAGAATCCAACCTGTGAGGTACCCAGCATGCTCTCCATAGACAGAAATGAGCCAGGACAGTATCAGGCATGCCCTGGAGTGAAGCAAAATTCTGAGACCAAAGGGTGCACACTGATATCAGGGCTCAGGAATATGGGATCAGCAATGGAGTCCTCTCACCTATTCTGCTAAAAACTTTTCTTATTGCCCCAAACTATTATTAGTAACCATAGAGGTAAAGAAATAGCAGATATTCATTTCTTGACAAATTTGTATAAACAGGGAAATCTAAATCATTGGTTCTGTTACTCTACAGTTATGATTTGTTATTAGTGTTAAATGAAAACACCATACATATTCTACAGTATTCTTGACAGAGGTGGGTCGGGTTCAAAATCCAACTACAGAAACCAGAGCTCTGAAAGGATCACATTCTGCTCGGGAAGGAGTTCATAATGGATACCTGTGTGTGTGTGCGGCCAGCATCCATTCCCTCTTGTGTACGAGCACCCTGATTTTCATTTGGGTACCACTTGTCCCCACCTAAATCCTTGTGTTTCTGATAGGGTTGACCCCCATTCCCAGGTTCCAAGAATGGACACACAACCCAGGCTTGCCCAGTTATTATACACTTCATGTCTCTCCGGTGACAATCATTGGCTCAGGGAAGGCAAGTGTTCTGAATTGGTCCAATCAAGAGCTAATCTGAGAGTTTGCATTGGAATATCAGAAAAGAAAAGGTCTACTACTGGGATCAGATTTGCAAGGAATTAGCTAAATTTTCCAGGGCACACCTCGTGGAGGAAGTTGACTGCATTACTTACACCTCCGGATCCTGCCATGCCAAAATTTCCACCTCTACTCTTTTTAGGTATGTGAGCCAATGATTCCTTTCTGTTTTTTTTGCCTAAGCCTGTTTAAATTAGGATTTTCATTACTTCAGAAAAAAGTCCTAATTAACTGAGAGCTACACGTAATTCAAAGGCCATCGATCTTATCTCCAGCTTACACTTAAGCATGAACTGATTTTGTGAGCATAGCACCTGAATAGTAAGAGAATTGGGATGAGGGAAGGAAGACTGGTCCTTCCTTAATCCATGGGCAGGACTAATGATCTTAGGGAAAGAGCTTAAACAGCAACAACAACAACTAAGTGAAGCTAGGAACAATATAGGAGAAAATCGAACTGGCACATGCATCCCCGCTCTCTGAAAAAATAGTGAAAAAAATTTAAATATGAGAACAGAGGCTTATTCTCTAAACTAAGTTGTGGGAGAGGGAGGGGCTACATTTTTAAAAGAGACAAGGAGACTAGAACGGGAATGGAAAAGGACAAAGCATTTCAATGTAGGACATATTGGGGATAATTTTAAACAGGAAGAGGCATTAAAAATCTAGGATTTTTGCCTCAATATTCAAATTAGCAAGTTAATTCAGTCTGTTATTTGGTGGACAAACTTAGAAAATATCTGAAATTATTATTACCAGCAAACATCCCATTTTCACGTGTTAGGAAAGTTGGGAAAATAGCCAGCACAAAATTCATAATGCTTGAATGCATTCATAATCAAGACCCCATGCTGACAAAAGCATAAACAATTTAAGCATATAATTCCATTTTAATACAAAAAAATTAACCTCCTAAATAATCTCAAGCAAAGAAATAGTCTCTGTCCCCATAAATGGATTTTATAATTCTACCTGATGCAGTAGTACCTGCTTTTAATTTTCTTTGTGGGAAGCAATTAATAGTTTATATAATTCCATGCATTTCTGCAGGTGTCACACAATCAAATAAAAACAGATTGAATATGGGAAGAGTGAGAGGAGTGAGCCATTTATTTGGTTATTGCTTTCCAAACAGGAGTCTGACTCAAGGCCTAATTGTAGCTGTATGACATGAAATGACTTATTTAGATCTCAAGGACAAGGACTTAACTACAACAGAAGATACAAAGGAAAAAATGTTGAAATGAAAGAGGCAATATAAATAAAGAACTCAGATAACTAGGAATGGCAAATGGAAAAACACATTAGCACAGTGGTGAAATTTCATCATATCTCATTCAAATCCTTAAACTCCAGATATATTTGCTTTATAAACTTAGGAGTGACTTTAATTTTATTTATTTATTTATTTATTTATTTATGGCTGCACACGGGCTTTCTCTAGTTGTGGTGAGCGGGGGCTACTCTTCATTACGGTGTGAGGGCTTCTCATTGAGGTGGCTTCTCTTGTTGTGGAGCACAGGCTCTAGGCACGCAGGCTTCAGTATTGTAGTACGCGGGCTCAGTAGTTGTGGTGCACAGGCTTAGTTGCTCTGCGGCATGTGGGATCTTCCCGGACCAGGGCTCGAACTCGTGTCCCCTGCATTGGCAGGCGGATTCTTAACCACTGCGCCACCAGGGAAGTCCCAGGAGTGACTTTAAGACACAGCAGAGTTCATGTATAATCATTCTAAGTGACTGTATTAACTACTGCAGTGTTATTTTATGCAAAGTAAGAACTGGGCATCAGTATGGAGTTTCCCACTGGTTAATATAGGGATAGACCACATGCGTTTTCTTCTCTGGTCATTGCTTCCAGTGTATTTTGTCTGTGCCCCTTAGAGCCCTGTACATACTGTCTTATGGTGAGTTGTTTACATGGCCAATGCTTCCCTGGACTGTAAACCCTTCCAGAGCTGACACTACCTCTTGTTCATTACCATTCATGCTGCTCTAGTACAATGCTAAACCAAAAGGAGACTTGGCAAGAGCAAACTAATGTTTTCCTTTTAATTCATAATAAAGTTTGGTATTTTTGCCAATGAATTAAGGCAAGAATTTTAAAACTAGTTTAGTAATGAAGTTTTGGTACACTGACATTAGGAATATACCTGTAAACCCTTTTTATACAATTATTAAAATCCAAGACGAGAGGAGGATTCTCTTCAAAAATGAATAAAACCAGGATTAGATAAAGAAATTTTGATATTATATATGGATTTGTTAGGTTGTTATATTGTATCATTTTTAAATAATATATGTGCATTTTGCTTTATTTTATATATGCTTTTTTTAATGGTAATTAGTCATTGTAGTATTTTAATACTACTTTACTCTTATTATTATAGTATTTAGTACTATCTAAACAGTAGCAGTATTTTAATTTTAAAAAAATTAATAGAACAAATAAGTGAAAGGGTATTGTGATTTCAGTACATCTGGTCGCAAGCAAATCCATGGAAAACCAGGGGGCTTTAAAGCCAACTACTGCAACACATAGAGAAGTTTACCTTAATTGGGAGCATAAACAAAAACAACATCCTCCTTACATCTGCTGGTGTAAAACAGACCAAAAAAAGCGATGAAGAAGCATCAGTTGCAGCCTACGCGACAGGTACATCTGCATCTTCAATCCCAACCTCAAGCCTACGCTTCAGGCTTTACATCCAACTGATCCGAGACATCCCACTTGGATGCTCCATGATAAACTGACTCCATCACCCTTCCAAAGGGTACCAGACTCAGGAGCCAGACTGCCTGAGTTCAATCAGCAAGCTGCCTCACCTCCATGTGCCTTGGCTTTGCCATCTGAAAAATGTGATTAATAAAAAGCTCTACCTCACAGAACTGACGTGAGGATTAAAATAGTGTCTGGCACATATGAAATGCTATGTAAGTGTTTAGTAAACAGATACAATCTCTTGGGAAGCCATGGGTAACTCATTCCTACCTAGTTCCCAGTGGCTCACCACCCTCCTACTTTCTTGTATTTTCTTCCAAATGCCAAGCTCTTTCTTGCTTCAGTGCTTTCATCTCCTTTCTGGCTTTTCTGTCGTTTCCTTCTAATTTTATTCCCAGAGGCCACCAGAGACTTCCTGATGTGCTAACATTTTGTAAAACATCCAAGTTTTTCCCACAATGGTTTCCATCTTAGTAGAGGTTAAGGAGAGAGGAGGAGGCGGCCAGCAAGGCAGGTCACTAACCTTGAAGACCATTCATCTAAATGCCATAAGAAAGTCAAGAGTCACAGAAGTAATACAGTCCTGTATCTCCGCTCATTGGCCAAGGTATACTGGGACAGTCAATCTCCCACGCAGCACTGTTCTCTCAAAAATTTGGGTAAAGTTCATACCTACCTTCCAAAGTTCTTAAAAGGATTTCATGAGGCCATGAATGTAGAAGGGCCCTATATGCCAAAAAAAGAGTTTACAATTGTGTGTTATTATTATTATTAATTGCTATTATTCCGTAAGGACTAGATAAGGACTAGAGTTCAAGTACATCGTCTTTCAGTTAAACGTCGGTCTTCATCTAGATAAATATGCTTCATTGTGGTTTGTCGTAGTTGATTAGTTTGCTTGCGGTCCTGTTTGAAACAATGAAAAATTATGCCAGTTGTAAAGACAGTTCCTAGGTGCTATGGTGTCACAGACCTGCACTCTGTCACCCTAGACAGCTTAATAAAGGCAGTCATGTGGTAATACAGTTGGAATGTGTTAGGGATGTTTTCTTTTCTCAAAAATTTCCTCATACCTGACAGACAAAAAAAAAAAAAAAAAAAAAAAACCCAAAAAACAGTACCCCAAGAAAAACAATAAAGAAAGAAGGGAAACAAAAAATATTTGAAGGCTTACTATGTGCCAGACACCAAGGGAAACAAAAAGTCCAGCACAGCTTTCTGGTCCAGCCCAAGAGCCAGGACCAGAGGCGTGGCAGAACCTTCCCAAGGTCAAGGCAAAGTTACAGAAACCGTGGCCTATTTTAAACGTTTTACATTTAACAAATCAATGTCTTTGAGAGGAAAACAAAATCCAAAGCACTATAATTATACTAGGCATAAGATAATTATTTTTTTAATATCAAAGTGCACCCCAGGGCATGTGGTCTGACAGTAGGTCACAAGCAGAAAGGTGTGTGATGAAAAACTTCTACTTTCAGTTTGGCATGTCCTGGTAACCACAGGTATAACCTCACTTGGAGATAACGTCAAAGGAATAGTTTGTGCATGTGAGGCATGAGTCAGCAGTACTTCAGCCCCACCCTGGGATGGGCTTGATTCCAAGCGGGGCATTTGGACCCAACACTTTGATGCAGCCATTTGAGGTCAAACCACCTTGTTGACAAGTAAAATCACCATCTTTTCAAAAACATAAAAGTGATAATTCCCTACCAGTGTTGGATTCAGGTATTATGGGGCCTAGGTCTTATATTTGAAGGAAAAAGAATAAATTTATTATGAAAATAAGTATTTATTTAGAATGTGTTAAAAACATACAGCAAACTATAAATTTGAAAAAGCTGCAAAAGCACAAATATCAAAAAAAAGAAAAATAACAATTTTTTATTAACTACCTAGCAGACCTCTACAGAACACTTTCCTATGTTTTTTGACCATATACCTCTTGATCATCCCTTCATATGCCAATGACTTTGTAATATCAGTCCTTAGAGAGAAGAAAAAAATAATTCTTTCTTCCAGCATCATTGATCTAACTTTGTTTTTAATTTTTGATAGTTTAGAAAAGTTGCTGATATTTACTGATAGTTTAGCCTCACAATTTGTTACTGGAAATACACATACATTCTTAGGATTGTTGTCAAATATTGGAAAACTTCTACCAAGTTTCTTTCAAATATGTGCTGTAGGATTTCAGGGCATCTCAAGGTTTTTTTGTATAGTGAACAATCTTAAATGCTCTTTGAATGAACAGAAGTTAATAACTCATGAATGAAACTTGTTATAATGATACATTACAACAATGTAATTGTTGTTGATATCAGTATTTCATTTTAAGTTAGAAATGTAAATATTTTCCCAATATACCCATGTATTTGGGATGCAGAAAACATGTAACTTCACAAAGATATACAGTACTGCAAAGTTTGTTGTACTGCTACATATGTGTGTCCTACAAAAATACAGTAATTCTGATAAAAATTTCCTTTTGAGAGATTTCCAAAATATTTCTAAATGTATCAAATACATTATCAAGTATATTACTGGCAGCAAAGAACTTCTGTTTTGACGAGGCATTGATGAAAACTGAATGATTCACTTTCAATTTTGCATGCCTGATGATTGGAAGAATTTTCTACAGACTGGCTTCTGGCCCCACATATTTCAAACCGTGTTTCTCCTCCACCACCCACGTCCTTTCAGTGGTAGGAGCTATAGCTCATTCTCCTGTTACCATGCAAGCTCTGGCCTTACACTTTTGTGTCACAATGTTGGTGACTCAAAGCAGTGGATGGTAAGAGTAGGCCTGGAAGTAATTTCTACACCAAATCAGCTAGCTGAATAGCTCTACATTGCTATAACTGCAAACAATGTAAATATGCCTCTCTGACCTAAACATAAATGGATCCCCAACTCAACTCTTCTGTAGCCTGTTCTCCAAAAGGCCTGTGACAACCCCATTTTTAACATGAGAAAAAACAGAGGAGGTAGAGTGAAGAGAAAGCAACCTTCATTAACTGAGGTTAAAATATTTTACTTTTACAAATTTTATAAAAGCAAATGACCATATCTACATATTACTAATGCCCTCCCAGGGCTTGAAGTTTATGCTTCAACATTTTGCAATGAATCTGCCTTGACGCTGGCTTATACTCCATCCCTAACCTCAAACTTGATCATGGAGAATTTTCCTCTTTTAAAATTTTATTTCTGTATTATTTAAATATAGAATATGTTATTCTGTATGAATTAGCTTTAATTTTGAAGTCAGAAAACCAGCACAGATTTTTTAAGTCTACTGGAATTGATCAAGTTAGACTCTAAGGCTCAACACCTGTTCCCCAACCTCCATTTTGAAAGAGCTTAATAATTAGTAAGAAACCTATAAATAATGGACGACTGAGAAAACTATCAGAAATTTAACTGGGTGTTTTCTGCGAAAACTGGATAATATGAAATCGTATTGTGCTACAAAATATTCTCTTCCTATTCCCACCTCCATCTTGCCCAGTGGATAGTAAATACCCACTGAAATAGCGTTATAGAATCAAGAAGTCAACTTAAACGTGCTCATCCTACAGATTTTTCAAATGAAAAGACAGAAGGAGTACCTAAATTAAATGAACACATCTATTTACTGATTAAAAGCAAATGATAATGACAATTGTCATTTCAGAAATAAATCCAAGATATTATGATACAGATGATGCAAGTGAATTCTCAGGAAATGAGCAGCCTCCTGACTTAGAAAGATGTGTGGCCCTTTCTGAAACTGGCAGGTGTAGTGAGACTATGACTGCTTTTTCCATGTAGTATGTCAGCCATTTGGAACCATATTTCCACACCATCCCTCTCCCAACCTTGATACTAACCCATCCCTGATTTTATCTCATCCCTAATCCCTATCCCAGGAAGTATAGGCTAAAGATGAAGTGGAGTTCAAAGATGGGATAAATCTGACTCATATATCATTCATAATTAAAATAGATACACGTTTAGGGTTTACTTTTTAGACTACATCAAAATATTTCTACCTTGGGCTTCCCTGGTGGCGCAGTGGTTGAGAATCTGCCTGCCAATGCAGGGGACACGGGTTCGATCCCCGGTCTGGGAAGATCCCACATGCCGCGGAGCAACTAGGCCCGTGAGCCACAACTACTGAGCCTGCGCGTCTGGAGCCTGTGCTCCACAAGAAGAGAGGCCGCGATAGTGAGAGGCCCGCGCACTGCGATGAAGAGTGGCCCCCGCTCGCCGCAACTAGAGAAAGCCCTCGCACAGAAACGAAGACCCAACACAGCCAAAAATAAATAAATAAATAAATAAATTTATAAAAAATATATATATATATATATTTCTACCTCAATATCACTGAATCAAATGGCTACATGCAAACATCAAAAACCTTAGTGAATTAAATTATGAAGCAAAATTCATAGAGGATTATGTACATTTTAGTTAAATTCTTAAGGAATGAATTGATATTCATACTGCACAATATTTCTAGGTAGAACACCATAACATGTTTCTATAACTCTACCATCTCTCTTATCATTGATCAGCAGCTTATTCTTTGGATGTGTCTCAACAGCTACTTCCAATAGAACCGCATTATAAGGAGTTTAAAAAGCATACTCTCCCCTTCCATTCTGATGTCAGATTATAAAATAAAGCGGCCCACAGTAACTATTTCATTCTGGGGTGCTTTAGGACAGCAAGTTCACGTTACTAGGGAAGAGCAGTCTAAAAATGCCAGGGGAACATCTCGAGATGAGAGAAAGCTAAAGAAATCCCTAACTGTACCAAGGTGTGTTGCTATACTTCCACATTATCATACATACCTCCATTTCAGGGCCCTCTGCTCAGTCAGCACAGTGACATTTGGTTAAATGGATCCACAAACCTTCCACTGACATCTGTTTCCTTAATCTGACCTTTACTGAAGTGGATGTCTCCAAGACTAGGCATTCATTCATTCTTTCATTCATTCATTCATTTATCCATCAAAGAATGATGACTTTCCTTGCACTAGGAAATTAAGATACTGTATTGAATGAAACAGGCATGGCATTTGCCCTCATGGAATTAACATTTGAGCAGGAAAGAGAGACAGTTAACAAAATACTACTCAAATAAGTAATTAATAATAGAGAGAATTTCCCATGTTGCCAGGAGTATTGGATTTGAGTCTGTGAGTTGGGGAGGAGGAAATACATTTGCCAAGAACTCCAAATCCATATCCCTTCACCATACCCAAGTCAAGGCTGCTTCTACTCTAGCTCCAAAAATTGTAAAGAAAGAAGACCCTGGTTAACCTAGTAGGCTTGGATCACCAACCCCACCCCTGGAAGACCAGATCATAAGCCCACACTGTGTGTTGGTGGTCAGGAAGACATCTTATCAGAAGACTGGAGATTGATAAGTGTGCTGATCAGACCAAAACAAAAAACGCTGTAGCCCTATATCCACATCTTTATAGGCCAAAAGGGTCTGGGGTCTATTATAAGAGCAAGCAGACTCACTCTTGTGAGAACACCGGAATCACAACTAACTGCTGAACAATCATTGACAGGAAGATACCGGAACTCACAAAAAAAAATACCCCACATCCAAAGACAAAGGAGAAGCTGCAATGAGACGGTAGGAGGGACGCAGTCACAATAAACTCAAATCCCATAACTGCTGGGTGGGTGACTCACAAACTAGAGAACAATTATACCACAGAAGTCCACCCACTGGAGTGAAGGCTCTGAGCCCCACGTCAGGCTTCCTAACCTGGGGATCCGGCAATGGGATGAGGAATTCCCGGAGAATCAGACTTTGAAGGCTAGCAGGATTTGATTACAGGACTTCAACAGGACTGGGGGAAACAGAGACTCCACTCTTGGAGGGCACACACAAAGAAGTTTGCATATCAGGATGCAGGGGGAAGGAGCAGTGACCCCATAGGAGACTGAACCAGACCTACCTGCTAGTGTTGGAGGGTCTCCTGCAGAGGCAGGGGGTGGCTATGGCTCACTGTGGGGACAAGGACACTGGCAGCAGAAGTTCTGGGTAGTATTCCTTGGCATGAGATCTCCTGGAGTCTGCCATTAGCCCCAGCAAAGAGCCTGTAGCCTCCAGGGCTGGGTGGCCTCAGACCAAACAACCAACAAGGAGGGAACTCAGCCCCACCCATTAGCAGAGAAGCAGATTAAAGTTTTACTGAGCTCTGCCCACCAAAGCAACACCCAGCTCTATCCACCACCAGTCCCTCCCATCAGGAAGCTTGCACAAGCCTCTTAGAAAGCCTCATCCACCAGAGGGCAGACAGCAGAAGCAAGAAGAATTACAATCCTGCAGCCTGTGGAACGAAAACCACATTCACAGAAAGATAGACAAAATGAAAAGGCAGAGGACTATGTATCAGATTAAGGAACAAGATAAAACCCCAGAAAAACAACTAAATGAAGTGGAGATAGGCAACCTTCCAGAAAAAGATTCCAGAATAATGATAGTGAAGATGATCCAGGACCTCAGAAAAGAATGGAGGCAAAGATCGAGAAGATGCAAGAAATGTTTAACAAAGGCCTAGAAGAATTAAAGAACAAACACCTAGAAGAATTAAAACACAACAAACAGAGATGAACGATACAGTAACTGAAATGAAAAATACAATAGAAGGAATCAATAGCAGAATAACTGAGGCAGAAGAACAGATAAGTGACCTGGAAGACAGAATGGTGGAATTCACTGTCATGGAACAGAATAAAGAAAAAAGAATGAAATGAAGACAGCCTAAGAGACCTCTGGGACAACATTAAATGCAACAACATTCACATTATAGGGGTCCCCGAAGGAGAAGAGAGACAGAATGGACCCGAGAAAATATTTGAAGAGATTATAGTCAAAAACTTCCCTAACATGGGAAAGGAAATAGCCACCCAGGTCCAGGAAGCGCAGAGAGTCCCATAAAGGATAAACCCAAGGAGAAACATGCCGAGACACACAGTAATCAAATTGGCAAAAATTAAAGACAAAGAAAAATTATTGAAAGCAGCAAGGGAAAAAAGACAACATGCAAGGGAACTCCCATAAAGTTAACAGCTGATTTCTCAGCAGAAACTCTACAAGCCAGAAGGGAGTGGCATGATATACTTAAAGTGATGAAAGGGAAGAACCTACAACCAAGATTACTCTACCCGGCAAGGATCTCATTCACATTCAATGGAGAAATCATAAGCTTTACAGACAAGCAAAAGCTAAGAGAATTCAGCACCACCAAACCAGCTATACAACAAATGCTAAAGGAACTTCTCTAAGTGGGAAACACAAGAGAAGAAAAGGACCTACAAAAACAAACCCAAAACAATTAAGAAAATGGTAATAGGAACATACATATCGATAATTACCTTAAACGTGAATGGATTAAATGCTCCAACCAAAAGACACTGGCTCGCTGAATTTATACAAAAACAAGACCCATATACATGCTGTCTACAAGAGACCCACTTCAGACCTAGGGACACATACAGACTGAAAGTGAAGGGATGGAAAAAGATATTCCATGCAAATGGAAATCAAAAGAAAGCTGGAGTAGCAATACTCATATCAGATAAAATAGACTTTAAAATAAAGAATGTTACAAGAGACAAGGAAGGACACTACATAATGATCAAGGGATCCATCCAAGAAGAAGATATAACAATTATAAATATATATGCACCCAATATAGTAGCACCTCAATGTGTAAGGCAAATGCTAACAGCTATAAAAGAGGAAATAGACAGTAACACAATAACAGTGGGGGACGTTAGCACCTCACTTACACCAATGGACAGATCATCCAGGCAGAAAATTAATACGTAAACACAAGCTTTAAATGACACAATAGACCAGATAGATTTAATTGATATTTATAGGACATTCCAACCAAAAACAGCAGATTACACTTTCTCTCAAGTGCACATGGAACATTCTCCAGGATAGATCATATCTTGGGTCACAAATCAAGCCTCAGTAAATTTAAGAAAATTGAAATCACATCAAGCCTCTTTTCTGACCACAACGCTATGAGACTAGAAATAAATTACAGGGAAAAAAACGTAAAAAACACAAGCACATGAAGGCCAAACAATATGTTACTAAATAACCAAGAGATCACTGAAGAAATCAAAGAGGAAATCAAAAAATACCTAGAGACAAATGACAACGAAAATACAACAATCCAAAACCTACGGGATGCAACAAAAGCAGTTCTAAAAGGGAAGTTTACAGCAATACAATCCTACCTCAAGAAACAAGAAAAATCTCAAATAAACAATCTAACCTTACACCCAAAGGAACTAGAGAAAGAAGAACAAACAAAACCCAAAGTTAGTTAAATGAAAGAAATCATAAAGATCAGAGCAGAAACAAATGAAATAGAAACAAAGAAAACAATAGCAAAGATCAATAAAACTAAAAGCTGGTTCTTTGAGAAGACAAAATTGATAAACCTTCAGCCAGACTCATCAAGAAAAAGAGGGAGAGGACTCAAATCAATAAAATTAGAAATGAAAAAGGAGAAGTTACAACGGACACTGCAGAAATACAAAGCATCATAAGAGACTACAACTCTATGCCAATAAAATGGACAACCTGGAAGAAATGGACAAATTCTTAGAAAAGTATAACCTTCCAAGACTGAACCAGGAAGAAACAGAAATTATGAACAGACCAATCACAAGTAATTAAACTGAAACTGTGATTTAAAATCTTCCAACAAACAAAAGTCCAGGACCAGATGACCTCACAGGTGAATTCTATCAAACATTTAGAGAAGAGCTAACACCTATCCTTCTCAAACTCTTCCCAAAAATTGCAGAGGAAGGAACACTCACAAACGCATTCTATGAGGCCAACATCACCCTGATACCAAAACCAGACAAAGACACTACAAAAAAAGAAAATTACAGACTAATATCACTGATGAATATAGATGCAAAAATCCTCAACAAAATACTAGCAAACAGAATCCAACTACACATTAAAAGGCTCATACACCATGATCAAGTGGGATTTATCCCAGGGATGCAAGGATTCTTCAACATATGCAAATCAATCAATGTGATACACCATATTAACAAACTGAAGAATAAAAACCATATGATCATCTCAATAGATGCAGAAAAAGCTTTTGACAAAATTCAACACCCATTTATGATAAAAACTCTCCAGAAAGTGGGAAAAGAGGGAACCAACCTCAACATAATAAAGGCCATATATGACAAACCCACAGCGAGCATCATACTCAATGGTGAAAAACTGAAAACATTTCCTCTAAGATGAGGAAAAACACAAGGATGTCCACTCTCACCACTATTATTCAACATAGTTTTGGAAGTCCTAGCCACACCAATCAGAGAAGAAAAAGATATAAAAGGAATAAAAATTGGAAAAGAAGAAGTAAAATGGTCACTGTTTGCAGATGACTTGATACTATACATAGAAAATCCTAAAGATGCAACCAGAAAACTACTAGAGCTAATCAATGAATTTGGTAAAGTTGCAGGATACAAAATTAATGTGCAGAAATCTCTTGCATTCCTAAACACTAACAATTAAAGATCAGAAAGAGAAATTAAGGAAACAATCCCATTCACCACTGCAACAAAAAGAATAAAATACCTAGGAATAAACCTACCTAAGGAGGTAAAAGACCTGTACTCAGAAAACCACAAGACGCTGATGAAAGAAATCAAAGATGACACAAACAGATGGAGAGCTATACCATGTTCTTGGATTGGAAGAATCAATATTGTGAAAATGACTATACTACCCAAAGCAATCTACAGATTCAATGCAATTCCTATCAAACTACCACTGGCATTTTTCCCAGAACTAGAACAAAAAATCTTAAAATTTGTATGGAGACACAAAAGACCCTGAATAGCAAAAGCAATCTTGAGGGGAAAAAATGAAGCTGGAGGAATCAGGCTCCCTGACTTCAGACTATACTACAAAGCTACAGTTATCAAGAAAATATGGTACTGGCACAAAAACAGAAATACAGATCAATGGAATAGGATAGAAAGCCCGGAGATAAACCCACACATCTATGGTCAACTAATCTATGACAAAGGAGGCAAGGATATATAATGGAGAAAAGACAGTCTCTTCAATAAGTGGTGCTGGGAAAACTGGACAGCTACATGTAAAAGAATGAAATTAGAACACTCCCTGACACCATACACAAAAATAAACTCAAAATGGATTAAAGACCTAAATGTAAGACCAGACACTATAAAACTCTTAGAGGGAAACATAGGAATAACACTCTTTGACATCAATCACAGCAAGATCTTTTTTGACGAACCTCCTAGAGTAATGGAAGTAAAAACAAAAATAAACAAATGGGATCTAATGAAACTTAAAAGTTTTTGCACGGCAAAGGAAACTGTAAACAAGACGAAAAGACATCCCTCAGAATGAGAGAAAATATTTGCAAATGAAGCAACTGACAAAGGATTAATGTCCAAAATATATAAACAGCTCATGCAGCTCAATATTTATAAAAATAAACAACCCAATCAAAAAATGGGCAGATATGAAATTCTTGTTGCTGGATGTATGTATGCATTTATATGGGCATATGTTTAGGAGTGGAATTGCTGTGTCATTAGATATGCTTACATTTAACCTTAGCATATACTGTCAAATTATTTTCCAAGTGGTTGTATCAATTTATCTTCCATCAGCCATTTATGATAGTTCCCAGTGCTTCTCCTCAACAACACTTGGCATTGTCAATCTTCTTAATTTTAGTTATTTTGGTGGGGGTGTACTGTCATCTTTTTTGTGGCTTTGATTTGTATTTCCATAGTGACTACTGGTGTTGAGCATTCTTTCAAATGTTTACAGGCCGTTTTTATATCCCCTTTTGTGAAGCACCTCTTCCAGTCTTTTGTTCACTTTTTCTTTTTGGTTGTTTGTCTTCTACTGAAGGATTTGTGGTTCTTTACACATTGTGGATACAAGCCTTTTCCTGGTGATGCAGCTATCTTCTCCCATTCTGTGGCTTGCCTATATACATTTTTTGTGTGACTTCCGGTAACCAGACGTTCATAATCTTAATATAGGCCAATTTTCAATATACTTCTTTAGATATAGTGATCATTGTATCATATTAGAAGAATTATTGCTTATCTCAAGATCATGAAGCTATTTTAATACATTATATTCTAGATGCTTTCCTGTTTTTTACATTTAATTCTACAATTAATCTGAAAGTGATTTTTTTTTTTTTTTGGATAGGCATTCCTTTGTTTGAACTTGATTTTTAGGTATGGTATGAAGAAGAGATCAAGTTTCTTTTTTTCCCATATGTATAGCCTATTGATCCAGCACCATTTATTGAAAAGACTGTTCTCTATTGCTCTCCATTACCACTTTTATCACAATTCAAGCATCCATGTATGTGTACATCTGTTTCTGAACTCTGCTTTCTATTCTGTTATGGATTTAGCTATCCTTGCACGAAATCCCACACTCTTAATCACTGTAGCTTTTAAAATAAGTCTTAATGCCTGGTGCAGCAATACTTATGTCTATTTTCTTCTTTTTAAATTTGGACTTACCTATTCTTGGCTTTTTGCATTTACACACAGATTTTAGGATTCACTTGTCAATTTCCACACACATACAGCGATTGAATTGAATTTATAAATAAATTTGGTAAGAACTGATATCTTTACAGTATTGTTTTGTAATCCATGAACATGATATATTTCTCCATTTGCTCAGTTCTTCTTTAGCCTTTTAAAATAATGTGTTGTAGTTTTGTTAGAGGTATTCATGTTTGTTAGATTATTCCCAGATATTTAATATTTTTGATGTTACATTAAATGCTGTACTCACAAAATGTAAATTTTAAATTCTCTGGTTGGTACATAGGAATAAAGATGATTTTTGATATTGGCCTTGCAAAAAAAACAAAAATGGGCAGAAGAACTAAATGGACATTTTTCCAAAGAAGACATACAGATGGCCAAGAGGCACATGAAAAGCTGCTCAACGTCACTAATTATTAGAGAAATGCAAATCAAAACTACAGTGAGGTATCACCTCACACTGGTTAGAATGGGCATCATCAGAAAATCTACAAACAACAAATGCTGGAGAGGGTGTGGAGAAAAGGGAACCCTCTTGCACTGTTGGTGAGAATGTAAATTGATACAGCCACTATGGAGAACAGTATGGAGGTTCCTTAAAAAACTGAAAATAGAATTACCATATGACCCAGCAACCCCACTACTGGGCATATACCCTGAGAAAACCATAATTCAAAAAGACACATGCACCCCAATGTTCACTGCAGCACTGTTTACAATAGCCAGGTCATGGAAGCAACCTAAATGCCCATCGACAGATGAATGGAAAGAGAAAATGTGGTACATATATATACAATGGAATATTACTCAGCCATAGAAAGGAACGAAATTGGGTCATTTGTAGAGACGTGAAGGGACCTAGACACTGTCATACAGAGTGAAGTAAGTCAGAAAGAGAAAAACAAATATCATATATTAATGCATATATGTGGAATCTAGAAAAATGGTAGAGACGAACCAGTTTGCAAGGCAGAAATAGAGACACAGATGTAGAGAACAAATGTATGGACACCGAGGGAGGAGAGAGGGGTGGGGGATGGTGGTGGGATGAACTGGGACATTGGGATTGACATATATACACTAATATGTATAAAATAGATCTAATAAGAACCTGCTGTGTAAAAAAATAAAATAAAATACAAAAAAAAATAGAGCAAGCAGAAAGCCAGTGCAATATTTTAAGCAAGAGAGTGATGTGATCAGATTTTTTTAAGTCACTCTGGCTGCACTGTGAATAATGGTGAGGATGGGAACAAGAATAGAGGCAAGGAGGACAGTTAGAAGGTTATTTCAGGTAAGAGAGAATTATGTGTTGGTTTGGGATGGTGGCTTTGATGATGGAAAACAGTAGATGAAGTCAAGAGCTTTAGTAGACAAAATATCAGCACATGGCTGACTATTAAAGGATAATGAAAAGGGAGGGGTCAAGATAACTCACAGACTTCCAACTTGAGTAAATAGCTCAGTGATTCTTAACCTGGCTGTGCTCATTAAACCCACTTGAAGACCCTCATCCCACAGGTTCTGATTTAATTGGTTAAGCAGGGGGCTCAGGCACAGTTATGGTTTCAATGTCGCTCAGATGTTTCAAATGTGAAGTCAGGGATGAGATTTCCCAAGGTAGAAAACACGACAGGGAGGGAGTTTGAGGGGAAATTCCATAAGTTTCCATCCTACGTGAGTTTTGACAGAGGAGCCCAAGTGATATATCAAGTTTAGAGTTAGACATATGTGTCTGGATGACAGTGGAAAGATCTAAATTGGAGACAGGTGAAAGTGGTTGCCATGTAACAGAAGTCATGGCAGAATATGCAATTACCTCGGGGGAGAGCATAGTGAGAAAATAGGAAAAAAGAGAGAGAGGATGACAGGTCAGCAAAGGAAGCTAGGAAGGAGTGCTGGTAAGTTAGAGGGGAAGCAGGCAAATGGGATGATGCCAAAGTCAATGCAAGAAGACAGCACGTAAGTGGGTTGAAAGCTGTGTTTCATTTTGTCGAGGCCTGGGACGCCATCTTCTTTCCAACCATCAAACCCCTGGATTGATTTTGGGCCCTCCCCATGGTAAGTCTCTACTTTGGCAAGACAGCTATTAGCAAGAAATTATTTAAAGGTCAAATTATAGGAAACTCAAAAGCCTGGTTTTTCAGGATTTGGAAAATAATTAACATCCCAATTCAGATCCTGAACATAAAAGATAACGTTCCCTGTGCACATGCACTCATGACTTCTAGCACTTAGACACATATTATGTTCACCAATTTGTGGGTTTAAACTTGGCAAGTATTGCAGCTCTTCTAGGGTTCGTAGCAGTCTTCCTGTTGCCAAGCCTACCCAGGGCAAAACAAACAGAGTGATCTCTCAGGACTTGCCTCCTCTTTGGGCCCCTGCTGTAACGTATAAAGATTTTTGTCACTATCACGGTGTCTATACCATTTTATTCCATCTCCTTATATGTGTGTCTCCTCCTTCTGATTTCCCTATTTCTGAGCAGGAAATAGTCTCATATAAGCTTGTCTCCCCAGCACCTATGACAGTGCCTAGCACTTGGTATGTACTGAGTAAATGTTTGCTGAATGAATGGAAAGTTGCATAATTTTTCTGTGAGTTCATGAACAGCCAATCTGGAAATTCCATCTCTGAGCATTCTTTCATCATAGGCTATAAAATATTGTTTAAATAAAGGATGTGGTTTATCCATGTTTAAGTTTTAGGTCAATTTTCTATAGAGTTAGTAAAATCTCGTTCCAATACAAATTATTTAATCCCTTGGTGCCTTGGGTTTTCTGCCTGTAAAATAAGAACAGCAATGCTGATTTCCTTGGGAGCTGCAGTGAGGGTTGTCAAACTCAGAACTCTATTTGCCCATAAGCGGTACTCCTTAGATTTGAAGACCAATTGATAATCATCTCTGTCTTGTTCTCTAAGTATATATTGGTTCAGAGGCTGTGAGGGGGCAACACATAAGTTCTCCGGGTCTGTTTACAACTGCTCCTGGAGCAGCTGCTAAAGACCAAATCTTGTGACCAGTAAAAGATTCTTCATTCTAGGAGCTGGGTTAATCATGGCATTCTTTGCCACAGGGGTGATATTTCGAAGGGCTCCAGCCTTTCCTGAGCTGGACACTGAGCAAATGTAGTATTGGTGGCCTTAGGGCAGACCTAGGGCAGCTGCAGCAAATGCAGTCAATCCCAGCTTTAAGGTCATATCAGACTGGGATTCATTTGTTCAGAGTTAATCTTCCCTATAGTTCAAGTCTGCTGTTTAGTTGATTTAAGGGTCTTGGTGAAAAATCTATCAGAGGAGTAAGAGATTATCTTAACCAAGGGCAATCATTCTGACTGCAATTTAAATAATAAAATGCATTGTCATTTATTATAGGTCCACTTGTCACATAATTCTCCCATTGATTGAGTGCTGATTATATGCCAAGCTTCTGAAGTGCCTTACAGAATTATACATTCACATGGGTCTTATAACTATCTCCATTTTACACACGCAGAGGGTGAGACTTAGAGACATTAAACTATCTGTCCAGCATCACACAACTGGCAATAGGCAGAGACCAGATGAAATTCTAATCTCCCTGACTCTTAGCTCAGCCTCTTTCTTACTATTCAATATTGCATCACAGACACTCATCTCTTTGCAGCCCTCTAATATGCTTCTGTTTTAAAGTTAAAAATTTATCCTCAATTGGCTGAATATTTTCAATCCCACCTCAAAGAACATACATATGGGTTTTCTTGTCATTTAAGATTATCTTGAGGCAAAAACAGACCATGTTCCTATGATGTCTCTGCATGTTCAGGGACAAAGGGACTATGTTCAGTTAGTAAGGAGGGATACCAGATCTGGCAAAACCCTCCCTGCTGCAAACTTAGAGAACAGCATAGTTGAGGACATGAGTGGGAAGCCTAAATGAACACATTCCAGCAGAAATATAGAGGGACCATGCTGACAGGGCTGGCATTTGGTATATGAGCTGGTTCCACCAGCAAAACAGGTGTCCAAGTGTCACAGATCCCTATATGGCAAGCTTCTCTTCTGATGACCCTGAGCAGGACTTCCAGTGGGACTTAGGGTACTATAAGATGCTTGTTATTGGTGCTCCTTTTGGTGTGGACAGCTCCCCCTAATACACTGTGTCTACCTGATAGTTTGCAGTACATTGCCTTGAAATATCCACCCTGTAGTGGGGGAAAACAGGTAGGTATTAAATTGCAGCTCAGAGTGGTGACTGTTATCATAAAGACACAGATGAGGTACAGTCAGAGGCAGGGAACCTACCTCTGTCTGGGAGGGCTGGGAAAGACTTCCAGAGGAGACATTAGAGCCAATTTCCTGAGCAGAAAACCATGAGGAGGTCATCCTGGTCATAGAGAAAAGGATAGAGGCATGGAAGCAACAGCACAATCAGCCAACTGCAACTAGATCAATGTCCCTGGAGCACAGACTAAGAGAAAGGAGTGAGTGGAGGGTCCAGATCATGATGGGTTTGAAAGTCACTAAGGGTTTTTAAGCAGAGATGCAGCATGAACATCTTTGCTGTTCAGTGTTGTTGGCAGCTGTAAAGGCTGGATTGGAAGAGAGATTCTGGTTAGGAAATTACTGCAGGTGTCCAGGTAAAAAATGATGACTATAGTCAGATACAAGAAATACTAGGGGGCTTCCCTGGTGGCGCAGTGGTTGAGAATCTGCCTGCCAATGCAGGGCACACGGGTTCGAGCCCTGGTCTGGGAAGATCCCACATGCCCCAGAGCAACTGGGCCCATGAGCCACAATTACTGAGCCTGCGCGTCTGGAGCCTGTGCTCCGCAACAAGAGAGGCCGCAATAGTGAGAGGCCCGCGCACCGCGATGAAGAGTGGCCCCCGCTAGCCGCAACTGGACAAAGCCCTCGCACAGAAACGAAGACCCAACACAACCAAAAATAAAGAAATAAATAATTATTAAAAAAAAAAAAAAAAAAAAAAGAAATACTAGGAATTAAAACCACCAGGACTTAAAGACTAATGGGTGAGGGGAAAAGGCAGGAGAGGAAGAAAAGAGGTCAAGGTGACTCCCGGGTTTCTGGCTGGAGAAGATAACAGGGCTGGAGAGATAGGAGGAGCAGCCGGTGTTGGTTTATCTTCATCCTTCCTCCAATACCAAGAGCTAAATCAAGTGGCCGTGACCAGGCAAGAGCATGAGCTTTGAACAGAGGCTAAGATTCAAGTCCACTGCCTTCCCTTCCATTCAGTAGCCACATAATGCTGAACGAGTTAGTTAGCCTCTCTGAGCCTCAATGTCCTAATGGTAAAACTGAGATGATAATAGTATGCAGCTCATAAGGCTGACATTGAAGATTAAATGAGAGGATGTATACAGGATACTTAGTACAGCTCCTGGTACACAGTAAGAACTCAATAATGCTAGCCATTTTTGAATCAGTATATTTTTACAAAATAAGCAATAGGATAAAAATGCTTTTTATTCTCCTGGTCACATAAAATTTGCTTGCTATTTTTATTTCACTAGCTTACTCTGAATTTCTGCTAAGGCATTTATGACAGAACACATAAAAACTGCTCTTGAATTGGCCTACAATCTGAGGACTTACCATTGGCTTCTTGACCAAAAGGTCTATATAGCTTCCTGGGAAACTGACCCTGGGAGCCCACACGTAACAGAGGGTTAGGCTGCCCCCCCTTAGGTGGTGCTGGGATCCGTCCCAATCCAGTCAGTACCATAACCTGACTTCATACTTCCCTTCACACAACTCTTGAGAGCTATCCCTAACAATCATAAGCAATGGACAAAATTGTTAAGCCCATGAGGTAGACAGTGGTACCCGAAGTATTCAAAACAGGTCTTGGCACACAGCAGGGACTTGGTAAGTTTTGGCTGAATAACGTGTGCACTCCCTGTACTGCCACTACAGTGCCAGCCTCAGGAAGCAATACTACTTGCACCACGCTGATCCCTAAACACTTCTTCCTTCCACCCAAGCCATGCCCCAAACAGGAATAATTTTAGCATGAATTGTTCTTTAAACCCCTTTTAAAGCATGTAAATGAAGTGTTTAATCTGCCAATCATAAAGTGAAGATTATAAAATAAATATGGATTAAGAGACCAGTGTTGATATGGCTAAATTCCTTTAAGTATACACTGATAAACTAAAATGTTTTTGCCTGTAATGATTCAGTAGTTTGACCAAGTCTCTCTGTCTGAAGGTGAATGTGTTCCCCCAGACAACTCAAGACAGTATGAATTAGTAGAACTTATGGGTGCTTGTGTTTTTCAAACCCATTGGAAAGGACCTAATTTAGGGATCAGTGATTTAATGAGCCTTTCAAAGCTGAAAATATATCCCACTGAGATTTAAAACAGAAAATAGATTTAGATAGAAAAAATAAAACAAAGCTAGTTTTGTGGTTCACGGACACAGAAAGGTGCTAGAATTATTTACTGCTTTCTAGACTTTGCATTATGACTAAATTGATATTTTCCAGGTTTTTCATTAACTTAAAATGTCTTGAGGTAAACACATCATTTGCCATGATTAAATCCAAGGTGTTTCCATAGCTTCCTTCTGAGCTGCTAAATATTAGGCTGGGAGTTAAGAGTTCTGGTCGACCCCTTTGTGAAAGTAGCACTGGAGAAAATGTACAGATTTCACCCAGCAGCTGGATTAAGATTCTAACACTACAGCAAGCAGAGGCTCTACAACAGAATCACATGGTAAGATCTTCTAGTTCAGAACTTCCTCACCTCCAAAACCAAAATTCATTCCCTCGCCTTAAAAATTCTCAGTTTCCCCAAATTGTACAATAACACAGAGTTGACCTGCCCACCCTCACACTTCCTGCATCAGCCCTTTGTAAAATCTCTGCAAGGACAGAAGCTTCTACCACCTCTCTGGATGGTTCTAGGCAAGTCCAAGTTAATAGATAATAAAAATCTCAGAAGTCACTAGGATTTCAAATTTCCTTCCCAAACTGAATGAGACTGATTAAGTCAGTTTCCATTAACAGCAGGTCTTTTACAACAGATGGAAGATTAAAGATGAATAGAAAAGCCAATTCAGTATAGTCTTTTCTTTCCCCTCCCTCCATTCTACCCCTCAGTCTTGGAGACAGGGATACTTCTAGGGTGAGACTCAACTGGGTTCCTAAAATCCATCTGATGGCAAACAGAGAATGTCATAAAACTGGCCCTCACTTGCCACCAATGTTAGGTGCCCAGTTGATCACCCAGCAGAGCCCTGGGTAAATTACCCGGGGGAGCTAGTGAAGAACACTCAGCTGAAGGACACAGACATTTTTTGAGAACTTTTCTTGGATCCTGGCTACCTGATTTGGCATGCAGTTAAATTCTGAATGATCACTTCTTGACCCTTCCAAGATTGATTCACAAGCAGAGATCCCTATTCGCTCATTTTATATCCACATCCCTCACGTCTTACATTCACCTAAGACATGGCCAGAACTTCACAATGCTTGTCCAGAATGCAACATGGCTCTGAAATTCCAAGTTGTTAGTAAACAGTTCTTTATACTGAGTTGCAATTACCTTCCCTATGATTTTCAACTTCTGTCCCTAATTCTATTCTCTGGAACAAATCACAGTACCCTTTCATATATAGTGATATTTTTCTAAGAAAGTTTTAATGCCTTGCTTGGCAACGGTGCTTGCTCCTTTTAAAGGAAAGCTTGAACTTTTAAAGTATTTAGTGAACAGTCAATTAATCAGGAACCTTGAGTACCTACTGGTGACAAGTACCACACTCAACATTGAGAATAATCAGCAGTAATTAATCAACTTATTCCTAAGGGATTGTTTTTCCATGGTTCTGTTGTTCTGGTTTTGTGATGCCTCCTCTGAAGAGAAAAATCATTTAAGAACTAAATAATTGGTGGGGGGAGGCATCAAAACAATGTACTATGTGCTAGTTGTAAATGTAACCTGGAGAAAAAGTGGGAGTGGGTATGAGGCAGGAAGCAATAATATTCACTTGACTCAGAGCAACACCAGGTCTTTAGCATTTCGTTTCATTCTCATCACAAATTTGTAAGGTGGGTTTTACTCTCAATTTAACAAAAAGGAAACAGGTTTTAAGAGGTTATTTAAGTTGCCCAAAAAAGGGAGAAGACTCAAATCAACAGAATTAGAAATGAAAAAGGAGAAGTAATAACTGACACTGCAGAAATACAAAGGATCATGAGAGATTACTACAAGCAACTATATGCCAATAAAATGGACAACCTGGAAGAAATGGACAAATTCTTAGAAAAGCACAACCTTCCCAGACTGAACCAGGAAGAAATAGAAAATATAAACAGACCAATCACAAGCACTGAAATTGAAACTGTGATTAAAAATCTTCCAACAAACAAAAGCCCAGGACCAGATGGTTTCACAGGAAAATTCTATCAAGCATTTAGAGAAGAGCTAACACCTATCCTTCTCAAACTCTTCCAAAACATAGCAGAGGGACGAACACTCCCAAACTCATTCTATGAGGCCAACATCACCATCACCTTGATACCAAAACCAGACAAAGATGTCACAAAGAAAACTACAGGCCAATATCACTGATGAAAATAGATGCAAAAATCCTAAACAAAATACTAGCAAACAGAATCCAACAGCATATTAAAAGGATCATACACCATGATCAAGTGGGGTTTATCCCAGGAATGCAAGGATTCTTCAATATACGCAATCAATGTGATACACCATATTAACAAATTGAAGAATAAAAACCATATGATCATCTCAATAGATGCAGAAAAAGCTTTCGACAAAATTCAACACCCATTTATGATAAAAACACTCCAGAAACTAGGCATAGAGGGAACTTTCCTCAACATAATAAAGGCCGTATATGACAAACCCACAGCCAACATCGTTCTCAATGGTGAAAAACTGAAACCATTTCCACTAAGATCAGGAACAAGACAAGGTTGCCCACTCTCACCACTATTATTCAACATTGTTTTGGAAGTTTTAGCCACAGCAATCATAGAAGAAACAGAAATAAAAGGAATCCAAATCCAAAAAGAAGTAAAGCTGTCACTGTTTGCAGATGACATGATACTACACACAGAGAATCCTAAAGATACTACCAGAAAACTACTAGAGCTAATCAATGAATTTGGTAAAGTAGCAGGATACAAAATTAATGCACAGAAATCTCTGGCATTCCTATACACTAATGATGAAAAATCTGAAAGAGAAATTAAGGAAACACTCCCATTTACCATTGTAACAAAAAGAATAAAATACCTAGGAATAAACCTACCTAAGGAGACAAAGACCTGTATGCAGAAAACTATAAGACATTGATGAAAGAAATTAAAGATGATACAAAGAGATGGAGAGATATACCATGTTCTTGGATTGGAAGAATCAACATTGTGAAAATGACTCTACTACCCAAAGCAATCTACAGATTCAATGCAATCCCTATCAAACTACCAATGGCATTTTTCACAGAACTACAACAAAAAATTTCACAATTTGTATGGAAACACAAAAGACCCCAAATAGCCAAAGCAATCTTGAGAAAGAAAAACGGAGCTGGAGGAATCAGGCTCCCTGACTTCAGACTATACTACAAAGCTACAGTAATCAAAACAGTATGATACTGGCACAAAAACAAAAATATAGATCAATGGAACAGGACAGAAAGCTCAGACATAAACCCACACATATATGGTCACTTTATTTTTGATAAAGGAGGCAAGAATATACAATAGAGAAAAGACAGCCTCTTCAATAAGTGGTGCTGGGTAAACTGGACAGCTACATGTAAAAGAATGAATTTAGAACACTCCCTAACACCATACACAAAAATAAACTCAAAATGGATTAAAGACATAAATGTAAGGCCAGACACTATAAAACTCTTATTAGAGGAGAACACAGGCAGAACACTCTATGACATAAATCACAGCAAGATCCTTTTTGACCCACCTCTTAGAGAAATAGAAATAAAAACAAAAATAAACAAATGGGACCTAATGAAACTTAAAAGCTTTTGCACAGCAAAGGAAACCATAAACAAGATGAAAAGACAACCCTAAGAATGGGAGAAAATATTTGCAAATGAAGCAACTGACGAAGGATTAATCTCCAAAATATACAAGCAACTCATGTAGCTCAATGTCAAAAAAACAAACAACCTAATCCAAAAATGAGCAGAAGACCTAAATAGACATTTCTCCAAAGAAGATATACAGATTGCCAACAAACACATGAAAGAATGCTCAACATCATTATTAGAGAAATGCAAATCAAAACTACAATGAGGTATCACCTCACACCAGTCAGAATGGACATCATCAAAAAAATCTACAAACAATAAATGCTGGAGAGGGTGTAGAGAAAA
The DNA here is from genome assembly GCF_965194805.1 of Balaenoptera borealis. Taxonomy (NCBI): domain Eukaryota; kingdom Metazoa; phylum Chordata; class Mammalia; order Artiodactyla; family Balaenopteridae; genus Balaenoptera; species Balaenoptera borealis. The sequence continues at coordinate 46,273,015 of NC_138866.1, read as the reverse complement.
GGGAACCCTCTTGCACTGTTGGTGGGAATGTACATTGATACAGCCACTATGGAGAACAGTATGGAGGTTCCTTAAAACACTAAAAGTAGAACTACCATACGACCCAGCAATCCCACTACTGGGCATATACCCTGAGAAAACCATAATTCAAAAAGAGTCATGTACCACAATGTTCATTGCAGCTCTATTTACAATAGCCAGGACATGGAAGCAACCTAAGTGTCCATCAACAGATAAATGGATAGAGAAGATATGGCACGTATATACAATGGAATATTACTCAGCCATAAAAAGAAACGAAATTGAGTTATTTGTAGTGAGGTGGATGGACCTAGAGTCTGTCATACAGAGTGAAGTAAGTCAGAAAGAGAAAAACAAGTACCGTATGCTAACACATATATATGGAATCCAAAAAAAAAAATGGTTATGAAGAATCTAGGGGCAGGACGGGAATAAAGACACAGACTTACTAGCGAATGGAGCTGAGGACACAGGGAGGGGGAAGGGTAAGCTGGGACAAAGTGAGAGAGTGGCATGGACATTTATACACTACCAAATGTAAAATTGATAGCTAGTGGGAAGCAGCTGCATAGCACAGGGAGATTAGCTCAGTGCTTTGTGACCACCTAGAGAGGAGGGATAGGAAGGGTGGGAGGGAGGGAGATCCAAGAGGGAAGAGATATGGGGACAAATGTATATGTATAACTGATTCACTTTGTTATAAAGCAGAAACTGACACACCATTGTAAAGCAATTATACTCGAATAAAGATGTTTAAAAAAATAATAAAATTTAAAAAAATAAGTTGCCCAAAATGACACATTTGCTGTGGTATAGCCAGGATCCACACCCAAATCTAATCCCAGAGTGCATGCTCTTTGAACTGTGTAATGATACTCATTAACCTACAAAGAAATCGATACGAGAGCATTACCACTTATCTTGGGATCTGATACTGTGTGTGGATGGCTAACACTGTGCCCCCTTTCTGCTATTTGTTTTATATGCAGATCAACCAAAGACTACAATTATTTTTAGCTTTAGAACATTCTTAAGTCACTGAATTGCAATATAATTGCGTATCATTTGCAATGACATACATTTTTTTATTGGGTGTTTCCAGATTGGCATGTCACCAAGCTCTTATAGAATGAAAATTAATAATCAAAAATTTAAAAGAGAACATACCTAGCAGAGAACTTTGGGGGGGGGGGAGAAAAATCATTTGGTCATCTATTTTTCAGGATATTTTATTTTAAAGCTATTAAAATCAATGAGTATGGGGGAGGGGTGAAAGTAAATTTGGAGGGAGCAAGTTTCCTCTGCAAACCCTGTGCAGACGTGGGATGCTCTCACAGTAAAATGACAGCTAAGGGAATCCTGGTGGGTCTCATCTAGGTCATTCACTTTAACTCTGACCAGGATCCGCTTGACCGCCCCGTTCCTTTGCTAACTGGCCACCTCTCTGCAGAAGATGGGTTAAGTCACGTTATTCTACCACCCATTTTTCCAGTGTATCGATTTCTGCCACATTCTAAAAACCACCACAGTGCTCAAGGAGGCGTGTTCAAGACCCTCCTCACATCTCCCAGTTATGGGAGACAGATCTAGCTCAGCTATAGGCAAGACGCTTGAGTTTTAACCTAAAAGAACAGATGACAGAGAAATAGGGTTTTCTTCAGCATGCCATGCCAGCTGTGACATCTGCCACACAGAGTCACACCTTTCTCATGAAGGGCAAGGTTGCTCACCATTTTCTGACTCCAAAAGTATTTCTGATATGGGTGCCTGTGATTAACCTCATTTATTGACTTTACACATAAGAGGTTTGGAGAAAGGCTCAGTGGTGCTCTTAACTGTATCCTCTGTAGCTAGCAAACAGCCAGGATGCTGGCATATGCGTGTTTTCAAATTCTCTACAAGGGTAGAAAACTTGAATGGGTCCTTTGTGTCAGAATCTCTTTTAAAGTTTTTAAAAGTTCAATATGAAATTAAAGGAAAAGAGTTCAACTTACAGATCTTTGCATCCGACCATGCAGCACATCTGTCTCATTTTATCTTGGCTCGTAGAGGTCACGTTAGGAAGTGGCGTGAACAAAACCAAAACGGACCGCATACTTAGTGTTAAATGTGAGGCACAGCCCGGTATCCTTGCAAGTTCTGGCCTCAGGTGGTTCTGAAAGCAGTGCTATGAAATAATATTGCCCAGGTTCACTGGTCTCTAGCCTGCTAGCACCAGCACACTCCCCTCCACCAAAAAAAGAATTACTGCTCTAGGAAACTTTGTGTTGAAGCAATCATTCTCAGGGTCTATGCATTCTTTCTTCCTTGAATCAATCTAAGCTTGCTACCACAAAAGTCTCAATTCCTTTCTTGCCCAGAGAACAGTTGTATCAGCTTGATATAGTACACTGGATATATGGTCACTGCTGGCAGCAGAAGATGCCTCGGTGTGTGCTGGGGATGGAAGTGGAGATTAAGGTGTTGATTCACCTCAAAATCTTAACACGTTGCTGCTGCCATTAGGGCTCAAGCATAAGAGGAGACTATGGAACACAGTAAAAAAGAAGCTACTCAGTAATTATCGATTATATGTGATGTACAAATCATTTTCATATATAATGCATTCACCAGCCTTGCTTTTGGTTGTAACAGAAACCAACTCAAACTAAATAAAGCAAATAATAATAATCATTGATTATGTGCATACCAGAGTATCTCACTGAGCTCAGGGCAGGAATGCAGCTGGGCCCCAAGAATGAGGAAGTGGGATGCCCTAGTCGAGGAAAGCCCCAACATCCTCTCTTTCTTTTGTCTTTATTCTAACTGCAGTGCTACTTTCTCTGATTCGACTGCATGGTTGAAAAAAATGTCACCAGCCAAAACCTTCTGAGTTTGTCTCTTCTTTGTTTAAAAGGATGGCCAGATGAAACTGGAATTTTGTGGCCTTAATTGCAAGTGTTTAAAGGGCCTACTTGGTCAGATGCCCAGGCATCCTTTGTCAATCACCTGGAGTAGGAGGCTGGGTCATGTTACTCAACCATGGCTTGTAAGAGCCCAGCCATTATAACCATGAGGAGGATGGGAGTGGGCCAGGCAGTGGAGACAATTACCCCAAAAGTGAGGGTCCTGGAGAGGCAACCCAGTGGATACTAATACCTATATTAGTTAGTTGATCCTCTACCCCACCCACTGAAGTTTTTATTACTATTATTGTTCCCATTTTACAGAGGAGAAAACTGAATTTCAGAGAGATTATATAGGTAGTAAAGGTAAAACTGAAAGTGGAATCAAGGTCTTCTCATTCCCTTCATCAGCCCTTATGAGATAAATAACTTTAAGAGAAACTTAAAAAAAACAAAAATGTACACAGCCACCCATCCTCTACGTGCAGAAGACTTTAAATTTAACTGGAGATACAAGACAGACTTCCATGAAAATAGTTTGATAACATTTTGAAAACAACATAGACCATACAAAGCAACATATGAATATTTCAAACTATGGAAAATAATTAAACTTTGGATTCTTATTTGGAAGGAACTAGGAAAGAGTGCAGGGAGGACATTTCAGGCCTAAGAAGTGGAAGAAGTCACACATTACCAGCAGCAATTCTCATATTAATACTGAAAATTTGACTCACTCATCACTCTACTATTTGCAGGAGGACAAGATTTATATTTTCAAAGAAACAGAGGCTGTGGAAGTGTAACTACAGAGAGCCCTAGATTTCCAGATCTCCAAGCAGTCACAGAACCCAGCCTCCAGGCTCCCATTCTCCTCCTCAAACAGAGCCAATTTCTTCCAACTATTCTGTTTTCAGAGGCAGTCGCGACAAAAAGTGCTACTTTAATCTCTAGTTCCATAGGATCGAGGCAGAAATCCTTCTCAGATCATCCTTTGAATAGGATTTCATTTGTTTTCACATCACTGCCCTCAAAACTAAGAATTACTTCTACTAAGAATTAGTTCTTCCTGAATTTCTCTAACCCACATCCAACGTCATTTTTGGTATCCAGATTCCAGAAATGACATCCAGATCTGAACACGATAAAGTGCCCAGTTAGAGCAGAGCTCAGCTGAACAATTATTAGTTTGGTCTGTTATCTCATCGCATGTTGTAGTTCTACAATCCCACCCAAACCCCTTGAAATGGGAAGTCAGGGACTCCAGCTCTAGGTTCAGACTTTCCACAAGCTCATCTAGTGATTGAAGGAAGCTCTTTAACCTTCTGAAGTTTTTGGCTTCTTCACTCAGTTATCAACAAATATCTTTTGAGTTCCAACTATGTGCCAGGCTCTGTTCTAGGCTCAAGAGGTGCAGCAGAAACCAAGCAAAAAAGAACTCCCTGTCCACATCAAGCTTACAGTCTATTGGCCAGGACAGAAAATAAATATAATAAGTAAATTACATAAAATATTAGAGGAATTCTTTGAAAAAAATAAAGCAAATGGAAAGGGGGAGTAGAAGAGGGTGGTTATAATTTAAAATAACATGGTAACTGTAGGTTTAAATGACCAAGTGACAACTGAAGGCGGTAAGGGATATGCAATATCTAGCGGAAGGGCATTTCAGACTGAGAAACAGCCAATACAAAGGTCCTGAGGTGGGTGCATGCCTGGTATGATCGAAAAACAGCAAAGACGTTGCTGGAGGGAGAGGCGGAGGAGGAGAGCAATAGGAATTATGGTTGGAGGGCAACGGGGGAGCAGATGGTACAGGACCTTGGAAGGACGTTGGCTTTTATTTTGCGTGAAATGAAGCCCAGTAAAGCGGTTAGAAGAGTATGATCTGATCTAAAGTTAGATTTGAACAGGGACATCTTGGCTGATATATGAGGATTAGACTTTAAGGTAGCAAGAGCAGAGACAGGAAAATGAGTTAAGAGGAGGGTGACCGTACATCCTGTTTGCCCACAGCAATCCTGAGCCATGCATCTCAATACTATTATTAATGCCTCTCCTTTTTGAGTCTTTAAAGTGTCCCAGTCTGGATAATACATTATATTATCACCCCAATTCAGAGGCTATACTATTTCAAAATCCAGATGAGAAATGATGATGGTATGAGATAGGTTAATAGCAATGACGAAGTGATCTGATTCAAATATATTTTGAAAGAGGAGATCGCAGGAGTTCCTGATGGATTAGACGTGGACCATAAGAGAAAGTGAGGCGTCAAGGATCACTCTTAAGATTTGGGGGATGGAGCAACTGAAGGACAGAGCTGCCATTAAATAAGATGGAGCAGGAGGGGCCGGGAGTCCCATTTGGGGCATGTTAATTTTGAGCTATTAGATATTCAAGAAAGGTGTCAATGAGGCAGTTGGAAATATGTCTGAAGTTCAAGAAAGAGACCTGGGCTAGAGATATAAATTTGGGAAGCAATAGCATATAGATGGAATTGAAAGCCATGAGACTGAAAAGAATCATCAAAGATGTGACTGTAGAAAGAAGAAAGGTCCAAGAACAGAGTCCTGAGGAGTCCCAGGGGTAGAAAAAGACAAGGAGCCAGCAAAGGAGACTGAGAAGAAGCAGCCAGTGAGCAGGGAAGGAAACCAGGCACTCTTTCATCTTTACAATGAATTTGTTACATGATGCCAGTGATGTTTTTTAAACTTCTTAAAACAAGAGATACATCAGGGACAGCTATATTAAAAGGTGAACTGCAAACAGCAGATAGAGAGGGTGACCTCTAGTCTCCTCATCCACTTCAACCACAGCCAGTCTGTGTTTTCTTGCTCCAAATAAGAGGCTGCTGCATAAGATTTCACTTATAAAAAGGGTGGCAGGGGGTGGGAGGAGTTAGATCCCCACGACTTTAAAAAAAACAAAACAAAACCCATTACCCTTGATAATCTTCAAAGTCTATGATTCCTTCTGGCTCTAAAATTTATTTGATTCTACCCAATTCTAACAAAGAAAGAATTTTCTGATGTCCAAAGCTACTTGCCACCGTGACCTGATAGAGTCAAGGTGGAGATGGGGCATTGGAATAGTTTCTCTTGCTTGAGAGTTTCCATTTGTTATAGGAATTAAGTCCCATGAAAATAGAAAGAGAAAAATAACAATTGGCCTGGAGGAGTACGAAGTCAGTGGAGTTTTAAATATGAAACCAGGAAATGTTTTATTAAACAGCTAAGGCATTACTGGCTTAGACTAGAGAACAAGCCTGCTGTAAATCCCACTAACCTCACGAGTATTCCATTTATCTAAGAAAGCCACGGAAGCACATTCCAAGAGAGTTTCTTGCTGTACTTCGCTGACAGAGCAAAAGAAACGCAGGCTCTTCCCCACAAGTATTAATAATAAAAAATAATAGTCATTGTTTGTCAAGCATTAAATGTGTGCCAGGAACTGTGTTATGCTCTTCGTGAGTATTCAGTCACTTAACCCTCACAGCAACCTCAAGGTAGGTACTCTCAGGTACTCAGTATTCGTGGAAAGAAAATCATGACTGAGACCGACACCAGTTAACTTGCCCAAGGTTACCTATCTGGGTAAGGAGTGGATCTGGGATTCAATCCCAGGGCTCTCTGACTCCAAGGCCAGTATTCTGAATCATGATAGGAACTTGGATTCATTCCCTGGGTCTTAATAGTGGATGAAGTGGACGCTGTGGTGTGTCCCACCCAGCTCCTGTCTCATTCCCACAGCTGCCAGGAGCATAGGCTACCAATGGCTCACAGCTGAGTCTCCCCTTGGACGTCCCCTCTGCCAAAGGGATCTGTCCCGCCAATGGTTACTTCCTCTCCTCAGGGACACCTGTAACCAGTAACTGATGGATGCAAGGAGAAGAAGGCCCGGCCCCTCGCCTCAGTTTAGGATCCCTGTGAAGGGCCAACCTCCTCCAGAGTTCCTAAATCCACTTCTCACTCTGTCCAATCCTGCTTTCCTAATCCCCTCATGAGATCACATCCCATTAAACTTCCCCCACACAAACCTCCGTCTCAGGGTCTGAGTCCCAGGAACCCACTAAAGACACTGACATCTGCAGAGATCTGCTTCAGCCACTCCTTCTATTCATTTAATTACCAGCAAACGTTTACTGAACTCCACGAACGTGTGAGATTTCTTCTGTTGAGTACTGTCTGTTCATAACATCTGTTCATTTTCTATTAGGTTGTCTTGTTTTAAACTTTACAAGAGTTCCCTGACATATTCTGGATACTAACTTCATATTAGTCATCTGCATTGCATATCCATTCTTCCTGTGTATGTCTTATCTTTTAATTCTATGGTTATCTTTTGCTGTACAGAGGTCTTTATTTTTGGACTGTCAAATGTATGGATCCTTCATGGATCTACCATGCTTGTATTTCATGCATCTTACCTAGCAAAGCCTTCTCTACTGAAAATCAGAGAAATGCAAATTAAAGCAATGAGATCCAATTTCACCAACTGTATTCACAACATTTTAAAAGTCTGATGATCACAACTGTGAGTGAGAGTGTGGAGAAGCGGGAATACACACACACACACACACACACACACACACACACACACACACACACACACACACCAGCAGGAAAATAAATGGGTGCAATTTACAGAGCACTGTAGCAAGTAAAGACAGGCACACTGGTAACCCTGAAATTCCACTTTTAGGTATAAACCCTAGAGAAACTCTCACACTTAGGTGTGAGGAGGCAATACAACAAGGCATGTACTTACTGTTCATAAGAGCAAAGGATTGTAGTATAGTCTGAAGTCAGGCAGTCTGATTCCTCCAGCTCCATTTTTTTCCCTCAAGACTGCTTTGGCTATTCGGGGTCTTTTCTGTCTCCATAAAAATTTTAAGACTTTTTGTTTTAGTTCTGTAAAAAATGCCAGTGGTAGTTTCATAGGGATTGCATTGAATCTGTAGATTGCTTTGGGTAGTATAGTCATTTTCACAATGTTGATTCTTCCAATCCAAGAACATGGTATATCTCTCCATCTCTTTGTATCATCTTTAATTTCTTTCAACAGTGTCTTATAATTTTCTGCATACAGGTCTTTTGTCTCCCTAAGTAGGTTTATTCCTAGGTATTTTATTCTTTTTGTTGCAATGGTAAATGGGAGTGTTTCCTTAATTTCTCTTTCAGATTTTTTCATCATTAGTGTATAGGAATGCAAGAGATTTCTGTGCATTAATTTTGTATCCTGCAACTTTACCAAATTCATTGATTAGCTCTAGTAGTTTTCTGGTGGCATTTTTAAGATTCTCTATGTATAGTATCATGTCATCTGCAAACAGTGACAATTTTACTTCTTCTTTTCCCATTTGTATTCCTTTTATTTCTAATCAAGACAATATGGTACTGGCACAAAAACAGAAATATAGATCAATGGGACAGGATAGAGAGCCCAGAGATAAACCCATGCACCTATGGTCAACTAATCTATGACAAAGGAGGCAAAGATATACAATGGAGAAAAGACAGTCTCTTCAATAAGTGGTGCTGGGAAAACTGGACAGCTACATGTAAAAGAATGAAATTAGAACACTCCCTAACACCATACACAAAAATAAACTCAAAATGGATTAAAGACCTAAATGTAAGGCCAGACACTATAAAACTCTTAGAGGAAAACATAGGAAGAACACTCTTTGACATAAATCACAGCAAGATCTTTTTTGATCCACCTCCTAGAGTAATGGAAATAAAAACAAAAATAAACAAATGGGACCTAATGAAACTTCAAAGCTTTTGCACAGCAAAGGAAACCATAAACAAGATGAAAAGACAACCCTAAGAATGGGAGAAAATATTTGCAAATGAATCAACGGACAAAGGATTAATCTCCAAAATATATAAACGGCTCATGCAGCTCAATACTAAAAAAAAAAAAAACAACCCAATCAAAAAATGGGCAGAAGACCTAAATAGACATTTCTCCAAAGAAGACATACAGATGGCCAAGCAGCACATGAAAAGCTGCTCATCACTAATTATTAGAGAAATGCAAATCAAAACTACAATGAGGTATCACTTCACACCAGTTAGAACAGGCATCGTCAGAAAATCTACAAACAACAAATGCTGGAGAGGGTGTGGAGAAAAGGGAACCCTCTTGCACTGTTGGTGGGAATGTAAATTGATACAGCCACTATGGAGAACAGTATGGAGGTTCCTTAAAAAACTAAAAATAGAATTACCATATGACCCAGCAATCCCACTACTGGGCATATACCCAGAGAAAACCATAATTCAAAAAGACACATGCACCCCAATGTTCATTGCAGCACTATTTACAACAACCAGGTCATGGAAGCAACCTAGATGCCCATCAACAGACGAATGGATAAAGAAGATGTGGCACATATATACAATGGGATATTACTCAGCCATATAAAGGAATGAAATTGGGTCATTTGTAGAGATGTGAAGGGACCTAGAGCCTGTCATACAGAGTGAAGTAAGTCAGAAAAACAAATATCATATATTAATGCATATATGTGGAACCTAGAAAAATGGTACAGATGAACCAGTTTGCAGGGCAGAAATTGAGACACAGATGTAGAGAACAAACGTATGGACACCAAGGGGGGAAAGTGGAGGCGGGGTGGTGGTGGTGGTGGGATGAATTGGGAGATTGGGATTGACACGTAAACACTGATGTATATAAAATGGATGACTAATAAGAACCTGCTGTATAAAAAAAATAAATAAAACAAAATTCAAAATTTCAAAAAAATTAAAAAGAGCAAAGGATTGGAAACAATATAAATAAATGTCCATCAAAGGGAAATGGATCAATAAATTGTGGAATATTCATACAGTGAAATAACTTATAGTCATTAAATGAAATAAACATGGATAAGGCTGCAAAACAATAGGTAGAGCAAAATAATTGCTGAATTTTAACTTATATTAAGTTTATAAAAAAGTAATAAAAGTAATACAATGTAGTTATGGATACATAAATATGTAACTCAAACATATGTATGGTAATAATAAACACTGACTTAACACTGACTTTACAATAGTGGTTGTCTCTGGGCGAGAAAGAGGAAGGAGGAGATGGATTTGGGGTACCTGGGAGCCTTCACAATATGTTTTATTTCTTAAATTTTAAAAAAAGTCTGAAACAAATGCAGCATAATGTTGGGATTTGATAAGGCTGAATAGTAGGTACATGCTGTTCATATTATTCTCAATTCTTCTCTGTTTTGAAATATTTTACAATAAAAATGCATTAAAAAATGAAAAAATATCTAATACAATTGAGAATTCAAGACAGATTTCTTGGTATTATTTTAGGTAGATCTTAGTGGACCACAATGATTTGATAGGAGATACAGGAATATGTATGTCATGGAAACATAAAAGAATTAAATAACTGGCTAAGGAGTTCTTACTAAATTTGATCAACACATGAAACTTTTCAAGGCTCTTAAGCAGAGAACTGGTATGAGTGCAGTCTGGCCAGGTGGTATAGGGTAGTTGGAACAGAGAGCAAGAGGAGGGGAGCGGTTGGAAAGCTCCTCTGGTGAGCAGCTGTGAAACCCCCAGGAGTGTGCAGCAGCGAGACGGGAAGCGAACAAAAGGCTTTGCACAGCGGCGTTCCACCTCCCATTCAGAATTAATTAGTTAATTAATTTTGAATCAATTAAAGGAGGACAGTAGAGGAGGGCAGGAAGTCTAAACTGGTTCTGAATACAGCTGCCTGAATAATCATGGATGCTGGTGTGATTAGACAAAGCAGAGATCTCAAAAACTGGAGCTGGTTGTGGGAGAGTCCGATTTTGATTCTGGTTTTGAACATGTTGCATTCAAGGTGCTGATGGGACCTCTAGGAAGAGAAAACAAGAAGGCAACTGAAGGTGAGAGTCTAGAGTTTGGTGAAGAGAGGTTAGAAAGATGGTTTGAAGGAAGTCAACGGCAGCAAGGGGAGAGGTAACGTGAGAATGTTGTTAAGAGCTTAAAAGAAGGTAAAAGAAGGAAGGAAAGAAAATTGGGGAGCACCATGCCGGCTTTGAAGCTCCACCTTCCCTTTGGCGCTGCACAGCAGACCTGCCCTAACGTCTCCCAGCCAGGACAAGAAAATAAATGGAGGCCTCAGTTATCGGCCTGCTCCTCTGTTCCCATCACCAGCTCTACCCCGCATTGGGAGGGCCTGGGGTGGCTGTGTGTGGACACCCCATCCTTCAGGTCCAGATTCTCTTCCAGCACACACACATATACCAACCACTGCCCAGGAAGATGGATGAGGAACAAGGCCTTCAGAGGCCTGGGGAGAAGTCCTGGGGTCATTTGGACAAGGACTCTCTAGTCCTGGGTACCAGATTACAGAGGAGTAGGGCGTGAGCTCTGGGCGGATACCCTTAACTCGCCGAAGTATCTTGCCCCATTAGTTAGGGGCAAAGCAGAGAACGGTCTGAGCAGCATCGTCTAAAGCAGGGGTTCTGGACGACTGCCCAGATCTAAGGGTAGTACTGCCCCGTGGCTGATGCAGAGCCAAATTCAGAGGCTATTCCTGAGTAATATTTCCATTCATTTTCAACATTTCCATTCCTACCTGGGTCACCAGAAACATAGGGTGGAGCTCTCGTGGGAGAGCAGAGAAAGGGTAGAGGTTCCAGGGCACCAGTAACTCATTAACTCTTTATACTCTTCTGTCAGCAAAGGAGAAGGAATATCTGTTGATCATTCACTCAACAACAGTCTGGACTTTCAAAGCAAAGAGAGTCACCTACTCCTGGGGCCAATGCTAGACCCAGGGCCAGTTCTCCCCAGGCACCTGGTCTTTCACAGGAAGCCTTAATCTATCCCCAATCAGCAACTTCTTGGACTTTGACACAGACCTGCAGCCTACACAGCACAAGCTAGTGGGCTCAGTGACAGCCAGGTGAATATGAGCAACAAAAGCAACCAGAGCACTTTGCAAATTAAAAACCTGTGATGAGTACTATTAAATCATAGCACTTATTATTAGTTGAATACACTGTTTAGCCTGTAGCAAGAAAAATTACACCTCAAAGGAAAACAGAAAAATGTTTTCTATCCCATCATGTCTTCCTGAAAGAATAAAACTACTGGCCTCAAAAATATATGTAAAGAAATAAAATAAAAATACACTAACTTCTTTCCAAGAGTTATTTGGAGCTCAAGATACTAAAATTCCAATTTTTCTGTGCTGATGAAATGGAATACTTTCTCCTATCATCCTTCAAGTTTATACTGCAATAGTAAGATACAGTATCTTACATCTTGAAACTATGAGAAATGTGTTGGCAAAGACTCTTTGATGCAGATTATTCCACAACATAAATCAGGGCTGGTTAAACACACAAGAAACAGAGATGGCAATTCAAGTAATTTTACAATTTGCTATACACAGTAGTAAGAAAAACAGGAAGTAGGTGTTTATTAGCAGTTCCAAATATACCAGCCAAAATACAACTCCCCATGGAGTCTGAGTTATTCAAAATATAGCAAAGAACAGAATTCCTAAGATTATAAAAGGGTAATTAATCACAAGCAGTGTTCACAGACCAGTGATTTGGAAACTACCTTCTTATTGAAGATCTGGATCAAGAACAAACTTCAAAGCAAAATTAATTGATCTCAGATTCACTGCATCTGGTCAATAAACCCTCCCCCAAAATGTCACTTTAAGCCCACTCAAAAGTCTATCTTTTTTTATTTAACAATTCTGTATACAGGGCATTAAATGGTCATTTTTCACTTAACTTGGTTAGCATATCATTGCCTCCCACATAAGCTATTTGCACTAAGAACACCACGTCTTACTGATACTCTGTAAATTGCACTCAAAGGTCAGGCATGTTGTTTAGGCTTGTTTCATAGGAACACAGGTCCATTATGAAGCTAGATTCACAAACCAAGAGAACTCACTTGCTTGGATGTCTAACATGACCTTGTGGCTTTCAAAATCTTGCCTTTGACTGAGTGAACTTTTAAAATACACGTCCCAAGCATTTCTGAATTAGGACAAAATACCTGTAATTTTAGTCACATCGATTCAAAAATGCATATTTAAAATATATGAAACATAAATATATGTTAATTTTTGCAGAAGGTATGTAAGGAATTTCAATGCAAATTCTGACCTGATTTGGGGAATTATGTGATTAAGAGCCTTAGGAACTTCTGGCAATAATGATTACTTCTGGGAGTGACCACAGACAAATCTCTGTTCTGTGACTCAGTTTCTCCCCTATAAACAAAAGAAGTTCAATGTTTGGCTCAGCTACCTAAAAAATTCATTTGGATTAATGTAAAAGACTTAAATATTTGTGAACCACCATTAGGTCCTCTGATGGAAGCCACTTTGAAAGTGCAAAGAGTCAATGAATTCAACGATTTGTCTTAGTCTTGGAAATGGAAGAGATTAAGTAAGGGAACCTACATGTTTACATATTTAATTGGAATGGTCTACACACACCTTACAGCAGTCTATACGTTCTTATGAGTTTAGACTTACAAAGCAGGAGAAGGAAGAGTTCTTTGAAAACAACTCTACCAAGTGAGAAATCAGCAATAGGCTAATTAGAGACAAATTAGCTCTTGTGCTCCAATCTGAATGAGACCATCACGCTTCTTCTCTGATTTTTAAAGTCCAGCCTCACAGAAAGCCAGGCTATCATCCTGTTATCAGTTGGGTTTCACTGGTTTTGTGGTTGGCCAGTCACAATCAGCATGAGATCGAGAAAAAAGATAAGGGGGAAGAGAGGGAAAGAAAGAGAAGGAGAATGGGAGGCAAGGCGAGAGCAACTTGTTGGCACAACTCTTCCTCCTCTGCTTAGATGGTCAAGGTGCCGTGTGTCACGATGACTCTATGCCCACACAGTGTCTCCTCCTCCAGGGAAAACAGGAGGGTAAACAGCTTCCCATGTGACTAAGTTCTAGACAACAAAATATGACAGAAGCAAAGACTGCCACTCTTAAGCCTGGCTCTAAAACAGACCAATCAATTTTCTCTCTTTGCTTGTCCCAGTAGAGGACCTCAAGGTAAGCCCGGGGACAGCAGAGGCCCCTAAAGGGAAGGAGCTGGATCCCAGAATCTATGCTTGGAGGATAGCCCACCGAAGCCACCCTCTGAACACCCAATGGACTTTGCCTAAGCAACAATAAACTTCTATTGTGTTAAGCCACTGAGGTTTGGAGGTTTAGTTGTTATAGCATCAGGTAGCCTACCACATCTAATACAGACTAGTGAAGATAAACTCATTAAAATCAGTTCCCTTTGGCCAATCAGCTGTAGGCTCTGCGGCAGCTGGATAAACTGGAAAGGCGCCTCTCTTGTTCCCTCCCTTGTTTTTCTGGCAGGCCAAGCTTCCTGCTGACCAGCTCAAGCAGTGGTGGCAGCCAGAGCCAGAGCCTTCTCTTGGAACTTCTGAAATAAAGAAGGTCGCAGATGTTCCCCGCAGGTCACACCCTGGAAATTCTCTTTGTACTGACTGGGGTAAGAAGTCCATTTTCTCCTACTCCCAGAGTGATATCAGGCCTCAGTTCTCCACCCTTCCCCACAACTTATAATTAAATATATCTGGGTCAGGTACTGCTGTTTATTGTGATCACTCTCAGAGCATGGCCTAGTTGGTACCTCCACTGATCACCAGATAGAAACACTCACACAAAAGTTATTTTAAGCTCATTCCATTAATTTGGATGAATTAAGCACAAGGGGTAACCCTGAGGAGATTTTTGGTATCCTGGAGCTAATGAGAAGACTCCAGGTACCTGCTCTGAGAAGGCAGCAGAAGGCCAAAGAGAGCCCGTCACAATGACAGAGGTGGAGAGTACCCAGCAGGTTTGCCTAGAACCTCACGGCCTCTAGCATATCCTCCATGATATAAACCAAAAGAGTTAATGAATATGGACCGAAAACAACTCTTTCAAAGTTGTTCTTCTCATTGACTTGTCTCCCCCGATAGGGCCCTCTTTGTTTTCAGCTTCGCTAGCGCTAAAAACTAGCAGGCCTGGGCTGCATCTGGCCCACAGGTACGTTTGTTTGGTCCTCACAGTGTTTTAAAAACAGTGATAGTCACATTTTTAAAATGAGACTCTTTTTTTAATGAGATTTCACACAGGAGTCTAGATTTCTGGCTCCTCTTGAAAAAACCAAGAGGATTGAGCAATACTGGACCCATGTTCCCCTCATGGCAATACTCCAGAGGAACTAGGCTGCCGCTGCCTGCGAAGTGGGGCTCACGCAGCCCACCCGGCCCTGGCTTAGGCACCTCTCACCACTCTGGCCACTCTGCTCTTTGTGTTTCCCATCTGCCCTGTAAGGCACTGGGCTCACTCCTTGGACAATATTTTTATTAATTTGTGCAACATACTTGTTTTTCATGGCTTGCTCTGTCTGGAGCACTGCTTGCAGATGCATCTGGAAGAATGGGGGCATGGGCAGGAAAGGACTTCGGTCATCATGCGTGGCTTCTTCCCTCCTTTCTCCTGGGCGCAGACCAAGGAAAGGGAGGCAAGCAGGAGGTCCCTCGCCGCTGCCCCTGAATGCCCAAGATGGCTAGGCTCAGCATGCCCAGTGGAGGGGCCTCATCATGGGAAGGTGTACGGAACACGTGGCCTGAACTTGCCCTTGCAAGAGGAATGGGAGCGCCCTTCTGTGTTTTCTCAGTGGCTGCCACAATTCCCAGTTACTCAGCAGGTGTTTGCGTTGGGAGGGGACTCCCCAAAGAAGGGCAAACACCTACAGCCTGACCCACCAAGCCTTGGCTCCCCTGCTCTTTCCCACTCTGCCGGGTCCGTTAGACAAACAGTACGCGATAGAGTGCCTGAAGGTGGCACGGGGGATTCCTGGATCAGGGCTGACCTTCTGCTACTGATTAACACGGGCCCTGGATTTCTTTTTGGTTTGTTCTTGGTTTGTGCTTTATACTTTAATTTGCTTCTCTTCTCTTCCTCCTTCTCTTCCTTTTCTCCTCTTCCTCCTCATTATTATGCATTCATTATTCATTATTAATTCAGCTTCTGAATACAGTAGTTCAGAATGTGAGAGTTTTGTATATTGATAAAATTATTTCAGTGCTAAACATAGGAACGCCAGGAAGGCAGGAATCGTATCCATCTGCCCCTGGCCCGACCCATAATAGATGCCAAATAAGTATCTTTTGTAAAGATAAATGAAAAACATGAAGACCTAGTGGCACAGTATCATGAGAAGGTATAATCCTCATCCACATCTGGGGACACGTGAGGGCACTTCCTTTTCTCACTGTAAATTCCGAAATGCAAGCACTCAGATTTCCCCAATCCTAGGATGCTGTCATGAGGCTGGAAATTTATGGTCTCTGTTTGCCCCTACTGTTACCAAAATGTCAGTATAAACTCACCCTGAATCTGTTGCTGTGTCTGAACTTCAGCACCTACCATGAGACAGACAGAAATTACCTTGTCCAAGTGAGGACAGGCCCTCCCTCCCCACAGCAATCTGGAAGGCCAAAATCCTTTTTCTGTTAACTTCATCCAAGAAAAAAAGGAATTTGCAGAAGACTGGGTCTGTGTCTGAGCATAACTTACTCCTTTGGAGGAAATCAAATAATGTCCTCTCTCTGCCCTCTCACCTCAAATTGTGTTTTTATTAAGTATGTACCTCCAAAGAAATATTAGACTTCCTCGCCTTTATTTCAGTGGTTTACATAATGCCAGGCTAGAGGAAGGGAGGTGAACTAACTTGACCCCAGGCATCACGTGATAGATGTTGCTTTGGTTCAATTGTTGTCTGGGAGGGATTGGGGGTTGGGTGTGACATAATAATATTAGCAAAAACAATGGCCATTTAGTTTATATAGAGTCTTTCTTCCTGTGATTTCAAAGCAAATTTCAGGCCTAATACGACTGACATCAAAAAGAAACAAGCCAAAGACTTGGCAACTACAGCCTGCAGGATAATTCACTCATCCATCCATTCAGCAAGCACCCACTACCCGGGGGATGCGGTGATGGCCAGGACAGTCACAACACAAGCCTTCTCAGAGCTTCCCACTCTGTGTTCTTTCTGGTGATATTAACTTCCCCTACTTTGGGTTTTCCCCCCAAATATTATGAGTTGGGTACACATGAAAGAGCCACCTACATTCTTCAGGTGAGCATTTCCAGTTTCCTCTTCAACGGGATTTGTCAGAGGTCTGGGTCTCAGCTCAGTGACAGCATGGCTTTTTGGTCTTTAAAAAAAAAAAAAAAGCTTCTTAAAAAAAAAATAAAAATCCTCCAGGAGCAAACAGTCAATTAGTGAATACTACTTACTGGGGAGGAGAGGGCCCCATCGGGAGAGGGGTTAAATATTTACGATGCCTTTTCTATCATAAGGCACTGAGCCAGGAACTGGGAGATTCACACTCCTTAACCCTGAAGCCCACTCTGAGTGGGACCTTCTGGACCCACCCTCTGCCCAGTGCAATTACCTCACTTCCCTAGAATGTCTGCTCATTTTCTTTTCCCAGCATCCTTTCTATATAAGCGCCTTCCAGCCAGGTCAATTAAAAAAAAAAACAACAAAACTCATTTCCCATCTTTGAATGAATCCTGAGAAACATCTAAAGCTAATGTTAAACACAGCAGAGCAGCAACTGTTTCAGGGGGGAAGACTGGGAAACAAGGAAGTAAGGGTTATCCATTAAGAGTGGATTCAGACGTGGGAGGGACATGGCTACTGTGAGATGAAGCTCATTTACACAAACCAAAACAAAAATCTGCTAAATGCATCTGGGAAGAAAATAAGACGTGAAAGGCAGAGAAGGACATGGAGAACAATAAAGGAGGTCTTTGGCGAGAGTGTTTTGCCTTTTCCCTTAGTTGTAAAGTGCATAAGGACGTATAAATATGTAACCCAAAGACCCCAAGAGTTTGTTGCCTTTAAGTTCAAGGGATCCTTCTACAAATTTTGCAGATTGTCTAAGGATTTATGCATGTGCTCCACAGGGACCAAAAATTTTAATCCTGCTATATGAACAAATGAAATATTTGTTCAGTATTTTCCTCCTTGTGTGAACACCTTTCCTACTCCCATCCCCACCCTTGCCCCCAAACTCCATGTAAAATCATGGAATTTCTTTGGAATTCTGCAGCCAAACATCAAGAGTCTCACCTCAGATCTCAGATAGGAGCCTCCCCCGTGGTCTGTAAGCAGTCAGATAGAGTAAACATTTAGGAGACAGTAATCACTTTTCAGAGTTTCTCCAAGTTTTTAACCTAGTATATTTGAAAAACAGGCAAAAGGAGAACCATTTCCAATAGCTCCTGAGATCCAAATATTTTTCCTTTTTTCACTCCTTATGATTTTTTCAACCTGTTTTACTCAAAGATGAGTACTAAGAATCACAAAAACCCATCACTTCCTTAAATACCAAAAATTCTTTTTCAATCCCCAACCTTCATTATGACATAACCTATATAAAAGACAGGCAACTCAAAGACATTCCAGAGAAAATGTTAGCCCTGCACTTTTGATTATCTTCCGGTATTTCCTTTTTTCCTTAAAAGGCTTAAATAAACTCACCGGTGTTTAATTTTTCTAGTCTTTCCCAAAATGATTGCTACAGCTTTTTTAAACTGGGTAACACAATTTCTGTTCCCAGTTAACTAATATTCTTCTCTGTGTCATCCAAATTCAACAAGGAATAAATAGTATTGCTCTGAAAAAAACCTTTTACAATGGATTGAATTTCATCTAAAAGCATGTAATTCTGCATAGCCAAAAGCAGTTTCTAATCTTTATATATAGAAACTTACAAGGCAAAGAATTCAAAGCCATTGGATTAAGTGAAAAATGTGAATGAAGAACTACAAACCCCTGCTCAGCTGACACAAGAAAAGCTCTATAACGTTTTCTAAGTTAATCATTGCTGTGAGTGGGAAAATTTGTAGAATATGCCTAATAAGTCCTGTAGGTCATTATTTACTGAAACGCTACACTGAATGGCTATTTCTTTTTAAATACTAATAACCTAGAAAGCCTGGCCTCATTCAGCAAGAGGGTCAGCACAGAGGCATCTGATTAGTGTCAAAAATGACTGCCTCTCTTTAGTAAAGGAATTTCCTAAAGGAAACATAATTCACAATGACAAATGTCGGCATTTTTAGAATTACAAACATTACCTACAACTTGAATTCAGGTTATGAACCCACTGGACAAAGTTCAGTGCTTGTTTAGTAGCTTGCGGGTGAGTCCCAGTTTAAAAAAATATAAGTGTATATATATATACAGAGAGGGAGAGAGAGAGAGAGACAGAGACAGAGGCTGAGGCAGAGACAGCGCAAGGTAACCAAAGCCTCATACTCGGTGGGAATGAAAGACCGACATAATAGTCATGATAAGACTGCTTCCTTATTGCAACCTCAAGTTTTCTACCAATATATTTCTAACCTGGCTCTTTCAGTGAAAATTTCTCAAATTTAATGAAAGCTGTTAGTGGAAATGTCTGATTTTGGCAAATAAAAATTTTGCATCCAAATTCCTCATTTATTAAGCATGTAAAATCAATTTCTTAGCTTCTTTTATTTTGAGGGGCAAAAAAGTGTCAGTGTCCATTTCAAAAAGATAAACTTGCCATTAATATAATCATATGGCTGGGTCTGGCTTGCTGCTTAAACAAAGACAAAAAAGTTTTTAAATTGCCTTAAAAACCACTATGTCTATGTTCATAATTAACTTATTAGTAGATCTTCATGAAGGAGGAAACTCTTTGAAGTTCTGCTCAAGCATCCTTAGCATTATCTGAGTGTTGAAGCACTCTGACACCCCTAATTTTAGATGTACACTGTACACATGTATCTAACATGTATAGGGTGTTTGTAGTCTAAATACATTCCTCTGATACATGATTATTAAGTACATTCTCTGAAACTGTGGATACAATGAGCTGTATGGTTCAAAAAATTTTATGCTCCTTTTTTCCTTGAAAGAAAAATTTTAAATGGTCAGAAAATATGAAATATTATTAGCAAACAAAATACTTATAACTTCTCTTTTTATTAGGCATTTGGCATTTCTGATTACTATTTAGGTCAAAAAAACGCCTATGTATGATATATTCTGTGTTCAGTATATTAGCTTTACTGTTTTTTTTTTTTTTTTACATTTTTGTACTTACTATACAGCTTCAAAACTATTTTAATGTAATTTTTTTAACCAGAAGGAATTTGGAATCTGAGAGATGGCTCAAAACTTTTATGTCTGCAGCAATACAAAGGGGAAACTTTTAATTCTTCGAACTCAAGAAAGTATTGTAAATGAAATGAGAGATATATACTGTACATCAAACTTGTTCTCACAGGTGTGCTTTCTTAATGTTAAAATACCCGTGTGAATTTTTAGTTTCCCATAATGTAATGGGAGACAATAAATTCTGAAGTTACCCCATTTGCCTTCAGCCCTAACCACAGAAGAAGTAACCTCTTGTCTATTTAGATTTTCTGAGTATACCCATGTCCTTCTGTGTGTCATACCAAAGCAAAGGTTTGTGTTGCAAGCCAGAGCTTATTGCAAGATCAAAGCTCTGGGCCACTCACAATAAAATAAGAGGGTAAAGCCCAAAGAATCAAAGAAACAAAGGAAACGTTTAGGAGATAAGGATCAGTCTCAGATATGACATTTCATCCAGATCAGATCCTGTGCAGAAGTTCAATTCAAAGTTCATAAGACAGAAATACAAAGCAATAAGCTTTAAGACTAGGTTGATTCTCTTTATCTGCATGTCACTGATTTTCTTTCCATTTTTAAGAATCAGAGAATGTCATTTGCTGGATAATTGAATTCATCTCATCTTTGAAAATCCTATGTGCATATAAGGTCGTGTGTGGATAAGCTAGGTTATCTTTTCATTGAAGTTCCTCCAACCTAAGCCTTACAAATAGGTATGATATAGCACTCCTATAAAAGGTAAAAGAACAAGAGTTTAATTAAAATACCATTCTCTGGAATTAATCTATTGGATTAATACTAAACTAATCCATTGGATTAATGCTAACGGAGATCTTTACAAAATGTTAAATATAATTTTTCAAGATGAATACAAAAATGACATGTAAGTACTTAAATAAAATTCAAATTTTTGATGGGCAATAAAATTCAGGTAAATATGCTTTGGAAAGACATTTCAAATATCATGTATTTTGTAATTATCTAAATTGACTAAATGGCTCAACTGCATGTGCTACTCAAATACAGCTCCAAAGCGTATGTCAATTCTGTTATTGAAGTTCAAGGTATGTTTTTAGAATATATAATTTTGATTATTTTGAATATCAGAATATATAATATTAATTATATGTATACACATACATTAAAATATTCTGAGCTACATGTGAACAATAAAAATAGTCATTTCACAAAATATGGATTTTTAAAAATTATTTCTTTTTTTCAAGATTTAATATAGCTTTAAGAAACAGACTAGGGGACTCCCTGGTGGTGCAGTGGTTAAGAATCCGCCTGCCAATGCAGGGGACACGGGTTCGAGTCCTCGTCCAAGAAGATCCCACATGCTGCAGAGCAACTAAGCCCGTGTGCCACAACTACTGAGCCCGTGTGCCGCAACCACTGAAGCCCACAAGCCTAGAGCCTGTGCTCCACAACAAGAGAAGCCACTGCAATGAGAAGCCCACGCACCACAATGAAGAGTAGCCCCGCTAGCAGCAACTAGAGAAAGCCCGCACACAGCAACGAAGACCCAACGCAGCCAAAAATAAAAACTAATTAATTTTTTAAAAAAAGGAAAGAAACAGACTACCTCAGCTTATACAATTAACTCAACTTGCAAAGTTCAAAATGTTCAGAATTTACATTACTTTGACTGTATTTAAATAATGTTAAGTTTCAAAATTAAATTTATTATTTAAAAATCGGGCTGATAACAATAACATAATCAAGTACAATTTTCTAGTGCAATATACATTGTCTCACAATTACAGGTATGTAAAGTATTATGTCTAGTATTAGCACAGGATTTCCATATACAATGATGCTTTAAAAAATAATCCAAGAATTCTCAACTAAAATCAATATATATTGGTCCCAAAATGATAGGCATAAAATTACATTTCATCTTAGAATCTACATTTTGTACAGGCCCTTAGAAATTCTTACAAGCATTTTACAAATTTCTCTTCAGTAGCTCTGACTTTTCATCAGTTACAGAATGAAAGCTTTTATGTAAAAAGCTGGTATCCCCTGAATCGCCAACACAACCATGGTACTATCATATTTATTGTTTCCTGCGCATCCAGGCCCTGCCATACACTGTCATGAGGGCTTTGCCATGGTAAACTCTAGTCCTTAGCACAAACCTGAAGGGTGGTAACACTACCCAGTCTACAGATGAGGTAAACTAAGACCCAGAGAGGTGAGGTGATTTCTGAGACTTACATATTGGTCACTGCCAGAGCCTCAACCTCTCCCTACCAAAAGTAGGCTCTCTTTCTCCATACTACTCTTGGGTAAAAGAGTCTGTCACTCTATGAGCCTAAAGAATATAGGAATTTCTCTTAAGATATTCTTGTTTCCTCTTCAACCGATGATAATTTTTTAAATAAAATAAAAAAACATAGCTATAGCAGAGACTGGCAATAAAGATAAGGACCCATGTCAAATTTATGTCTAAAACAGTTAGTGTAACTATTTGCAAGGCTATTTTATATGTAATTAGAAGCTTAACCAAACTCTCAGGAAGCCCATAACTGTATTAAGATAACCTCTTACAAACTCTCACCAAGTAAAACATGCACATACAGAAAGTTGCAAAAAAAAAAAATCCAAAAACCAAATAGAGTTCAAACATTTCATTTGATTAAAAGTTTTCTTAACTAACTGGGATGTTTCCTTCGATTTTCTCTTTGGATTCTACAGCTATATTATGAAATTACTTTTCAATTCCCCATACGGTGATTATTTAATCATGCCTTTACCAGCTGTGAACATAGCTTCTCTCCTGATAACAGTTTATTTTTAAAGGAAACTGTCTTTGAAGAAAATATTTTGATATCATGCAGCAAAATAAGGGTTCATTGGAAGAAACCAAAAAAAAAAAAACACCCCAAAATCAAAACAGAGATCACAGAAAGAATGAGCTCTAGTTGGTCTGTAGGGGAAAAAAAGGATAGTGGCTACATAAAGATAATACAAAAGCAGCCACTCACGTGGGAGGAGACAATTGTCTTGTTCCACATAAACAAGGCCCTCTTTTCCATGTTCCACTTAGTGTTTTGATGTCCTTTAGACACAAAATATCCAGACTCCCCTCCTGTCTTTCACTACTTCTCAGACACCAAACGCTGTCCTGAGTATGTCAGGTTGGGAAGTAAACTTCAGATCTTACACACTGTTCAAAACTCTTCACTTTTAAGCATGTAAAGAAAAAAAAAAAAAGGAGGCCCTCAACCTTGGCAGGACAGGGGAGAGGTAAGGGGCAGGGTAGCAGGACTGCCTCAGGCAGCAGATGAAAGGGAGGGAGAGAAAAAAGAGATTACTCTTTTCTTCTCTTCCTGGTCTAGTAAATTTCTTCAGACTCACTAGAACCGTGGAACGGAAAATCGAGAGAAAAAGGCATTAACCAAGAAGAGGACGGGACCTCAATGTCAGGAAGTAGAAAAGAAAGGAAATTTTTGCCAAGACCATAAGGCCAGGTCTCGGCCTCGGCACCGTGGACATTTGCACTAGACGGCTCCTTGTTGTGGCGGCCGCCCCATGCATTGTAGGGAGTGGAACAGCACTCCTTGTCTCTACCCATCAAGACCTCACCAGCACCCCTCCTCTCCACCACCCACTCCCACAGTCCTGATAACTGAAACTGTATCCAGACATCATCAACCATCCCGTAGGGGGCGCGCAAATCACCCCAAATAAGAACCACTGCTGCAAGAGAAACCGGTGTGGACAGGTGCAGAACCAATCAGAAATCAGTTAACATCATTTCTACAGTAACCCACCTCACCCTGGGATACAGTCTCAGTCTCATTCAGTATGCATTAGGCATCTGCTCTGTTTCTATTTCTGCCCTGGATGCTGGGGATTTTGAGTTGGGAAAGACTGTATCCTTGCCTTCAGAGATGCTACAATTTAGAAGGAGAGCTAGAAGAGTGAGTCAATGAAACAGAAAAAGCTGCGGGGTGGGCGGGCGCGCACAGGCACCTCACAGGGAATAATGTAATCAAGGAGGAAATGGAAAATAGTCCAGGGTCAGGGAGGCCCCCTGATAGTGCAGGCAGTAACCCTGTAATTGCTAAATCACCAGGTGGTCCTGGTAGAAGCAGTTAATTCTTTAACAACCTCTCTGTACTACAGCACACAGCCTGGAGATCCTGCCCAGGTTATGACAGAGGCAAAAACAAGGGGAAAGCAGAAAGAATGGCTTGATGAGCAGAGATAATGCTTAGGCTGGATCTCAAAGGGTAAGAGTTTACCTGGTGGACAAAAAGATGAGGGGAAGAGAGATGGTACAGACAGAAACAAGGAGGTAATGATCACCAGGGAATGCAGAGAGAACACCAAGTGACCTGATGTGCCAGAGACATGGATTGTAGGATGGAGAGGCCAGAGATGGGGCTGGGAGGTAGACAAAGCATGAACGCCTTGAACGGGCTTTATCCTACAGGTGCTGGAAAACTGAACAGTTTAAAGTAAAGGAGAAGCAAGATTATTATGGCAGGAGTTTGGCAAATAGATTAAAGAAGCAAGGACGGACTGAATAAGAACAGAGGAAGGAGACCAATATGAAGCTATGAACTAAGCACAAGAAAAGATATTAGAAGGTGAAATCAAAAGGAACAAGTGTTCAGTTTGACGTGGGAAGGAGTCCTCATTACAGAAGGAGAACAAGCCTTGTAATACATAATTCCTTACACATGTCCTCATTGTGCTACCTCAGAAAGCTGTGAATGTATAACTGCAAAATTGGGACACGCAGAAAAAAATCATCATCATATCCACATCAAATATGCAATAATAACAAGCCCAACGTTTGAAATAATGATTGTCATTATAAAACGTTTTAATGAAAACCTTTTGGAATACATCTTAAATTATATTAAGGAACCTAAGCCCGTGGGACACAGAGGGACAGTTCCAATTTGAGTTTGTATTGAGTAGCCTGGCCAGATTTTGCTTTATCCCTCAGATTTAAATTATCATCTCTAGGAGTAACAATCCTCAAAGCAGGAGAGATTTTGTAGAGCCTTTGTTGCAGTCAAATTTATCTAAAAAGAACTTTTCATCAAGGGAACCGAAGATAAGCAAGGCTTCTTCCATACACTTGAATTAAACTTTCCCCCCCTTTTCTTTGCAAATATCAGTACCTTAAGACACAAACAGCATATGGGAAACCTACAAAACCATTTATACTCAGCAGATATGTCCAGCTGAATTACTGGCGTCCACCTCAGGAGAGGTTAAACGTTAACAGGTGCAAGGAGAGACTTGTTAAAACACTGTTTCATATGACGTCATCTCACAAAGAGTTAAGGTTCATGTATGTTCTATTTTCCCTCCCACGAAACAACTTCTTTTTTCTCCCCTATTCATTTCAGCAGCCTGCCTTCTCCACTCTCTCTTCCCCATTCCATGCCCCACCCTGACCCCAAGAGAAAAGCACTCACCTCTTCCTCTTTCGGTATGCCACGTGCTGCTTTAGAGAAGCCTTAGGTTATTTTGCTTCCTGCTTATGACGGTGACGTCATCATCTTACATCGTAATCTGGACCTGGCAACTATGTATCCATATATACCCACTACTCTTGCCTTGCCCGTGGCAGACATTGATAAGAAATTGTAGCACTCTCTTTCCCCGATTCTAAGTGCTGCCACTGCATCTTTCTCAAGGCAACATTCTAGGCACACACTGCAAATCCGTAGGGGTGGGCACATGAAGTGAAAGCTAATCACCATCACTGTATGTGGGATCCTGGTCATGTGCTCTCCATCTCTTCTGTAAACGTAGTTCTACCATCACTGCTTCGTAAGCAGCAGAGGCTCGGGATATATTAGACAGGGTTTAAAAAGAAAGGAAGGAAAAAGAAACCTTTCCTAAAACTCAACTACGAATTCCTTACCAAACCAACTCCAAAATTCACCAGGCACCTACCTATACAAACTTTTATTTTGTTCCCCCCTCTCCACTTCTCCGTCCTTCCCTCAGTAACAGCGGTTGTCACAGTTCCACGAGGGAGACCACTCTTAAGAACCTACTGCACCTATGAGGCCGTGGATGTTTTAAGAAGCTTCCGGAAGTGAGGTCATTGCTTCACCCCACAAGGACTTTTTAAGGGACTAAATATGCTTGTATCCGTTTTGAAAGGAAATGCAAACAAACACTTCTCACCTGGTTCAGGCAGCTCCAGGCCATTGGGATCCCCCTCCTGTTACCTCCTGGTATCAGGGACACAGAACCTCTGGACTGGCCTCCCCGTTCATGATGGGACGTAGAGGTGAAACTATGGGTAACTATTAGTCAAACCCATTTCACCTGCGTTCACTAATCACGGTCGTTTTAAGACTTGCAGGTCCTCCCAGCGGCACGTAGCCTAAACGATAACATGCTCCCCTGAGTTGTTTTCCAGGAACTTGGAGTCAGCTGTGTCTAGTTGGAGCTGAGCCGGTTAAGACTGGATAGGACCACCGACCCTCCAACTGGGCATTAGAGAGTGTCCGCTCGGTGACCTTTTGACGTCAGAAGCCTGAAAACTCCACCCCCAGATCATGCTACGCACCTCCACGTTGGCGCGTGCAGAGGCCCGTAGTTAGTTACGCCTGCGCAGATTGACAATTACGGCTCCTTTTTTCCAATCACGTTTCCCCACGCCTCAGACCACCCTGCTGCTTTATTCGTTATCCTATAAATACTACCCACACACCACCCTGCCCCCAACCGCTCAGCTTCTGAAAGGCAGGACTGAATATTGTTCTCCCGTCTGCTTGCTTGCCTTGGGAGTCAAAACTCTTTCTTTGCTGCAGACCTCGGTGTCTCAGCATTTTTACTCGCTGTGCATAGAGTAAAGCAAACCTTGTTTAGAAGAAGAAGTAGGGACTCAAATATTCCCACCCAGTATCTGACTGCTGGTCCTTTTAGATTCTGCTTTACCCAAGCTTTATGCAGGAGTATGAGAAGAGGAAGGAGAAATAAGTAGGGAGAAAAGGAGATGGTAGGTAGAGTGGGAGAGAAGGCGAGGAAGGAGAGGAAAATGGAGGGGGGCGGAGAAGAAAAGGAAAGAACATGAGCGTTGTACACGGGTTTCCTCGCCTAATTCTCGCAACAAACCTGGGAAACAGGCATAAATAAGGATTATTGGGGGCTTTTTCCCTCCAATGAAGAAACTGAGGCTTAGAAAATTTAAGGAATTTGCTTAAGATCTCATAGTTAGCAAGTCACAAAGCAAGGATTTGAAACCAGGTAGTCTGAACTCAGAGCCTGCTATTCCAACAAGGAGTAAAAGAAAAGACAATCTAGAGAAGGTAAAATGAGCAACCAAGAGAAGCTGGTTGCATCTTTGGAAGTAGGGAAATGGAGTTAACAGTATAAAAGGTACAGTTAACAGTATAAAAAAGAATTCTGAAGATCACCTAGTCTGATTATTTTCAGAGGATGAAACTGAGGCTAATAGAAGCTAAGATTTCTCTCTAGTACAAATAAGCAGGGAGCCTCTTTCCTCCCAACCTTAAGTACTGTCTTCATAAAAAGAACTCTAAATACTTGGGGTAGGGGTGGAAGGGAATGGCGGCAAGGGAAAAGGGAGAAGGGTTGGGACTAGCTATTGCAGTTGTTGCCCTCAAAGAACTTAGTTCAAGGATAATAATGGTACCAGGAGCTTTCTCCTTTGTCTCCTTGGTGGGGGTCAGGGAAACCCTGGGATGAATGCTTGGGGGTCCATTCAGCAACAGTGGATCAGAAGATTTTCCCTGGCTGGCTGGCAGAAGATTTTCCCTGGCAAGCGGACCAGGGCAGGCATTCCATACAAGCGGTCATAGCATTCCGCATTCTTGGAAGGGACCATCACTTAACAGGAACGTGGCTGGCTTTGTTAGGTCTTATCTCCTAATCTGCAGTTGGAGGCTTTCCTTCCTTTTGCAGGTGCTCTCATTTCCTTCATTATTTGTATATTAGAAAATCTTGTGGGCTTCCAAAGTCATTCTTATGCTAAGGAAGGTCGAATGTGATAACATATTTGTGTTGGCCAAGAGTGAGGACATAGCAAATACCGAAAGTCACATAATCATGAGTGTAACTGAAAGTGTTGCTTCACGTGTAAACAAAACTCCCTGCCTCCCATAAGCGGGAGTCACGAAGGTCTCAAAAGCACAGAGAAGGCTTGAGCACTGTGGAAATCGTGGCTGGAACTATTTCTAAGATTTAATTCGGGGATGCAGTGGGTCAGACAGCCTTTCTCATGTCAAAAAGAATGCCTGAGAAGGTCGAGGCTGGACCAAGCTTTCAGTGTGGAAAATAGGTTCTCCATTCATTGACATCCCTAAAGCCTAGAGGAAAAGCAAAGCAAAACTCCTGTGGGCCGGAGAAGAACCTACCTTTACTCATGTCTCCAAAACTAAAGGAATGAGGAAGCAGACTAAGAGAATCCAATCTTTCTGGCCCAGGCACTATTCAAATAACTTTCTTAGTTCTCACACACCCTCTACACAGAAGTCCCCATTTCTATGTAGGATCTTACATTGCTATAACCTAAGAATCTCAGTAAGAGCATTGAGTTGTGTTTTTTTTTTCTGTCATTACCTCACCATGAAATTTAAAAAACAAAAATTTGAAATGAGTTACTGTTGTATGAAAATATCCCATTCTTGGAATTCTAACTTTTATCTCTTACCCCAGTACATTAAAGGTCATTCCTATGAGTACTATTTTTTATAAACTGCCTAGCTGCCAAATATATTTAAGATAATAAAGGAAACAAAATATGCATTATAATAAACGAAAGGAGAGTAAAGAAAAATAAGGGAAAGTAAGGAACGGGGCACAAATTTTAAGCAGGAAAGTGGCCAGTGCACAAAGTACATACCATGAAGTCCTTCACGTCTGCTAAGGGGCAACCACAATTTATTTCAAAGCTTTCCTGCTGCCAACAAGAGCAGGAGAAGATGAACGGGTACACAGCTGAGAGTGTCTATGAGCTAAGAACAAACGGTTTCAGAGAAGCAATGTTATTTGCAATAGTAAGACCACAAAGAAATTTCTCCCAGGAAGCCTCAAGTAAGTAGATCCTTTATAGCACAACAAACACGGTCCTGGACTCATTCTTTCATCAGCCTTTTACTGAGCCCCTACTAAGTGCCAGGCACTGTGTGGGGAGCTGGGGCTACAGAGGTGAGCAAACAGACTGCGCTTGCCCTCATGGAACTTAATATCTCCTGGGAAAGAAAGAACTTTCCCAAGTCATCACAGAAATTAATTATAAATACAATCGTGGCAAGAGCCACAAGGAAAGGGAGGAAGTGCTGGGAGAGCATCTAATAAAGAACCTGATTTCACAACATCCTTACGGTTAACTTAGCATTGTGGGACTGTTAGAATCGCCAATGTCTCACCTCCCTTGTTACCTGGAGAGAAAAACAAAGTTTATATTATGTAAGCCTCAAATTAAGTAGTATCTGTGAAAGGCTTTGAAAACTACAGAGTACTATGTAAATATAAGGTATTTGAATTTAGGGGGGGGGTCAGGGTTGGGAAGAAGGTGTTTTCTCTACCTAATGAAGGAGTAATCTGCATAAGTAGAATAGCTAAGTAATTCTGATTAGCTATAATTATAGTAATTACTATAACTTGATTCTAAATAAGTAGAATAATTATATAAATGTTACCTAAGCAGTGCAAAGCAACCATAAATCAGATTTTTTATCACCTTGACCATGGATTAAAAAGTATGCCAATACTTTTGCTACAGTGTGGTTACAAAATAAATCAGCTTCTGATTTTTTTTATTGTAAACTGATACACCTGTTCATACTTCTATTTTGTCACATAAATGAATCCTACATAATCAAAACTGGTGCATACAATAAAAACAGCTCCAGTTTATATGACTTTACCATAGACATTTGAGCAAAATTAAAAACACTTTTTTCTCCATTCCATCTATCCCTTACTAACAATGACCCTGCCTTTTCAAAAATTGTAAGGAAAATTTAAATTTGCCTAGTGCCTTACAGCTTTTAGAGTCTTTTCACAGACACTACTGAATTTATGCTTACAGCCATTCTGTGAAGTAGGCAAAGTAGAGGACTGAGGCTCAGAAAGGTTAAGTGGCAAGGTCAAATTATCAATAAATAGTGGTAAGTAGCAAAACCAAGAAGGATGTGGCCACCTGATCTCTAGGGGAAGGGTCTTTCCACTGTGCCACTCTGTAAATTACCTACAAAACTACCTGTAAAGAATATTATACACCAGAAAGTGGGCTCCCCAACAGCAGGAGTAAAAGATGGAAGCTGGGACAATCTCTTATGTACAGACTTGACTAACGTCTAGTGTAAAGTACCTGGATCAGAATCCTTTCACAAAGAAGCAGAATGGGTGATTTCGTTTTGCAGGTTATGTGCTTTCTGAAGCGCTTTGTGCGTCATCTCTTTGGGCCCAGGAGCTTCAACATCTCACCCAGACCTTTCTCACACACTATTGCGCAAGCACCATTCATACAATCCCAGGCTCATCATCTTCCCAGTGACAATGCACGATTTTTACCTCTGCACCAGATAAAAGAGCCCGTTGCCTTCTGGCATCATTGTTTTTTCCTCTCCAGTAAAACTCCTTGGAGTTACCTTTCACAATGATTCAGATGTGTGTGGAGTTGATCAAAGAATGAAAAAAAAAGGAAAAGAGAGACTCTTAGCACAAAGAAACTATTAGGCATGTATGACTCAGCAATTATTAGATAAGCGTTCTCCATCCATTTCGTTGAGGCTTTCATGTTTATTTGTAAGCACAACCTGAGAAGAGCAAGACAAAATCATGGAGGACCAAAAGTCTTGAATGAAAAGCCAAATAGCTCCACTTCCCTTCTGGTGGTATCTGCTCCCTCCCCCAGATCTGAATTCAATGGACATTTCAAATCAGAAGGAAGATGGTAGTGAAAGGTCCACGCTAGCAGAGGCCAGTGGGCCTTGCCTGCCCAGCGAATTGATACCGAGTCTTGCTTTCAGAGCTTAGCTACAGAAGTTCTCAGAGCCACAAACTTCAGAGCTGATTTTCTGTTTGTTTTTGCTTTTGTTTTTGTTTTTTTAGACGTGATGAAAGGAAAGGGTCTAGAGAGAATTTGGGGGTTTGTTTTCATTTCTATCAATTCTGCTGGTCACCAAGTATTTCTTTAATGATGAGGCATGAGCTGGATGCCGAAGGGAATCCTTAGAAACCAAAAGCATCGTTGTCTGTCCTCACGCAGGGCAGAGTCTTGCATTTTAACATCTATCCTGAAATCTCAAAAGGGAGAGTCCAGAGGCCTTCTTGAGGACTAACGGTTCTCAGAGGTGCCTTGGCTTCTAGCTAATCATAAGCAATAATTGCAGCCACATGGCGTAATCTCCTCCGCCCTTTCTAATTGTATTTTACTAGGTGTTCCCAAGGAATTCTGGGGTTACTCCTGATAGAGTACAGGAAAAGAGAGTTTCTCTGTCAGGACTTTCAGGGAGGAAACAAAAGCCTTGCTATATTTCTTTCCCTTTAACAGTGGGTTAAGGGTGTGGGTTGGAAAATGAGTCAGGCCTGACTTCAAATTCCCATTCTGCTACTTTCTGACTGTAAATTTTGACAAATTTACAGAGTAAAATGCAGATAACAGAGTAGAGTTGATGATTGTGGAGAAGAAACAGGTGATGCAAGTCAGCACCCAGCAGGGTCCCTGTTCAGCTGACATCAAGATCATTAGCGTTGCCGTCCTCACCTGCCTGGTGCAGCCTCCACTCTCTCACTTTCTGCTAAGACATGCTGAGGTTGGTTCCACTGTGGTACAAACATAGCCTATGGCCCCTGCTAAGCACTGCACTTGACGGATCCCTATAAGTCTATCTTTTCGCAAATACCCATCATGCCCTTTTGGAACATGTCTGGAAAATTGATATTTTCCTTCAAAGAATCCTTAATACTTCACGTATCTTCTGCCCTCTCCACTACCATGTTCTATCCAAAAACATGCTTTTCTACTGTCAGTGTGAGGAATGATTTTTTTTAGAATGCATTGTTATCTTGGTTTACAGATTATAAGGCACGTTTACAGCTGCTGTCTCATGCGATCCTGACAACAGTCCTCTGAAAGGGAGACGTCTCCTCAGGATGCAGAGAGGTTTCCTGACTTGCCCAAAGTCACCTGCTGGTGAAGAGCAGAGCGGGAATTGAACCAGGTGGCCCCAAACAGAGCTTTTCCACAACAGCTTGAGGAGTCAGTGATGGGCTTCGCAGGTTCTTCATCTGCAGCAGGGACTGCTGCAGACAAATGCTCAAGTAAGCCCTTGGGTCCCTAAGGAACCCATTCGAATCCAGGTGTCGCCAGGACGGCTTATTATAAAACAGACCTGCTTCTCTCCAGGAAGGCATCCCAGCAGGAGAACACTGCACCAGCACTTCCCACCCAGGCCCCGTCCACATGGAATTGCCTGGAAGAGCCAAATAAACAGATTTAACTGACTTACATGCTTTCCGTGCCAAACATCATAAAATGAAGTAATGGGTAACCTGCACTAATTCTGCTGGATTCTCAGACCTTCCTTTCTCCTCCTGAGGAATGGAAAATTATTTAAATGAGATGGGAAACCAGCGTTTCCTCTCTTCTCTTTCAAAACTTCTCAAAACACATTACTATGCTACTGGAAGCCATTCAACTCAACTAAGTCATTAAGTTAAATCATCTGCACACATTTTCTCAGTAAGATGAGTTTGCATGGTGGACTGATTTCATAGAACAGTTGCATGCAAACATCTCCAGGGAAAACCAGATGTCGGTGACACATCAGTACCTACTTAGTCCTACAAAGAGCATGGCACTGGCTCTGGACATGATCTTTCCAGGAATCCTGTAACCCAGGGTAGAACTTCACTCCAGATCCCAGCTGGTGGGCAGTTTTTTCCCCTCCTCCAGAGATGTTCTTTGCTCACAGCTCTACAGAACTTAAAGCAGAGATGGCAGGCTAGGCCACTCAGTGTTCCCCAGCTAAGATTTCTGGAAATCCAAGGCCTGAAACTCAGACCACAGGCCCCTAAGGGAATGGGAGAATAAAACGCCTGGACCCCTTGGTTGTTCCAATATATCACTCGGGAGAGAGGTGGGCCAGGAGAACAGAGGGCCCACTGAGAACAAAGGCCTATTAATTATGGGTCCCCTGAAGGCACAGGCCTGGGGAGCCTTCAGAACAAAAGGAAGAAGGGAAGGGAGGAAGATGTAGCTAAAATGACCCTGGCCAGGAAGAATGTTACTTAATTACTTGTTACATTTTTTACTGTAGTAAAGACTTTATGTATTCTTGTGTGTTATATAGATCACAATAAACAAAACACAAAGGGGCAAACTGTAAGGGATTGGTCTAATTAGTGAAAAACGTTAAACAGCTGACCCTGTAAATATTCGCTTTAAAAATCTGATACTTAAAAAACATGTTACAAATGTCTTCCAGGGTCTGCCAGCCTAGAACAATAGGCCACCAATATAGCATTCCTTTACCACTGTTCGCAATTGAGTAGGGGTAGCACAGCATTTCCAATAAAGACAGGATGGCTTCAGTATCTGGAAGCAATAAGCAATGTGTTAAGGTTTAAAGGTACGTTAAGAACTCAGATGCCCTGGAAACGAAAATAGGGTCCCAGAAAATTTGAGTCAAGACTTTTACGGTGGTGGATTATTAAGCATAAAAAAGAAACCAATAAATTTTAATAAATCTATAGGCCTGGTGCGTGGGTAAAAGAGAACTAGAAGCCATCAGATCTGCCCTGAAGGACCTTCCAGTAATACTAAAGCAAACTTAGGAAAAGTATGTGCTACCACCAGTGACGTTACCTCTTCACCCCAACCAATTTTCAGTTACCAAATTGTGTGTAAAGACCACCAAAAGCAGATCACTGTTGTTTCTGCCTTTCTGTCTGATTGTAAATAATAACTTCCACCTGGTGAGGCAATATGCTTTTTTTTTTTTTTTCCCCCTCATTCCTTTCACTTCTAGTAGAGATTCCAATAAATGGGAGAAAATCCACATATGCCAAAACAAGTTGTAACACAGATAAACAAGATACCTAAGAAATAAATCCTGATCAAAGAAGCAAAGAGGATCCCAAGAGTCAAAGGAGATTCTTCCCTGTAAGACATTTAAATGCAGAGAATCTTTCAACGAAAGACTCAGCTCAGTACAGTAACTTTGCTTGGCCTTCGATAGCATTATTTCGGATCCTTGTAACTTGCCTGGATGCTGAGATTCAAATGAATTCAGCTGCACAGAAAAAGAAGGAAATTATGTGTGCAAAATTTAAGGATGGGAAGTGTGTACTCATAAAAAGTTACAATTTTAACTCAAGGTCAATATCTCTGACAACTAAAATAATAATATAATGATAATTGCTTACCTTTATGTGCAAAGTCCAGAGTCTGTAACAAGATTTAAGAGTAATGAAAAAGAGGAGGAGAAGGAGGGAAAAGAAATGGTTTTTGAGCTCTGTCTTTGTGCCAAGCCCTATTTTACATATTTAGCTACTATGGAGGCAAACAATTAAACTTGATAACTATTCTATGTTCACTTTACAGATGAAGACACTGAGACTTGGAAAATGGAGATAATTGCCTATAGTAGCCATACTGGGAAGCAATTTCCTTTCCTTTTAAATGAGGCTTTCTCATAAGTTCCTTTACCCCTGTTACCTGGCTGTTCCTTGCACCACCCACTCGGCAATACAATGCCCTTCCTCAAAATGTACACGTTCCCTTTGACATTTCTACAGATAGCATGTCTGCAAATATCGGCACTGATGCTCACCTCCCTCCCTAAATGGCTCTCCTTGCCTCTGAAATGCTAATGCTTTGACTCTCTCACCACCCCTCTGGCTTCTCCTCTGTGGCTGCCAGGCACCATGACCCCCATCTAGGCTTTCTCCCAAGGGTGGCCGTCAGCCCTCCTCTCTCTGTATTTTGCTACAGTTGTGAGGCTTTGGCTGAGACAAATAAAAAAGGCAACAACAACAACAAAAAACCCGGGGAAGGGAGAGTTGCTAGGCATTGCCTGGGCAGGACATCAGAGTCTGGTCTGTGAGGCCAAAGAGCAGTGAGGGGCATGGCCAGAGATCTCACAAACACCATGCCGCCCAGCTCTACCCAAGGGGGAAGAAAGAGGTGAATCAGAGAAAAGGGAAGAAAGGGGGAGGGAGGGAAGGAGGAGGGAGAGAAAAAGTTTTCTGGACATTTATCGAGAAATCCCGGACATTTATCACCAAGTTTGAGGTAAGACCTGGGAATCTGAACTGTTACCAGCTAAGGGTTTCACCCAGTGCAAGTAGGAGCCTGGAGTTCCAAGGTCCTCAGACAATTCTGAGATCAAAGCTTGAGGAAATTAGCAAAGAGACAAAGTATTAGGAGCATAACCGTCCGTGATCTTCCAGGGCACCAAGTTCTGAGTCCACCCCTTTTGAGGGTCCAGGGCCCCAGGGTCCTGCCATTACTTGATTTATGATCCCACCCACTCCCCCAGTTGTCCGCTTGGGTGGTGCAGGAGCTCCAGAGGAGGCTGGGGTAGAAGACCGCCTCTCGTGAGGACAGGGATGTCACAACAGTTTTCCAAGCTTCAGGCCAGCGCCCCTCCCAAGCCACCAGATGTTGCAACTGGACTCATGCCTGTGAGAGTCCAGCACGACTTGAGTTGGGTTCTCAGACTCCCCATTCATCTTGTGGGGTAAAGGAGGACGGAACATAGCATCCCGCTGAGGGTGGGGAGGGAGGTATCGCAGAGCAGACAATGCCAACCTTGGCATGCGGGTTTCAAGTGGTTCATAGTAAAAAAACAAGTAAACAAACAAAAGCACTCCACTCTCTTCAGCTCGATTTCTTTAAGGCGGGTCTTCTGCTATGTCTGCCCCCGCTTCTTCACGTATCTGGAATAGGATCTGTCTGAACCCCATCTTTGAGAGTGACCTTGTATCGGTTCTGGTCCTCCCTGAGGACAACCTGTGAGGGGCATGTGAATTCCACATTTGAACACTTCTACTTGCCTGGGTCACCAAAGACCTGCTGGAGTTCTTGGGAATGTTTCATCCTCCCAACCGCTTACGTTCATAATCGAATAACTGCAATGCATTAGATCAGCCAGGCAGGAGACACTTGGGAAACTGCCACTCATCCACTCAACAGTTGTCTGGCATCTTCCGTGACTCTTCTGTTTACTTCACCCTTCTGTTTGCCTCTTGTTTTCCACCTCAGGTGCAGCCCAATATCAGACATCGGGAGCAAATTTAAAATTCGCTGATGCACCACAGAGACACACAATAACAATATTTTATTTCTTGCTAACTTACATAGCACACGACTTAGATCACAAGCCCAACTTCTGGAACTCTTGCACTTGCCAGTTCAAGTTCTCTCAGGGGGCTCAGCTCCATGAGGCTGTCCTCACCTTATGGATCCATTCCTCAGGCACTGCCCTGGGAGATGGAGAAATTGTCCTTGCTGCTCTGGAACCCCCTCTGGGCCCTGACCCCTGAAGCATGCAGTTTGCAGGGACCCTTTCTTAGGCACCCACTAGGACCTCACCTGTCATTGTGTCTCCCATCCTTCCTTCTTCACCGTTGGATGAACTCGAATTATTTTTGAGCCAAAACCGGCCGTGGTTCCCAACTGCGTGCCTCCTGGTAAACGTTCTGTGCTCTCAGGCCACCAGGCTTTTGATATTAAAAGTAAAGTGTTTGGAATTCAAAATCCTCCTTTGTCTCCTCTAAGGGCCTGGTTCTGAACTGAAAGCTATACAGCTTTGGTATGTAATATAGAATTTTTTTTTCCAGCGGGCAGTTATTAAGGGCCTGCCCTATTCCATTCACAGGATTAGACACGCAGGGATGAGTTAAACGGGTCCCCCCTCTCTGCTCAAAGTGTGGTCCACAGATCAGCAACGTGGACATCATCCGGGAGCTAGCTAGAGACAGAGCATGTCAGACGCCACCCCAGACCTACTGACTCGGAATCTGCATCTTAAGATGCCCAGCCCAGCAGATGCGTGTGCATACTGATATTTGCAGAGCACTGGTTTCTTATCCTATATACTAGCCCACAGTATATACCTATACGTGATAGATGGGAAAAGGAAACCCCAAAATAAGTGAGAACTGCCCCCTGAAAGCACCAGGTCCTGACTAGAAACCAAGGCTTCTCCACCAGAACACTTCTCCCCGCCCCCATCCCTTGCTGTGTTCTTCTCTAGAGGGTCCCTACGTTGCAGTCTCAGGCCCTGAGCAAACCCAGGACCCCGTTCTTGTTCCATCTTCTCCAGTTCTGTTGAACACAGGGCTGTGTGCAGAGGAGAGAGCTCTGGGAGGCCTCACTGGCACCAGCTGAGACCCGGTGCCGCATCTGTAAAGGAAGTGCTTTCCAAAGCCCATTTTAAATGTTTATTTATTTCTACTTCATAAACATTTCTGAGTGCTCACCACATGCAAAGCCCTGGGCTAGATGAATCAGGGAAAACAAAGTAGAATATAACAACCTCGGGACACACCCCAGGCTCACAATCTGGTTGGGGAAACAGACACTACCAATGTATAATTTGGGGTGGTGTTAACGGAGATCACAGCGAGTTTTGTTTACTTTACTATGGAATAGTCGCTCACAACATTTATCCCTCCAGGTACCATTAGGTCAGTCAGTCACATTGGACTATTAGTATACAGACACTGAGAATCAGTTTTGAGGTTAAATCGGGCAGCATCTAAATCTGGGGTGGGACTATTCAACTATGTGATCTAAATGTTGGGACTGTTTCAGTAAGTTGGTGCATTCTGAATGGAAGGAAGAATATATTACTAAACCTAAGGGGGGTTGTTGTTTCTGTTGTTCTTGGGGTTGGAAATGGGATATTCTGGCTAATTTACTATTCTGGCAAACTGAGAGTTACTCTATAGGAAGTGTGAAAACAAAGTCAATGAGATGGAGTCCACAAAAGACATGAAATCCAGGTTCAGAACATTTTATTCAATTTATAGACCATATTAGAAAGCAATAATCCATAATCCTGACCCTCTTGAATATCATTCTCTTGTAATACATTTATCAAAGCATTTTGAAACATTATAAAATTTGGGGATCATTTTTTTAAATATTACTAAAAGAATCTTTTAAAAATGACTTTCTAGGTATTTGGAGTTTAGAAACAGAGAGCTTACTGTATGTAAATGCAACTTGCCAATAAGAAACTAATATTTTGGTTATCAATAAGTATACAAAAGCCAGAAAACAATTATATTCCAATTGAAAAGTTATTCATCAAGGATGATGAATAAGATCAATCACAAAGAAATAAGCCTTCTAAAAACAAACAGGAACAAAACCAGTGACCAACTTCTGCAGCTTAACTGCATCAAGAAAATAGGAGAAATTATTTTCAAGACTGTAGTTTATAGAGCAGTAAGTAAGTTTATATAAGCAGTAAGATCCAGAATTAGAAATTAGAAATCTATATGCAGAGAAAAAAATCTTCAATCCTAAATTATTAGCAAAAATTTCAAAGAAACAAAAATAATTATCTAGAAATTACTGAATACAAACCATGAGTAATGGTAATTCATAGCTTCAAAAAGGATAGAAAAAATTATTAACTATTAAGGGAAACGGATCTTAAAGAAGAACCCATAGAAATAAAAATTCAGGGACTTCCCTGGCGGTGCAGTGGCTAAGACTCCATGCTCCCAATGCAGGGGGCCTGGGTTCGATCCCTGGCCAGGGAACTAGATCCCACATGTGTGCTGCAACTAAGAGTTTGCATGCCACAACTAAGGAGCCCACGTGCTGCAACTAAGACCCGGGGCAACCAAATAAATAAATAAATATTTTTAAAAAAAATTTTAAAAATATTCATACATTTCTTATTTCCTTAAAGTTAGAAGAAAAAAAATGTTAACTTCAGGGGGTGAAAATGCCCAAGATCAAAATGAGAACTTAAGATTAATATAAAGATTGTGTACTTGAATGTTGCTAAGAGTAGATTTCAAATATTCTCACCACAAAAAAAGATATGGTAACTATGTGACACGATGGAGGTGGTTAGTAAAACCATGATGGTAATCACTTTGCAATTTATAGATATATCAAAACAACACATAGCAAGCCTTAAACTTCCATAATGTATGTGTCAATTATATCTCAAAGCTGAGGGGAAAGGTAAATGATAGTGGCAGGCCTCAAAGTGAGCCCGCAAG
Source organism: Balaenoptera borealis (assembly GCF_965194805.1). Classification (NCBI taxonomy): domain Eukaryota; kingdom Metazoa; phylum Chordata; class Mammalia; order Artiodactyla; family Balaenopteridae; genus Balaenoptera; species Balaenoptera borealis. The sequence goes on along the minus strand of NC_138866.1, from coordinate 46,233,689 downwards.
AAGTGAGTTTATCACCTTACAATTTTTAAAAATTAAAAAAAAAAAAAAAAAAAAACTTGGATTACACCAAAAAAAAAAAAAAAAAACCCAAAACACTAGCTCCCACAAGTTAGTTCAACTTCGTGCTGCGATGGCCTATAATCAAATACTGGGTTTATAAATCCAAAACTTGATGGGTTTCCTGATAACACAAAAGTACTATACCAAAAATCTTGTTATATATGATTGTAAAGTTCTTCATTTAACTTTTAAAAATACAAGCATACCTTAGAGATATCAGGGATTTGCTCCAGATCACCACAGTCAAGTGAATAGCGCAATAAAGTCATACAAATATTTTGGTTTCCCAGTGCATAGAAATGTTTACATCATACTACAGTCTATTAAGTGTGCAACAGTACTATGTCTTAAAAAAATGTATATACCTCAATTTTAAAATACTTTGTTTAAAAAATGCTAACCATCATCTGACAATGCAGGGTTGCCACAAACCTTCAATTTGTTTAAAAAAAAAAAAAACAACTCTTCAAAACACAATGGAAGTACAATAAAGCAAAGCACAGTAAAATGAGATATGCCTGTATAAAAATATTAAACATATTTTTAATAAGGAACATGGATTCACATCACACTTAGGAAGGTTGAAGCATACCTTTGAAACTCCTGAAACAACCGAAATAATAAAGCGATTTCCTTACAACCTGAAATCAACAAGGACTGTGACAGTCCTATTGCTTTCCTATAGTGACCCTTAGAAGGGGGAAAAAGGAAAACTTTGAAAAGCTGGAACTATCCTAACTCTGATGAGAGGATCAGAGGAAAGTGACCTTCCTCAGGGCCTCTGCCTGTATCCGTATACAGAGGTGTTTGGCCAAAGAGAAACCAAGCCCCTACTGTTCTCACCAAGCCCAGGGTTCACCTAAAGAGGAAGAAGGGCCATTTTCTGATTGGTCTGCCCAGAAGGATGCTTTTTTCTGACTGGTCTGCAGAGACCAAAAAAAGATTCTGTGTAGCCTTGGGCAAGTCACTCTTCCTAGATAGAGAAGGCTTCGTAGCAGCCCCTCTCCCACCCCTCACCCCAGCCTTTTTAAAATGAAAGCTTTGGAATCTGTTACCACCAAGGTTTGAACTTGCTCCAGATTCTGAGATCCCATGGTTTTGTCTCTTCGTGTAACTTTTCCCTGGCTCATCTGATTCATCGTGGATGATTGTTCATGTGAAAGTACTGTAGGTATAATACCCTTCATTTCCAATCTCCAGCTAAGAAGTGACTAGACACTAGTGCATCTTAGTGTTCTTCGCACTGAAATCGTAAGCTCCTTTACATTTAGCAAAGTGTTGGTCACATAGTTGATTTTGAATAAATATTAACCGTTTAGATAAGAGAAATATCTTGAATCAGTATCTTGCCTGTTGATCAGCTTTCTTTTTACAAGTTTCTTATGTTAAAAACCTAGAACAGTGCTATCCATGGAAATACAATGTGAGCCACATATGTGCTTTTAAAATTCTAGTAGCCACGTTAAAAAAGGTTAAAAAAAATTTAACATTGTATTTAACCCAATGTACCAAACTATTTAACATGTAACAATATAAAAATTATTCATAAGATAGCTTACTTTTTTTACACTAAATCTTTAAAGTCTAGTGTGCATTTTATAATTACAGCACATTTCAGTTTGGACTAGCCATATTTTGAGAGCTCAATGGCCACAAGTAGTTAGTGACTACTCAACAGCACGTATCTAGAGGGGGTAAGATCAGTATGATGTATAAAGAAAGATGCATGTTATCTCTTACAATTTCACAAATATTTCTTTCTTAGAAAAGCAAACCTCCTTGTAATGGCCAGCTTCAGTGTTTTAAAGAGAAAGGACAAATGCCTGGGGGCTATTGAGTTCTAACCTAAATAAAGAACTCTGCAGAAGTTTTAATTAGTGCCCTGATGTTGTTTACTGTTTGTATGCAAAGTGCATCAGCATTCGTGGTGAGGAGCTCTAATGCGAAGGCTGTGTCCTAATTGAACTAGACAGCTTCTCAGGGTGCCTACCCATAAGCCTAACCATCAATATGAGCTATTTTTAAGGTAAATACCCAAGGACACACATATTGGTGACAGCATTTACAGGGTCCTCATAATTTTATGAGAGGCAATTGTGACATCTGGTCACTGAAAATTTGAAACTCATGATACACGATTTAGTTTATAAAACTTCTCAACTGTCACCAAACACAACCCCCTTATACACCGAGCATAAATTGTCTTGCTCTCATGACATTCTTTCCCTTCAAACTTGCCTTCACTCTTCTTTAAATTTGATTTTACCTGTATAAAATCTGCACTAGAGAGGCAGACATGGTCTTCCAAGAAGTGTAATACCTCCCAAGTGAATGTTGTGTGTTTGCTGCCCCCAAAGAGCCAGTGGGTCAGCTTCATAGTGACCTTTACAATGAGTCTGCCCTGCCTTCTCCTCTGGTCTCATTTCTTTCCCATCATTCTTTCTGGAATTCAATCTCCTGAGGACTGTTAGTAAAATATGGACGTAGTTCTGGAAATTGACAAGCAGTTGGGAGTGGGGGATTGTGATGGAAACAATCTGAAAGAGAGGGGCAAAGTGGGAACAAGTCCCAGCACTTTGCACTATAGAGAGGTCAAAATGTGGCTACAAATCAAATTTGTCCTTGGCTGGATCCACAATTATAAGATACCTGAGTCCAAGGGCTTTAGAGCATCTGTCTGCCATTTGAGCCCAGAACAAGCTGCCTGGATATTGAGACTGGTCCTCCAATTAGCAACAATTGAGCTCAGGATGAGAGCTGTGCTATCCTTTTTCCTCTCCTCAATTTTGTTATTCTAGCTGCTGTCATCACCATTCACATCCACTCACAGACTTTACATAGTAAAGGAGTTCCATTCAAGTTTTGTATCCAGATTAACTTTGCAGCCCAGCTAATGTGAATTTATGGAAACCAATGGTAAATATAAATGCTAGCTGCACTCCCACTCACCATGGGATGTTAGTAGATATTTACATTTAGAAGTTTAACACATCCTGGCCTTAATCCAATATTCTCTAACGTTCTCTAAACAGCCCCAGTTTTCTAAACCCTATGGTTAGCATGTCTAAAGAGAGAACCGAAGGAGGGAAGACGTTAGGAAGCAGTTATAAATATAAACCACCTTTTAAGATTTACACAGGGATTTTGTTAGTAAATTTAGAGAGTTGTGTATGCTAGAGCTAAATTTTTGCCTATACGCTTAGAAACTAACAGAAGCATGCAGGGAAATCATCTGTCTTGTTGGCTCCTACCTCCACCTCAACCCTATCTAGCTTTCGAATTAAGAAGTCAGCCAACCAAGACCCAAATGCAGTCATAACTGCATTACTTTTCAGTATTAACCACCAGTAAAATACATACAGAAGGTGAAAACAAAAAATAACCCCCTTAGGCATATCAGTTAGTATTTTAACTTTTTCCCCCAAAGGAGCCTAAAATCGTTAAACTAAACAATAGCATTTGTCATCAATATCTAAAGTATATGAAATACTTCCTCTTCAAGATCATTTTGGCTATTCAAGGACCTTTGGTTTTTTATATAAATGTTAGACTCACCTTGTCGATTTTTTTAACCCCAAAAAATCCAGTTAGAATTTTTATTGGACTTACATTGACTCTATAGACCAATCTGGGGAGAATTGACAGCTGAACAACATTGGACTTCTGACCCATGAACATATATGTTTTCTCCATTTATTTAGGTCTTCGTTAATTTCTTTCAGCAGTGGTTTGTAGTTTTCAGGGCAGGGGACTTCCATGCCTTTTGAGAAGTTTATTCCTAAGTACTTTATGCTTTTTAAGGTTATGATAAATTGAATTTTTAAAAATATCACTTTTCAAAATTTTGCCTAAAAAAAAAAGAAATCAATATCCTGAACCCTCTTCCAGTCAAGGAGCTAGGGACTCTTTCCACAATGACGTCCTTGCCCTCCTAGGTAGCTCGAGGACCACTCTCTGACTAGCCCCTCTGGCCTTATTTCTTTATTTTATCTGTAGCTAAATCCCTCCTGGGCACAATATTTTGCTGATTCAACCTCGTTCCTCCAGTTGGCTGCCCTCTGCTTGAGTTTTTTGTTTTGTTTTTTTGTTTGGTTGGAGGGTATGCACAGGAATCCTCAGGTCAGAGGGGAAAGATTCAAAAAGCACTACTGTAAGAAAACAGAGCTCATGTAAACATACTGCGCTGCCTTTAACGGATGCATGCTGGAAATATATAATCAAATTAGAAAATGTCCTCTACCAGTCGTGCATTTGCGGAAAGAGCCCGTTCCCTGTAATGTGTGTACACTTGAATCTCCTCTTGCTGCCTCTGTTCTCTGCGGACATGATGTGATAACGCGTTTGTGTGTGAGTCACTGGCCAGGTAGAACAGAGCAAAACAGGAAAGGTGGGCTTCCCTGGTGGCGCAGTGGTTGAGAATCTGCCTGCCAATGCAGGGGACATGAGTTCGAGCCCTGGTCTGGGAGGATCCCACATGCCGCGGAGCAACTGGGCCCGTGAGCCACAACTACTGAGGCTGCGTGTCTGGAGCCTGTGCTCTACAAGAGAGGCCGCGATAGTGAGAGGCCCGCGCACCGCGATGGGGAGTGGCCCTTGCTTGCCGCAACTAGAGAAAGCCCTCGCCCAGAAACGAAGACCCAACACAGCCAAAAATAAATAAATAAATAAATAAATTAAAAAAAAAAAAAGACTTCCACACACACAAAAAAAAAAAACAGGAAAGGTAAACAGGTTTCTCAGGGTTTTGAATTTACATTGCAAAAAACCAAAATGAAGTTTGTTAACTCCTCCCCAGCAGATGAGTTTCTCCCAGGTCAAAGTGAGAACCAAACAAGAACTAAGGCAGGCCCACCTAGTTAGTGGAAGCATCATTTTAAATGATGCAGTGTTTTTTTGTTTCTGTTTTTGTTTTTTTGGCTGCATTTGGACTTCATAGCTGCGCATGGGCTTTCTCTAGTTGCGGCAAGCAGGGGCTACTCTTCGTTGCGGTGCGCGGGCTTCTTATTGCGGTGGCTTCTCTTGCTGCGGAGCATGGGCTCGTGGCATGCGGGCTTCAGTAGTTGTGGCACATGGGCTTAGTTGCTCCGCACCATGTGGGATCTTCCCAGACCAGGGCTCGAACCCGTGTCCCCTGCATTGGCAGGCGGATTCTTAACCACTGCGCCACCAGGGAAGCCCCCCAAAATGATTTTAATACAACCAATTTAAGCCTCACAGCAACACCATGAGATAGATACCATTAAAATCCCTATTTTATAGATGTGAACATCAAGGCACAGAAGTTAAGATCCTATAGCTGGAAAGTGGCACAACAGGGATTCAAATCCAAGTAATCTGGCCCCAGAGTGTTCGCTCCCAGCCGTTATACTACACTGCCTTTTGCTATGTATGTTTAAAAATGATACGGCAAGGTTAATCCAAATGACATTCTCTTTCATAATCCTCACACTTGACAGTTTATATTCATAAGCAATATTTGCACAGATATTTGTTGCCAGATACAGAATCATTTCAAATATTTTGGCCTCAAGGAGTTGGAGGGAGGATTGACCCCCAGACCTCTGTATGACATCTAGAGTCCAAATGGGAGAGAAAAAACACAGTGAGGGAAGGAGGGGGGGCCAGCGAGGGGCTGAAAGACAGGCAGAGGGAGAAGCTGGGACATACAGTAACAGCTTAGAGACACAGAGAATTGTGAGAAGTGGATCAGCCAGAGGCCAGAGATAACAACAGCTAGAACAGTTAAGGAGATGCCCACAAGGAAACCTGATACAAACCTAGGAGAAAGTCTAGCACACACGCAAGCGCAATGGAGCAGGGAGAAATGAATGTGCTACTCGCGCTCTAGATAAAAGAAGGCACCACGAAGGAACTCTAAGCATGAGAGGGAGCCAAGAAGGGAACTAGCTTTGAGGACAAATAGCACACTAGTTATTAGAGGGCTATCTAAATAATGTTCCTCCTGTTTGGAAGTAAAGCTCCTGGAGATACATATGCCCATGTGCATCCATTCACATGAATGCCCTGGCACATCCCCCCAGGTAGCAGCCAGCTCTGCACCTAAGGCATCAACCGGAGCAGCAGTTCGCGTGCTTCCCAAAGGGTAGAACTCCCCAGAACCAGACCAAGGTCCGAAGGCCTTGGGTGGTAGCAGCAAAAGTGGAATGAATCTATTGTATTTCTTAACAACAGGAATATATTTCTTAGGGTAAGTATGCACTGAATCTGTAGGTCAAGATGGGGACAATTGACATCTTCATAGCACTGTTTTTCAATTCATGAACATGATATATCTTTCTACATTTATTTAGATCACCTTTCATAGTGTTTTGGGGGCTTTCAACATACATATCCTCCACATATTTTGTTGGATTTATACGTAAATATTTCATGTTTCTGGTGCTATTTTAAATGATACTCATTTTTAAAAACTTATTTCCAATTGTTTGTTGTATTTCTATATAGTAGCAATAAACTTTTGTATATTGACCTTGTTCAATCTTGCCAAACTCACTTAGGAATTCTAGTAGAATTTGCTTTTGTGGATTCCTTTAGATTGTCAGCATTCCTTTAGATTGACAGTCAGTTCATCTGCCAAACAGAGTTGTTTCCAATTTTGTCTATTATGAAAATACTCCAACGAATGTCCTTATACATATTCTTTTTGCTCACTTAACCAATCATACACTCAACAGATACATGCATTTTAAATCTTGATGCAATATCTCCAACGCTAATGTATCCCCCAAAGTTCTATCTGCTCTCGGGGCCAGAACCTGGGCAGGTAGCTCGTTATTTTATGAGGAACACCTCTCCTCAATTGCAAGGTGGAATCTGGATATCTGCCTACTCAGAGATAAAACTTTTAAAATCTAGATAGGATCAGCCTGAATCTGTCATCCTGGTTTTTTAGAAAATTCCTTGCTCCTCCTTCCCACCCTCACCCGAAGATGTTTACAACTCCCAGAGTGTTGCAGGAAGTGGAGTGTTGAGAGAGAGGACTGGTCAGAGAGGCTCAAGGGTTACATTCTCGAGGTAGCCTCTGACTTCTGGCTCCTGCTTCCAATTATTAATTCAGTCTATGAATCATTTAGATGGCATATGTATGCTGTCTCTCCTACGGAACACATCAACCCAGTCAGCTCAGACCCTTTCTTGACTTTCCAACAAAAGAATAACTTAAAAAATATTCACACAACCCTGTGTATGTATAGGCAGATATGACTGAAGTTTTGATGAAATGAAGAAGATATGAATTGCAGACATGCAAACAACAGACAGTTAAAAATTAGCTCTCCCTGCTCCTAAAAGTCTTCTTGGCCACGACCATGTTTATGGCCAGACCACTCCCACCATAGCACACCAGATTTTGCCCACCTTGCTGGCCCTTTGTCCTTTTCCATTGTCCCACATCTGTCTCTATCATCATCCCATCCCCATCAAATTACTCTCATCAAAATGACCAAAGTGATAGGATAGGGCTGGTTTCATAGTCTTTTTTTTAAGTACTAAAGATTCTTATTCTGATTAGGAAGGTGGGCTTTAACTAGACCTTTCTTCAAAACTGGATTTGAGATACTAATTAGAGTACTATAAACCCTTAGTTAAAAGAAATTCACTACCTGTTATTCCTTGGTAACAATGTAATGGTTCTTCCGAAAGACATAAGCTCTATCCCTGTAGGTATTTCTGTTTAATCCCACTTTCACAGGGTTTTCCAAATAGTAGTACATGTTTGAGAAACTGCGCTGCCGTCATAAGGAGCTAACAGCAGAAAGAGGTAAAATTTTTTTAAAATTGCCATCCTTTTTTTGTATCCTCCTGTAGGTTAAAAAGTGGTTGCTTTTATGTTCTGGTCCTTTTTCTCTCTTCTCTTTTTTGATTAGTATAAGGTAAGGTAAGACCTGAAAAAATGCTTCTTGCAATGATAAGGAAGAAGCAGAATTGACTGATTGGGGCAGGGGGTGGGGGGAGGACAGAAGCGGGATGGGGGAGGAAAGAGGAGAGAAAGGGAGAGAGAATTACAGTGAAAGCCTTAAAGACAGGCTTGTTATCAGACTTAATATTCACAGAGAGATGATTCTTTTTTTTTAATAGTAACACATTTAAAGGGTCATCGTCTTCAAAATGATACAGGCCAGATTTCAGTAGGCTGTTCAAACCATGAATTATAGTGATTAAGCCTGTAACTACTATCAACAATAACAATCAAATTGTTACGGCAACAAATGATTCCCCAGCTGAAAGTAAAAGCTCAGGGCTATAAAATTATTTTCCCTTAAATACTAATCATTCTTTTCCTAAAATCTTAGTCTCATTTTCCTTGAAACTAAGTTCTTTCCTAAGCTTTGTTTAAAAGCATTTCCACTAATTCCAGTTCCCAGAACCAAAAATACTTGATTTAATATCGAATCTTAATAAAGTTGGAGACAATACAGGAATTGCTTACACCTTTTCACTTTTTTTCCTCCAATATGTTGGATAAGTCAGGTTATCCTGCAAATCGGTGTCTCCATTATAACAAAGGAGAATATCAAGGAAGTTCTTAGTCCCAGAGTTGGATTAAGTTGCATGTCTTATTATAAATAAATTCCTTTCCAATCATCCAGAAACAAAATTGTTGGCCTAACACACGTGCAAAATCTGCTTATTCGGCTCATTCACAATTAAATACAAAAAAACCCCCGAAACATTGAGATACTTTTTTCATGCAACAGTTTAGATAAATAAGACTGTATGGCAATACCCAGTATAGGCGATGGTGTCAGGGTATGAGCACTCTGACACAGCGTTCACGAGAATACAAAGTGCTGCAGCTTTTTAGGGAACAATTTCAGTATCCATGAGATTTAAAATACACACCCCTAGGGACTTCTCTGGTGACGCAGCAGATAAGAAAGACTCCATGCGGCCAATGCAGGGGGCCGGGGTTCGATCCCTGGTCAGGGAACTAGATCCCACATGCATGGCGCAACTAAGACCCGGTGCAACCAAATAAATAAATATATTTAAAATAAAATACACACCCCTAGTCATCCTACTTTCAGAATCTGACCTACATACATAATAGAAATACATAAACACTTGTTGTGAAAATGTTCTTTTTTTCCAGTATCTTTTGTAATGTATCCAATACTAGAAGAACGAATAAATGAACTATGCTAAACCTATGCAATGGAATATCATGCAAATGTTAAAAGAATGAGAGAGATCTATATGATAAACTGCCTCAGAACTGCCTTAATGTTGTCCGTGATTCTTGGTTAAATTAAAATTCTCAGTATAAAGTTATTCTATTCTTTGTAAAACTAACCAAAGAAAACTTGCCTGTGGTCACTCAGTATTAATTGACAGAATTTATATTGCAATTCAGAGACATCTGCCTCTAAAGGTCTTGTCCTTCCAGGGGCCCTACTACCTTCCACTTGTAGCAGTATCACTGCCGCATTTTGTGACAAGTTCACAGAAAGGCTCTGCTTTTAAAAATCCACTCATTTGAAAAGCCAAATCTGCACAATAGATTAATTCAGAAGCAATCGTCTCTAGCACAATAGTTTAGTTCACTTTCAAATGGACTCAAAACAAGGATCCTTTAAAAGGCAAGATTTCCTGGCTCTGTAAAAATAGGACTCCATTTACACAAACTTGAGGGGAATATATCTGTTATGTAAATTGAGGAATGCAGGCAACCTAAGACCTCTGACAGTCCTTTTTCAAAGAGCACTTGGAACAACCTGTCTAGCCTGTCACGCTCAGTTTGCAGGTACAAAGGAATGACACCATCATCTCTGTCCTCTAGAAGTTGACAATTCATCACATTGAACTAGGTAGGGCAAGTGCACTCACAATTAACATTGAACACTAAATGCTTAAATGTCCTCACCGGAAGCCACACCGGCCAGCAGTTACTGCTCACTCACCCGCTGGAGCAGAAGCGCTTCCTGGTATATCATGTTTTTGCTTATTCCATCAGGCCTCTTTTGTTCTCTCTAAAAATCATCCCTAAAAAATAAGTTTCCATGAACTGAGTTTTGGGTGGGGGGACCTATGACATCAACATGAATCACAAAACACGTTAGTTTCAGCTTTAAAACCATTGAGGGTCAAATGTCAAAGCTCCATTCAATCAACCCTCAAGGCTGTTGCAGAGAGAAGCACAGGTCCTACTCCGGAGCCAGCGTGTGGCCACTGAATTTGCAGGAGCGACTGCCCAGGTTGCGGCTGGGCACAAAACCTGCCCCTCCTCTGTGGCCTTGGGCAAGGCTTTTAACAGCTAGCTTCAGCTTCTTCCCACCTTTAAAACAGATAATCGTCATCTTCCTTTGAGATGTGTATAAATTAATTCGTTGAGGTTTGGAAGGAGTTGTGAAAGCAAAATGACACTCATAAATGCTAACTTTTAGCTGATTTTCTGAATTTCATGGTTTTATTTTGGCATCGAATATACATGACATACACTGAGAAGCAGGAAATATCACCACCTTGTATATGATTATTCTTGCTTAAGTTACAGAAGGACGAAGCTCAGGGATTAAAAACAATTCCAAAAGACTTGTAAGTCTTCATGCATTGTTAAGGAAAAAGATCATTATTTGCTAGGCATCTTAATATCCTATAACGTAGCCTGTTATTTTTATTAGTCATGCTTCACAAACGTCCATGGAGGTGATAATAGTAGTTTTGTCACCATCTTACCTTAGGAAATAGGCAAAGATTGCACCCATGCCTTGCACAGGCAACTTCCTAAAATTAGAACTCATGGTTTTTAAATTATCTCTCCTATGAATCTCTCCTATGAATCACATCTTCTGTACAAAAGAAATTGTCCAAAACATGCATCATAAGCATCTAAAAGAAAAAGGTATATAGTTTTTAGAGATTCTGCCAATGTCAGAAACAGTCTTCTTGATAGGGATGCCTATAAAGAAAATACGAAGTTCTGTAAGCTCCAAAGTTCTCCCTGAACGCTTGAAAGTCAGGCTATGTATATATTGGAAATTATCTCTTTAAAAAATGTTTTAACATAGGAGACTTTATGAATCCATGTCACTATTTAATTTGCTGAGAGGTGATTTGTTATCTCCTTCCAGAGCTAAGCAAAGACCAGAGCCCTGAATGCCATACTGGGGAGTATGGACCTTATTCTAACGGCCAAGGGAGACCCAGGGTGCTAGGAAAGGAAGGGGTTAAGTGAAATATTCAGGCTTACATTTTGGAAAAATCACTCTGGCTTCATGGAAGGATGGTCTGGAAAAGGCAATACTATGTGCAGAGAAATGAATTAGGGGAGCAGAGAGATTGTGAGATTGTAGTGGCTTAAATTCAAACAGAGGCAGTGAAGCTGGAGATACGAAAAAAAAATCCAAGAGCTGTTGAGTAGATAAAATCAGAGGGTGTAAAGAGGCCAGAGGTAGGGAACTGAGAACCCACAAGTAGAGATTGACCTTGGGTGGAAGGGGGAACATCTTCTCCATCATGATAGGGCAGAAGAACAAATGTGTGTTGGAAAAATGAAGAAGGAACATGCCCCAAACCATCAGGGAATGTCAGTGAAAGGTGAGAGGAAAGTGCTCAGGAGATGGAAGTCAGCAGAAGACAGCCATGGATCCAGATGACCGCAGAGGACCGGGCTTTCAGTGAGTGTGGAAGGAGGAGTGGGGCTTGAGCGGGGACCTGGGCAAGCAGCCTGCATGGGGAGCCCCCAGCAGGAGAAGTCCCGGGGAGCAGGCGGGTCTGAGTTAAAGCAGGAGACAGGAGGGTGCTCTGTGAACCAGGGAAGGTATTTGCCATAGAACAAAGCTGTGCTCTGCTAATTCCTCAGTTTCTATCAAAGTTATTCTGAAGTCTAATTCTGATCTCAGATGTGTACTTTCATTTGTTCCTTCCAAGAAAGTGTCATCTATAAATTAAAAGGGCAATGTTTTCTACTCCTACTCACCAAAGGAAATATTAAAATACCTGGCCACGGGGAGCACTCAGGCTGCTATTAAACCAAGGCTGGCAACCTCCACTCCCAGACCCGTGTACTCTGGGATGCTCAGTCCCTGTGCACTGATCACGAGGCATGACGAATAGCCTCCAAAGTCTTCTAATGTCAAACAAAAGAAGACAAATTTCAGAGGTTAGAGCACGTGCATGTGTGTACATACACACACACAGACACACACAGAGAATGGTTTTATTTAGGGCAGAAATGAAGCAAAAACACATTTTAAAAGACTAATACTAAGTAAATGTCCTTGCGACAGCATGAACTGCTTTGCATTTCAGTATAAATTAAGATACACAATACATCAATTTCCAGGACATTTTGTAAAGTGGCATACCGAAAATGAAAATTTAAAGTCCTAAAGTTGTTCCTAAACATCACACGTGTCCAGGGATCTGCCGAAGTTCACTAATAAAGGTTGGGAGACAACAGAACGCCAAGGACTCTTTAGAGGAATGTATAGCACTCCATTCCGAAAAAAAAAATAAATTATATGTGTTTTCCATGCCACAAAAGCCACAAAAGGTCATCAATTTAACCAAAATATTCAAGTAGAGATTCTGCCAGGCCGCTGGGTCCATTTTGCCAACAAGCTGGGCAGGTGTCTCCTGCAGAAACCCTCCCATCTGAGGACTCTCCCTTAATATTTATCTCCTTTCACTTAATCTCACTAATCCTGATTTCTGTGAGCCAAAACCTGCACAGTCAGAAGATGCTATTTATGGGAAATTTTTTAAAGCTTAGAATGTTAAAGCTTAATATCCAACGTGAAATAGTAATGGTATAAATGTTCTTTACAACTTAAAAAAAAAAAAAATTACCTCTCTCCCCTACTTCTAGTGTCCATGTTTGTGCGCTTCTGGAAGACTTTCTATCCCAGGACACATAGTTTATATACATAGGCCAGATACAGAAGCTCAGCCATTGTGCAGGAGAAACTGTGTAGTGCCTTGTGGCCTTGTTTGTTTTTTCTGGCAAACTGCCCCTGGAGTACCGCTCTAGAGGGAAAATGCATACCTATTACGTACAAAGCAAAGTAACAACCCCTAGAATTTTTCTTTCTCCTTCAATCATTTTTTAATCTTGAAAAGGAAACTCAAGAAAAAGATGACAACGGTGTCCCTCCTCAAAATCAGCTCATTGGCATGAATAAGCCTTTTCCGAGATATGAAAGAAAAATCTAGAGCTTCTCCATTAAAAAAAAAAAAAGAAAAAAAAGAAACATTCCATGCGGCCATGTGATTGTAAAAAGGAGGTTTTACTCATGTCTTTTTCTGTGTAGATTTACGAGGGTTTCTGCTGACATGAAGTATGTTCTTTACTGAATTCCTCAAGTGAAGCAAAACCACACATATCTGGTTCTAAAGCAACATTACTGAGTCACTAGTTTACACAGTAGATGTGAAATTGTCATTTGCAAGCTTCCCGCATACCTGTGAAGTGGATTGAACCATAACAACATTCTGGGGAAAGAGAAGATTTTTTAATGCAAAAAAATACATATTTTTTAATCACCAGTCTAAAAATCAGGTTACACCACCTCAAAACTACTCACAAGTAGGAATATTCTGGCAGAGTGGACACTGGATAAAAAAAAAAAAGCAGGGAATCTTGGTGACTGCATTTGTCTAATGAACTCTTGTAGATTTTGCAGGATAGACACTTGATGCAATCACGAGTTCCCCCTTAAATTCTAACTAATGGCTACTCTGAAATTACTGACCAATTTTTAATTTTGTTGGCCTTCTTTCTAGCATTCAGATCTGGGGCTCATCTTGGCCCAGTCCCTTTCTGTTGCCATTGGGTGGAACAAGTCATCAAACTCGTAGCAAGGCTACTTCTGTAATCTTAGCCTCGAGTCCATCTTTCCTTTCCCTCCTACTGTGACACCTGAATTCTGGCTCTCATTATCTATCTCTCTCAAGTCCACTGCAATCTTCCTAACTGACATTGGGTGCCCAAAGCTCCCACTGGGTATAAAACCAGCTCCGTTCTCTCAGAACACGGTTCTTGGATCATGGCTAAAAACTGAGTCTAAACTCCTTGGGTCCTCCATTTGCCCCTCTCTCCTATCAACTTCTCAACCTTCTCACCTACTACCTGCCCAGCACATACTTTATCTTCAAGTCATTTGCATCACTTGTTCTTTAAGTTTACTCTATCTTTTTCTACCTTTATGTCTTTGTTTCTGTTTTCCCCTCTGACCACAATGCTATTCCCTCTCCCTGAAAACCTCACCATCTGTGAACGGCCAAGATAAAGATCACTTTCTGTGTGAAATTTTCCATGAAAAGCCCAGGATAATCTCTCTCTCTCTCTCTTTCTCTCTCTCGCTCGCTCCCAACACCCATTGTACTTTGTTCATGCCTCTACTATGACACTTCTAAAATACTTTCTCGTATTCATTTTTTACACTTGTGTCTTATGCATCTTATTCACGCATTCAATGCATGTACATTGAGACGTAACCAAATTTAAGGCACCCTGTTAAAAGTTGAGAATAACTGCAGAAAATGAGATGCATGTAGTCCCCGCTTTCATGGAGCCTCAGTCTATCAGAGAGACAGTTTTGGATAAATAGCTGCACAACATGTTACAGAATGAATAACGATGGTGATTAGTACTATTAATTGAGAGTTTCAGGCTACATAATAGGGGCCCTTAACCTGGTGGGGAGCACCAGCTCCTCAGCAAAAGTGATGTTTAGGCTGAGATAGGAGTTTGCAGGAGCTACCCAAACACACAACAGGCCAAGGAAATGACTTGTACAAAGTCCCTAAACCAGAAGGTACCTGATGAAGTCTAGTGAGATGGGACCATAGGAAAAAAAGTGGAAAGAAAAAAGTTACTTTGAATGAGGTGCAGAAGAAAAAAGACCAGATGATACAGTTTCACCTAAGCCATTTAATAATTTTAGCCATTTAACTATTTCAAGTGCACTAAGAGCTTATTGAGGACTACAAGTGAAGGTATGATGTAATTAGGTCTGCATTTTTAAAAAAATCACTTTGGAGACGGTGTAAATCATGGAAAAGAGGGGACGTGAGCAGACAGAGAGAGAACAGTAAGAAAGATATTTGAGCCATTTAAGAACCAGCACTTGGACCAAGACACTGTCACTGAAATAGAGAAAAGTGAATATTAGTATTGGGTTGAATCATTTGAAATTGCCTCTTTGTGTAGTAAATGTCTGCTTATCAGTGATTGCATATTTAGGAGGTAGGCTTGGCATGCCTTGGTGCTTCCTTGGGTCTGGGGGATGAGAGGAAGGAATCAAGGAGAACGTCCAGTTTTCTGGATTGTACAAAAGACAATGTCACTTACTGAAATGGAAAAGACAGGAGGAGGAGCATATTTGGAGAAACAAATTATGATTTCCATTAAGGACAAGTTTTATGAGAAGCCCCTGAGCCACCCAAGAATGAATGAACTTGTATATACAGTGATCTGGACTCAAAGGCAAGCTCTAGGATTGAGATTTTGATTTGAAAGCCATCAGCATATGGAAGCCACAGGAGAAGATGAAATCACCTGGAGAGAGGGAGAAAGAGATACACACAAAGAAACAGAGCCACGGTTCTTAACAAGGGGTGTTATTAGGAATCCCCTGTGGAATTTTCTTTTCTCAAAATACACAAACCAGAGGCCCAGCAAATCAGAATATCTGGGGTCTGAATATGTAGAGCTAAAAAAGCCCCCCCAAAACCCCAAAACTCCCCAGATGTTTCCCTGATGTACATTCAGGATTAAAATAACCAGAAAAGCGATGTGAGAAGAGAGATTCAAAGCTATAGAGGTCTAAGAAAAGCCAACATTTAGATCTGAAAGGATATGGGAGAACTAGCAAAGGAGACTGAAAATAGAGCAGTCAGAAGGTAAAAGAAAACCAGGAGTAGAAAGTGGAAATGAGGAAGTGGTCACACGTGGAAGGGCTCTTAGAGGTGAGATTAAGGCTGGGAGGACTGAAAAGTGACTACTGAGTTCACGACACAGTGTGACCTCGGCACAAGCGGATTCCATGAAGTGATGGGTAGAGAATGCAGACAGGAGAGGGCTGAAGGGGGAGTCGGAAGTGGGGAAAGGGCGCTAAGAAGGTGGACAGGGAGAAGAAATTTAGGGCAGGGGTTAGAGGGTGATATGGGGTCAAGCGGGGCGTGTGGTTTCCTCTTGACTGTAGACTCTTCATCGGGAACGGGAATTAATTCACTCTGAGACCCCTCTGCTCTGCACACCGTTCTCACGCAGCAAGAAGCATCTGAACTAAAAAGATGCACTTGGTAAAGTGCATCTTTTGCAACTTAGAGGTCCCCTCAGTTAAATTGACTTGACTCAATTACTTTCACTTATTCCAAAGACTGAGTGCGCCCCTATTGTGTGCCAGACAGCTTACGCATCACTGAGGGCACAGAGAAGATGTGGTCCATGTTTACACGCATGTTTATAAGTGGACCTCTGCCCAGCGGGGCCGTATGGCCATAGTGGAGTGGATTCCTGGGGGGGAGGGGATTCTTCAGGGTCTACACTGTAGACACAGTTGAGGGGTCATTTGATTTTACTTGGGCAAGTACCCAAGTCTTGTGAGTGTAACTGTATAGACTATATTTTCGTGCTACCTGAACGTTCCTATGAGAACGTCTATGGGAAATCTGGACTCCATTCCTCCTTCTGAAGTTATGCAGGCAGGGTAAGACATCTAAAGCCAGGAAGCTACCTCGGGGAACCCAAGGTCGCAGCTCTCAACGCCTTAATGAGTTTTTCAGTCTGCACTGACAGTAGCAATATCCCTTACCACTTTAAGGAGCTAGTTAAAGGCCTTCTTTGCAGCTGGAGAACTTTCTGGCCTCTCTTTTCCTTGGGAAGCCTGCAGGGGTAAAGGCCAGGGCTCCCTGAGAAGTTCTGAACCAGGGGATTGGGCTGTAGTGGGGACCCAGTTGTCTTTTCTCGTAATTCAGAGAGATCTGGAAAGAGGAAGAGCTAGGATCACAAGATCCTCTCCCCAGAAAGGGGGCACACAGCACCTGGTTGGGGTTACCTGGCCACTAGGGGGCTTTAGTTACACACTGGAAGACAGAGTCAGGTGGACAGCCCTTCACCTGTTCTTGAGAACACATTCCTATTTTCTCCACCTAATCAAATCCCCACCAGTTCTTAGAGGTCTCAACATGTTGCTAAAAGATGCCAGTCAAACCCCAGTGTCAAAACGAACACAGAGCTTTAAAACAGTACTGTAATCAATGATTTATGATTAGCAGCTTCTCCAAGGAACTATGAAAGTAAAATCACAGACAATCCATGAATAAATTTGGAAGATGTGGAGGGACAGCCAGGAGCTGAATCCATTCACTACATTTCAAGAAAGAAAACACAGGGGTACAAGAGACTTAGGAAGTTTGAATGATGATAAAGAGAAATTGAATGGAAGACGCTTTGGTCATCTCTGGGGAATTCGCTACTCCAGGGCATAGTTTGATTTTAGAGACATTTGGAACTAAGACCCTTACTTTATAAATGAGATCCAGGCAAATCTAAGTGCTTATTTTAAAAACATCCTTTCCTAGTTGTTCAAAAGAGAACAAACTTAGGCACTGTCATAAAATGTGCCTGGAAACTATTAATGTATCAATGGTCTTAAATGGAAACATTTCCTGTAAATACACAAGATCCAACACATGCTAGCTAAAAGTAACTTTTTTTTTCCAGGGGATTTCATACTTTTTAACCAAGTAGCTACCATACCTTTGGAAAAATTAAACCCTACATTTACAAATACGCCTTTACATTCCAAACATTTAAAAGCTTTATCTAAAATCTTTAGATACTGCTGGGACTTCCCGGGTGGTGCAGTGGTTGAGAATCCGCCTGCCAATGCAGGGGACACGGGTTGGAGCCCTCGTCCGGGAAGATGCCACATGCCGCAGAGCAACTAAGCCCGTGCGCCACAACTACTGAGCCCGCGTGCCGCAACCACTGAAGCCCACAAGCCTAGAGCCCGTGCTCCACAACAAGAGAAGCCACTGCAATGAGAAGCTCATGCACCGCAATGAAGAGTAGCCCCCGCTCGCCGCAACTAGAGAAAGCCGGCGCGCAGCAACGAAGACCCAACACAGCCAAAAATAAATAATAAATAAATAATTTTAAAAAATAAAAAATAAAATCTTTACATACTGATAAATAAAAATTACTATATGGACTTCATTTGTCACTGCAAGTTTTAAAGATCCACTAATTTAAGAATATTTTAAGTGAAATAGTTCACCGTCTTCCCATTTGTTAAAACTCTCTGAATTGGGAGTTTTTCTTCCCCCTGTGAAAAGTCTATGAAAAGCCATATACACAAAAACAATAAATGGAACAAAACAGCAGGTTCTTCAGTTGTACAAGATATAGCCCTGATTCAAATCATATTTCTAGTCCAAATACTTTTATGTAATTGAAATTGCAGAACAACTCCACACCTGTGTATAAAAAGGTCTTTGCCAAATCCAGCCCAACTTGGGCTGGTATAATTCCATTTCTTTGGTGTTATATTTAGGTTTCTACCTTAAATGATTTTAAAGTTGGTGCCTACTTTGTTTTTTGGTTTTTTTTTTTTACTAATTTGGGCAGCTTAATAAAATTTAAGACCATGCATGTAAAATGTTTAAATGACTTCAAAATACTGCAGAACAGAACAAGACTTTCAATAGGATTACAGATGAGGTAGGTTTACTTACTGTATTAGTTTTCTAGGGCTGTCATTAAAAAGTACCCCTGACTGGGTGGCTTAAACAGCAGAGATTAATTTTCTAGCAATTCTAGAGACTAGAAGTCAGATCAAGGCATCAACAGGGTTGGTTACTTCTGAGGCCTCTCCCTGTGTCTTCACATGGCCTTTCCTCTGTACCTGTCCAAATTTCCTGTTCTTATAAGGACATCATTCATATTGGATCAGCTTATCCTGATGACCTTATTTTAGTTTAATTGCTTCTCTAAAGACCCTATCTCCAAATACAGTCATATTCTCAGGTATTGGGGGTTAGGACTTCAACATATGAATGGGGCGGGATGGGGGGTGGGGAGGAGGAGGGGGAGCACTTGGGGGGGGGGGTGTGGAGAAACAATTCAGCCCCTAATGAATATGTGCATACTCCTAATTTAATTGGCCACTATTGGAATACCTCATACTTACTAAAAGAAGTTCAATATACACTGTAAACCCTTTTAATAATATTCTCCATAACATGAATTATGCCTATAAATAACACTAAGGTATTTAAGCAAGCCAACAGTTTAGAGTCAGATAGTGAAATGGAACCCTTTTTGTAAACACCTTTTCCTTGGGAAGCGTAATTTTGTCCAGATTTTTTAAATTTACTTTTTTCTAATTATAAAAATGATACAAAGTAAATGTTTCTTTACAAAAGACTAAAGAAAAACTCCCCTGAATCATTAAAAAATCAGTAAAAATCACCCCAAGTCTTACTTCCCAGAGGTTGTCCTTATACTATGCATATGAACATTGTCATAGCGTCTCTCCATGTACACATACACAAAAACACACACAATATTGATGGAATTGTCCTACATAGTTGTTTTCAAAATTGCTTTTATTAAATTATAAAAGAGTATGCTTTGCAATATCTTTCCACAACAGTGGATATAGCTATGACCCATTCTTTTTAATGACAACATAGAGTTCCATTACATGTATGCTCGGTAATGATTTTGATCCATCCTTTACTGATGGATGTTTAGGTCTCCCATTATTCTCCAATTATTTCCAATGCTATGATGATTTATATATATATTTTGGTGCACTTGAGAAATTCCTAGAAGTGAAATTTTAAATTTTGATAATCCAGGATCAAGCTGCATCCAGAAATTGTACCAATATACACCCCATTTATAATGTATAATTAAGTGCCCATTTTTCCACATTCTTGCAAATACAGAATATCACCAACCTATACATCTTTACCAGACTGAGAAGTCCATTTGTGAATAACTCATTTGTTTTATTTGCATTTCTTTGATTACTACTGAAACTCTTCGCCTTTTTTACATTGTACACAAAATATTTTTATTTTCATTGCTTTGGCTTAAAAAATGTTACTCCTAAACCATTACAGAAAAATAGGCAATACCAAGATGATGAAGTATTCAAGGCATCTGGACATATCTTGCCTACTTACCCTTCCTTTACAGTGAAACTCACCAACATCATTCATACCATAAACAGTAGTAACCTACCACCTGATAGTAGAATCCAATTGGCTGATTCATTTCTATCTCCCTGCTATTGCAACCAGGGTATCAAGAAAGGTTGCCAGTTGGCAGTGTAACTGAATGTTGAAGGATCACATGAAGTAGGTCTTGGTTATCGTCAATTCACAAGCACGTGTAATTTTAAATTAGCAGAGAATGGAGAATACACAGTTTTGAGATAACAGGAAAGACTTTTTAAGAAATAAGTTCTGGGGGAAGAACTAAATGAAGAGGGGGAGAAAAAGAGGAATGGATAAAATAATAATTGTTAGGATTAAAATAATGTAGTTTACTGACTGTGGGCTGGAGGTCTTGGAAAATTATGGAATGGTTAAGAGAATGTTTCTCTTCTTCCTTATGAATTTAGCCAGGGATTGCAAGCTTGAATACCTCTAAAGACAAAACAGGTATTGTAAAAGTGGAGAAGAGGCAATGTTTGTCCCACCTTAAAGACATTCAGATTTAGAACTTTTTAAACACAATATTGGTCAAATGATCATGACCATAGACCTAATTCCACCTATGAATTGCCACAGTGACACCTGCTTTATACTCTAGTACAATAATATTGAGAATTGATTGATGTTCGTCCTGGTCCCAAGACATCATCTGAGCTCACATAAAATTCTCCTTACCTCTATTAATGCTTATCTCACCATTGTTTCATTGTTATGGGCTGATTTGTGTCCCCCCAAATTCCTATGTTGAAGCCCTAACCCCCATTACCTCAGAGTGTGACTGTATTTGGAGATAGGTCCTGACTGAGTTTAAATGAGACCATTATGGTGGACCCTAATCCAGTCTGACTGGTGTCCCTATGAAAGGAGGAAATGTGGACACAGAGACACAGGGATGCACGTGCACACAGAGGAAAGACCATGTACAGACACAGGGAGAAGGTGTCCACCTACAAACGAAGGAGAGAGGCCTTGGAGACAAAATCTGCCAACACCTTGATCTTGGACTTCTAGATTCCAGTACTGTGAGAAAATAAATTTGTGTCATTTAAGCCACGCAGTCTGTGGTAATTTGTTATGGCAGCCCTAGCAAACTAATACAGTAATTACATATATACATGTCAGTGTCGCCAAAGAGGCTGGAAGTTCCTCCAGAGCAAAGGCTGAACCTTATCCGGTAGGCCCACTGCCAAGTCCAGGGGTGACACATGGTGGGAATTACTCAACAATTACGTATTGAGTGAATGAGGGAGTGAATTTTCTACAAATCGTACAGACTTTCCAACTTGGAAGCCATGTAAGTTTTTGTGTATTCTCCTTTGTTGTTAAGAGAGAGAGAGAGTGAAGCAACTTATTAGTGAACAGGCAGAAACAAAAATCCCAGGACCCTTCAGGAAGATTCCCTCTCAAGTCGACAGCAACCAGCAGCCAAATGAACGGTGCAAGGAGCCAAATCGGGCCCTTTTCTCTGTTCTGAGAGATCAGCGGCTAGAAGAAATGCAGCAGTAACCTTCAGGCCTCCTCACTGTCAGCCCTGACCCGCCCCATACCTGGAGCAGTGTTTTCTCCCACATGCGGTAGGGACCACGTCCTCTCCCTCCCACCATTGTAGTCAACACAAGGTCAAAATCCTCTTGGGGCCCAGGGGAGCGATTGGCCTGGAGTTTAAGCGCCCACCATTCCCAATGGTGAAACTGTTTGAGGACAGAGGCCTAAAACTGATGCTGTGGGCCCTGGCCATTGATCTGTAGTTATACACTTACCTAGACTCCAGGCCATATTTTCCCAATTTGTTGAGAACTATATCATGCGGGAAAGAATTAAAAGGTTTACTAAGGTCAATACAAACATAATTTATTGCTTCCCCTCAGTCAACCAAGCTCATCTATTTAGGTCTGTGACTAGTTAGCTAAGCTGGTTATAGCACTGTCCGCTCAGGGGCAAGGTCAAAGTATCAGTTTACAAAATCGGTGATTTTCCCTCTGTGGCACAGTCACAGATGACTGCCCTAACAATTCAGTAGTATTTTGGTCCCTTAAGGAACCTGGAGACAAAATCTGTATAGAAAAGCAATGCAAGTCGAGGACACTGATGGAAAACTGCCTCAAAGTCCACGTGGGACACAACAGGTCAGGAACTCCTGAAAGGACACAATTATCAACCTTCAAGGTCTAGTTCAAATTTCTCTGGCTCTATGAAAGCTTATATTGAAGAAAATGTGTGATAACCTTGAGGGCTTCCACGTATTAAAGTTAAATTGGCAGGCTGATTAATTCTTTTTTTCAAAATGCATTTATTATTTTATTTAGGCATCTTGTCAGTCACCTCTTAATTCTTCAGGATGTTTGTTCCACACTTTGTGGTCAAATCCCATTTCAGTTTTTCTTGGTTTGATCTTTTCCTTCCTCAGGCTGTTCTGATTTCACCCCTAAAACACCCACACTGTGTTCACAGGCCCTCCTGGTAACCCGGCCTAATTCCCCATTTGGAGGTATTCCAGGGATACTGCTCAAAATGAAAGAGACCTTTCATTTTGAAAACTATGAATATTGTAGACTGATGTTCTATTCCATCTGAAATAATGTAATAAAATAAGTTTCTAAATAAAGTATTCTTTGCCTCTTTCCAGATCAATCACTTTATAAATGGACCACAAATTCTTTGTAATGTCTTCGTATTTCCCTAGATTAACAAACTAGGTAGAGTTTTCTATTGAAAATGCAATTTAAAGAAGAGACTATCGGCACACATGAGAAAGAAGTATAAAGAGCTATCAAGTTATTCAGATCAAATGTAAACAAAATTAAAAGTCAGCACTAGGGCTTCCCTGGTGGCGCAGTGGTTGAGAATCTGCCTGCTAATGCAGGGGACACGGGTTCAAGCCCTGGTCTGGGAAGATCCCACATGCCGCGGAGCAACTAGGCCCGTGAGCCACAATTACTGAGCCTGCGCGTCTGGAGCCTGTGCTCCGCAACAAGAGAGGCCGCGATGGTGAGAGGCCCGCGCACCGCGATGAAGAGTGGCCCCCGCTTGCCGCAACTAGAGAAAGCCCTCGCACAGAAACGAAGACCCAGCACAGCCATAAATGAATGAATGAATGAATGAATAAATAAATAAATAAATAAATAAATAAATAAATAAATAAATAAATAAAATTAAAAAAAAAAAGTAGTCAACCTTTAAAAAAAAAAAAAAAAGTCAGCACTAAAATGTTTATTTGTGGTCTGCAATACCTGAGTAAGTTTCCTTATTTTGTAGGTCTGCTACTGAATGTGTTTAGCCTAGTGAAACACTTATAAATAAACTGCTGAGTTAAGCATCTGCTGAGATAAGCACCTGTTACAAGAAAATTACAGTGTAATATTAAGGATATTCTAAGCATCTCCTTTAATCACAAGGAAGGATTATTCTCAAATATTAAAAAAAACCCGATTATTCTAAACTAAATAGCATGATGCCACCTCGATGCCTAATAATATTTATTAAAAACTGGAAACGCTGCTCAGTACTAAGAATTGTGTTAAACCCATGTTCTATACAGCGCCGAGAACATAGGCTGATAAGCTATAAAAGTACGTATCAGTTAGTAATTGATTCTCATGTTATATTTACAATTATAGGTAATCTACTGAATAAAAAAAGTTTCTATACACTACGCCATGTAGGTGAGGCAATGATATTACAAATGTTGTATGTAATTTATTTTAACTTTGCAACTTTAACCATATTTATTTTCTGCCTTCTGTGCTGAAATAATCTTCTTAAAAGAAAGCACACAAAGGATTAACTAGCTACCTTAAAATGATGAACAAATTTCAACTGATAACATTTAAAACATATTTTTATATCATGCTTTAATTTTTTAAGCCAAGATGAAAATTGTGTGAATAATTCAAATATACATTTCTAGCCACTATGTCTCTCTATTCTTTGGTTAAAAAAAAAATTATTCCTGGATCATAAACCACTGTATTTTAGAGACTATATCTGCCTATTCTGCATACCATAAAGAAGTGGCATACTGACATATATGAACTGGACAATTCTATTTATTGATGAGAAGGGTGGTGATGTTTTACATATAACAGACCCAGTCAAATCCCAATTATTCATCAGTATGCTGGCCAAATATTCACCATATTCCATGACTTATAAGATGAGAAAAGAACTTGCCCAAAACTTACAAAAGAATTTAAATGAATGTTACTTTAAAATCATATTGCTTTCATTGCTGTGAGGAGATGGGACATATACACAGAGACAGAGAACTTCATATAACATCCAATGAAGAACATAGACTGAATCCCATGATCAAGGATGCAGGAAGCAGGGAGACTTTTCATAGTAGCTCATCAGAGGAGGCCTTACTGAGAAGGAGACATAGAGCCGAGAACTGAACAAGAAGAAGGCCAGCCTTGGGGAGCTCTGTCTGGCAGCAGAACTTCTTCGAGGGGACAGCAGACAGCAGAACCCCTGAGGCAGGAATGAACACTTGTGGTGGTTAAACAACAGACAGGAGGCCTGTGGGGCTGGAGTCTAGTCATCAAGGAAAAAAGAGGCCTGAAGTGCCCTCAGAGAGACAGGCAGGGGCCAAATCACGCAAAAGACCACATAGGGTTGAAGATCTGGGACAAAAGGGCGTACTTCGGTCAAATAAATTGACGCATCCCTGGGCTGACCGAAGTTGAGCAGGTTTCTCCCTGCGGGACTTGTCAAAGCCTTTGAAATGTGAATGTTCTTTGTAAATTTCCAAGAAGGTAATACAGTTCCCAGAGCTTCCCAAATACATTTGGTCACGACATTCTTTTCTCATAAAGGAGCTCTTGAGACTATTGTTTCAAGGAAAATGCTTTGGCCAATGCAGTGGCCAAAAGCAGGGGTTGATAATCTGATTGTAGGCCAAATCCAGCAGGCGGCAGGCCGCCTGCTTCTGTACAGTCCCTGAACTAAGAATAGCTGACGCATTTTAAAAATAGTCTTTAAAAATCAAAAGAATATTTCACAACGTGTGAAAATCATGAAATTCAAATTGCTGTGCCCATAAATAAAGTTTTATTGGGACACATCCCACGTGCTTTTGTTCACTATTCTCCAGGGCTGTGTTTGTGTAACCCTGGCAGAGCTGAGCAGTTGTGCCAGAGACTGTGGTCCACAGAGACTAAAATACTTACTATCTGGTCCTTTATGGGAAAAGTCTGCCATTTCTTGTCTAAAGCATCTTTTCAGTTACTTTACTATAAATCTTCATATGAACGTTGGATTATAGCCATAATTTACATATTTTATAGTAAATACTTATTAAGTACTTGTCCTATTCCATACTGTATTTTTTGCCTTTGATATTTATTTGATTACATTTTGTTCTAAGTTTTTAAATTGCTGCTTAACAAACTCAGTTTCTTTACCTTTAATATCCTCAATTTCTTTAGTCTGAGTGTGTGTTTTTCAATAGATTGGATAACAAGCACTTCAATTTTCTTATACTTAAAAATAAGTTATGGTTAACTCTTTAATATGCTTAGACATTTCTGAAGTTGGATGTGAAGTTTGGTGTATACATCTATATCATATCACTTTCATGTGATATACATTTAACCACGTAGCATTTCTTAGTAATTCCTGTACCTACTCCTATATTGCTTCTAGTTTCTCAGATGTTAAGCTCTAACAATACTTTAAATATTTCTGAGTTACGTGCTTATTCCACTGACCTCTTTTTCCACTGATAACCTAATTACAAAGGCTTCTTATAAGTGTCATAACATTTTTATATCTTCTAAGACCAGTCAACTATATTACCTTAAAATTGGGGGAAGTATTCTTCCCCATTCATTGATCCATCTGAATATCTTTTAAGTGCCATATAATGTTTAAGGAGATTTTAGTTAGTGTTGCATTAAAACACAGGGATGCAATCAATTCTTTATAAATTCATGCTTATCTTAGTAAACACTTTTCTGTTTAAAATTCTGGGTGTTTATTTTTAACCATGTGCACACAACCTAAATACAGTTTCATTGCGAACTATTCTGGGGAAAACAGAAGTGCCTTCCTGACTCTCCCCTACCCTGCCACACTCCCCTCCCCTACCCTGCCACACTCCCCTCCCCAGAGTCACGCTTCTCTCAGAGAAGCCTAGATACATTGTCAATGGATGGAACACTGCAAAAGAGACCACAGATCATTTGGTCCTGTTTGTCATTTTCTTCCTCCAACAATTCCCTAAGTTTTCTCTTCTTAGTCCCCGTGACTTGTCACACAACATCATTGATCTTAGGGAGATATGGCTAGATTTAGTTTCTCCCACAAATGCTCAAAATTTAACAGTTTCAACTCAAAATCATAGTTTGGCTTCTAGCAGCAAATCCTTCAAATTTTTGTAACGGCCCCTTTTATTGACAGAGCTTATTAAAGGTCTGGTTTCTTCCCTCAGGTCTCTGTCTGTGACTAATCTCCCAGTTTGGAAATAATAGACACATTAAAAGAAGCACAGTAGATCTCACGCTAACTAGAACCTCAGAGTGTTCAATCTTCAAGAATACTTAAAAAGTCCTTTATGGTGATGGGTCTCTAAGGTGGGGCATATTTGGTTAAAATAAATTATGAGCTAGTTCTGGAGAATTGCTAAGTGACAATTAAATAAACAATAACCTACACATAGTGTAGGCCCTCAGAGATGATTTTAATGCATAGTTTAGTTTGGGTAGAACAAGCAGGATTGCCAAGCGACAAACATATCAAGATAAATTTGTATAATTCCCATGCAGAGTGTCTTCAATATATTAAAAATTTCCTCCCTGAGTATTGGGGGGGGGTTTATTAAAAATAAAATGCAATGTCTGTAAAGAAGAGGAGGAGGGATGTTGGTGGAGTTCGTCTCCCTGGAGTTTTCACCTGAAAAGTCCACACTAAACTGACCCAAACAAACAATGTTAGCAGATCTGTCCTCTCAGCAGCTATATGCTAAATCCTGCATCCCTTCAATCCGGAAAAGCTGGTCAATCTCAAGATAGATAACGAACAAAATAGCCTGAAGTTTTGGAGTTTAGGGGAGGGGAAAGGTTGATCAAACCCACTTATCGCACTCCTGAGTTTTGAAAGACAGTGGGAAAAGTGGCTCTCCTTGTTAGGGGTGCCCACCCCCTCCTTTCCAGCTGAAGGGAATGCTTTGCTAT
Source organism: Balaenoptera borealis (assembly GCF_965194805.1). NCBI lineage: Eukaryota > Metazoa > Chordata > Mammalia > Artiodactyla > Balaenopteridae > Balaenoptera > Balaenoptera borealis. The sequence goes on along the minus strand of NC_138866.1, from coordinate 46,206,264 downwards.
GCAAATAATGAGTCTGATCTCAGAGGAAGTGAAGGACCCAGGATAGTAAAGAAACTCACCTTTTGGAGGTAAATTAACTCTTTTAAGGTACCATTGAACAAATTACCTCTCCATGCTCTGAAGGTTCTTAGTGCCCTAAAACCCCCAAATCACCTGAGATTGGTTTGCTCTGTTGAGGGTCAGGCCTCATAAAGAGTGAGACCCACGGGGAAAACATCTTTTGTCTGTCCTAGTTAAGGTACATAAAAGAAGCATGTGGAAATCACTCAGCAACTGGACATTTGAGTTTAACCCCAACCAACTGGAATCTGAAGGCTGCAAGTGTCAAGGTCGGTTCCAAGCCTAGTAACCCAATTGAATAGGTTTCAATTTGAGACTTACTCTGTTTACATAATTCTTCTTCCCTTTCCCATCACCTTCAGTCCCCAAGAAAGCTGGTGCGAGAAGTCAGGGCAAGAAAATGAGGGACGCACATTGAGTCCAGTAGGAAATTGTTCAACCAGTGGTTTCAGAGACCTTTAGTATGTCTCTTCTTCTCTGGGTCTTGAAAGAACATATGCTCAAGATGACTAAATCAGGTGGATACAAGTCCTGCAGTATAAAATTTTCTGAGCCGCAGATGTCAGGTAACCCACTTTTCAGGATACTTAAAACATACAAGGAGCATTCTGTTTAGTACTTTGGCACAACATTTAAGTTGAGCCTTAAGAAGTTGGTAAGAACCTTAATGAAATTTGGAAGTGATGCCCATAGCTCTGCAATTATAACTAGGCTGTGTAAAATTACCCAAGGATGACTAAGTTTTATACCCAGCCTGCTTTCACAAAGGTGATCCGCATTAGCATATACGTAGACCATACATTTGAGACATTAAATGTTAAGGTTATAATATTTATCTGAAATTAAGAAAAATGGAATACAAAATAAAAGCTTTATGAAAATTTGTAAGTATATGAGCAAAGAGTGAAAAAGAACATGGAAAAACATGAATAGTTTTAAGATGATGAGGTTATAAGTAAATTTGCTATCTCATAAAAAAATTTTAAACTTCATTTTAATAAAAACTAGAAACAATAGAGGAGGAAAGAGATAGCTGCATCTAAGCAACTGGAATGAGATATTACAATTGCACATTAAATACTTGAGTCTGAACTTTCTGGAGGTGAAGTTAAGTCTGGGTTAGATAGTTCTCACTGACCAATTAAAGAAGGTTGATAAGTAAGTTCTCAAAAGATACACCTTTTTCTACTTTGTAATCCTAGGTGAATTCAAGGGACAATGGGTATAGCCTTAACCATACCTGTTGTTATCCTCGAAAAAGAGAACTTCATTGTTTTTCACAATAATCTATAGAAGACTAAAGTAAATTGAATTCAATTAGAAATTCTTTCCTTCTCTCTCTTATAATGTGCATGTCTTTGGGCTCTTCCCCTGGGTCCTACCTCAATAACAAACTGCTTTGAAAACAAAATGACAAGGATTAAAAAATTAGCATGAGGCTTGAAATGAACATAGTTATACATTATCTCAACTAAATCATGGGCAACTCTGCACAGGATTCAGTCAGTTGCTGACACCGGAGGGACAGAGAAACAATTTCAGGAGTAAATGATAGAGTCCAATGTTTTAATCTCAGTCAGTGTGCTTTGGATCCTTTAGAAAATCATCTGCTGGCCAGGCCTTCAGTTACTAAAACTAAAACTATTGCTAAAGTAATGACAATGAAACTACGCAAACTAGAATCTACTTGCACCTTGGCTTGGGGGTTCAAGGATTTAGGCTGGGGGGCCTTGTTTTTAAATACTTGTTAGAAATCAAGGTATAAAAAGTCGAGAGATCAATGAGATCTTTTCTTCGGGAATATGTTGAAACCTATGGAAAGCTGGACTTAAGAGATTCTAATTAGTAACGTAACTCAGCAAATGATTGTTCCATCTTGTCTTTTCCTGAAATTTTACATTTTTGAAATAAGCATTTCTATAGTAATGAACCCTATAGTATTATATTTTCCGAAGTTTGTTTTGAACTACGTAACAGCATTTATATTCAGGGTTTTTAGAGAATATTTTGAAAAGAAAGAAAAGGCAGAAACAATTGGAACTTGCTTCAGTTAATTCCTTAAGTAAGGTGACTTATGAATGGTAATTTCTAATGACTTCCTCAGTGATAAAATATTCTAATTCCTTTTTCTAGGACTGACTAAATGTTACACACCTTGAATTTTTTATCCTTCAAAATTTCCTGTGGTTTTTTAAACATATTAGAGCAATCAAAAATTTTTCCTAAAAACAAGCCACTTTTCTTCATGAGTGACCACTGCAGTTTTGACCCGTTTATTTATTCTGCCACTAAGTGCTGAAAGCATAGGGAAATGGGACCCTTGCAATACCACCCAGGCCCCATTGCTAACCACTCAACCTACTTCCAGTTAAGTTTTCAAAATTGTGCTAGTCTGTCTCAAATGGTTCACCCCAGTAATTCTGCATCATTTCTAATTTGACAGTCCACCAATTATCCTAAATTCCTCTAGGTAATGCTAACAACCTTCTGATTCTCAGGTAATGTAAGGTCACCAGGGTTGTTTTTGCATTATTCTTTTCATTTTAAAAAGAGAGTGTGTAGATGTTATACAGTTTGCTCTGTGTTGAAGCAAAGGTGTCATTAAGGACAAACAGTTTGGAGACATGGGCCTGAAGTTTTATTCTCCTAGATTCCCCTTGTAACAGTAACACCATGCTGAGCTCCGGCCTTTGAGTGGCGGGTGACAGTAGCAGCACTGCGACTCCCCTGGTCCAGAGGCCCAGAGGAGGTCAGCCGAGGTGCTGTCAGGTATTACGGGCTTGGCATCTCATTTCTGAAAGAAATCAGCCAACTCCACTCATGCACCCCCTAGGCCTCCTCTATTCCCCTCCCTCCCCCAACAGCTGGGGCAGGCAGGGTGGCAGTTCAGCCGGAGCCCCGCTGGGCTCTGTGTCCTAAGGAGGCTCAGAGGGCAGCTGGGGAGCCCTGACTGCACGTCCGTCCACCCTCAGCTCTGCTCCCGTCCCGCCCACACCCCGTTCCGTCCCTCCAAGATGCGAGCCCACGGTGAGCTCCCCAATTCCTGCTCTCCACCCGCAAGAAAAACCCCTCAAGATCTCGACCCCTCTTACACGCGTCCACCCAGGTGAGCTTTCTCCCCGGACTCCACGGCCCTGTGCGGCCGCTTGACACCGTTCCACAGGAACCGTGCGGACCTGCCTTAGGACACGCGTGCGATACTCGGATCCGGCTTCCCCTGAGCACCGGGTCCCCCTGCGATCCGGCGATCTGGCGGGGGAGCCCTCGGTGCAGCTCCGCGCAGCCTCCAGGTGCACCTCCTGGTCCCCGACAGGGAGGACGCCCCCTGGCGCCCCCGCGGCAGCCAGGCCGAGAGCTCCGGGAGCAGGCGGGGGCGGAGCCTGTCCGCGAACCTTGACGTCCGGCCAAGGCCGGGTGATCGTCGGGGGCTGCCAGCTCCGCTGCTGCCCTGAGCCCTCTCAGTGTGGCGCTGCCCGGCGGCAAGGGGGTGGTGGAATGAAGCACGGTCAAGACAGAAAACAAAGTCAGCAGGTCACCTGGCAGGTTCAGAGTGAATTATGCAACGAAAGTCGGGGAATGTGTGATGCGTTCCGGGGCCACAAACCGCCCCCCCCCCCCCCCCCCCGCCCCGTAGCTTTTTTTTCTTAAGCTCCTAGGAAGCCGGTTCCAGTTTAAGGGTTGGGCAGGGATTGACTGAGCAGCTCCTCTGATGTGGTTACGACTTTGTTGAATTCCTCAAGAGTGATTCTCCCTCCCCATCTTTCTTTAAGTAATGGGAACATTACTCTGGGCAAAAAAAAAAAAACAAATAAAACAAACCACACTGGGATGGGGGCAGACTTGATCCAAAAGCAACGACAAGAATCACCCTACAACTTGCATAAGGTACTTAGTCGAGCATTAGTCCAAAATCTAAAATACTGAAACCTAAATTAGATCATCACATACATTCAATTCCTTATCTTCCCGAACCTCAGGACTATGCCTTCAAACAGAATTCAAAGAGTTAAATCTGGCCATAGCTCGTTGTTTTTCATGCTAACATTTGTGGCATTAGGACTATTTTGTTAACTAGGTATATGCAATTCACAGAATTTCACGGTAAATTCCCCAGACCAAATATTTGGCTGAACAAATAAACAACATTATCCATTCCTGAAAATAAGCCAGTAGAAGGAGGTGGGGGAGGTTCGGGGGAGGGTGGTTGCTAGAAAGTGACCTGAGCCAGGCAGCCACTGGGCTCAGGATTTGCCCTCAGATGATTTGTCCAAGTGCTAGGGATCTGCGGGTTCCTCTTCAATGACACGGACATTTCAGAAAGTTGCTGGAAATCGGGCAAAACAAAACGAGGCTGCCTGAGGGGAACCCTTAATGGGCTTCCCCTAAATGATTTATTCGACCTCCTTACCATTAATCAAAGGGGCAGCGACCTGGGGGGATAGGGGAGGGGGGAAGTAACCCTCTTTGCAGGGAGTTTTGGAGGAACTGTGGAGTCTTGCTGCCTTTGCCTGGGGCTCTGATCTCCTCTCTCCACCTGTGCTCTCCAGGGAGCTGGGGCTTTGGCAACTGCTCCACTTCTATTTTTATTGGTTTCCACTAAGCTGCTCCTTTCAGAGGATTGTAGGACTTCAGCAATTAAAAACAAAAATGAGTCCTGCTTCACCCACCCCACCTCCAAGAGCACATGGAAGTGTGTGTACATGAATGGGGGGGGCACACTCAGCACCACAATGGCCACCACCACTGCCACTCACCCATACATCCTCATGAAAAGAATGCACTCCTAAGAGCTCATCCCACAGACTACACGAAGACACTGCTTTTGCCCCAAACCCATCCAAGCCCACGCAGAAGAAAAGCACACACAAGAAATGAGCCCACTCAAGCTAAACTTCCAGGGCGTCATTTACTTGCTGGTGGCAAAAAAAAAGCAAAGGTCTCTCCTCTGGTCCTCTGAGGCCCTATATCCGTGTCCTTCCAGAAATCCATTTCTCTGCCTCACTGGCAGCCCTGAACTGAGGGAGACTGCTCAAGCACGTTAGCATTTTCCGTTTTTAGTTTGGTCAAAAACTGAGCTTTGTCCTTGGAGAAACCCTGGCTCAGAACATCGCATCCACTCAGAACATCGCATCCACCTTGCATCCACAGAGATGCAAGGAGAGTTGGTATTTGACTCGAGAGACTCTATACAGTGGGATGCTTTCACAGTGCCCACTTGGAAATTCTGACCCTTCAGTATCTGACCCCATTCCCACCCCCCAACCCAGCTCAATCTCTTGGAATTTTGAATTCAATGAAAGCCTTCATCTGGGGAATAGGAGACAAGGGGGGAAAAGTACAGAAACACTGGAGAATTTCTACCATGTGGTATATCAAAATAGTGGTCACCAAACTTTTTGAAAGTAAGGCAGATATTTGTTTTATTGGATAAAACCCACGTCTCAAAAAAAAAAAAAAACCTCAAAAAACTCCTGTTTAAAACACACACACACACAGGTTAATATGTGAGTGTGCAAATTAGTTTTGGTTTGAAAATACAACATTGGTGCCTGTAATAACTGGAGATACCTTGGGTATCATAAAAGCAGAGGTGGGAAGAATTTCCCTAGAGTTGAGACTCTTACCCATCACACTTTGCTGGGACACACCTCTAACAGGTGAGCAAAAACATAGGATGTACAAAGAGCCCAAAACTGAGTCTTTAATCTGGCCTGCTCCTTTCATCCCACTGTTTCTCCAAGGCATGTGTCATCCAGATGGGAGAGGATGCCGCGTCCTTGTCCTTGTTAACATTAAATAGAAATGGAAAACAATTCATCCTGGCAATTACCATCCTCCACCATCAGTTTACTTCCTGTCTTTCCAACTTAACCACCTCCAGTTACCACACTCTGACTTCCACAGTGCCCCCAGCCCCACCTTAACAGAAGAAAATCTCATCCAAAAGAGATGGGGCGAAGGGAGAGAAAGGATTTAAGAGAAAAAGAACATAGTTTACCTTTAAAATAATGACTCATTTTATTTTTTTCTTTTAATATGTAGTTATAAATATATTTTGTCAAAATATATGATCAATATGGTCAAAACATTTGCACATAAAGTCATAAATAAGGTCAAGGTGAATGTTTAGATTTTTTTTTCCTTTTTTTTTTTTTTTTTTTTTTTTAAGATAAAAGTCCAGCTATAAGGAAGCAGTCTGTGTAGTGTGTGGGTGAGTAGTGGCTGGGACGTGTGTGTGTGTGTTTGTGTGTGTGTGTCCCCAAGGAAGGCCTGATCTCAGCGGCACCCACATCCCTCTACTACCATCTCCTGATAATTTTTCAGTACCACCTTGTCATACTCATCCAAGTACAGCATGGAGATGGCGCTCAGTTCGGTGGGAACACAACAGGCTTTGGGGATACTGGAATTGACAGAGTTGACCAGGGTCTGCACAATGGCATGGTTGGTTGAGTTGAGGTGGTCGGCCAGTGGAAAGGGGCAGTCCCCGTGGCAGTAGAAGGCCTGGTAGCCTGGTGGGGCCACAATCCAGTCATTCCAGCCCACATCGCTGAAGTCCACATAGAGCGAGTGGCGCCGGCAGTTCTTATTCTTCTTCCGGGCCCTCTGTGGGTGATGCTTGGGGCTACGCTTGGCCCTCCGGCGTCGGGTCAAGGCATGTCCCCGGCCATCATGGCCAAAGGTGACCAGGAGGGGCCGGAGCTGGGCCCAATCCCCACTCCCTTGAGGTAACGATCGGCTAATCCTGACATGCTGGCCCTGGCGGGTCCGTGTCTGATGGAGGTGGGTCACCTCAATGGCCAGCCCATAATTGGGCTGCTTCTCCCGGGTCCAGCGAAGGACTGCAGGGCTCACATCAAAAGTTTCCCACCGTGTCACATTGTGGTGGACCAGTCTCGTGTCCAGTAGTCGTGTGATGAGGTGCCCGGGCGCCACTTCTGCCGGGGGCTTCATAACCTCATAAATGTTTATACGATGAAAGCCCTGCTCCCAGTCAGGGCCCTGGTCCACCTGCTCCCGGAAGAGTCGAAGCTCTGCGGACGAGATCACCTCGTTCTCTGGGATGCTGCTGAGGTTAAAGAGGAAACGAAAAGCAGAGTTTTCGCTGGTCCCTGGGATGTTCTCCAGATGTTCTAGGCGCAGTCAGGGAGGAAAAGAAAAAGGGAAAAGAAGAAGAAAAAAAAAAAAAAGCACATGAGCTATTTCAGAGGCTGAAAAATCAAGAAATAGCTAAGAGTTGGGTGATGAGTGATGAACTCTGCTTATATAGTGGAAGCCTATTTGGGGGAAATAAGCATACCGTTTAATCTGAAGGAGCAGATAAATGGCGCAGCTAGCAAACCAGCGAAGCCTAGCTAGCATTCAGCAAGCACCAAAGACAGAATCTCCCAATCTCCTTTATACGTCTAATAATTTCCATGTGTTAACTCCTTACTCCACCACCATCAGACTTCCCTTTTAAAGCCCTCTTGGCTTTGTGTACACAGTTTGCTTTACAAGTGGTTGTAAAAAAAAAGAGGGGCCAACAGAGCAGAGGCAGGAGGGAACATGCACACAACCACCTTCTGCCTCTTCCACTTTCGAGTATGTTACCAAACATTTCCCCAGCGATCTTGGAAACACAGAGCATGCCTTGTTGATCATGTTACAGAGAGGAAAATAAATTCCAACACAGTAATGATGCTGGTGGATTAATAACTCAGATTTACTTTGGAAAAGAAACATCCGCTAGGAAACATTCAGATCGGATTACAAGGCCCCTATTGAATAAACCTGACAAACACACAGCTGTAATATTAAATTCAGTAGGTGCTTTGGAAAAAAAAAAAAAAAAAAAAAGGCAGAAACCCTGGCATAAAAGGCTTTGATATAGCAAAAACACACGGCTGGGGCTAGCCCACGTCTGAGTGGTGTCATTCCCCTTCTCTCCAACCCCTCCCTTCTGTCTCCAAAAAATAAATTCAGCCACAACTCTGAAAACTCCAGAAAGTAAGCAGCTCTGTTCCGCAGCCTCCTGGACTTGGGGCTCGGAGGTAACCTGAAGCCCTCGCCCCCAGAGCTTCCACTGTCCCACCAGGCAGCCCTACTGGCCCTCCCCAGCCCAGACTCCGGGCAGGGACTGACCTTCGTGGTGGAAGCTCCTCACGGTGTTGGCCCGACTGGCGGGGCGCTCGGGATACTCCAGACCAATGCTGTGGATCTGCTCCTCCTCCTCCTCCCCAGACTGAAGCCGGTAAAGATCCCGCATGTAATCCGGGACGACCGCGCTCTTGCTAGGCTGCGGGCGGCGGCGCAGCCCGAACATCTGCAGAAGTGTGGCCTCGAAGTCCCGAAGGAGCTCATGACTCTGCCCTGAGCGGCGTCCTCCCGCGTGGCCCTGAATCTCGGCGACTTTTTTCTTCCCCGTCTCAGGTATCAAACTAGCATGGCTCGCGCCTCCTAGCAGGACTTGGCATAATAAAACGACCATCAGCATTCGGTTACCAGGAATCATGGTGTCTCTGGGGAGGGGGAGGAGGTGGAAGGTTAAAGAATAAATAAACACCGATAACTAGAGAGAAATAGAGATGTCTCTGCATACGCACATAGGGCTAGAGCTAGAGGGTCAAGATGTAAAACAGGTCAGAAAGATCAAGTTTGTGTCTTCGCCCTCACACACACCCCTCACCACCAGCTGCAGCCATGCACGGCCTGAAAGTAGGAATTGCCCTGTAATTACTTGGTCTAACTTGTTTACAGTCAAATAACCCCAAATCAGATAGCCTCCATCCTGTTAATCTTTTTTTGTCCCAACTGCTATCTGAGCCATGATCTCAGCTTGGCTTCTTCAAGGATAAACAGTTAACATTGAGAAGGTAAAGAAGGGTGGGGGAGGGAGAATTAAAATGCCATCGCTCTCCTCTCCACTTCAGACCTTCAGCCTCTCTCCCCCTCTCCCTCCACCCCCCTTCTTCCTCCGCCCTCCGAGCCAGAGCCCGACTTCCACCACTTCCAGCTGGTTCGGAGCAGGAGGGAGGGAAAGCAGAGAAGCAGGAGCAGGGTGAAGACACGGGGGAGGCAGGGTCTGGAGCGGACCGAATGGCTGGAGGGTTTATTTTACTGTGGCTGATGAGTTTGAAATGCCCAGCAAGAAGCATCTGATCGCGCCCTCTCGCTCACTCCCGGGGAAGGGTGTGTGGGAGGGGATGAGTCCAAGAGCGACCTCTGTGAGTTTTGACAAGCAGCGAGGAACTCGCCACAGGGGCACTGGGTGCTCTCCAGTTATGTGGGGAGGGGGGGCCCTTAGCCCCCCGCCCCCGGCTGAGGACCTTCCATCTCTTTAGCCCCCTCTCGCTCCCCTTTCTTGCAACGCACGGATCAGAGAGAGCGAGTGGGAGCGAGGAGCACTTTAAATAGAACCGGTGGGCTCGGAGCGCAGCGGCTGCCCGGCCTAGAAGAAAGCGACAGCGCTGCCAGAAAGCAGAGTGTGGAAGGAAGGTCCGACGGGAGGGACACAAGGCGAGCACGGGTGGGGAGGGCAGAGTGAATTCCCGGGAGGAGGGAAGGAAGAGGTGTCTACTCACTGACAGAAAACAAGGCATATAATAACAGTCCATGATTCTTGACAGCCAATCTTGAACAAACTTGCTGGAAATGCTCAGAGGAGCTGCGGCAGTGCGTTGCTCTGGATGGCACTACGGAATGGCTCCTAAAATGAATATTTGAATATAATGAGACTCTGGCGCAGACAGACTCTGTTTTTCTTCCAGCCCCTAGGCGTCACGTGAGCGCAGAGGCCCCGCCCCACGCACGGAGGAGCCCGCCCTCCCCGAGGCGGGCTGTGAAAGGGCCCGCGCGCCCGCCCCCGTCTCCCCACCCCCAATCCCCGCCCGCCCGCGGCCCCGCCCTCTTCTGGAGAGGCCAGCCTCCGCGCCAGCAGCCCCAAACCTCAAGCGGTCCGGGAGGAGGTCCGGGTGGCGCTCTGCGGAGTCCTCGGCCGGTCCCCGGGTGCAGCGCGCGGAGGACGTGGTCCTCGCCTCTACCTGTAGCCTTCGGTGCGTCGGGCTGGGCCCTCGCGCCAGCGGCCTGAAGCCGAGGATCTGGGGGGCACTGTAAGGGCTGCGCCTTTCAGCCCGAACCCAGCTCAAGTGGGGCCGGGATTGGGGGCAGCGGAGTCTCAGCCGCTGAAAGCCACCACTGAGGGTCATTTAAAAAGGAAAGTGCTGAGGGACACACAGACACACGCGCCGCGCGCACCCCACTTCCTCCCCAGGGTCTCCGAGAGGCCAAATATTGCTCCCAGTGACAGCTAGTCACCCCCTGGCGAACGCTTGCGAATGTTCAGAGCAAGTGGGCAGCCGCTTTAGCTCCCAGCCAAAAGCTGCGGACCCTGTCACGCGGGGCCGGAGCGGGAGACGTTTAGGCGGTAATCGGTGTGGGAAAGTGGTGAGGGAGCCGCCGCTAGGCTCTTTCCTCCGGTTCCTTTACGGAGAGAAACTCCGCACCTCGGCGATCCCTCGCCAAGCAAAGCAAATCCCCGAAGAAAAAGTGGTCGGTGGGCCGTTCAAGGCAGAGGGGCGGACGCCGAAGCGCAAAGCTCAGGGCAGACGCGAAAAGAGGCGTCTCCTCAGAAAGGGCGCATCACATTTTTCAGGTCTCAGTGTCGCGGAGGTTTTACAACTCCCGACCCGGCGCAGAAAGGAAATTTCACCGCATTCCCAGGAGTCGAGAAAACCGTGAACAGCTTTCGGCCTGCGCTCGACCTCTGCGTCTGCGTCTCTCTCTTACTCTCTCTCTCTCTCCCCAGCTTGTCTTTTTTAAACCACTACTCCTCCCCCGCCACTTCCTCCCCCACCCCCTTCCTCCTTTGCACCAGCTGCAGAGTCGCAGCAAATATTTCTTCAAGAATTTCACCAGCCCACAGCTCAAGGAATTACTGGGATGTCCTAACCGAAGATGCTGCACGCGTGGGTCGCTCAGCACGGGGGGCCTTTTCAAAAACCTGACCCACGCAACTCTTGAGTCAGCGCGGCCTGCCCCGGGGTCCCGAGTCCCACGACTCCCGCTGCAAAGCGCACGGCACCCGGCCGCCCTTTCCTGAGGCTGTTCCCAGTTCCTGCCTTGGGTCGCTTCAGAGCTCGAGGGCTCAGGTTGCCGACCTCACTCTCCCCCACAAACTTGGTATTCTTCTTGGGGGCACTCTCGGGAAGGCTTGGAGGAAGAGGAGTAAAGGACCAAGCGCTTAACCCTTCCTCCGGCCGCGGCTGCCCGGCGCCGCCCGACACCGCGCTAGCCGGGGTCTGGAGGCCGCGGGCGCCGCTGCGCGACGGTCCACGCCCGGCGAGAGCCGCGCCGCTTTTTGAGCGGCTTTGGGTTTTCCCGCTCCCGCGCCACCGCTGGGGCTGACTGCGAAAGGGTTGGGAAGAGCAAAGAGTTTTATTGAGACGCCTAGAACCTTCAAGATGCCCCGTGGGAGGAGCTCCAGAAACGGGCAAAGCACACGGAGAAGGGTCGGTCCCCGCGGGCGAAGGGACAGCGGAAGGCGCGGGCGCCCGCAGTCCGCCGACAATCCTCTGACCCTAGGAATCTCCCAGGGTGCGGCGGGAGCGCGCGCTGCGCTAAAACCCAGAGGCCGGGGGAAGAGCGGGTTGTGTTTCAACTGCGGATTCAGAAGGATTCGTCTCTAATCACATTTTTCTCCCCCAGTTTTCTTAATTAAAAAGATAAAAGCCGAAAAGCACTTTCGTCTCCAGAACTCTTTCTTGAGGGGCGGGGATGCAACTCGTCCTTTCCTTCCTTGCCCGAGTTTTCGCCCAACGCCAAAGTTTGTTCAGAGGTGGCCTCAGTTTACCAAGTCAATGTCTGGGGGTTTTAACGTCTCACAAAGCCTTCAGCCCACAAAACGCGATCTTCACAAACCGCTATCCTCACGAACCATTCACCAAATGGTGCCCGGGAAGCCTCTAAGGCCGCGGGCGCAGCTCCCGCGGGGAGGGGTCCGCAGGGACCCGCGAATCCCGGGACACTTCCCCGTCGGCTCTGAGCCGGGAGGGCCAGTAAGAGCCACGCGTCCGCCGTGCATCTGGCCAGCAACTCTCCAAAGGACACGACACCGCAGGAACCTGCGTTTCCGGGGCGGTTAGCATCCCGGCCGTCGTTCCTACAGACCCTACACCGTGAAATGATACAGGAGCAGCTGCAAGTCCACGAGAATAGCTCGTGGAGGAGGCGCGCTGGGCAGCAGCGGTTCGCCAGCTTTCAGGGGCTTTCGCCGGCTGGGGGCCGGGTCGGGTGACACTCCCCTAGACGCAGCCCTCCCGCGGCGCGCACGCTCCAGAAGCAGGAGAACCGCGCTCACCACCACGGAACTAGCCCTGGTTAGGTGTTCTCTCCCCACCTCGACGCCCCTCAGTTCCCTCACTTTCTCCGGACCTCAGAGCCACCTCTGCCCTTTCTCTCCTGGCCCTTCCCGCCGGGAAACCGCAAATGCTAATCCACGAGCGACGTGCTCGGCTCAAGACCCCACGGTCTTTCCCAACGACCTCCAACTAAAGGCTTCTCGTCTCTGCTCTTCTCCTGCCCCGAACCTACCAGACGTGGAAATCGCCCGGGGCCACCGGACGGAGAAAGTGGTCCGGGTAGAGGCACTGGCATATATAGAAGTGACTTTCAGCGCAAGCATCCCTACCTCTAGCACCACCACCGGGGGGTGGGGGGGGTGGGGGGTGGGAGGGAGCACCTTTTGCCTCGACACAGCCAGAGCCCCCTACTTCTCCCCCCAAGGATGCACCTCAGCCTTCCCCCCCCCCCCCGCCCCTCGCCAGGTAGCCTTGCTCACCATAGATCCCTGCAGTAGCAGGCTCGCAAGCAGCAGCTCTTGGGGACCTCTGAACAGCTGCAGCGAACCTGGGCGAGGGCCGAGGACTGGGGCGCAGCAGGCTCGAGACGGCGTGGACGGGAATCCCATCAGGGAGAGAGGCGAGATACTCAGCCCTGATCTGCAGCGGCGTCGCAGGCTCCCGTCCCTCGGCTCTGATGCCAAACTCACCTAGTTTCCGGGCCGAGCTGCGCTCCCCTTTCCTCCCTCCCTCCCTCCTCCTCTGCCCTCCCGCATCTTCTTCCTCCTCTTTCCCTCTCTCTCTCTCTTTCTTTCTTTCCTTCCTCCTCCTCTTCCCCGGCAGCCCCTCCCTTCTTCCCTCCTCCCTCGCTCGCCTCCCTTTCTGGGATGGGAGCCCCGCCCACATCCTCCCATCCCGCCGCCGGGCCTCGCCTCGCCGGCCCTGGTCCCGGAAACCCGGGCAGCGCCCGAGTCAGCAGCTGCTGCCCAGGCTGGGACGCCGCTGCCTCCAGCTCCGGGAAGCGTTCAGGGCTCACCTGGGGACCACGTGCAGAGGTACTAGAATGCATGCATCGACTAGTCGCAGTACCTTCCAAAAATACCCAGGGGAGTCTGGGCTTCTCTGAGTTTAGAGTAGCTACTGCCCAAACCGATGATTAAAACACTGAGTAATCACCATTTACCCGAGTAATTAGAGATAATGAAACACCTCTAAAATCAGGTTATGGAGAAAGGAGCTGTTGGATTGGTTTAAAGGGAGGCCTATCCATAAACTGTTAAAGGATTTCCAAACGTTGAGAAACAGGCTGTGCTCAGAGCTGTGTGCTTAAAACAGGTACCAGGTACCTCTTTGACTATTGAAAGATGACTTTCCTTCCAAAGCATTTTTTAAAATGCTTCTTGTGGAAAGCCTTGGTGACACTCAGAAAGTCAGCCCTAATAAACAGTCTAGTTTCCCCTGCCCCTCCAGACCTCACCCTTTTGAGGACAGAGGTGGCTTGGAGACAGGCTGGGGCAACGTTTTCATAATTGGAAAAGTCTGTTTGTAACTCATAAGTTCTAAGAACCAACAAGGCAGTTATTTTTGTTATTGTTATTGTTGTTGATTTTTGATGTTGGTTTGTGGTGCTCCTAGGAATCCTTAACATCAGCCAACTGACATTCTAAGGAGGTAACAACCACGGAAGCAACAACCTTTTTGGCCACAAGGACACAAGACAATATACCCTTTGGTCTGTTTTTAAAGGAAGAAAGAAGATGAAGAGTTGGGCCTTTCCTACAAGAAAGTGCTAGTAATCATATTAGCAGGGAGGGGGAATGTGTGGCTTTATAAACCTTCCCAAACAGCAGCTAATTTCACACAGTGCCTCTGACGGAGCAGTGAGGAAGGTATCAGCATCATCTCTCTGTTTTACAAACACCGAAGGGGAAGGACAGCCACCTTAAAGGGACTTGCCCAGAGCCCTGAAGTAAATCACAGCCTCTGCTCTCGAGTCCTGAGCTACTTCAGCTGCAGGGCAGGGCTGAGGGTCACCGCCCTGAGCTCCAGGTTGCCGGGGGAATACCAAAGGATGGAGCATTTTCTGTGCTGGATTTCTTTCCCTGGGATAGATATTACACTTCACTGTCTCAAGCAGGGCATTTAAGTCTTTACTTAAAAAGATACTGGTCCAAGGTAGCTCTTCTGTAAAAACTACCTTCACACACCTCCAATATTTATAAAACTGGAATTACTTCCTGTGTGGAACACAGGTTACAAAGGGTGGGAAGTGCTTGAGATCAGAGAAACAACTGTGAGAGCAGAGCCAAGGTCTCCTGCCATCTTTTCCAAGTTAGGCCTGTGAAGTCTTTTAGCCTAATAATACATCAAGCAAGGGAGACAAGCTGAATGGCTTTGGGCAAGTCCTTTAATTCTCATGGGTCTCAGTTTTCTCATCTGCATAATGAAAGAATTAGGCCAGATAATTTCCATGACCCTTTTCAATTTGAAAATGATTTAAATGTTTAATTGAAAGTTTATTATATTAAACATCAACCTTCTTTCATTTAAATCACTGCTGAGCCCACCTCCTCTAAGAACCTCTGATTAAGCAGGACAGGGCAGTACCGCCACCCTGAAAGGATGACTGACAATATACCTCCAGCTTCCAACATAATCAAAATTACATTAACTATTAATAATAACACAAAATTAAAACTCCAATCATTACCTAATGTCCATCCTAGGGCACTAGGCAGTGTGCTCCTTCAGTAAGGAATAAGGACAGATTAAATGTTTACCAAGCCCCCTAAATCAATCACTACTGTTTTAATCATTAACGAAATGTGTTCCTTAATATTTAAACTCGAAAGCAACAGTGATATGCTGTGCTTAAAAGCAGGGCTTTATTTCATTTCATTTTATAGCACCAGATAATAGTTTTTTTTCCTTTTTAAAACCCAAATGTTTTCGGATGATAGCTATTATCTCATTTTGCTGAAGCCCAGATACTAAAGGGGCCACTGGGCCACCCACGTGTCTGTGAAACTCATAGTCCAGGAGTTTCTAATTAAGCCACCTGACATACCTGGTTGAGACCCTGATTATGAATCTTTAGATGTGTGTTGAGAGAACTCAGCTTCAGCTCTCCTGGGACAGCTCTATTTCTAGCCCACATTTTAGATGGGTGCAAACCATCATTATCAACTCCCTTTACTCCTCTTTTTGTTTTTTGTTTGTTTGTTGTTGTTGTTGTTTTTTCCTTTCTCTCATGCCAAAGAACAAATCACTTGTTGGTCAGAGAGCTAAATCGATCACAGCCTAGAGATGAGAGGTGGTGAGGGCAATCAATCCAGTCTTTTCACCATCTCAAGTTTACTTGGGAATCTTGAGGTTTTTGTAGAACATAATATGGATGGATCAAATGAAACTGTACCCTTAAAGCATATAGATTAGGAGGAGAAATCCATCATCATTCAAGAGCAACTACTGCTCCTCTGCTGCTACTGCTGAATAAAGGGCATTCGTTTGTTGGGCATTCCCTGGAGAGCATCAGGAAAGAGTAGTTGGACAGTGAGCCCTTAGAACAGCCTGTCTCAGTGTATGTTCTGGGGACCAAAAGCTTCAGAACAAGGCTGCAGGTGCTGATAAGAATGCAGATTTCCTGGCCTGGCTGCCTGAGATCTGGATCCAGAAATCTACATATTTCACAAGGTTCCCTGATGATTCTGAGTACACTAAAGCTTGAGAACTACTGTTTTAAAAGTCATTTCACTTATATTTTCAGTGCTGATACCACTGAAAGGCTGACACCTAGACATTATTAAACAGGCAAGGAATATGCTTGGCTTGTGCTCTATAAACTGTTAAATGCGGTAATTATAGCATTACTACCTCCAAACACACCTAATAGGTTTTTGCAAGTGAAAAGATTGTTAATCCTATAGGTGTAGTAGTCCTTGCTTCAGGTCCTCGATTAAAAACCACATCAGGTCTTCAAAAGTTCTTTGCCGATTGTCTGTTGAAGCTATGGAGGGGTACTTGGAAGAAATTCCCAGCATCACTGCTGACTTTTGAGAAGCAGTAAGATAGATAAATTGGAATTGGAATTATAAGGGATCTCTGAAGGCATTTGCTTTTCTCTTATTAATATTTACCATTTGTCTCATATTTGCTGTCTAGCCCTCATGACAACCCTCATAAAATTTCAGCTCTACAGATGAGAATCTGAAATTTAGAGAGGTTGTGTAAGTTGCTCAAGGTCACGAAGCTAGTAGGTGGTGGCCCCAAAATTCAGACCAGCTCAGTTTGTCTTCAGCTCCACATGCTGAGAGCTGGGCCTGCAGAGGGCTGGAAACCCATGGCCATAGTTTCTGACTAAACACGGCTTGCCCTGGAGGCTTTCCCAAGGCCAAGACACCAGCTGCAGTTCCATCCTTGCAGCTTGCCGTTACAGAGAATTTCAGGATATCTTCCCGGTCCTTAGAAGACAGAACAAAATCAAGACCCATTAGCTTATCTCCTCCTGCTCTTATTACATAGCCCACCTTAAGGCAAGACTTATGTGACCTTCCCCGGGAAAAGGCTGTGATCTTGAATAAGAGGCTGCTTACCTCTGCTGGGTCTGTTTCCTCATTGTAAAATATGAGGAGGGACCAGATTCCTCATAGGTCTTTCTCAGGCCCCAAGATCAAGAAACAATATACTATCTATTAGTTAAAATCATGGTCAAATGGCTTAACCTCCAGAGTCTTGGTCTCCTCATTTATAATCTGAGAATAACAATTTCTATTTCATAATGTTCTTATAAGCATTAAATGAGTTAATGTAATAAAATGGCAGGTACATAAGTGCTCAATAAATATTAGCTATTATTATTTTGCAAAGGTGATGATTATATGAGCAAAGTAGGTGAGAAGCCACCCTGGTATTGAGTTTTACTTACAGTTAGTGATAAACTTTTTAAAGGAAAGGGCTGTATCTCACATTGATTTTGTAATCATTGGTACTGCACATATCTCAGGCATTGACCGAATAAAGGCTGTTTACGTGAATCTGCATTCATTGAGTTAACATTCATTATGATTTATCTGTACAGATCTGACCCAGGAACACATTTCTGCCAAGATAACTAATACCTGTCAAAGCAGACATTCATAACCACTGGGAGCAAGGAAATAATAGACTAGATGACATATCCAAAGCATTTTCCATCTCTGATTTTTCTGGTCCCTAACACCTCTCACTTTTAACAATTTTTCTCTATACCTCTTGCTAAAATGTAAACCCATTTCCTTTTCTCTGCTCTGCAGAAGAAATATAAACCTGATTGCAAAGTTTTCCTTCTCCAAATATTTGAGACTGTTGTCAACCCTTGATATACCTCACTCAAAGATAAATAATATTGGATTCTAATATTTTCTCATGAATAAAACAAAATGTAATACTACTTCAGTTCCTTATGCCTTACATTGTTCTCTTGCTACTTTCTGGAATATTTTTTTTTAATCCTTCAAAACAGACCAAAAATGGACAGAGAACTCTATTGAAGACTCCAGAGAGATCAGATGAAAAGACTGCTTTTATGTCTTAACATGTTTAACATGTGGATGGCAGACAGGGCATGGATATTGAAATTCCTCCCGTTGCAAAGAAGGGTTATGACAAAGAGGATGGGATTGGTACACAATGCAGGATATTTGGCTTCTCCCTGTTTTAGGCTTCCTTTGCTAAAAGATGGTCAGCTGCACTCACCTGATTCTACGGCAGGGATGCTGTTTGGAAATAAATTAGTATGGAATGTAGCAAGAAGGTTAAAACCTTGGAATGTCTTCATTCTCAGCGCACACATCCTTCTCTTTCTCTCCCTGTTGTGCATGAACAGTGTGACCTGGCTAAAATGCAGTGTCACTGTGGGATGAGTTTTGGAGGCAGGAGCAGAGTCCTATATGGACATCAGGCTGCACCAAATGAGTTGTTGTAGTTCCCCAACCAGATGTCACCTGGGCAATACCATCTAACCATCTCCCCTCACTTCATGCTAACAGCTTTCTATCTAGTCTTTTGCAAGGAAAGTTTTGTCCAAAGGGGTATGTGATCCAAGAAATTGTTATCGTATAAATAAAACTTGGATGTTTTTACAAATAGCTTAAATATATCAAGGTCCTTGGGAGGGGGGGTCCTCCTCAAGAATAAAAGTATATTATTTGTAATCACCTCAGGGATTACACATAGATGTAACAAACACATTAAAATGCTTGTTGATGTTCACTTTGTGAAAACTCATCAGGTTGTATACATGAGATTTGTGCAGTTTTCTATTCATGTTGTATTTCAATAAGAGTTTACGAAAAATATTCTTTTGAAATGACTTTTTTACAGTTATTTTCTTTGACTACCATTTGAAGCCTACCAGCAAGAGACAATGTTTCTAGGCACCTCAGGTAACCAAGGGGTTGCACAGGGCAAAGCTAGAAGCACAATCTGTAGTCCTGGTGGCCACAGCAGTGATGAAACCCACCTATGGCTTCAGGGAATCCACTCTGGGGCCTCCCAAAGAAAAGCAGTTGCACCAACCAAGGCCTGGTCTCTGGGGACCAGTGCAACCCAAGGTAGAGGGCAAGGTGCTGCTGCCCACTACATTTTTCTCAAGCTGAGGAGGGCAGGAACAACTGGGCCAGAAGAGAAGCTCCTGGAGGCATCTGCACCTTGTACAGCTCTTCCCTCCTTCGCGTCTCTGGCTGAGAGGCTCGGACTGGGCATTGCAAAGCATCAGTCTGGGGGGTGGGGATGGGGATGGGGGGAGTCAGGGACCCCAGATGCTTATTTCATAGGATAAAAATGCACTAAGTCCAAAGGAGAGGTAGCATCTTCAGAGAAAGAAATAGGGTCTGTCCCCAGATTCTGGGAGCCCCCGGCTTGGGGGATTGGGCTGGGGACGGGAAAGTAATAGAGAAAATGGGGCTCCGAAGGAGCGCCTCTCTTGACCCCTCGCCAAAGCCGAGTCCCAGCTCAGACACAGAGATACGTCTGAAGTGCATGTGACCGGGGTTGCGCCCTTTTCGGGCCCTTGCGTCCCCAGGGCCAGGCTCAGAGATGACACAAACTCAAATTCAAGGAGTCAGAGAAATCGGAGAAGGCTGTTGAGAGGGTGAACTGCGGGAAGGGGCCGAGCCGCCTGTGCGGAGCAACGGGGAGCCCGGCTCTCACCTCCTGCTGCCGGAGGAGGCGGTGCGGACCCCGGCAGTGCCGAGCCAGCCCCGGCGCCTCTCCGCTCCTCTCCGGCCGGCTGCGGGCACCTAGCTCCGGTTCCTCTTCCCTCGCACACTCACAGCAGGCGCCGGCTTGGGCTGCCACCCTGAGGAGCTCGGCGCGCGTCCCAGGCTCGGGAGGCTGCGGGGTGCGCCGGCAGGGACGCCCCAGCAAAGCGTCCCGGGGTGTCGGCCCAGCGAGGGTGGAGGCCACCCAGCTCCCCGCACCGCCCGGCCCGCGTTATTTTTAGCTCGGCGGCTACACCTTCCTACCTGCAAGAGCTCGCCCCGCTCTCAGACTCGTTTTGCAGGATTTGTGCCCCAGGTGGCTAATCTGACCCACACTCGAATAAACAGCGAAAGCGCGGGCCACGGGGTGAGCCGCCCGCACGGAACCTCCATCCAGCCGCGCTAGAGGCTCCCGAGACGACGTCGACGTCCCGAGACGTCGTCCCCCTTGTCTTGGAGACTCTGGGCCATTCCTGCAGAAGGAGAGAGGGCGGAAAGAGGGGACGGGGGAAGGAGGAGGGAAGGGAAGGAGGAAGGTAGGTAGGTAGGTCCTAAGCGCGGTTCCAGAGACAATTTTGCTCCTCCTGCCTGCAGTTCCCCGTGCGCCGGCCCCGCCCTTAGATTTGTTGCGGCACAGGGTACCTGAGTCCGGATTATACTCGCAAAAAATTAAATCTGGATAGTAAATGTTAAGCTAGCTGCCCCCTCCACTACCGGTTCCGTCTTATGACAGGTTGTTCAAGCAGCAGAGTCAGGGTTTTCCCATCAGGTAAGGAAAAGAGTTTGTTTCCCCAGGTGTCTGGGCTCAAGAGATCTGCTATTTCTACTTGCCAAGCCCAGCAGCGGTACCTGCAAATTTATGCAACACTGGGGAGGCGAGATTAATAAGGTTAGGAAGGGGAGGAGCAAGGACCTGGCATGGAGAAGGCCAGCAGCAGGTGTGAGGTTGCTGGAAGGGGCTTCAGATCATCTTTGGTGGAGCAGTGGGTCATTGCCAAACAACCTAGGGGGCCCCAGTCTTCCCTGAAGGAGTTAAAAATGAAACATAGCAAGGTAACTCTGTTACCCAGTACAAAGGGATGTCAGGCTGGCTTTTGAAGCCTTTGCCTCAGAAGTCCGATTTTCATTCTGAATCTTTTTGTTCCTCCTTTGCTTCCTACATATTAGGGTGTCAGTACAGGTAATGGGTAAGTATGTCTTCAGTTTGCACCGAAATGTTCTGTGCCACTCCTGCATCTGACTAGTTCTTTAGCTAGAACCTGAAGAGTTTGGATAGTCTGGTTTTATTTCCCCAGCTTTAGATAGAATCCAGGCGAAGAAAAAAAAAAGGTGGGGGGGGGTGGATAGAAACTGGAGGACTGAAAAACTAAGGGTCTTAAGCGGAATATAAAAGCGAGTGCTGGCTTTCTTTGTTGTATTTAAATTAAATGCTAATCTCTGTAGAGATTCTTAAACCTGCTATGTGGCCTCATTAAGGATCTCTAGATGGATTTTAGAGGATCTGTGAAAACCACAAAATTTATGCATACAATTTTGGGGGTAAGTGTAAAAGTGCGTGTAAGGGAGGATAACTTTATCCAATTTTCAAAGGGATTTGGGACCCAGGAAAGGTTAAAAAACCTCTAGACTATGGTGCCTGCAGTAAATCTTTCTTCTTGGGATAATGTCTCCAAGTTGTACACACACAAACCTTGACTCAGTGGTACATAGCTTTCACACCCAAGAGCAAAATGTTCTTAACTCTAACTTAGCAGAAATGTCTCTCCATTTAGAGCCAACACACACAGGGGAAAGGAGCCTGGCAGGAGAGCAGAAGTGTGACCCGGAACCCAGTTCCCTGCTCTGCCCCATGTTAGCTGGACCCCACCTACCCACCTAAAACTCCCGAGATTCTTAATGTGTAGATCAAATGCTGGAGTGTATGTGAAACTATTTTAACACCTATGTGAAAACATATGGCTAGTGGCATTTATGAAAATAAATGCTGATGGGTTCCCGCATGCTAGTTATAATTAGATGAACAATTATGTAAATAATTATAATTATGTAAATATTTGCATATTTTCTTCAACCATATACTTATAAGGAAAATTAACATACTTTGGATTCTTGACCATTGTCAGGGACGTTCAAGTTTCATTATCTCATTTAATCCTTGAAACAATTTATGGTTTATATACTATAGTTATTCCCTTCCTACTCCCCCCACCCCCACTTTTTTTTTTTTAACATTTGAAGAGAGGCACAGAGAGGCTAAGTAAACTGCTGAAGACTGCTCAGCTAACAAACACCAGATTTTAACTCTGAATGAGGTTCCTGCTTTAGAGAGGGGATATTGGAAAAAGAGCAAAATTTGTTCAGATTTAGGTACATGTAATTCCTATGGTACTTGTGCATTCTGTGCAAAAGTGTAAGAGTTTGAAATAGAGCAGCCACACTTGGGATGTTCAGTCCTCGCATATACTCTTTGCTGGAAAACTGTCTTTAACCCATTCACTTCCTTTTCATTTCCTCCACAGTTCAGGTTCACTAGCATCTTAAAAGAAATTGATACACAGAGTTCCTTATCAGTGGCATCTATGCTTCAACTAATTAAGCAGCCTTAGAAGGGAAAGAACACCTCTGCCCTCCACTCCTGCACCCCTTCCAGTAAACCTTTGCAGTACGAACTATCATTTTTGGCAGCTAATGTATGGCAAAACGGCAACCCCTCAAATGGTTAAATATCTCACTCAAGGTGAATCAGCAAGAACATAGATTTTTTTTTTTTTTTTTTTGGTCTATACCATCAAGTCACGGAGCCGATGAAAACAAATAGATTCATTTTGCTGTCCCTGAGTTAATGGTACATTAAAAGAACCACCACGAGCTTTGGTCCACTTTCTTTTAAATACTTTCTTATGTCTTTAGCATTGGTATGTGGGTTTGTTCAACAGTTAATTGTTCTATTTTGTTTCTCTTTAGCATAAAATCCATAAGGCCAAACTCTACACTACATAGTTTGTGGAAGCTCCAGAGAGCAGGCAGACATCTGTTCTTGATCTTTATGTTTTAATTACGGCTTGAGAACCAGTATCACAGAAAATGAGTTGCTGGAGGGCAAGGCCCAAAAGCAAAAATGAAAAAATATGGATCATAGTAGGTTCTTTGCTTAAAAAAATTATGAATTATGGTATGTTTCTGTAAAGGACTCAGGTTGCTGGGCTGGAATAATAGATGAAAACATGGTCTTAGTAACATTTTGGTGCTTAAACAAGGGGGAACTGATGAAATGATTTTTAAAAGATCAGTAGTAATTGTAGTATGATTTTTTTAAAAATAGACTTAAAATCAGATAGCCTGGTTTTAGGTACAGATAAAATGAGCCCATACTACATGTATGAACTTGGATACATGATTTGATTTTTAGAGACCACCATTTCTTCATGATTATATGGGCTATATGATCTCTAAACTTTAGGTGTCAACAAGATTTTTGTGCAAAGGACCAGACCCAGCAAATACTTTAGGCTTTGTGGGCCACATATTGCCTCTGTCATTATTTTTCCTCTCCTTCCCCCTCCTCCCCCTCTCCTGGACCACCATCCCCGCTTCTCCTCCCTTTCTTCTCTTCCTCCTCCTCCTTCTACAATTGTTTACAGATGTACAAACCATTTGTATTAGTTTGTTAGGGTTGCTGTAACAAAGTATCACAAACTCTGTGGCTTAAACAACAGAAATTTATTCTCTCACAGTTCTGGAAGCAAGAAGTCAGAGATCAAGGTGTCAACAGGGTTGGTTCCTCCTGAGGGCTACGAGGGAAGAACTATTCTATGCCTCTCTCCTAGCTGCTGGTGGTTCGCTGGCAATATGTGGCATTCCTCGGCTTACCGAAGCTTCACCCTGATCTCTGCCTTTATGTTCACATGCCGTTCTTCTGGTGTTTCTGTGTCCCAATTTCTCCTTTCTGTTGGGACACCAGCCATATTGGGTTAGGGGCCCACCCTACTCTAGCATGATCTTAACTAATTATATCTGCAATGACTCTATTTCCAAATAAGGTCACATTCTGACACTGAGGGTTAGGACCTCAACATATGAATTGGGAGGCGGGGCACACAATTCAGTTCCTAAGACCATTCTTAGCTCATAGACCATATAAAAATAGACCATAGTTTGCTGATCCCTTTAGTAAGGACCCTGTTTGTTCTAAAATCCTATAATTTTCTGTTCTCCATGACTTTATGTAACAAACTGTCTCATGATATTCTTTCATTTAACAAATTTTTATTGAGTATCTATGTGTGCCAGGCCCTGTTTTTTTTTTTGTTTTTTTTTTTGCTACGTGGCTTGCAGGATCTCAGTTCCCCAGCCAAGGATTGAACCCAGGCCACAGCAGTGAAAGCCCAGAATCCTAACCATTAGGCCACCAGGGAACTCCCTAGGCCCTGTTCTAGATCCTGGCACATAGCACTGAAAAACTAATAAAAATCCTTGTTTTCCTGGGTCTGATTGTCAAGTAGGAAATGCAGACCACTGACAAAATAAACACAAGCTATAGCATGTTAGATGGCAACAGGTACTAAGAATAAAAATAATGTGGGACTAGAGGGGTGGGATAGGGAGGGTGGGAGGGAGACGCAAGAGGGAGGAGATGTAGGAACATATGTATATGTATAGCTGATTCACTTTGTTATAAAGCAGAAACTAACACACCATTGTAAAGCAATTATACTCCAATAAAGACGTTAAAAAAATAAATAAATAATGTGGGAAAGAGAGATGGTGACGAGGTTGAATTTTAATCGGGTAATCATGGAACGGTTGATAGAAAAGGTAACATTTGAGCAGAGACCTGAAGGAGATGAGGGAGGCAGCAGATGGATATCTGGGGATACCACGTTTTGTCAAAAGGAAGAGCAGCGTTAACTCCAAGGTAGAAGTGGGTCTGGTGTGTGCCGGGAAACACCAAGGAGGCATGTGTGCTTGAGTGTAGTGAGCTAGCCGGGGAAGATATGGTCAGAGAAGTGAAGGGCTGAGAGGTTAGATGGTGATGGTCTTGCACCCAAAGTCAGAGCCAGTGTCTAGAGGGAGAGGAGGGAGGGCCTAGGGTGCACAAATTAAGGAGGTGCTCACTCTCAAGGTCCTGGAAGGGCAGGTGGGACCCCGAGAGTGAGTGTCTCCTTAAACTGTGTGCCCTCGGTGCCTCGCTCACCTCACCCTAGTTCCAGCCCTGGAAAGGGCTTTGCCTTTAATTACAAGTGAGTCAGGAAGCCTCTGGAGGGTTTTCAGCAGAGAAGCGCCATGATCAACCTTACAGTTTATCAGGATCACTCTGGCTGCTGTGTTTATGGCAAGGATAGCATAAAGCAGACCAGCTGTCAGACTACTGAACTATCGATAATTTCCAGAGTAAAATGGTGAAAGGGTTCTTACCTGTTAACCTGCCGAAAGTTGTGCCACCCCAAACAGCTATCAGACAAAGCAGTGGACCTTGGGTCCTTTTCTTTTGGTTCTCACTTAACATTTTTTGGAGGTCACCTACATGCTAGACTAGATGTATGCAAAGTGCTGGGATTCCTATGATGAACAAGAAATGGTCACTGCCTCAATCAATTGTTTTTTTTCATTCTTTTCTTCATTCCCTCTTTCCTTAAAATATTTTGAAATTTAAAACAAAAACAAAAATCTTGCCTCAAAGCTTATCTTCTAGGGAATTCACACATACTTTATTGAGGTTTTCTGGTCCAGGCTCTCCATTTCCATTCCATTCAGAGTGGTATATGAATGGTCATGAGCATCAAGGAAGGACTTAGGAAATCAGCCACGATTTATTATGACTTCTCATGGGAATCCTACATCTCCCTTTCAATCATAGGACCAGGAACTTCCAGGTCCAGAAGCTTTGAGATCCTCACACTCAACTCTCTCCTTTCACAGATGAGGAGACTGAGGTCCAGTGAGATCAACCTGCAGTTACACACCTACTTAGTGGTAGAGTGGGGCAGGTCATGTTTTTTAAAGTTGGCTGAAACAGTGTCTTCCATCCCACCTGCTCTTGAATGTGACTTTGACACTCTTCCCACTGAGAGATGGGGGTCTGTATTCCCTCCCCTCGAATCTGGGCATATTAGTTTTCTATTGTTGTTGTAACAAAGTACCACAAACACCTTAATGGCTTAAAACAATACAAATCTATTATCTTACAGTTCTGGAGATCAGAATTCCAAAATGGGTCTTACTAGGCTAAAATCAAGGTGTTGGTGAGGCTGCATTCCTTCTGGAGGCTCCAGGGGGAATTTGTTTCCTTGCCTTTTCCAGCTTCTAGAGGCTTCTGGCATTCTTTGGCTCCTGGCCAGCATCACTCTGTCCTCTGCTTCTGCATCACATTTCCTTCTCTGATTCTGACCCTTCTGCCTCCTTGTTTATAAGGACACTTGTGATTACACTGGGCTCACCCAGATAATCCAGGATAATCTCCCCATCTCAAGGTCCTTAATTTAATCACATCTGCAAAATCCCTTCTGCCAGGTAAGGTAACATAGTCACAGTTTTGAGGATGAGGACCCGGACATCTTTAGGGGGTTATTATTCTGCCTCTCACACTGTGTGAGCTCATGACTGCAGCAGAATTGAGCTATCTGCCTTCCAAGACTAGGCCATGAAAGTAACACTGCTTCCAGCTGATTGTCTTGGATCACTTGCTTTTAGAACCCAATTGCCATTGTCATGCTGTAAGGTGGCCCAAACAAATCCAAGCAGAGAGGCTACATAGAAAGGCCATGTTGTACAGATGTTCTGGCTGGTAGCCAGCTGTGGCCTCAGCTGACCACTACCCACGTGAATGAAGAGACCTCCAGATGATTCCAGTCCCCAGCTGTTGCATCCAGTCCTCCCAACTGAGGCCCCAGACATCACAGAGGAAAGATAAGTACCCACACTATGCCCTGTTCAAATTCCTGATCCACAGAAAATGTGAGAAATAATAAATGATTGTTGTTATCTTAAGTCATTAGGATTTGTTATGCAGCCATAGGTAACTCATACAAGTAGGGCCATAACCCAGGTCTTCAGTTTCTCAGTCCCAGCACTTTTTCCATGCCAAGTATTACCTCTCAGTCAAGCAAGCAAACCAGTCAGCAAGAATCGTTTATTAAGCACCTATTAGGAGCAATGCTCTTTGGGAAATTTAAAGGCCTATAGAATTTGCTCTTCTTCTTTAGAGAACACTCCCTAATCTGGTGGGAAAGATGTACAGAGAGTATCTGTCAGGAATGGAATTAGGAAGCTGGTGCATTAGTCATGGTAAGAGGTGGTGAGATCCTGAACCCTGGGCTGAACACTGAAACAGGAGAGAAACTAGAGACTGAGGACTTTTCTGAGGGTTAGACGACAAGAATTTCCAGGTGAGGGATATGCAGAAAGAGGAGGTAAGGAGGATTCTATTGCTTCTCGCCATCAATGCAGATAGAAAATCTAGAAGGAAAGTCAGGTTTGAGGAGACTTTATGGTACATAAATTCAGTGTCTGGTCATCAGTGAGGCTATTCCATGTTCTTGAAAGCATTTTCACCATTAAATAATGCTTCCTTCGCAAAGATGGAGCATTTAGAGAACCAACAGAGTTCTCTAAATGAGTCACCTTAAGAGGTACTACCATCTGTGCAAGGAGCTGGAATTCCTACCATTCATCACCATGAGCATATCTGGTCTTTAGTACCATTTGTCATGTAGGAAAATGCAGTTTTGCATAAACTTAGTGTATTTGTTCATCACAGTAAATCATAGAAGGGTAGGTGCAACAGGTGGTGTTGTCACCATTTTGCTACTAAGAAACATTCAGAATGGGGACATGGCAGAGCCGTTCTCCTTCGCCAAGTGTGCTACCTCTGCAAAGGAGTTTCTCTGTCTCTGTCTTGGAAAGAGGCAAGCATTTTCCCTTTAATTCTCTAATGAGTTTCAAAGCATTTTCGTGTGTTTCTCAGAGACAAAGCAAACAAGAATTTGCTACCATTTGCTACTTTCATAATGGGCTAGAAAGTTTGCATCTACATAATTATAAATGTAGTATTTGCTGCTCTATTTGGGAAACTCAGATTATGGCCAAGGAATGCTCTATTTTACCAGTGTCCATGACTACGCAAGCAATCCCTCAGTGATCTGACCAGCAGAAACTCTTCTAGGAATTCACTTCAGCCATAAACAGATGATTTCTACTTTTATTTTGTTCTTTGTGTGGGCAGAAGTGCTGTGCTATATGACTCTACTGGAGGTTGGAACAAATACACATGAAACATATTCAATTGGTTGAGAAGGAATTGAAAGACTTCAACTTTGTGGTCTCGGATGGGAAATACAGAAAAAATAGGTATAACAATGCTCCAATTTAGTTGTACTAAATAACATTTTTCCTGATTATGAAACTAATACAATTTTATTTTAAACATTTTAGGAAGCGTGTGAAAGGCGCTAAGAAAAAACAAAATTCCCTTCTGAACTTTTTACCCACAGATAACTACTGTCATTAGTTTGCCAAAAATGCTTTTGGACTCTTTGTCTGCAAATATCCACTTAAAAGCTTTTTTAAAAATGGAATCATGCTTGCTCTTACTGATTTGCAAACTGACTTTAAAAACCTAGTCTTTTTACTTAATATATCATGAATATCTTCATATGTCAGATTTTATTCTTGAAGCCAATGTGAGATGTTTTCTGTAGGGTGAATATATTTATTACACGAACATTTTATAACATATTAACTTCATCTGTGATACACTCATCTTCTCCTTGTGTTTATTAATTCAATAAATATTTATTGCAGACCTACTATAATATAAATAAAATACTGTCACCAGCATTGAGGATACAAAGGATAATAAAACGATGAAATCATTGCCACCTTGGAGCAGATACTGAAAAAGGGAAGGCAAGTGACAGTCAAATAGACAAACATGTAATACAATATTAGATGGTGTTAGAATAGTATTTCTCCTATTGTTTAAGAAAAATGGAAAGAATTACAAAAGTTTTGCATACAGAATTTGATTGGTACAGATTTGTATATTTACCACAAAATATAATTTAATAAAAAGCAGCAGTTTACAATCCTCATCTGTGGTTTGGATTTGAGTGTGTTGTAACTGTACCAGCAGCTTTGGGGAATCATGGGTGTTTCAGTTATTCAGTACTTCCTAATAACCCCAAAACAGAGTGGCTTAAAATAACAATCTATTGTGAATTCCCTGGCAGTCCAGTGGTTAGGACTGTGCACTTCCACTGCAGGGGGCACAGGTTCGATCCCTGGGTTGAGGACTAAGATGCCGCAAGCTGCGAGGTGTGGCCAAAAAAAAGAAAAAAAGATTAACAATTTATTGTCATCTCTTATAGTTCTGTAAGTTGACTGGGCTCTTGCTTGGGTTTTGTGCAGTTGCAGTCAGATGGTGGATGGGGCTACAGATATCTGGAGACTCAGCTGGGCCAGATGTCCGAGATGGCTTCTTCCCTACATATCTGACACCTCACCTAGATGGCTGGAATTGCTGGGGGGTGGCCAGGGTCTTTTTGTCTCCATGCAGCCTCTCAACATGGATAGCTTGGCTTTTATTACAGCATGGTGGTCTCACAGTAGTTGAACTTTTTACATAGCAGCTGGCTTCCCCAAGAGCACGCTTTCAAAAGAACCCAAGGCAGAGGCTGTTAGGCTTATTATGACCTAGTCTTAGAAATCGTAAATGTCACTTCTACCATATTCTATCAGTTACATAAAGGCTGCCTAGATTCAATGAGGGAGGGGTCTACACAAAAGTATGAATACCAAGAGGCATGGCTCATTGCAAGACCATCTTTGGAGACTAGCTACCAAGATGAGGAAAGCAGCTTAAACAAAACAAAATTGTGTTATACTATGGAAATATCGAAGGTTACTCCACAGAGCTCAGCACACACCAAATGAAGATCCTTCCCCCAAACAATTTCAAATCCACTAAATCCACTTCAAATTCAAAGCCTACTAACTCTCTGGGTCAGTTAATGCTGGCAGTGGACAGAAATGCAGACAGAGCCATTATTCTGTTCAAAAAGTGTGACTTTCTGAAGCATGGAGTCAGTAAACCTAGGAGCCCCTTTTGGGGGAGAAACAGGACTCCTACCATTGGGAGCCAGAAAGTAGTATTCATTTCTTTTCTCCAGAAGGACCAAAGCATATCTGAATGTCCAATTCCCTATGCTCAGTATACCAGGTGAGCTATCTTTGGGCTACTCTATCACATAGGCTAGTGGCAGCCCTGGCTAAGCTACCAAATACTTGGTTTGGATCTGGTGATAGGCCAGTCTCTGTAAGTGTACCTATTCATTTTGTTTTCATGAGAACCTGTGAAGGACTTCCTTGGTGGTGCAGTGGTTGAGAATCCGCCTGCCAATGCAGGGGACACGGGTTCAAGCCCTGGTCCGGGAAGATCCCACATGCCGCAGAGCAACTAAGCCCATGCACCACAACCACTGAGCCTGCGCCCTAGAGCCCGCAAGACACAACTACTGAAGCCCGCATGCCTAGAGCCTGTTCTCTGCAACAAGAGAAGCCACCGCAATGAGAAACCCACGCACCGCAACGAAGAGTAGCCCCAGCTCGCCACAACTAGAGAAAGCCCGTGCGCAGCAACAAAGACCCAACACAGCCCAAAATAAATAAAATTAATTAATTAATTAATTAAAAAAAAAAAAAGAACCTATGAAGCAGCTGTTGCCCCTGTTTTACATATGAGGAAACAGGGCACAAAAAGTTTCAACAATCTGCCCCAGGTCACACCGGAATTCACACTCAGGAAGTCTAACTCCAGAGCCCATCCTCTTAATCACTGTACTGCATGGCCTTGAGCAAGTCACTTGACTTCTCTGGGTTGCAGTTTTTTCACATGTAAAGCAGAACTAACACCCCTTCCCTTACAGGCTTGCACTATGAAATGAGTGTCTCCCCAGCTTTGCCACTTAGAAGCTATGTAATCCTGGGCAAATTGCCTAATCTTTCTGGGACTTGGTTTCCTTATTTAATAAATGAATATGTTCTTATGCATGTCCAAGGGACAATGCATATAAAGTGCACTGTCTGGCATAAGGGTTTTAATAAATGGTTATTAATTGGTATTAATATTATTATTGCTTATACTGTCGCCCAATTTCAAAGTTCTTAATTTTAACCTAATACCCTCATAAGACTCCTGATAAAAGTGCTGTTATTTTGTCTGATTTTTACTGTTCCCTTACTGTCCCACCAAGGAAACAGCTGCACATTTGGGCAAAGGGACATAAAAAGCATTGGTAGATAGTCACATTGCCACCACAGATGTCCTTGCTTTGGCTGAGGACAGAGGACAGCAGCCAATATTCATCGAGGACTGCAGATGTCCTCCTTTAACTTGGATCAGAGGGGCCATTATAGACACAATGTGGGTATTGCAAACTTTTCCGTTCAGAATGGAATATTGCAGAATATGCATGCATTCATCCAACACTTATTGAATACCTACTCTGTGCTGAGTTGCCTTGGAAATACAAAGATGAATGGGACATGCTCCCTGTTCTCTCGGGCTTCAAAATATAGTCAGGGAGATGAAATACATATAATTAACCAGAGTACAGTGTGAGGATTCTAGGTACAGCAGAAATAAAAACAGTGGTTGCTCTCAGAAGGAGAAATTTTATCAGAGAGGTTTGGAGGGAGACCAGGAAGACATCCTGGAGGAAGTGGTATTTTATCAGGACTTAAACAAAATGAAAGGCCTTCAATGAACAGAGAGGGGGCAGGGCAAAGATCATTCAAGGCAGAGGAAATGATGTGAAGGCAGATGTGGAGTAAGGTAAGCGAGCCACCTGATTAGAGTAGGTGCGTGTGGCAGGTATGACTGGTTGGCCGGCCTACCTCCGTCCACAGTCCTGCCTCTCCCAGTCACCTTCCACCATGTGAACCCTTCTGATCATTGAGTCATAAGCAGAGGATTGCTAGGAAAATTATTCACTTTACCCATAAAAACAGGACAGGTTCAATTAACATGCACCTTCCTTCAACTTTTGCCCTTTGCCGTCTCTTCTTTCTCCTACTTGGAATGTAGGTGAGACGCCTGGAACTGCATCCTGAGGTTATGAGGTAATAAGCAAAAGGTCAAAGCCATATGATTGTTACAATGGAACAGAGAAACAGAAGGAGCTTGGGTCCATCATTGAGTACTTGCACTAGCCCTGGACTGCAGACTTATTAATTTCTTATGTGAGAAAAATAGCTCTCTATTTGTTTAAGCCAGCATACATTGAATGTACTTGCTACTTGCATCCAAAGGCATTCCTGATTGGTATAAGAGGCAATTGTGACTCATAGGATATATAGCCAGAAAAATGAGTGGAATCCATATTCTGAAGGGCCACAGAGTCCATTTACAGACTGTTCCTTATTTAGTAGGGAGTGAGGATCCAGTGAAGGTTTGTGAGTATTAATAATATTGAAGCTGTGCTTTAGGAAGATTTATCCAGCAGCAAAACAGAAAGTGTTTGGAGTAAAAGAAATTGTTTAAGAAATAATTCTTATAGTGGCTGTACAAAGTAGGGTCTCCTCATCATAATCTCTGTCACAAATTATTAATATATATGTAAATTTGATACATACAATGAACACTTTCTCAATTTGTGTAAAGCATACTTATATAAAACTTTGCTGTATTATTAATTTGTAACAGACAACCTAAAGAAAATTTCGTTTTGCTCTGGGAAGGCAGCTTCAAAACCAGTCCCCCAAACCTCCTTTCCAACCAGACTGTGATCCCCACCACCCAATTCTTTCATATTTAAAAATTGAATAGCCATCCCTCTATATCAGGAGAGTAGCAATAGTGAAGGAAGATGAGGCATGTGAGAAGCATTTTACAGGAAGAACTGAAAGGTCTTGGCAACCATTTAGATGTTAGTACCAAGGACCAGGATGAATGAAGGGTGACTCCAAAATAAGGCCTATATTGCTGGAAGTTTCAGGAGAGAAGTGCACAGAAGGAACAGATTTGAGGGCAGAGTGGTGGGAGGTGATGGGCTCCTCAGGCTGTTGGCTGTTGCGAGTGGACTCTTTAAGAACTGTGCACATAAAAGTAGGACTGTGATTGGAACCTGTGCCCGTGAGGGTCTTCCTGGGTGAACTCTACTCCAACCCACTCCCCACCTATGATGGTTAATTTTATGTGTCAACTTGATGGGGCCACAAGGTGCCCAGACATTTGGTCAAACATTACTCTTAGTTTGTCTGTGAGGGTGTTTCTGGATGAGAAAACATTTGAATTGGTAGAATGAGTAAAGCAGATTGCCCTCCTCAATGTGGGTGGGCCCCATCTAATAAGTCAAGGCCTGAATAGAACAAAAAGGCTGACCCTCCTGAGAGTAAGAGGGAATTCCTCTTGCCTGAATGTCTTTGAGTTGGACTACTGGTTTTTTCCCCTGCCTTAGGACTCAAACTGAAGTACTGGTTCTTCCTGAGTCTTGAGCTTGCTGATATTCAGACTGAACTACACCATGGGCCCTCCTGGGTCTCCAGTTTTCTGACTGCAGATTTGGGACTTGTAGCTTCCATAATAGTGTGAGCCATAATTCCTTATAACAAATTCCTTTTTATATTTGGTTCTGTTTCTCTAGAGAACCCTGACTAATACACTTCCCCATCTTTACTTGCTCCATAGCCAACCCCCCCACAACTTTGTCCAGCTGGCCCCTAGTTGGGTTTCTCTATCTACAGCTTTGGCATCTCTGTCTACTGACTCTTTGCCCATGGCTTGTCATGCTCCACTTCCATAGCCCCCCCACACTGCCTCTCAGTCAATCTGTCCCTCCCAGGTTGACCTCCTGGTATTGCAGAGATTGGTTTGGGGGCTATAAAGATCAGTAAGACACTCTTGAGGATCTCAGAATTTATTTTACAAACATTTACTGAGTGTCTACTACTTTCCAGGCTGTGTGTAAATGAATACAAATACAATATGATTAAGTCGCAGCCCTCATGACATTTGATAAAAGAGAGAGATAGATAAACTAACGATGGCAAAGCAGCAGGGCGTGCTGGGAGGCATGCTTCCAGGACTAAGTGGGGAGTTGGAGGGGCATCTGGGAAGGCTTCACAGTGGAGAGGACCCATCTGAGTGCCAAGTGGGTGATGGCATCCCAGACAATGGAGTCAGCATGTGACCAAGGTGTCACCACACCTAAGGCATTCTGCCATCATGCTGCTATGGCTGTAGTCAGGGAGGAGTGTGTGTAATTAAGTGGATGAATGAAGTTCAAGACGTAATCTACAATTTACTTGCACAATTTACTTAACCTCTCTGAGCCTTCCTTTTCTTTTTTTTAAAAATTAATTTATTTATTTTTATTTATTTTTGGCTGCATGGGGTCTTCGTTGCTACACGTGGGCTTTCCCTAGTTGTGGCAAGCGGGGGCTACTCTTTGTTGCGGTGCGTGGGCTTCTCATTGCAGTGGCTTTTCTTGTTGCGGAGCATGGGCTCTAGGCACGTGGGCTTCCGTAGTTGCGGCACGTGAGCTCAGTAGTTGTGGCACGCAGGCTCTAGAGCGCAGGCTCAGTAGTTGTGGCACATGGGCTTAGTTGCTCCGCACCATGTGGGATCTTCCCAGACCAGGGCTCAAACCCGTGTCCCCTGCATTGGCAGGCAGATTCTTAACCACTGTGCCACCAGGGAAGTCCCGAGCCTTCCTTTTCTTCTCTAAAAAATGGAGACTATTTCATGGGATCATTTTGAGGATTAAATGAGATAATGAATGTAAAGTGCTTAACACAATGCTAGGCACAGTAAGTGCTCAATAGCTCTTGTTATCTACTAGGTCACAGGCTAAAAGTAGATTGGCGTTTTACAAAGACCGCAGTGCTGTGCGAGAGCAGATTGTATGAGACAGGAAGGCCAGACAGGGGCCAAGTGCAACTGTCTAGGCCAGAGACAGTGTAGTCGAGAGTGGACAGTGGTGGTGGGCTGGAGGGAGATGAACGCATAAATCTTCAGTTAGTCTAAACACCGTTTCTTAAAAAAAAAAAGAAGAAAAACTGTCATATTAAGCTGGCATAGTAATTTGTAATTTAAATGCTATGAAAAAACAGCAGCAAACAGGCTAGGAAAATGCTTAAGTAGTTTATGAAATTAGTTGTGAAGATTTTGGCATCTCCCTTAATTCTGGAGGGTTGCGAAGCTTCACTGAATGCACTGTTCCATTGGATTCTATGGTGTGGCCATTGTTCAAGGAGGCTGGGCGTCCAATCACACGTAAGTATTTACTGAGTATGTGCAAAGCATTATTAAAAGTGTCATAATCTTTAGTACAATATCCAAATTTGTTCAAAAAGATTGTTCTTGTGCTAAAGAACTCTGGAAAAAAGCCAAAATGATTATAATTTTTAAATTTGAAAATGTAAGAGCAACTAAATTTACAAATGACTCTGTAAATTCAACCACAGATTCTTTAAAAATGGCACAGTACCCAAAATAAAAGAAAAACTCGAATTTTTCTCACAGAATTTGTACAGGTCCACAAACCACCCAATATGGTTTTGCAGTGCTCTGCTGAGATGTTTTGGCAGGAGAAACAAAGACAAACTCTAGAGCTGTCTATTTACTTCAGGATGGTTTATTCTCATGAACACACACGAATTCAATTGTTTACCAGGGCTTTGCAGAATTAATCTGATGTTGAGTGGTACGTTAAATAAAACCACTGTATAAGCCATGATTACCTTTTATTCAGAACTTACCATGTGTCACATATCATTAAGCTTTACAATTACCCTGAAATATTGGCATTCTCATCCCCATTTAACAGAAGAAAAGACTGAGCGCTCAGAGATTAAGGTTGAGTGGAAAAATGGGGATTAAACCTCGGGTTTGTTGACTCCTGAGCTGAAGTTCTATCCATTTTCACTGGTAGCTTCTTAATCTGTTGGTTCATCTGACTCTTGAAATAGACATATAGTTTCATTTGCTCTTTGGCAAAAAAACTTTTTCCTAACCTTTTCCCTTCTGGATTATAAAAAAATAAGCACTCATTGCAGAAAATTTGGAGAAAATAGGAACACATAAGGAAGCATTATATCTATAATTTTGATAATCATTCCTATGTTAGGTTGCCAAGCTGAAACTTCACTGCCCTCGTTTAAAAGGCAATGCCTTTTCTTATAAGTTGACCTAAAAGGGAATGCAGTGGTGGAGTCTTTGTCAATTTTCAGGTATATAGAATGAATAAATAAATGCTGTGGTAAGGAGAGGGTTTCCTTTTTTCTAAACGAGGATGAGAGGTGGAGGAGACAGAACCAGACTCTTGTACATGGCAAGATGGATGTCCTTCTAAAGTCACTGGAGTACAGGCTCACACATTTTAAGGACTCTTGTGTGTGTTACATTCAAGTTTCCACAAATAGATCCCAATTCACTGCCACAGCTTTCTACCAGTGATTAGGGAGACTCTGTATATTAGTTTTAAGCCAAGGATCCAACAATTTTCATCTTGTTTCAATGTAAAAGAGGGGAGAGAAAGCCAGGCAGGATATGAAAAGCACAGGAAGAGCAGCTGCCAAGAATGCCCGGTGCCCTAGTACAGCCCGTGCTGATTGTACGTACTGATGCTATTTAATTCTGAGATCAACCATCAGCAGGAGTAGACAGTCACCCTTTCCTCTTTCATCAAGGATCTCATAACATTTACCTTCGCTCTAAGATGATGAGGCAATTCTGCCCTGTTCTCACATTCTACATCAAGGGTTGCAAACTTCTGGCATATTTTGTCTGGCTTAAATAGTATCTTGAAACATCTGCATCAACATTTTAAAGCTGGGAAATTTCACAAAAAATTTTTAATTTTTCACTTCTCTTCCCAGGTCAGAAGATCTGGGAATACTGGGGCTGAATTCTTCCACGGCAATAGCCAGCTGGAGCAGCGGCCCCCTTGAGGCCGGGTGGCCACAGCTCCTCTGCTCCCTGTGACGCTGAAGCTGCACGTCAGCCTGTTTCTCCTTGCTTTAACACTGCTGTGTTTCTTACAGTAGAGGAACATTTTTTTCTGTGCCTATATCTTTACCTGAGGTGAGGGAGTTAAAAAAAAAAAAAAAATCAAGAGCCTAGAAAAATCCAGCCTGCTCCATGCATTAGATGTCTGCGTGATTCCTTATATGCTTCTGTGTTTGCTGCTTTCGGCAGGCTCCATCCTTTTCACAGGTTCAAACTGCAAGACTAGTCCTGGTTTCTAACTTCCACTCTGCCCAAACTGGTGCTGTGACCTTGAACAAGTCACTCCCCAGTCGACCTTAATTCCCTCCTCCGTAAAGTGAGGCTGTTGGTCTCATCCTTTCAGCGCTGACATTCTGTGTCTCCTCCCTCTGGGCTCTTTTTCAGAAACGTTCCCAGGGTTAGGCAGGCAGTTCAGTTCAAGCAGGTGACCCTGACTGAGGAAGGAAAAAGGGCAGCAGAAGGATGGGAAATGAGAAGAGGGGAAAAAAGCAACCCAAGGAGAAACTCAACGCAGAGATGAGCAGAGGGGTGGGAAGGGAAAAGAGGTTCAAAATTTTCTCATTTAAAACTCCCAAGAATGAAATAACATGATTGGAATATTTTTATACTTTAAACAAAATTATATTGTTTTAAAAGTAATAAATATTAATCATAGAAATTTGGAAAATTCTAAAACTAAATAAAGTTAGAAAAAAAATCAACTATAATTGTACCACTTAAGGTCAAGAGCTGCTTAACTCTGGGTATATGATCTTTCTAACTTTTAAAAAAATTCTTTTTATAGTTGATATTATATAAAAACCTCATTTAATTTGAAAACAAAAAATCATGAAGTAAAATATTCAGAATTGTCTTATTAAAGTTAAAGCTAGATATACTGGTACACTTTTGTTTAATTTAGTTATTTGTTTTAATAGGCAGCACTTAGAGCAAAATGCAAAACAAAAACAAAAAAGCTGAATGAAATCTTTCATTTTCCATTACCTTTTCAATTTACTAGTGTAGTTTAAGGGTTTTGACATCATTACTCTGACACATAGGCTTTATTATAAAAGGGTTTAAAAAGACCAATTTGCAAAGTCTTAATAAAGGAATAACTTTCTGCATTCTGACTTTTAGGTCTTAAGAGCATTTTCCTACAATCTTTTTTTCCTTTTTTTAAAAGAGGGCTTTCCTTTGGCAGGGCTTGGGGTGTCATTTCAGAGGTCAAGCATTCCTTGTGTCTATTATTTCATTTCAATCAAGAGCTATAAACTGTTGGTGACAAAATCCTCTTAAAATTGATTCTACCAGTTTTGGGGACACAGCCTAGAGACGGCTACAATTCAGTTTTAGATGACCTCTTTTTGATGCACAAAGGAAAGGTAAGAAGTTGTGATTTAAAATGCTTGTAAAAGTGAAAGAATAACCTCATTGCTCAGAGAAGCTGGGAAAGAGCCTATCTCTAACTTTTCTTGCCATTAAGTATACTCAGAGAATGAATGCCCCTGATACAAATCCCAGAGGAGGAGAGGCTGTCCCTGCCCAAGCAAGGGTACTTGTTTGCAGGTCATCTTACCTGATTCGCAGAAGATCTCCAATCTTATCAGAATTGAACTACCTGGCTTATTCTATTTCTGCTTTGTTGCTACCCAAGCTGGCCTTTTCCCCCCTTTCTTTCTTTCTCTTTCTTTCTTTCTTTCTTTCTTTCTTTCTTTCTTTCTTTCTTTCTTTCTTTCTTTCTTTCTTTCTTTCTTTCTTTCTTCCTTCCTTCTTTCCTTCCTTCCTTCCTTTCTCTCTCTCTCTCTCTCTCTCTCTCTCTCTCTCTCTCTCGCTCTCGCTCTCGCTCTCGCTCTCTCGCTCTTTCTTTTCTTTCTTTCTTTTTTTTAACTGAGAATGCCTAAAGCCTGCGGCAAGCTTCTGGGTGTTCTCAAGACTTAAATGCCACTGCTTAAAGAGTTAAAGATCTCCCTGGCTGCCAGTAAAAGGATGATAAGGTAATCACTCATCCATGGGAGATGCTCCCCTTGTCCTTAACCAAAACAAGGTCTGAGAAACATGGAATGTATTCAACAGTTTAGAGAAACTCTACTGTGCAAAGCCAAAGATTACTATTAGATTTTTTAAAGTTGAAGAAAGTTCTCATTGTAATAATTTATCTTAGAGAACAAGAGTTTATTTTTCATTTATCAAGAGCTTAACATTTCCTTCTTAGGAAAAAAATGTTTTGAGGGGTACACTATACCCAGGAAAACACTCACTGACAACATATTTTTGTTTATCAGTTCAAGCTAAAAACTCCTCTTAGAAATAAATAAATAATGTTTCTAGTGTGAGGGGAATCCCATTGCAACTGGCTGTCCCCAGAGTGGAGGATTTAGCCTCATTTGCATCCCCAGTAATTGCTTTAGCCCTAGGCAAGGGGAAAGTTGCCCCTGAGAGGTGTTTTGAAATAAAAGTAAAAAGGACCTCCACAGTAGCCACTCTGCTGCCAAGAGGAATTCCAATCTATACCTCAGTGGAAGCCACTTGAGGCTTAGTATTTGGAAACTCAGAGTAGAGAGCACTGGAGAAAAAGTGATTCAACTGAGTTTACTGAGGGTCATTTTTAAATTTTACTTTAGTCACGTTTATTAGAAAAACAAGAAAAAGAGGAGGAGGAGGGGAAGTAGAGGAAGGAATACCCTTTTTAGTAAATGTGGTCAGAAAGTAAGATACGCTCAAAATATTTGCATCCTAATGAAATAAAAATTTAGCTCTTAAAAAGTCCTAAATTCTACTCTTCTACCAAAGTCCCAAATTATAAGCAGGTTGACTCAAAAAGTTTGGATGATGGAGTTTTGGTAGAACACGTTCTCTAAATAAAAGATGGTTACTTTATGCAGAATTCTCTTTCAGAATTAGGCATGCTGAATCCCTTTTGATTTTGTGGTGTTTACTCAAATTTTAAATGAAAAACATTTCTAATGAAACTTACTATAGGTGATTGAAATGTTGGTGGGAGGCAAAAAGCCCTGTGCACAAACGTTTGAAAATGAAACACTCCAGCACATA
Source organism: Balaenoptera borealis (assembly GCF_965194805.1). NCBI lineage: Eukaryota > Metazoa > Chordata > Mammalia > Artiodactyla > Balaenopteridae > Balaenoptera > Balaenoptera borealis. The sequence continues at coordinate 46,166,611 of NC_138866.1, read as the reverse complement.
ATCCCTTCCTCCGCAGTGCAAGATTTTCAAATAAGTGAAAAAAAAAAAAAAAAAATGCACGTGAGACCGTGCCTAGGAGAAGAAGGTATGTGCATAAGAATCCCTCCCTGCAAAGTGTTGACATTTGACACCACTTTGAACCCTGCACGCAGCTGGTGTTGGGCTCCGAATTCTCTCCCACCTTGTTCTTAGTCTCTCATTCATCCCTCTGGCCAAGTACCCCAGTGCCTTAAGGGCCTCTCCCACCGCGGAGATTATAAGCAGGGCAGAGGCTAAATTGGTATCTTTGCCAGGGTTCGATCCATGCCCAATAGCAGCCATCGGAAGCCAGTTCATCAATGACTTCCAGAGAGGCCCCTTGCTGAGCGGCTGGAGATTCTCTGTTAGTGTATAACCAGCTTCTATGAGTTTGTAAATAGCCGTAATTAATTAAATCCCAGCCGCAGTGCTGGGGAGAGTGCCTTGCATGAGGGAACAGCACTAAAGATGTTGTTGTGGCTTCTGTGGTGCGGTAGCTGTGGAAGCATTAGGGTGTGGCAAGAGATTAGGCTGCCGCCAAGCCATTGTACCTTGCCAGATAGAATTATCCTTTGATGTACACTGGGGTCTAAATTGTTTTCTTTCTTTCCTTTGATACATTTAAAATTAAGATTTCATGTTAATCTCCAATTAATTCCAAGATCAAGCTTTTATTTTAGCTTTTTGAATGAGTAATGTTGGAATGCTTTTAGGGAAGTGAAGCCAGAATAAAATATTTTCCAATTAGGTTAAATACCTTGCGGGCATTGTTATTAGGCACTGCTGTATTAAGTGTGGGATTTTATATTCAAATGTCATGATTTTAAATCAGAAATCATTTTCAGTCAGAAATGGAGCACTCAGGCCAATAGTGCTCCACATTTAAATGGCTGAACAAAAAAAAAAAAAGAGGAAGACTAGAAACTATCAAAGATGAAAGTTCAACTTCTCAAGAAAATAGAGAATCATGAGTTGTGAAATTTAAAATAATTGAATATTAAGTGTGAAAACTCAGTATAGAATAGGTAAGATGTTCACCAGCTGGGAAATGTGAAGATGGAACGAAAAGAAGGAAACCTGTAGTTGACCAGAACTTTTTCTGAACGGCAATTTGCAGAGAAAATCCACCTCCACTTACATAGGGTTTCTTACAGACCCTGACAGAGGGTCAAAGGACAGCTGACCTGGACTGGACCCAGGCATAACTGTGAGGGTAGTTGGGATTAATGAGTCACCTTATTAGACCTTCCAGCCATCTCATCCCAGGTGTTTGCATCTGAGCCCAGAAGGAGGGCAATTCTTTATAGTAAGGAAATAAAGGTCTCTTTGGACAGATTTTGGGGTAAACACAAATGATGCCTGAGATCTGGCAAGCATTTGTCACAAATTTGTAGGACAGTCATAATTAAAAATACTCTCTTTATCTTCATAAATACAGGAACACTTGTCAGACCATGAGTCTGAGATACTGTTTGGGGAAGAGGTGGGAGTTGTCACCATTCCTTATGGAAACAATCTTCTAATTTAGTCCTTCTCCTCTATCTCAAGAAACGAGTGAACTTGCATTTTTTAGTCATCATTTTCTGTTTACTGTCATTTGTCCTGAAAGTTGGGTGAAAGCAGGTGATTTTCTCTTCTCTCTACCACTCCTAATTAGGGGCCTGAGTCCCATATGATAACATCTTGGAAGGTGCTTTACCATTATCAGTGGGTAGGACCAGTGGAGTGGGCTGGGGGCACTTATCTGCATCAGTTCTGAGGGGGCCTGCACCTATTTTACTGGTTGCTAAATTTTTTTTTTTTTTATAAACATTTTATTTCTTTTTTTTTAATTGGGGTATAGTTGTTTTACAATGTTGTGTTAGTTTCTACCGTACAGCGAAGTGAAGTAGAATTCCCTGTGCTATACAGCAGGTTCTCATTAGTTATCTATTTTATACATATTAGTGTATTTATGTCAATCCTAATCTCCCAATTCATCCCACCCCCCCCCTTTTCCCCCCTTGGTGTCCATACATTTGTTCTGGTTGCTAACTATTTTTAATATCACCTGATACAAAGAATTCATTTTATGAGACTCCTGGTCACCCAATGAGGGCAGCTGTGGTTCAGTGCAACACTTTGGATTTGGCACCATCAAAAGATTCTAGTTTGAGTGCTGGCTCTGCTAAAATAAAATGAGATACTAGGTGTGAACACCTAGAGCAAGAAAGTGGGCTTCTGCTCATTTCAGGTATAACTGTGTATGATGACACATTCTTAAATGCAGTTCATCTTATGATGTAAACATGGGAAGGGAAGCACACTGGAACATCCCAGATAAGGGCAATCAGGCTACAACTGGACTTTTTGAATTTCCAAAGCCACTGAGGTCTCACTGGCCTCACTGATTCAATGCTAAAACGTAGGGTAGACTGATCAGGTCTTGAAAGTATCCACAAGTCTTCAGAAAATCATTACTCAACGTGTGATTCATTATGGGGGGCCTTTTATTGATTTGTCTGGCAAACGCAGATTCTTAGATTCTGCCCCAGACCTGCTGAACCAGAATTTCTGAAGGTGCAGGGCCCAGGAATTTTCATTTGAAACACTCCACAGGAGATTTGGACAGATGAATGCAAAAGTAAGAACCACTAGTTTAGGGGCCAAGTACTGAGAACCACTCAGCACTGGTGATGGTGTCTACAAAACAGAAGCCAGTTTCTGCATACACACACTAATGGTCGCTGCCCTACCAATGCAGTTTCTGAACCAATTACTAGTAAAGTAAGTGCGTGTATTTGAGAGAGTTGTGTGTAGCTCACTGTGGGTAGCAGTGAGCATGTATGTGCAAGCCCATGTGTTTGTTTACACAGCAGGACAAACACAACGTTTAGGCCAGTCCCTCTGGATTCATGGCAATCCCACTAATTGCATCTGGTTTTCATGACTTTGCTCAGGCTTCCACAGAACAAAGCTAGACATACTCTTGTCAAATTTGACCACTATGAATTTAATGAACTTCTGACCAGGCAGTCACAGTAGAGTCTGTTGAAAAGTTCCTTTAGCTCACATGAATTTGCACAAGTAAAGCTGCACTAGCTGCAGCTTTATGAAGAGCTTCTCAGGGATCTCAGAGCTTGATAGAGACTAAAACTGGACTCCTGGTCCATATTTTGAAAAGGTTTATTTGTGCCCACCTGAGCTCAACAGGCTCACATGTGCTTTTGTTACCTTTCAACCACAGGTACTTGTTTGGGTGTGGAATGCCTTTCATGCAAATATTGATACTTCTGAGTGAGATAGTCCGGTTTCTGCATGACAAATGGTAGCAAACTCTGTTTTCTTCTAGCTCACTCTCTTTTCTCCTGGGTAGGCCCAGTCTTTGCATTTCAACTCAGTTCAGTTCAATTTAACAAACATTTATTCAGTACCAGCTAAGTTCCAGGCACTATCCTAGGTGCTATTTGTGTTTGCAGGCTAGGGTGGGGTAGGGGAGGGTCAAAGGAGACAGATGAGCCAGACCACATTGCTGCCCTCAGAGTTCCAACCAAGCACAGACCATGAGACAGCTACACAATTGACTATACTCTACTCAAAATGTAATGAAGGATAAGCCAGTAGTTTACCCAAAGTTTAGAAAGAGAGAAGGGTTATTCTCTTAGGGAGTTCAGGAAAGTGCCCTTGATCAGGGTCTCAAAGGAGGGTAAACATTTTGAACCTCATATACTTGGGTCTTGAACTATCCCATACATGTTTTAAAGTTTGTGATAGTGCTGGACACGTCTAAAGTGAGTTTTTCCTTCATGCTGCTGGTGTGCTGTCCCAGGGGCCCACTGGGGAAGAGTCAAATGAGAAGGCCCACCAAAGATGGCATGGCTAATGAATCTTTAAACCTAGACCTACATTAATGAAGATATTATAAATGAATGTCAAAATGGCTCTGCTTAAATATGACTGCTGGCCCAACTCCTGCTATTCCCTCCTTGGGCATTCTTAATAATCTAGATTTCTGCCCTAGAAAAGCAAAAACTTCTTAATCAGATGCTGTCAGACCTTTGTGTTTTTAAACACTCAGAAGTGCACAGTCGACAGCCAGGTAGGGAGCACGAACAGTGGGAAGTGGCACATTCATGGGCATTGAGAGTCTCAGCAATCAGACAAAATAGGAGTCAACAGACAAAAAAGGAATCAGCTTTGCCTCTTGCCAGCTCTGTGCCTGTTTAATCTCTCTGCACCTTCTCAGAGTTTATACCTCTGAGAAGTGGAGATAATATCTCCCTGAGAGGCTTTTTTGTGAGGGTGGAATAAAGTAATGTCTGTAAAATGTTTAGCATAGTACCTGCCACATGATAAGGAGACCATAGTTACAATTTTTTGGTTTGATTATAATGGGGAAATCAAAGTATGGGATACTTTGAGGGTCAAAGGGGAGGAATCAAAAGCAAAGAGCTGAGAACTTTGTTCTCTGTTGCAAACTGTGCCATCTCCTTTGACTTTGTTTCCTCATTTGGCCCAGAGAGTTTATTGCATTTATTAAAGCAGAGCATTTAGGGGAAGAAAAACTGGGCAGTAGTGCTGAGAACAATACCACAGAGGGCCCAAATGTTCTCCAGGCACTGTTCTCCCACCCCAGTGCCCAACCCTCACCCACAAATCCACACTTGCTTTAAGCCTGTGTGCCACAACTACTGAGCCTGCATGCTGCAGCTACTGAAGCCCGCGTGCCTAGAGCCCGTGCTCCGCAACAAGAGAAGCCACCGCAATGAGAATCCTGCGCACCGCAAAGAAAAGTAGCCCCCGCTCGCCACAACTAGAGAAAGCCCGCGCACAGCAGTGAAGATCCAATGCAGCCAAAACTAAAATAAATAAATTTATATATATATAAAAAAAACAAACAAACTATGGGCTCCGTAGTTGTGGCTTACGGGCTCTAGAGCACAGGCTCAGTAGTTGTGGCACAGGGGTTTAGTTGCTCCGTGGCATGTGGGATCTTCCCAGACCAGGGATCAAACCCATTTCCCCTGCACTGGCAGGCGGATTCTTAACCACTGAGCCACCAGGGGAGCCCACATCTCATGGTCTGTCCTTCTCTGAGGGGCCTGAGGGGCTGGACCCTGCTTCCGTTTCACTGGTGGGCCATTCTCTTAGACCACACCCAGTCCCAGCTTCGCACAGATGTGCTTTCCATTCCTTGTGACTTTCTCTTTGACCTACAGATTATGTAGAACCCTGTAGTTTAACTTCCAAACATTTGGGAATTTTCCAGGTATCTTTCTGTTGTTAATTTCTGTTTAATTCTATTATGGTCTGAGAAGATATTTTGTGTGATTTCTATTCTTTCAGCTTTCTTAAGGTTTGCTTTATGACTTAGGATATGGTCTATGTTGGTGAATGTTCCATGTGCACTTGAGAAGAATATGTATTCCACTGCTGTTGGATGCAGTGGTCTATGAAAGTCAACAAGGTCAAGTTGCTGGATAGTGCTGTTTAGGTCATCTAAACCCTTATTCATTTCCTGCTATATATTTTATCAATTACTGATAGAGGGGTGCTGAAGTCTCCAATTATATTTGTATATTTGTCTATTTATTTAGTCAATTTTTGCCTCATGAATTTTGAAGCTCTACTATTAGATGCATACACATTTAAGATTGTTATGTCTTCTTGGAAAATTGACTCCCTTATCATTACATAATGCCCCTCTTTTTCCCTAATAATCTTTGTTTTTCTGAAGACTACTTTGTCTGAAATTAGGGTAGTTACTCCAGCTTGCCTTTAGTTAGTATTTTCAAGTTATATCTTTTTCCATCCTTTTACTTTTAATCTAAGTCTTTACATTTAAAGTGGGTTTGTACCATATGATCATCTCAATAGATGCAGAGAAAGCTTTCGACAAAATTCAACACCCATTTATGATAAAAATCCTCCAGAAAGTAGGCATAGAGGGAACTTTCCTCAACATAATAAAGGCCATATATGACAAACCCACAGCCAACATCGTCCTCAATGGTGAAAAACTGAAACCATTTCCACTAAGATCAGGAACAAGACAAGGTTGCCCACTCTCACCACTATTATTCAACATAGTTTTGGAAGTTTTAGCCACAGTAATCAGAGAAGGAAAAGAAATAAAAGGAATCCAAATTGGAAAAGAAGAAGTAAAGCTGTCACTGTTTGCAGATGACATGATACTATACATAGAGAATCCCAAAGATGCTACCAGAAAACTACTAGAGCTGATCAATGAATTTGGTAAAGTAGCAGGATACAAAATTAATGCACAGAAATCTCTTGCATTCCTATACACTAATGATGAAAATTCTGATAGTGAAATTAAGAAAACACTCCCATTTACCACTGCAACAAAAAGAATAAAATATCTAGGAATAAACCTACCTAAGGAGACAAAAGACCTGTATGCAGAAAATTATAAGACACTGATGAAAAAAATTAAAGATGATACAAAGAGATGGAGAGATATACCATGTTCTTGGATTGGAAGAATCAACATTGTGAAAATGACTCTACTACCCAAAGCAATCTACAGATTCAATGCAATCCCTATCAAACTACCAATGGCATTTTTCACAGAACTAGAACAAAAAATTTCACAATTTGTATGGAAACACAAAAGACCCCAAATAGCCAAAGCAATCTTGAGAAAGAAAAACGGAGCTGGAGGAATCAGGCTCCCTGACTTCAGACTATACTACAAAGTTACAGTAATCAAGACAGTATGGTACTGGCATAAAAACAGAAATATAGATCAATGGAACAGGATAGAAAGCCCAGAGATAAACCCACGCACATATGGTCACCTTATCTTTGATAAAGGAGGCAAGAATATACAGTGGAGAAGACACAGCCTCTTTAATAAGTGGTGCTGGGAAAACTGGACAGCTACACGTAAAAGAATGAAATTAGAACACTCCCTAACACCATACACAAAAATAAACTCAAAATGGATTAAAGACCTAAATGTAAGGCCAGACACCATCAAACTCTTAGAGGAAATCACAGGCAGAACACTCTATGACATAAATCACAGCAAGATCCTTTTTGACCCACCTCCTAGAGAAATGGGAATAAAAATAAAAATAAACAAATGGGACCTAATGAAACTTAAAAGTTTTTGCACAGCAAAGGAAACCATAAACAAGACGAAAAGACAACCCTCAGAATGGGAGAAAATATTTGCAAATGAAGTAACTGACAGAGGATTAATCTCCAAAACATACAAGCAACTCATGCAGCTCAATATGCAAAAAACAAACAACCCAATCCAAAAATGGGCAGAAGACCTTAATAGACATTTCTCCAAAGAAGATATACAGATTGCCAACAAACACATGAAAGAATGCTCAACATCATTAATCATTAGAGAAATGCAAATCAAAACTACAATGAGATATCATCTCACACCGGTCAGAATGGCCATCATCAAAAAATCTACAAACAATAAATGCTGGAGAGGGTGTGGAAAAAAGGAAACCCTCTTGCACTGTTGGTGGGAACGTAAATTGATACAGCCACTATGGAGAACAGTATGGAGGTTCCTTAAAAAACTAAAACTAGAACTACCACATGACCCAGCAATCGCACTACTGGGCATATACCCTGAGAAAACTATAATTCAAAAAGAGTCATGTATCAAAATGTTCATTGAAGCTCTATTTACAATAGCTAGGACATGGAAGCAACCTAAGTGTTCATCAACAGATGAATGGATAAAGAAGATGTGGCACATGTATACAATGGAATATTACCCAGCCATAAAAAGGAACGAAACTGAGTTATTTGTAGTGAGGTGGATGGACCCAGAGACTGTCATACAGAGTGAAGTAAGTCAGAAAGAGAAAAACAAATACCGTATGCTAACACATATATATGGAATCTAAAAAAAAAAAAGAAAATGGTCAGAAGAACCTAGGGGCAAGATGGGAATAAAGATGCAGACCTACTAGAGAATGGACTTGAGGATATGGGGAGGGGGAAGGGTAAGCTGGGACAAAGTGAGAGAGTGGCATGGACATATATACACTACCAAAATAGACAGCTAGTAGGAAGCAGCCGCATAGCACAGGGAGATCAGCTCGGTGCTTTGTGACCACCTAGAGGGGTGGGATAGGGAGGGTGGGAGGGAGGGAGATGCAAGAGGGAAGAGATATGGGGACATATGTATATGTATAACTGATGCACTTTGTTATAAAGCAGAAACTGACACACCATTGTAAAGCAATTATACTCTAATAAAGATGTTAAAAAAAAAGAATAAATAGAAAATTGAGCAAAATAAATAAAAAGTGGGTTTGTAATAGACAGTATGTAATTGGGTCTTGCTATTTTAACCAATCTAACAATCTCTGTCTTTTAACTGACATGTCCAGATCATTCACTTTGAAAGTGATTGTTGGGGGGAATTCCCTGGCAGTCCAGTTGTTAGGACTCCATGCTTTCACTGACAAGGGCCCAGGTTTGATCCCTGGTCAGGGAACTAAGATCCCACAAGCTGCAGCACAGCCAGAAAAAATAAAAATAAAAAAATAAAGTGATTGTTGGTATCATTGGATTGAATTCTACCTTCTTACTGTTTTCTCTTCAGTGGACTAATTCTTGGCTATTATGTCCTCCTTTTCTTCCTTCTCTGGGTTTAATTGAGCATTTTTATGATTCCATTTTATCTCTTATATTGACTTGTTATTTATACCTCTCTCTTTTTTTTTCAGATTTTTTTAAGTGATTGACTAGAGTTCTAATGTATATTTCAGTGATTTAAAAGTCTGATCATTTTGTATTTCCTAAAGATGGATTGGGAAAGGGCTACAGTTTTGTCTCCTTCTGGGATGAACTTTGAGATATTTTTAGTTAAAATAGCTAGAATTTAAAATGTTGAAGTATGGAATAGCATCTTTATTTGAATAGAATTTTTAAATATGCATTTCATTTGTAACCAGTTAACTCACACACTTTTTTTTAAACAGGAAGATTAAATCTGGATGAACAAAAATAATTTTCTGTATTTTTATGCAATAAAAATTGTACAAAAAGGAAAATGCAATGTAGTTTTAATTGTTCAACTTAATTCTTCTGAAAAAAAAGTAGCCAGAAATTATTGAATTATGCTCATTGGGAAAATTCTAGAAAATTTTTCCCTTCTAGAGAAGCAGTTCTTATTTTTGTTTTGGGACCAGAACCCCTTTGAGAATCTGATGAAGCACACCCTAGAAAAACGCATATGCTCATCTACACACCAAATTTTGTATATAATTTCAGGGAATTCGCTGACTCCCTTTAGAGTCTCTAGATCCCTGCTCAGGAACACCTGCCCTAGAATAAGTAGTGAATGCTTCCAACAAGTATTTTGAAGTAACCATATATCTTGGTATGTAGGCCAAACAGCAAAAGTATCAGGTTTGACTTGAGCTTTTTGAGTAGGGCAATAGAAACTCTTATCCTTTGCTTATTGTTTAAGCAGAGCCCCAGCTCCAGGTCACACCTGGGTCTAGCTCTTAGATTTGTCACCTACCCAGTCCTGTACCTTAGTGTGACAGCATTGCAACTTCTACGATGGCAAAGGGAGCTCAGATGGTGAAAGACAGCTGGCTAGTCTAAATAGCCAGCATACCCAGAATGTATTTATCTCCTTTTATGCTAAAGGTAGAATTTTCCCAGGCACAACAAGTGCTTAACTGATGTCTACAGTAACCTAGACAAATTTGTTCATGAGCAAATTTTCACACTAACATCAAAACTATCTTCAGTAGAGAGGGGTAAGTTTCAAGCAACACTTGCCCGTATTTTTAAAAGAATAGTCTCCCATTTATTCTTTAAAAAGTCAGAATCACAAACCATTTTATGGCAATGAATCCCAAAGGACCCACCAACTACTCTTCCCTTATTCTTCTGCCAGGTTCTGAAATCTCCCTCCAACTATGATACCCTGCTGGGTCAATCAAAACAGAGTTATTTGACTCTTCTCTATAAGCAAATAACACCATTGACTGTATTCATTCCTCAACTAATGCAATTGCCATTGTCTATCTAATATTTCATTTTTTTTCTTTTCACGTATTTGTCTCTTTTAATGATATAATAAAATCCATATCGTCAATATGTTTGTCATCTGTAAAGGAATCCCACTTTCAATTGACATAATGCCATATAGAAGTATTTTTAGGGACTTCCCTGGTGGCACAGTGGTTAAGAATCTGCCTGCCAATGCAGGGGACACAGGTTCCATCCCTGGTCCGGGAAGATCCCACATGCCGCGGAGCAACTAAGTCCATGCACCACAACTACTGAGCCTGCGCTCTAGAGCCCACGTGCCACAACTACTGAAGCCCGCGTGCCTAGAGCCTGTGCTCCGCAACGAGAAGCCACCGCAATGAGAAGCCCGCGCACTGCAATGAAGAGCAGCCCCCGCTCGCCACAACTAGAGAAAGCCTGTTGGGCAGCAACGAAGACCCAACGCAGCCAAAAATAAATAAATAAATTTATTTTAAAAAATTGTTTTTAAAGTATTTTTAAATACTTCAAAATAGAGACGATGGATCATATTTTCATTTTTATTAATGTATTTACTTTCCAAATAGTTAAAAAAAAATAAATGGAGTGTTTACATTAGCCAGATTGAATGGAACCCTGGGGAAACAACTATGAAGGGGCTGGTTGACCTGGGGTCCAGACACTCACTCTGGCAGCTGAGAAACTGCCTTATGTATAGTAGGGCTGTTCCCACACTCTACCTGAGACTCATCATATGACTTCTCATGCTTGTGGCTCTTCCTTCAGCAAACTGAATTGTATTTTTTTCTAGAGCTTCCGTATCTTTGGACAATATGTATCTTATAAATATTACCTTTCATCTTGTAAATACAGATGCTTGCAAACAAAACAAGTGATATTTATGATAAAAATCTCTTTTCCAATTTCCTAAATAAAAATGTTTTGAGAAAACATTTCCCAGACTATGTTAAAGGAACCCCAAAGGAACGAAAAGCCATCCCATTCCGTACGTCTGTGTTTTTTCAGTGTTCTTTGAAATAGTCAGAATGTCAAGATTTTGGCATTTCTAAGGGAACATTCTCAGGTACTCTAACCAGATAGTTTTAATTCCTCTTTATTCTTTGTAATAGTTTATACCCTATAAAAGGTAAACTTCTCTTTCACTATCAACTTTTCTTTTCCGTTTGATAAACAATGATACTTTTTAATGTGTTCCCAAAGAAGCTAAAGTGAACTGAGATTAAATTCGGTGGCTTCCTTATTTATATGTCATCCTCATTAACGATATCTTCAAATACCATCCAACAGAGTTCATCTATTCACCTGTGTCTCCTCCTCTGTCTTGAACATCTTCCCTCTAAACAGTAGCCCTTTTTCAATTGTTTGGCAACGTTAGTAAGACTTGAGTTTTCTGTTAGCAATAAGAAAATAAATACGTTCTTGGTTTGATTCTATTGTTCTGAATAAAATTAGAACTAGAAAGCAAACAATCATTTAAAAATTGATGCATGACTTTCTCATTCCTGTAATGTTTCATTTCTCACCCTAAAATGAGGTCTTGCATGAAATTTCTGATGTTCCAAGTTTTCCAAGATTACACAGTATGGTGTTATAGTAAAAGTCTCTCTCAATGGGGCACCTAATACACTGACTTTACGGTAAAGCAGGCCACCCAGGAAAGGTTAACTACCCTTGTTTTAGCCAATGATGTTAACCACTGATGACCATGCAATATATGCTACTCTGACATAACCAAGTCATAAGTGGCTGGTGTGCCCATTGACAGTTACTTGTCTAATAGTTCTGCTAACTGCAGAAAGTTCAAAGAAAGCTATTCTTTCCCTGTAGCCTACCACGAAGCCCCTCACTTGTTTCATACTCAAGAATCAGAGTGTAAAGGAAAACAGAGAGGAAGAAAGGAGAAAGACAGACCTAGTGAGACAGAATTCAAAGAGGGAGCAAGATGAAGATCCTCATTTGAGGTGAAAGAATCCTTTGTAGATGAGAGAAGTACAAAGGTCAGAAGGGGAAATTTTGTCCACTCTCCACCCTCTTACAATTTGGGGGATGGGGCGGGTTGTTCATCATCTCCTTCTTGACTTGCACATGTTCCTCATAAATTAAAAAAGTCTGCCATAGAGAAGTTTAAAATTTTTTAATGTTATCAAATATATGCAACTTTTCTTTCATTTATGGCTTCTGGGTTTGTGTTCTGTTTAGAAAGGCTGGGCTCATTTCATTCATTCCATGATGATGAATAAGTTCAACCATAATTTACTCTAGAGGTTAAATATTTCAATATTTGATCAATTTTTAATTTAGTTTGTGAAAATTGGAAAACTTATCTTTTTTAATGTAATTTTGTTTCAATGCTAATTCCACGTAGTTCACACTTGGATCAATCAATCACTGACTATTTACTAACGACCCTCTATGAGCCAAGCCAGTGAGGAATCCAAAAGAAATATAAGACATGGTGGTTGAGTTCAAAGAAGTTACACTATATCTGGGGGAAACAACTAACACCCTGAGACAGTTCTAGAATTAGACAGCATATAATTAAGTACTAAATACTGAGATACTGCCTAGGATTGCTGCGGGAGCTCAAAGGAAGGAGCCATCTACCCAGGCTACAGTTGCTAGGGAAGACTTTGTAGACAAGTTGGGGCTTGAGTTGGATATGTATTTCTCCAAATGCTTACTTGTTTCATGACACTTTTTTCCACTTACACGTGTGTGCTCAAGCATACATGCACAGATGTGTACTGAGTCACAGAATAAAATGTACTTCTTGTGAGCTGCAGCCGAAAAGGTTTAAAAGTCACCAGTCTAGCAGGAAAGACAAATATTAGATAAGTAATTATATTTGCACAAGCTTTTAAAAATAATTGCAAAAAGTTGTCTGAAAATAGGAAATTATTAAACAAATTATAATACAGAGATATAATGGAATTCTATCTGAAACTAAAATTATATCGCGAGTATTTAGTGACATAGAAACATTTGCAAGATGTATTGACAAGGGGGAAAGTCAAATTATAAAACAACATGTGAATATAAATGAATGTATATGCAAAACAGAAACAGACTCACAGAAAGAGAAAACAAACTTGTGGTTACCAAAAAGGAGAGGGGAAAATTAGGGGTATGGAATTAACAGATACAAACTACTATATATAAAATAGATAAGCAACAGGAATATACTGTATAGAGAATTATAACCATTATCTTGTAATAACTTATAATGTAGTCTGCAAAAATACTGAATCATTATGCTGCACACCTGAAATTAACATAATATTGTTAATCAACTTCAAATTTTTTTTAATAAAACAAGTGTAATATACACTTTTGTAAATATATACATACACATATATATATTTGCATAGAAAAAGGACTAAAAAGGATAGTCATTCACCAAGATGTTCCTAGCTGTAGGAGTTATGCAAAAAATATTCTTTTGTTTCTCTGCATTTTCCTTAGTGAACATAATTACTTTTATAGGATACATTTATTTGTATTTATTTATTTATTTTGAATTTTATTTTATTTATTTGTTACACAGCAGGTTCTTATTAGTCATCAGTTATATCCACATCAGTGTATACATGTCAACCCCAATCGCCCAATTCATCATACCACCACCCCCACCCCCTCGCCACTTTCCCCCTGGGTGTCCATACGTTTGTTCTCTGCATCTATGTCTCAATTTCTGCACTGCAAACCGCTCCATCTGTACCATTTTTCTAGGTTCCACATATACGCGTTAATATACGATATTTGTTTTTCTCTTTCTGACTTATTCCACTCTGTATGACAGTCTCTAGATCCATCCACGTCTCTACAAATGACCCAGTTTCGTTCCTTTTTATGGCTGAGTAATATTCCATTGTATATATGTACCACATCTTCTTTATCCATTCATCTGTCAATGGGCATTTAGGTTGCTTCCACAACCTGGCTATTGTAAATAGTGCTGCAATGAACATTGGGGTGCATATGTCTTTTTGAATTATGGTTTTCTCCGGGTACATGCTCAGTAGTGGGTCATATGGTAATTCTATTACCATAATTCTATTACCAATTGCTGGGTCATATGGTAATTCTATTTTTAGTTTTTTAAGGAACCTCCATACTGATACCTTTTTATATAAAATAAGATATATCCTTATATATGATTATATAATAAGAATTAGTATCAAATGCAAAGAGAATTCTGGTAAACAATAAAAATAAAGAATTCTTGCAAACAATAATAAAAGGACAAATTACCCAATAAAAGAGTGGGAAAAAGATGGAAACAGATCATTCATGAAGAGAAATCTTTCTTCCCAAATAAACACATCAAGTAATGCTAAACCACACCAGTGATAGAAGTGTAAATTAAAACAACAATAAAATAAAAATACCTCTTTCAGGAATTCCTTGGTGGTCCAGTGGTTAGCACCCAGCGCTTTCACTGCCCGGGACCAGGTTCAATCCCTGGTCGGGGAACTAAGACCCCACAAGTCACACAGCATGGCCAAAAAAAAAAACCTCTTTCATCAGTTTTGCCAACAGCTAACCCTGCCCTATGAAAACCACTTTAAGGAAATCCAATATTCGACAACCTGGAGTTTCAGCATGGAAATAAATGTCTTCACCTTACAAAGGAGCAGGTTCATTCTAAATATCAAACTTTCAAAGGGCACTTATATGTACTTCTATTTCTGCCTCAAATTCCAAGGGCCAGGGGTCAGAGAAACTGAAACACTGTCATTGATTAGTAGCCCTACGATATCATGAAATAAATCATTAAATGAGGTACAAAGACTTCTCCAAAGAAGTACAAAAACTTTTAATACAGATAGAAAAAGTGTTTATAAACATAATAACAGATACTTTTTCAGTGCTCACTCTACACACACACACACACACACACACACACACATACCATGTTAATCTCTTATCATACATTATCTCATTTAATCCCTACAACAACTTTATGAGTTTTAGTTATACTTTAGCTCCATTTTTACTATAGACAAGTGAGACAAGAGGTTAAGTAACCTGCTTCACAGGTAAGTGGAGGAGATGGGATTTGAGCCCAAATCTCAACACTTCCACGGTTTGCAATCTCAGCCACTTGGGTAGCTTCACACATTGAACCCTGGTGACTGGTTGTGCATGATGCTAATCAGAATGTAGTTTTTGAGGTCAGAGGGTTTGAAAGAGAGGTCTGGGGATTATTGGTGCTGGACATAGGGTCTCTTAAATTTCCAAGTGATGGTTTCTTAGAGTACACATGTATAATGTGGTCATGACTGGACTTTTTTCCTGATGAAAATCTGAATGTCATCAAACACAATGTGTCTTGTTCTGGTGAGGACTTTTTTGTCAGTGTGTATGATAATGAGGAAGATGCTTCATGGCCTTCTTCCATGCTGATGTAACTCAAATAAAAGGACACTGAAATCATTGTCCTAGGCTCTTTCTCTAGTTTCATAAAGCAGGGTTATCATAATATATTTGGTCCACAGACAACACAGTCATCAAAATTATGACAATAAGAATAATAATGAAAATAACAATTATATTAATAATAGCAATGCACTAAGGGAACCAATCAGTAATAACCAAGTATAAAGGCTGTCTACTTAGAGATATATTTCTGAATGGAATATAAACTAGGTTTTTTCTTTTATCATTTCTCTGAGATAAGACCCATCTCTGCTGTACCAGATAGCTAGAAAATATGAATCACTTTGAATGAGATACCAGACACAATTGTCCATTCTCAATGGTTTCTGATGGTAATACCACTTAGTACTTGTGTTCTTTAAATAATCCATTTGTGCAGTAGCTATTAGTTGCAGCAGTGGTGGTGATGGACAATTGTGCTTTACTCTACAGTTGACCAATGTCTTTCATCAACACTCATCTCTCTGACATTGTTTCTCCTACCTACATTTTCCCTTTGCCCTGATTTCTTAATTACTGTATCTATTTTATGAACCACCTTAAGCAACTTGGGGAATAAGATAAATACATGCATAAAGAGCCAAACAAGCTTTCTCATCTCATAAGGCAGCCTGAGTTTTTCTCCCCATAGACACAGAGTTTCAGGTTAAATGGCTTAGCTAATGGTTTATATGGCCTGAAAGTGGGAGTTGGGATTAAGGTCTCAGGTGCTGACATGATGACAGGAGGCTACGTCTTCATATCCCAGAGAACTGAGCCTAATCGTCCTTATGGGCATTACTTCCCACTTCATTCTCTCCCTAGTATAAATTATAGTCATTTCCAATCAAGCCCAACAGAATGTGATCACTGGAGAAAAGCTGGGAGGGTGGGAAGTGAGGGGCAAAGCAGAGGATGAATTTAGTTTGTGCTCTGCACGGAAAACTGTTTTAAAAATAAAATCTCTTTTGTCCCATATTTTTTAATATGGGCTTCCAAAAGTAAGAATGGTGCTTTAATTACCTATCAGGTTAAAACACAAGATATTTTACTTCTATATTTTAAACACACACATATATGTGCACATGCACAGAGACATAAGGGAATAAATATGCCATCACATCAAACTTAAAGGTTACTTAAAGGTTCTCCCGATAATTAGTTCATAACAGGTGATTAAGCAGTTGCTAAATATACTTGAAGTGAACTTACAAGGCAAATGAAATATTTTAACCAACAATAACGTCATAGCAGCTAAGTACATAAAACAAAGTAAAATGAAAGAAGATAATTACTAAGATTTCTTTTCAACAGTTTCATCAAGTCTGCTACTCACAGGGTACTGCGTGGTTGAGGTAGAACCATGGTTTAGAGCAACTGTTGGCGTCCCCAGGGCTGGAGCAGCGGGTGGGTGGCAATATGAAACAGAACCCCAGCTAGTCCAGAATGTGGTTCTGATTCACTGTCCTCACTACTGTGCTGGGACAGAAGTGAACGGTATGAATCACCATAAGAAAAGGGATGTTGTAATATTCTGGGCTACATGGGGAAAAGTGGCAAGAGTTAAGAAGCTTCCTTCAGCATTTCTGCAACTTGAACTCATTTTTTAAATCTTTTTATCCCTCCCTCAGAATCCTAAGAGCTGGAGCTCAAATTCAGTTTTGAGCTAATAGAGAGAGGGAAGGCAAGAGGTTAAACCAAACTGTTAACTGTGTCTCTTCAAAACTGACATTTAATACAGGGTGTAAATCACTAGGGGAGCCTGTTATTCCTTCAGGAATGCAATTACATAGGGTCAAATAAAACATGAAAGAAACCAACAAGTTTTAAAATGTAGTATGTTCTCAAAAGTAGGCAAGAAGGAATGTGAAGCAGTCCAAATATGCTAACACTCCCTGCTGTCCTATAGGAGAGGATTACAAGAAGAGGTTTCTGCTTTTTAATGATTATGTGGTTAAGCATGGGTATGGAAGCACATTGCCCAATCTGGCTGCTCCCCACTGGACTCTGGGCTTCCCTGAGCTCCCTGCATTCATTCAAAGCAGGTGTAGGCTCTGCTCTTCAGTCCATTACCATTACAGTCCCATTACCAGCCCTGCCCTCACTTAACACTTTTCAGAAGTGTTTATATGGCTGTACAGAATACACCATGGGCATTTTTTCTGTTTCTCTCATTCATACTGAAAACCATACCACCAGCAGAATTCTTATTCTGCGACTTCAAAGATAGATAAAAATTAGTACAACTTCAGCTAAAAGCTTTCCAATATTTACGGCGACTTGTAAATTGTGTAGGTGCTAATTTACTTCATGGGGTGGATGGAGGGTGGGCTTATGTTTGTATTTTGGGAAGTGTCTGTTAACTGTTTGGTGCACTTCAAAAATCTGATGTGTTAAAAACTTGGGTTGGATCTCCTTCAGTTTAACATTCTCAAGAACTAGGGTGACCAACTTGTCCCATTTTACCTGGCACTCTCTGGATCTTAGCACTGAAAGTTCTGCATCCCAGGAAACCTCTCATTCCCCTGACAACTGGGACGACTGGCCATCCTATCGCAAACAAAAGACTATTCCATACACAAAGTATATATCGTCTCTTTACCCCTGTGCTTTTAACCCTGTGTGTACCCAATGTATGTGCACCGGGGTGTTTATACAAACAGGCACACCCATGACAAGCACATGGATTCTGAACCAAACCAAGAGAACCAATTTGTAATTAATGTTTCTTTAAACTCTTGCTTTTAAGCATATGCAACAGCATGATAGAAAGCATGGTAGATAGATTGAGGAGAGGGGATGTCTGGGAAGGGACGTTGGGATCACAACTAAACTGATTATAAAAGAATTCAAACAAAACAGACAGGTCAGTTGGGTTCAGATTCCTGTATAATCACTGACTTTTTATAAGCTAGTTCTCACTTCTCCAAGAAAAATACAGTTTCAAATGAGTTGTGACTCAAACTTGATTTTCCTTATCTTGCTTACAAAATGTATCGCACTACAAACTGACTTCCCGGAGTCTAACTCCAAAGGATGTAGGTTCTATCTGGTTGGCTGAACCTTGGGCACCTCCTCTCCCCCAACCACCCCAAGCCCAACCAGGCAATGTTAGCCTCAGGCTGGTCCTTGTGAATCATGAATACTGTCCAGGGGCAGCTGCTGAGGTCAGGTTGGTCCTCCTCCTGCTCATTGACTAGGCAAGCACCGTGGGGTACATCCCTGAAGTGCACAGTTTCCATAGTCCCTTACCACGCTGGCAGTTCTATGTGCTTCCAGGTCTTTCCAGCAACCCCTTGGCAACTCCATAGATTACATGGCTGCCTCAGACCATAAAACATACCATTTTGATGGCAAGCTGAATTATGAAAGTCTTGGGGATCAGTAGAGTTCCTAAGAATAGCCTAACTCTGAGCAGCCCCAAGACTAGAGTAAAATTTAGTTCGTTTTATACTTCTAAGTCATTTGGCTCCTTCCTTGACTCTTCTCCTGACAGTACAGTAAAAATATATCTGTCCCAGGAGAATTCATATTCATTCTCTCCCTCTCTCTCTCTCTGTGGCTATTTCCTTGTTCTGTTCAAAAGATGCCAAACTGATACACTCATCAGAAATAACACAAAGTAAAGCAAAAAATAATAATAATTACAGCTTTCCCTCCTGACTTATCACACATGCTCCTCACTATAGAGGCTCCCCTTTCCTGTGCTTAGAACTTGTCTGTCCAGATCAGACATTCCATAAGCATCAGTCTCTAAACTTAGTCAAATGTAAAGAAATTGGTGGTAGACTGTTTGGACAAATAAAGGCTCAAAGACTAAAGGAAGAGACTTGGGAGGGTAGAAAGGCTCCTCCCTGCAATTCTCAGATGAGCATGAGGTATGCTCTAGGGAAAGAACACGGGCTTGGGAGGCAAACAGGTCTGGGTTTGAATTCCAGCCCAGGCACTTATTAGCTATGTGATCTTGGACAAGATATTTCACCACTGTAAATGTCATCCTCATCTGTGCCGTGGGGATAATTCTAGTTTCAATATGAGAATAGGAAATAACATAGCACCCGATACATAGTAGATGTTTAATAAGCCGCAGCTTTTACTACCATGGAGACGGATTTCTCAGGAAAAAGTGACCCCTCCAACAGCCCAGTGTGTTGTGTGCCACAGTGCCCTCCATATTTTGACTGCTGGGTTTCTTCCCTAATGGGCATCTCGAGGAACTCTCTGCTCTTAATCTCAGCCCTCTACCCACACTCCCTAACTGGCCTGAGGCAAATCACTTATCTGCCTCAATTGTTTCATCTGTAAAGAGGATAATAACATTTACCTCCCTCAGAGGAGTGTTGGGAGAATTAATGAATGCTTGCAAAGTACCCTGAGATTTATAGATGAAAGGCAGTGTAGAATTGCTAAGTATTATTATAAATATCAGTATTATTTTGACACATTTGCATACATACATGTGTGACCAAATTTGCATCTAGAGTACTGGATCAAAGTATGTGACTTTCAAATATCATTGTATGAGTACCTCTGGCACCCATGGATGTTTATGTCTGTGTAATTTTTATACGATAAAACAACTGGTCCCAGACAAGAATTTGCCCAGAAAGGGAAGCACTGCTTTGGGTAGCTGGTATAAAATCAACCATAGCCTATGATTAAATGCTTTCTAGAAGCCCTTTTGGCCAGTGCCATGATCTTTCCAGCTGCCTTTAGGGGCTAAGACCTGACTATGTGATCAGCTCCTTAAAAAGCAATGAAGTATAACTCTCAGACTCCTCTATCTACCAACTCAAAAAAATGACCTTGAGACTAGAAGAGTTTGTTCCCAAGCTAACCATATCCACTTGCAAAACACACAGGCATAAAATCAGATTGCAAAGAAACACCTCTTGCAACCCATCTCACAGCCGTTTCTCCGCCTGGTAGTGCCAAATTCCAGCTCTCGATGCTCCCCTCCTCTTCCCAATAAGGCCCCTGCTTCCTCTCACTCGTTCCTCCTCCCCACCAACTCAATCCCCTCCCTGCTAAGTAGTGCAAGGTGACATTACAACACCATCCACCGCAATATCACAGCACGTAACTCCCAGGAGACCACTTCTGTAGCCTGTACTTTTAGGAATAAAAGAGTGAGAGCAAGTGGAAGCTACCTGAGGAAGTTAAAATTCCCCTGTGCCTCAGGACTGAGCCCTCAGCAGCCATTCCTTGCTTGTATGAGGATGTGGCCTCCTCCTCTGATTCCCGAAACAGAGTAGCATATGGGCGTGAGCAGGACATATGTCTGGTCTCCACCATAAACCTTTGCAGCCTGGCAAGAAACAGCAAGGCTTATTCCAGACCCAAATTCTTATTCCTGCTACAGCCATCATAAATGCCTGCTGACACCAAAGAAGAACAAGCCTGTAATCCTCATAAAAGAACATTCTTGAACCCTGGAAACCAAAGAAGGATTCAATTGCCAGTTTTTCAACTGACATCCTGTCTGCTTCTAGGCTAGATCGGACATCAAGGAAGCAGGTGATGGCCTCCCAGGTATGGGTTAAAGGCTGCTTCCAGGCCTCTCTGTTCCTAACAACTCCCAGCACTGGCTGGGCAGATGGCCTGAAGTTCCCACAACTTGTGGTTAAGACATTGTCTCCAGAAGGTTGTGTGTAGAATGGAAATATGCAACATGAAAATCAACATTTTAAATCATTCCAGCGGTGTGCTGGAATCAGGTCCAGTGGCTCGAGAGAGCCAACTATGTGCATCTCTCCCAACTCAATGTTCACATCACATTGATAGCTTGAAATCAGCTGTTATTGCCTGGAAATCACCGAACACTGCAAACCAGGATTTCTTCTTCCTTCAGAAAGCTGGTTATTAAACCTCTACTGCACACCACCAATTAGCACCCATTTGTAACCATTATCATTTGGCCATAGGTGGGTTTATGCCATTACCAAGGAATGAGGTCCAGGTGGGCCTTGAGTATGGCAAGCAGATGAGAAGGTTGAGAGGCATGGGGAGTTAACCCAATGGCAGGTGAACACGGAGGGAAGGGAGCATGATTGCAAGTTGTCTGGGAGCAGTGAGAGGGTACTGGATGCCTTAGTTGGGGAATGAGCAGAATGTCCACTTCAAGGTTTTGCCAAAGGTTGGCTGGCCTTGTAGATTTTAGCAGCAAGTAGAGGATGCAGCAAGCTTTGCATTCCCTAAGGTGTTAGCAGAAAGAAATCTGGGTTTTAGGTCCTTTGTTGCCCTAACAAACTGTATAATCTCTGAGTCTCACTTGCCTTAGCTCTAAAGTGGAGCTAACAGTATTCCTCTGATGGGACTTGTGAAGGATTCAGTGAGATAATGTATTTGCTCTTGACAGTGGGTCTAATATTGATAAATTGATGGACACTTCACTGCCCTCTTCTTATTCTATTTCTCAACAGTATTTGTCATGTTCCATCAATCTGGACCTGAAACTCTCAACCACTCTGGCTACTGAAACTCCACACTCTCTCGGTTTTCTTTCCACTTCTCTGATCCTGCCTTTACTGAGTCTGTCTTCTCTACCCCTCCTCAAAACTTAATCTCCTTCTCCTGTTTCTCTGCACAGCCTCACTAGGCAATCTCATCTAGTCCCATGGATTTAAATATTATCTTCTTGTTGATGACTTCCAGACCCCTAGAATTATCCTTTGTCTAGACCAGTGGCTCTTAAAGTGAGAACCCTGGACTAGGAGCATCAGCATCACCTGAGAACTTGTTAGAAATGCAGATTCACAGGTCCCACCCAAACCTTCTTAATCGGAAACTCTGGAGGTGAGCCCAACAATCTGTTTTAGCAAGCCCTGTCGGTACTTCTGATGCTTACTGAAGTTTGGGAACCACTAGTCCAGACTAACATCTTTAATGGCCTTATTTACATCTCTACTTACATGTCTCATAGAAATATCAAAATTAACACATCCAACACAAAACTCTTCATTCCCCAATTCCCCTTCAATTCTGCCCACCTATCATGTCCTCAGAGTTGCTCACTAATAAAATGGCACTATCTTCCACTCGTTTGCTAAACCTGGAAATCAAGAAGTCGTCATTCTGTCCTTCCTTTCTCCCAACTTCCTCAGCCCACATGTAATCTATTAGCAAATACCACTAAGTCTCTTTTCAAATTATACCACAAATGGGCTAGTTTCTCCATATTTCCATCACCACCACCATAACTGGGACCACCACCAAATCCTGCTCATTCAAGAAGGACTGATGTAACATTTTTACCTGCTCCTACTCTTGACCCATCCAACCCATTCTCCATGCTGCAGCAAGAAAGCAAGCTCTTCTTAAAATGGAATTTGGCTCATGATGTTCTCCATCCTAAGACATTTTCAGTGGTTTTCACTTTGACCTAGAATAAAATCCAAACTCTATGCTATGGTTTCCAAGGTCCTGCCTGACTTGACTCATACCCACCTCTCTATTACCTCACCTACTGACATTCTCTCCCTCCCTACTGCGTCCCAGACTCACTGGTTTTCTCTCAGTTCCCTGAACAGGCCAACGCCTTTCTACCTCAAGGACTATGTTCTTCTGTCTGGAATCTTTCTCCTCACCCTGTGAGTGGCTGGCCCTTCTCATGCTCCCGTCTCAGGTTAAATGTCACTGCCCTTTGTGTCCTTTCCGTACCATCTATTTAAAGTCCTCTCCACAGCCCATTATTATTCTCTCATCACCTTGTTATTTCCTTCCTAGCATGTCTGAAGTTTGTTAGGTTTCTATTCAGTCATCTACTCACTTGATATTGCTTCTATTTTGCTTTTCTCTATTCCACTCACCCCACCACCCTGAATGTAAACTGACAAAGGAGGGGGCTCATCTTTGTTCATCACTGTCAGTGTCTGGCAATGACTGGCATAGGGCAGATAGTTGCTGATGTTGCTGATTATTGCATGTGGACAGGAGCTAGGTACTCAGGAGGTGCGAAAGCCACTGTATCAGGCCTTTCAGAGCTCCCAGGTGCTGGATCCTAAGTCACAGGGAGTAGTAAACCCCATGCAGACCTTGTGTTCTTGTGTGCCGGCCCTGAGCTAGCAGGAGGCAGCCACCGCCCTCAAGGAGTGGATGCATTCCTCCAGATGCAAGGTGAGTGGTATATGTATGTAAACACTGAACAAATGAAGACGTGTAATCAAGGATGAGATTGGTTCAAGATCTACATACCATGGAAATCTGGGGACAGGAAAGATGACAAGGCAATAGGATAGGTGAGAAATGCTGTGAACTGGAGAAAAGTCTTTGAAGGAAGTGTGGGCTTCTGGTTTATGGTAATTTGTTCATTGTGAGCTTCTCATGGGTACAAGATACATCTTTCTGTTATTCTATTAAGTACATGTTTTATTTTGCTTAAGGGCATAATTGTATCCATCCTTAAAGTGAGAAATCAGGGTCACTAGTCTAGATAGGAAGCCTCCTTTCTTTCGCCATGGAATAGTCTCCAAGCACATAGTCAACTGTGGGGGAGAAGCATTATACTGTGTGTAGTGAGGAGTGTAGTCTTTGAGACAGGTTCCTTTTTTGGTTCCATAATTTGCCAAATGTGTGATGTTGGACAAATTAACTTTGCCAAACCTCAGGAAAGAAGTGTTCTGGTTAAGATTAAATGAGATAAGGCATATAAAGCACTTAGTTTAGCATATTGTGGATAATCAATAAATGATAACAATTCTGTGATTTCTATCTGGACATCTAGGCTATAATTGCTAAAATATGAAGGGGAAAAGTAGTATTACATCATCTTCTTTATGCCAGCCTCTGAGCTGGGCATGGTAAACTTTGTTTTCATTTTGTTTTTGTTTAATCATCATAACAAAATTACGAGGTAAATACTTTATTCCCACTTGGCTCACGTGATTATGCAGATTGATAAATCCCAAGATCTGTACTCAGCAAGCTAAAGACTCAGAAGATCTGATAGTATAATTCTAGTCCAAAGGCTGGTAGGCTCGAGACTCGGGAATAGGCAATGTTTCAAGTACAAAGGCAGGAAAAAGTTAATGATTCAATTCAAAGCCTATCGGGCAGGAGAAATACCCTCTTGCTCGTAGGAGGGTCAGCCTTTTTGTTCTACTCAGGCCTTCAACTGATTGGATGAGGCCCACCCACAATAGGGAGAGCAATCTGCTTTACTCAGTCTACTGATTCAAATGTTAATCTCATCCAGAAACACCCTCACAGTCACACCCACAGTAATGTTTGACCAAATGTCTGGGTACTCATGGCCTGGTCAAGTTGACACATAAAATTAAGCATCATACCACCTTACTGATAAAACTTAGAAAGATTAAGAAAGTTGCCCTATAGTAAAACTAGGATTCAAATCGATGTTTATCTCACTCCAAAACTTCATACTATAGGTGTTGCTGCTCAATTAGTAAAATTTTTACTCATGATTCCCAAGCTTAGTGTGTGCAACAAAAGAAGATGCCAGTTCTTCATTTCTTCCTTTGTCTAGGGGTGAATGTTTTTATCAAGGCTAATCCAAATGCATTTTGTGGTACAAGAGCTTCTGCTCCAAGAAAACAAGAGAAAGCAACAGTAGGGGTAAAGGAAAACAAATGACATTTCTGAACTTGGGTCCCTAATCAGACTGAAGATAAACTATCCTTCGCATTTGTTTGCTCCCTTGCTCATAAAAGTTAGAGCCTGCAAATGATTCATCACTGTAGCTATATCTGGCATATAAAGGTGCTCAGTAATTGTTTGCAAGTCAATAAACAAGCAAATGAATGGAAACAGGATGTTAATTTGAAAATTTCTACTGAGGCACTAAGATACAATAAAAAGGAAATTCCAAGAGAAGATGCAGACCAAAAATTAAGCACTTAAAGAAGATGATGAGAACTAACTTCTCAACTCGGAATATGTTCACCCTTAATGGGCATTTAAATGGGCAGAGACAAGGCCTCCATGAGGGTCTGACTCACTGGGATTTGGGATACATCACTTTAAAGTACTCTAAAGGGGAGCTTTTAGGAAGTGAATTTCTTGGGTCCACTTTTGTCCGTGGCTCCCAACGCTTAGCCCTCCTCCAAACAGGGGAGGTGTAGAAGAGTGCCTGCCCCTTATCCTAATTCTAGTGAGAGGGACTCCAAAGGGAACATCTGGAGAGCTTGGCATGTGTTTATCCAAGTTGTGAGACAGAAAAGGCAAGAGGCTGGCTAACAGCCAGTGGAGCAGAGAAATACCTGCAAGTCCCTCTGAGAACAAGTCAGTGCTATGAGAGCCCCTGAACTGTGTGAAACCCACAGAAGAATGTTGTCCTGGGATTATTTAAACTCATCACATGAAGGGAGCTGCACTTGAAGAGGTCCTGCAGGGGAGCCTCTAAGGCACCCACACGACTCAACCAGAGGAGGAGAGATGATTTAACACTACACAAATTCAAAGTTCAACTATTATATAGAACTGAAAAATTAATTACTAAATGAAGGCCGTATTTATGACACAAGTGACTGCAGGATTTCTTTTTTTCCTGAGTGATCAGTGAAGTACTAGGATCAGCCTGGATTTTCATCCAGAGTATGGCACTGAGGATAGGTCTGATAAATAAATGCTAACACTCCATGAGTCCAGCTTAACTAACATACTGTTAACAGAATGAAAGAATGACAAATACATGAATAAATAAAACAAAGCATGAGAATCCCCAGAGTTCACCTGTCCAAGATGGGGAGACAATTCCAAATGCATCATGTCCTTTCAGACCCCTCATCTGTGGCACCTGCTGAAGGAACTCAGCGGCAAATCCAGGAGAAAATCCAAGCGAAACAATGAGGTTATTTTACTGATTATTTAACCAAAAGCTATGACAGCTGAAAAGCTTTTGAATTAAAGGAGCCAGGTAACAATGAAAACTGTCTTCTCCAAAAATTCTAACCAACCTCCCCTCCCAAAGGATGACCTGAAGTTAGCAATTTGGTCTGTAATTCTCTAGTCCTTTCTCTATACATTGGCAAAAGTACATGACATGTAGCCATATATATTTTGAAGTTTGTTTGCTTTTTTAATGGGTTCACAATACATATGTTATTCAATAGCATTTGTTTCAGCTGAGCAACGTGTTTTGCTTTTTAATGAGTGCACATAATCATGATATCTCATAATTTATCACATGTCTACTGATGGACATTTAAACGTACTTAGTTTTTTACCAAAGTGATACAAAGGAATTTTTTAACATCTCTGTTTGCATGTGCAAATATTTCTTCAACATAGAATGCTAGAAATGGAATTATTGAGTCAAAGACTCATTTTAAATGTAGACAGATACTGCCAAAAAAGCATTATCAATTTACATTTCTACCAAGACTGTCTGATGGCACTTTGTTCCCCATATACTTGGTAATGCTGGATATTATCAAGCTGTAAGTTTTTTCCAATCTGCTGAGTAAAAAATGATACCTCAGTGTTGTTTTTCTTTGCATTTCCCTCATGAGGAGCAAGACTGACCATCTTTTTATGTTTGTGTAGACCATTTGTATTTTCTGCTGTTAATGGCCCATTCATATTCTTCCCCATTTTTCAATTGGGTTGCTTTTTTGTATTTGTGGATAGGACATTTTTATGTTGTGGATACTATTTGTTAATTACATGTTTGACAAACATCTTCATCTCAGTCTATCATTTGTGTTTTATTTTTAACTTTTTAAATAGTGTCTTTGATTGAGGAGAACTTTATATTTTTATGGGAAAAAAGTGACATTTTTTTCCTTTATGGATTCTAGATTTTTTGTGTTGCTTAAGAAGACCTTACCCCATCTTTCCTTCTAATACTATTGCAATTTTGTTTTTCAAGTTGAAGTTTTTTAATTCATTTGGAATTATTATAGTATGAAGTAGATATCTATATTTATTTTTCCAAATTGTTCTAACGCCATTGACAGTTCACTCTTCCTTCTTTGGTTAGAAATAGCATTTATATTATAAACTAAATTCCAGTTCATTTATTAGTCTGGAGATTTTCTATTCTGTTCAATTGTTCTCTTTATATTATAGGAGCTAATACTATATTTACTTTAATTACCACAGCTTTATAGAATACTTTGATATTGGATAGTCAAGTTCCACCTCATTTTTATCCATATTTTTTCAATCCGGTGTGTTTGAGAATCACTTTTCAAATTTCATAAAAATTTGAATGTCACTGAATTTATTAATTTGGGACTGATGTGACAGCTTTACAGTGTTAAACCTTCCCAACCAGAAACAAAATTTCCATCTTCATTTATTGAGATATTCTTTTATGCCTTCAAATAAAGTTTTTGTGGGTTTTTTTTTTTTTGGCTGCACCATGTGACATGCGGGATCTTAGTTCCCCAACCAGTGATCGAACCCATGCCCACTGCAGTGGAAGCATTGAGCCCTAACCACTGGACCGCAAGGGAATTCCCTAAAGTATTTTTTATATAGGTTTTACACATTTCTTGATAGATTTATTCCTGGTATTTTATAGTTTTGTTGCTTTTGCTATTACATTTCCTAGTTGCTGGTATAAAGATTCTAGAAATATCTTATATCCAGCCATTTTATTAAACATTCCTTTAGTTGATTCTCTTTGCTCCTCCCTGGAGACTCTCATTAGCATGACTTTGATGTTTTGACCTCAGGTGTGAAATGTATTCAAATATCCTTTAATAGCTATAGTAAGTCCCCTACATACGAACAAGTTCCGTTCCGAGAGCACGTTCATAAGTCCAATTTGTTCTTAAGTCCAACAAAGTTAGCCTAGATACCCAACTAACACAACTGGCTATATAGTACTGTACTGCAATAGGTTTATAATACTTTTCACACAAACAATACATAAAAAACAAACACAAAAAATAAAACATTTTTAATCTTACAGTACAGTACCTTGAAAAGTACAGTAGTATAGTACAACAGCTGGCATACAGGGGCTGCCATCGAGTGAACAGGCAAGAGAGTTACTGACTAGAGGAGGGAGAGAAGGTGGGAGGTGGTAGAGCTGAAGGATCGTCAGCAATAAGAGATAAAGGGCAAGCTGCCATTTCACCCATGCCTGACGTTGATGGAACACACGTTCCCATCTTTGAAAGTTTGCAACTTGAAGGTTCATATGTAGGGGACTTACTGTATAAGATTTTGCATCCAACCAGAGGGAAAGAATATGTAAAGAACAGAGAATTCAATCAGGCAGTAAAGAGATTAGATGAACAGAGTTATCAGCAGCCTCAGTGGGAGGCTGCAGACTTAAATCAGAAGAATTGGGTAACCTGTAACTTGAACCCAAGCGAAATGAATCCCATTTGAAGAGCTATACTTGGAATCCCTGTTGTCATAGCAACAATGAAAGGAGCTCATGGTGTCTATTGGTGATGAGGGGAGAATCACGCTGGATATACAGGTTCCGATCTCTTAACCTAGGCTCACTTAGGATAAAACCCATCTTGCTAGCAGTGGTAAACTGTCCCCTTGCAAGTACTGTGTTTCCAATCTCATGGAAGTATAGAATTTAACATATCCTAAAGGAAATCAAACTCAAATTCTTGATACTTTTATATGATATTTAGGATAATTTGGGTAAATTTGGACTTTGATTTGGCACTAGGTTATCTGACAGATTAGCCTAATGATTTCAACTTGAAATTTGCAGCTGAATAAACTGACTTTAGAATTAGGGCTTTATTTTGAAACATGTAAGAGAATTTGACCAAATTTGTAAACAGTATTGGAATGCTAAATAATGTGAGCTATGCTATACTTACAGGTTCAATTTATTAGTTGTGTAAGAGTTGTGTAAGTACTTGGGAAGGTTTTGCTTATTAGGATAGGCATTTTTAAAGCTTGGAAGAAAATTAAATTTATCAAAGTTTTCAGTGCATTTTATTTCCTTTAAGAGAATGTAAGTTGTAATTAGGAACAGTTTTTAAAGAATTTAGTCTATAAAACTTAAGCTACTCAGATATTAATTTTTTTAAAGTAAAGGTGATTATTCTTACTTAACTATACTTATAAAAAGAAAAACAAGTATTGTAAGCTGAATTTAAAGGCTTAGAGAGAATTAAATTTTAAAGTTTCTTACCTTAGTAAATGGAATATTCATTTTTAAATACACTAATTTGTTTTTCTGTTTACAAAAGTTGCCCTTGGCCATCACTAAACTCATGCTGATTAGTTACTTAGATTTTTGAGGCAATCATATAATTGGAAATAATGTCAGTTTTGTCACTTCTTTCTCTGTATTTATACCTTTTATTCCTCTTTCTTTTTTATACATTGGCTCAAACCTTAGTGGAGATGGTGACTCTCTGTTTTGTTCCTATTATTCCATATTATATGGAAATACTTCACCATTACATATAAGGCTTGCTGTCAGTTCTTGAATATAACTTGTACCTCTTCAAGATATTTCCTCCTATTCCTAGCATAAAAGATTTTTTAAATCTCTAATTAATTCTTAATAAATGGGTATTGAAATTTGTCACTTTTTTCAGCTTGTGAAAAGGTCATGAGGTTTTTCACTTTAATCTGATAACATAAAGAATTACATTAATACATTTCTTAATAACAAAACTTTCTTGCATTACTATGGTAAATCCTAATTGGTCATGAAATATTAACACTATCATATTTTACTTGGTTAAAATTCTTAAAGATTTTTATATTCATATTCATAAATGAAATTGGTCTATGATTATACCTGTATTTTATTTTTTTCACTTTTAATAAACTTTATTTTTAGAGCAGTTTTAGTTTCACAGCAAAATTGAGTGGAAGGTATAGAGATTTCCCATATACCCCCTTTCCCAACCAATGCACAAGTTCTCCCACTATCAACATCCCACATCACAGTGGTACATTTGTTATGATTTTGATGAGCTGGCACTGACACATAATTATTGCCCAAAGTCTGCAGTTTACATTAGAGTTCACTCTTGGTGGTGTACGTTCTGTGTGTTTGGACATATGTATAATGACATGTATCTATCATTATGGTATCATACAAAGTATGTTGCCTACCCTAAAACTCCTCTGTGTTCTACCTATTCATCCCTCCCCTTGCCCCACAGCACTTATCAACCACTGACCTTTTAACTATCTCTTTAATTTTGCCTTTCCAGAATATCATATAGTTGGACTCATGTAGTACATAGTTTTTTCAGATTGGCTTCTTTGTTTTTTAATGCCAGCGACTATTTCATTGTCTGTACGTACCAGTTTGTCCATTCACCTACTGAAGGACATCCTAGTTGCTTCCAAGTTTTGGCAATTATGAATAAAGCTGCTATAAACATCAGTGTGCACGGTTTTGTGCGGACATAAGTTTTTAATTCATTTGAGTAAATACCAAGGAGTACAATTTCTGGATCATATGGCAAGAGTATGTTTAGTTTTATGAGAAACTGCCCAACTATCTTCCAAAGTGGCTATACCATTTTGTATTCCCACCAGCAATGAATGAGAGTTCCTGTTGTTGCACGTATTCTCATCAGCATTTGATGTTGTCAGTATTTTGGATTTTGGCCATTCTATTAGGTGTGTAGTGATATCTCATTATTGCTTCAATTTGTAATTCCCTAATGACAAATGATGTTGAACATCTTTTCATATGCTTATTTTGCCAACTGTATATCTTCTTTAGCGTGAGGTCTGTTCAGGTCTTTTGCCCATTTTTTAATTGGGTTGTTCATTGTCTTATTGTTGAGTTTTAAGAGTTCATTGTATATTTTGGGTAACAATCTTTTATAAGATGTGTCTTTTGCAAATATTTTCTCCTAGTCTGTGGCCTGCTTCCTGTTTACATTGTCTTACTCAGAGCAAAACTTTTTAATTTTAATGATGTCCAGCATATCAATGATTTCTTCACAGATTGTGCCTTTGGTGTTTTTTTTCCCTAAAAAGTCATTGCCTACCCAAGGTCACCTAGATTTTTTCTGTATTATCTTCTAGGAGTTTTATAGTTTTGTGTTTTACATTTATTTTTTAAATTAATTTTTACTGGAGTATAGTTGCTTTACAGTGTTGTGTTAGTTTCTACTGTACAGCAAAGTGAATCAGCTATACATATACATATATCCCCTCTTTTCTGGATTTCCTTCCCATTTAGGTCACCACAGAGCATTGAGTGGAGTTTCCTGAGCTATACAGTAGGTTCTCATTAGTTATCTATTTTATACATAGTATCAATAGTGTATATATGTTAATCCCAATCTCCCAATTCATCCCACTCCTTTTCCCCCCTTGGTGTCCATACCTTTGTTCTCTATGTCTGTGTCTACATTTCTGCTTTGCAAATAAGATCATCTATACCATTTTTCTAGATTCCACATATATGCATTAATATATGATATTTATTTTTCTCTTTCTGACTTACTTCACTCTGTATGACAGTCTCTAGGTCCATCCACATCTCTACAAATGACCCAATTTCTTTCCTTTTTATGTCTGAGTAATATTCCATTGTATATATGTACCACATCTTCTTTATCCATTCCTCTGCTGATGGATATTTAGGTTGCTTCCATGTCCTGGCTATTGTAAATAGTGCTGCAATGATCACTGGGGTGCATGTGTCTTTTTGAATTATGGTTTTCTCTGGGTATATGCCTAGTAGTGGGATTGCTGGGTCATATGGTAGTTCTGTTTTTAGTTTTTTAAGGAACCTCTATACTGTTCTCCATAGTAGCTGTGTCAATTTATATTCCCACCAACAGTGCAAGAGGGTTCCCTTTTCTCCACATCCTCTCCAGCATTTATTGTTTGCGGACTTTTTGATAATGGCCATGCTGACCAGTGTGAGGTGATACCTCATTATAGTTCTGATTTGCATTTCTCTAATAATTAGTGATGTTGGGCATCTTTTCATGTGTTTGTTGGCCATCTGTATGTCTTCTTTGGAGAAATGTCTGTTTAGATCTTCTGCCCAGTTTTGGATTGGGTTGTTTGTTTTTTTGATATTGAACTACATGAGCTGCTTGTATATTTTGGAGATTAATCCTTTGTCAGTTGCTTCATTTGCAAATATTTTCTCCCATCCTGAGGGCTGTCTTTCGTCTTGTTTATGGTTTCCTTTGTTGCGCAAAAACTTTTGTTTTATTACGTCCCATTTGTTTCTCTTTGTTTTTATTTTCATTAATCTAGGAGGTGGGTCAAAAAAGATCTTGCTGTGATTTATGTCATAGAGTGTTCTGCCTATGTTTTCCTCTAAGAGTTTTATAGTGTCCAGTCTTACATTTAGGTCTCGAATCCATTTTGAGTTTATATTTTGTGTAGTGTGTTAGGGAGTGTTCTAACTTCATTCATTCTTTTACATGTAGCTGTCCAGTTTTCCCAGCACCACTTATTGAAGAGGCTGTCTTTTCTCCATTGTATATTCTTGCCTCCTTTGTCATAGATGAGGTGACCACAGGTGCATGGGTTTATCTCTGGGCTTTCTATCCTTTTCCATTGGTCTATATTTCTGTTTTTGTGCCAATACCATACTGTCTTGATTACTGTAGCTTTGTAGCATAGTCTGAAGTCAGGGAGCCTGATTCCTCCAGCTCCATTTTTCTTTCTCAAGATTGCTTTGGCTATTCAGGGTCTTTTGTGTTTCCATTGGTCTATATTTCTGTTTTTGTGCCAATACCATACTGTCTTGATTACTGTAGCTTTGTAGCATAGTCTGAAGTCAGGGAGCCTGATTCCTCCAGCTCCATTTTTCTTTCTCAAGATTGCTTTGGCTATTCAGGGTCTTTTGTGTTTCCATACAAATTGTTCTAGTTCTGTGAAAAATGCCATTGGTAATTTCATAGGGATTGCATTGAATCTGTAGATTGCTTTGAGTAGTATAGTCACTTTCACAATATTGATTCTTCCAATCCAGGAGCATCGTATATCTCTCCATCTGTTTGTGTTATCTTTGATTTCTTTCATCAGTATCTTATTGTTTTCTGAGCACAGCTCTTTTGCCTCCTTAGGTAGTTTTATTCCTAGGCATTTTATTCTTTTTATTTCAATGGTAAATGGGATTGTTTCCTTAATTTCTCTTTCTGATCTTTCATTGTTAGTGCATAGGAATGCAAGAGATTTCTGTGCATTAATTTTGTATCCTGTGACTTTACTAAATTCATTGATTAGCTCTAGTAGTTTTCTGGTGGCATCTTTAGGATTTTGTATGTATAGTATCATGTCATCTGCAAACTGACAGTTTTACTTCTTCTTTTCCAATTTGGATTCCTTTTATTTCTTTTTCTTCTCTGATTGCTGTGGCTAGGACTTCCAAGACTATGTTGAATAACAGTGGCAAGAGTGGACATCCTTGTCTCATTCCTGGTCTTAGAGGAAATGCTTTCAGTTTTTCACCACTGAGAATAATGTTTGCTGTGTGTTTGCCGTATATGGCCTTTATTATGTTGAGGCAGGTTCCCTCTATGCCCACTATGTTTTACATTTAGGTCTATGATGTGTTTTGAGTTAATTCTTGTGAAAGGTGTAAAGTCTGTGTCAACATTTTTTTTGCATGTGGATGTCCAGTACCATTTGTGGAAAAGACTCTTTGCTCCACTGTATTGCCTATGCTCCTTTGTCAAAGATAAGTAGACTACATTTATGCAGATCTATTTTGGTCTCTTCCATTGTTTTATTTGTCCAATCTTTCACCAATACCACACTGTCTTGATTAGTGTAGCTTTACATTAAGTTTTTTTTTTTTTTTTTTACATTAAGTTTTGAAGTCAGGTAATGTCAGTTCTCTGACTTTGTTCTCCTTCAATATTCAGTTGACTTTCCTGGGTCTTTTGCCTCTCCATATAAACTTTAGAATCAGTTTGTTGATATCCACAAAATGACTTGCTAGAGTTTTGATTGGAATTTTATTAATCTATAGATCAAGCTGGAAAGAACTGACATCTTGACAAAATTGAGCCTTCCTATCCATGAATATGGAATATTTCTCAATTTATTTAGTTCTTCTTTAGTTTCTTTCATCAGAGGTTTGTAGTTTTCTTCATACAGATCTTGTCCAAATTTTGTGAAATTTATACCTGAGTATTTGGGGGTAGGAGTGCTAATGTAAATTGTAAAGTGTCTGTAATTTCAAATTCCATATTTTCGTTGTTGGTATACAGGAAAGTGATTGACTTTTGCATATTAACCTTGTATCTGCAACCCTCCTATAACTGCTTATTAGTTCCAGGAATTTTTTGGTAAATTCTTTTGTATGTTTTACATAGAAGATCATGTCATCTGTAAACAAAGACAGTTTTATGGCTTCCTTCCCAATCTGTTAACCTTTTGTTTCCTTTTCTTGTCTCATTGCATTAGCTAGGACTTCTAGTATGATTTTTAAAAACAAGGTGGGAGAGGACATCCTTGCCTTGCTCCCATCTTAGCAGAAAAGCTTTGAGTTTCTTACTGTTAAGTATGATGTTAGCTGTAGGTTTTTTGTAGATGTACCTTATCAAGTTGAAGAAGTTCCCCTCAATTCCACTTTGCTGAAAGTTTTTTTTTTTTTTAATCATGAATGGATTTTGGATTCTGTCAACTGCTTCTTCTGCATATACTGATATTATCATATGATTTTTCTCTTTCAGTCTGTTGATCTGATGGATCGCAGTAATTGAGCTTTGATTGTTGAACAAGCCTTGTATACTGCAATAAATCCCACCTGATCATGGTGTATAATTCTTTTTACACATTGTTGTAATCAATATGCTAACAGTTTGAGGATTTCTGCATCTCTTTTCATGAGAGATACTGGTCTGTAGTTTTCTTGTAATGCTTTTGTCTGGTTTGGTATTAATTCTGGCCTCATATAATGAGTTAGGAAGTATCACTTCTCCTTCTATCTTCTGGAATAAATTGTAGAGAATTGTCTCTCCCTTAAATATTCGGTAGAATTCACAGATGAACTCATCTGGGTCTGGTGCTTTCTCTTTTGAAAGATTATTAGTTGTTGATCCCATTTCTTTAAATAGATATAGGCGTATTCAGATTGTCTATTTCTTCATAAGTGAGTTTGGCAGATTCTGTCTTTCAAGGAATTGATTGAATTCATTTTGGTTATTAAGTTTATGGGCATAGAGTTAGTCATAATATTCCTTTCTTATCATTTGAATTTCCATGAGCTCTATAGTGATGTCCCCTCTTTCATCTCTGATACTAGTAATTTGTGTTTTCTCCCCCCCCCCCAACCCTTTTGTTCATTTGTTTGTTATCTTGGCTAGAGGCTTATTGATTATATTGATCTTTCCAAAGAGCCAGCTTTTGGTTTTATTGATTTTCTCTATTGATTTGTTTTTAATTTCATTGATTTCTGCTCTAATTTTTGTTATTTTTCTTCTGCTTACATTTGACCTAATTTGCTCTTCTTTTTCTAGTTGTCTAAGGTGGAAGCTTAGATTATTAATTTTAGATCTTTCTTCTTTCTAATATATGCATTAGCTGTTATAAATTTCCTTGTAAGCACTATTTTCACTGCATCCCACAAATTTTGATAAGTTGCATTTTCATTTGAATTTAGTTAAAGATATTTTAAAGTTTAGCTTGAGATTTCTTTGACTTATGTGTTATTTAGAAGTATGTTGTTTAATCTCTAAGTATTTTTGAATTTTCCAGCTATCTTTCTATTAATGATTTCTAGTTTAATTCCATATGATCTGAAAGCAGACATTGTAAGATTTCTATTCTTTATACTTGTTAAGATGTATTTTTTGGCCCAAAATGAAGCGTATCTTGGTGAATGTTCCATATGAGCTTGAGAAGAATGTGTACTCTGCTGTTGTTGGATGAAGTAGTCTGTAGATGTTAATTATTTCCAGTTGATTGTTGGTGCTGTTGAGTTCAACTATATCCTTACTGATTTTTTGCCTGCTGGATCTATCCATTTCTTCCTCTATTTCTCCTTGCATTGCTATCAGTTTTTGCCTCATGTACTTTGATGCTCTGTTGTTAGGCACATACACATTAAAGACTGTATGTCTTATTGGAGTACTGACCTCTTTATCATTAATTATATAATGCTCCTCTTTATTCCTGTTAACTTTCTTTTCTCTGAAGTTTGTTCTGTCTGAAATTAAAATATAGTTATTCCCATTTTCTTTTGATTAGTGTTACCATGGTATATATTTCTCCATCCCTTTACTTTTAATCTCTATGTGTCTTCATATTTAAAGTGGGTTTCTTATAGACAGTATATACTTGGGTCTTGTTTTTGATCTACGCTGACAATGCCTGTCTTTGAATTGGTATATTTAGACCATTGACATTTAAGTGATTATTGAGAAGGGGAGGGAAAAATTAGGAGTATGATATTAACAGATACATACAACTATATATAAAATAGATAAACAACAGGACTTACTTGTATAGCATAGGGAACTATATTCAATATCTTGTAATAACTTATAATGGAAAAGAAACTGAAAAAATATATATCTGAATCACTTTGCCATACACCTGAAACTAACACAATATTGTAAATCAACTATACTTCAATTTAAAAAAAAGATCCTGAGGGGGGAAAAAATAAAGTGATTACTGATATAGTTGGGTTAACATCTACCATATTTGTTTCTGTTTTCAATTCATTGCCCTTGTTTTTTATTCTTATCTTTGTCTTCTACACTTTTTCTACCTTTTGTGGTTTTCACTGAGAACCATTTTATTCTTTTATTAGCCCATTTCAGACTTTCTACCACCTTTGGTCAATTTTGTAATTTATAATTACCTAGAGAATTATACATTTCATCAAGATTTTCAAATTTATATACATTTGTAAATAGAGTTCTCAAATAATTCTTTCCTTTCTGTTATTTTGTTGCCTTTCTCACTCCAAATAATATATTTGGTGTTCTTTTTTTTCTGTTAAACTGTAAGTGGTAGCAAATGCTTTTCTCTATTTCATGTCTTTTCAATTTATATCCTTCTGATTTTGTCACTAAAATCTTTTTGTGGTATTTATAATTTAAAAATGTTTCTGCTTTCATCTTCAATATACATTTCTTCAATTTTTAACTTGTTTATATCCTAGTTTTTATAAGTTTAACACTTCAAGAAAGACAAATTCATACAAGACTGTCTATTCCAATAAGAATACATTCTTGCCCCCACCAACAATAGGAGTCCAGTATCATTATTCTGTCACCAGGCGGCTGGCTAGTGATACATCACCACACCTCAGTAATGGCTCAGTGGTCATATCTGCTGTTGGTGCACTGGGTACTCTGCAGTGGCAGGGGTCAGATCCCATACATAGCTTCCATCCCTACCACCACACTTTCCATGAGATCACTGAGCAATCACCGGAGTAACCAAGGAAAGTGGCTGCTGACTGACATCTACAGAATGGGTCATACGGTCCATCCTTTGCCCATCTGATTATTGAGAAAGTCCTAGTTGTGAGGGCCCTTGGTGAGCATTCAGGAGTACACATATTGTCACTCTCTGGGTCAAAGGCAGAACAATGGGAGTGGTTCACCAGGTGCAGGTGATAAGAAAGTGCATTGTTTGTAGAGAATTTAAAAATAATAATAAAGCCAACTATAAATTAGTCTTTTTATTAGCATCATTTGCTAGCCATTCTAAACAATGTCAGTGATGCAATACTCCTCTCCAAAAAATCTTTTGTTGGTTTACGTTCTAAAAGTTGCTTGCACCTGGGTGGCCTACTCCTAACACCCACCCTTGGTATGTCAAAAGTTTCCATCCACTTACCCAGACCTTCTTATTGCCAATCCTCCAGTATTATTCTTTTCTAGTCTCTGCCCATCCAGACAACCATTAGCTACTGACTATGAATCAATCTAGATTCATAACACAGGACATCTCTCTTTCCAGGAAATGTGAACAAAATGTACCACTTATAATTCTGCCCACAGTGAGAATTTCTCTTCATCATTGTCCTATTATAAGATACAATTGAGGTTAATGAGTACAGCAGTCTGCATATAGTGCATAATCATCCATAAATCAGGTTTAATGTTTTCTTTCCTTATTAAACTGATCAAGGGCGCTCCTCCCATCCATGTGGCTGGAATTCAGTAGACTGAAGGATATGTGACTATGCATCAAGGGTTGGGAACACTGAGAGTGTGCACCACCTGCTCACACAACTAACTGTTAGCTTTAGGCCTGCTTGAGCTCAGTCTTATGTGTTCCACTTAACCTGTGTTGAAGAAGTGCTACTGGGCACACTCAACTTCATGGCTTGATAGATAACATAACACCCAATTCAAGTATCTTTCAAGTCTGTAGTTTGAATTTATCTCCAGGAAAGTGTATTGTTTTTGATTTGCTATTCCTCTATGTTCTTGAAATTATTTGCATAAAATTGTTCATAACATTCTTTACTATCCTTTTAATGCCTCTACAATCTATAGTGATGACCTCTCTTTCATTCCTGATGACCATGATTTGTATTTTCTCTTTATTCTCATTGTCTTACTATATATTTTATCAATTGTATTAATTGTTCAAAGAACCAATTTTTTACTTTCCTCTGTTGTCTGTCCATTTTCTATATCATTGATTTCCATTCTTATATTATTTTAATTTTTCTACTTACTTTTGTTTCAATTTCTTCTTCTTTTTCTGTCATGTTAAGGTGGAAGTGTGGATTATTGATTTTAAGCCTTTCTCCTTTTCTAATATAAACATTTAAAAGCATAACCTTCCCTCTATGCACTGCTTTAGTGGTATCCTTCTAATTTGAAATATCTTCATTATCATTCAGTTTAAAATATTTTCTAATTTCCATTGTAATTTCCTGTTTAATCCATAACTTATTTATAAGTGCATTGTTTAATTTCCACATATTTGAGGATTTTTTAGACAGTTTTGTATTATTGATTCTGACTTTAACTGTTTTTAGAGAATGTATTCTGAATCATTTTGAAGCCTCTGTAACTTATGAGACTTGTTTTATCCAAAGGGTACAAACCAAATCTATTATTTGTACACTAGGACATGGTGCAAAGTAGGCACTCCATAGACATTTGATGAATAAATAAATGAATGAAGAGTTGCCACACCCACACAGATAAAGTGATGCACAAATTGTAGAGGTCAAAAGAGAGTAGCGAAATCATGATGGTGGCAGCATCATATAACTTTTCTACAGTTGAGAGTGCAAAGTTCTTGTTCTGTAACAACTGGATCTTGAGAAAGTACAGAGAAGATGTGAGAAATCCTGTAGTCAAAGGATGAAAACCAAGGATAAAGCCTAAGAAACAGACAGCAAATGCTGGCGATAGGAAGAAACCAAACAAAAAGGGGTCAGAATCCAAAGTGAGACTTTGCCTCTGTAGGTAGCCAAGATTTGACTAGTTTATTAACTGTCATTTGTAAACTACTGGTGATTTAATTAGGCCTTATCTACATTATACATGTTGTAATAATTGACATATGGGCAAAGATAACTTTAAGTAAGCCTACGTAGAGAGGTTCTTTTTGTCTCTAAACCAATGTCTCCTGTTTTCAATGTCCTGAATCAAGTATCCCATATTATACAGTCACCAGCAAGGTGCCCTGGCAGACGCTAAAGATAATTCAGTCTACCAGGCCCCCATCCAAGCAGACTAATTATGCCCAGCTCGGGTACTCCCTGATTTAATGACTTAGGTTGGGCGGTCTTACAAATATTAGAGAAACAATCTCTCATATGGGGACACCAGCTGGCCTTGTTGCAGCATAGAATTTCTTTACCCAGAAGGTGTTTAAACAAGAAAGAAAGAAAGCATTTCGTGGTTAACTCCTTCACCAATAAAATCACTTTCTAAAAGCACATATTTTGGAGTTCCTTACGTATGCCATCTCGTCCAATTGAAAATCAGAACAAAAACAAATTTCCATAGGACACTTTTTCAAATGGATATATAACTTTTTTTCTGTATGGTTACAACATAATTGAGCAAATCCCATACTGACAGTTGCTTAGGTTGATGCCAATGTTTTGCTATTATAATAAATATCACAGTGAACACCTCTCTATATCCATTATTGCACTCTTATGCTATTTGTCTTTTTAAATAAATTTAAGTGAAATTTTATTTTTGTAGCCCTAGTATCTAGCAGAAGCCAGAGCAGAGTAAATATTATAATGAACTGACACTGTTCAAAGAAAAGCTTTTTGGTTCCACAGACTTTTTAAGTTCTTATTTAAGTTTCCTTAAGACTAAAAATGCAACTTAACTTCTAAAAAAAAAAAAAGAAAACCTCTAGACCTAGGTTTGCAGCAGCTAGAAGCTTCTGGGGAAACTCTACTGACTTGTGTCTGAGACTCCCCTCTCTGTGGTTTGGGAGACAATAACTTGGGACACACAGGCTTTGCAAGTACACACAAGGCTTTGCAAGTACCCACAAGTCTCACTTTCTTTTTCACCTGAAAGCACGGAAAATACAGAATTCGGTAATGAACATCTGTTTCTTCTATTTGGCTTTCCTTGGATTGAGATTCTTACTGTATTTCTAATTGCTTTTCTCCCTTCCAAGAGCTGCCTCCCCTTGTGAGGCAGAGCAGGGAGGAGACCTTTTTGATCTTTGCTTCTGAGGCCTGGTGACCCAATGTGCTTGCTGCACCTGGAGGTTACCTTTGCCATGAGCTTTTTGTGTTTGACATGCTTAATTTCATCGGTCAGACCACAAAGATTCTGAGGAGGTATTCAGACTGTTCTGGAATTCTGCATATGTCAATATGGGGTACTATCAGACCAACTGCTTTATTACATATACCCAACACTTTAAGGTTAAGTGCATATTAAACAAATATTTTATGAGAATATGTTGTTTGTATTCCCCTAACATCAGATTGTAAAATATAAAATATAGGGGTAAAATGCTGTTGGAATGATTACTGTGGCTTTTTGGAATGTGGTTGGGGGGGCTTCCCCGGTGGTGCAGTGGTGAAGAATCCGCCTGCCAATGCAGGGGACACGGGTTCGAGCCCTGGTCCGGGAAGATCCCACATGCCGCAGAGCAACTAAGCCCACGTGCCACAACTACTGAACCTGCGCTCGAGAGCCCACGAGCCACAACTACTGAAGCCCGCACACCTAGAGCCCATGCTCTGCAACAACAGAAGCCACTGCAATGAGAAGCCCACGCACCACAATGAAGAGTAGCCCCCATTTGCTGCAACTAGAGAAAGCCTGCACACAGCAACAAAGACCCAATGCAGCCAAAAAAAAAAAGGAATGTGGTTAGGAAGGGAAATGAAAAGATAAGGAAATATATTTTAGTTTAACTAAGCACTCAAATAAACAATATTTTCATTTCATTTACATATTTAAATTAATATTAATGTATAAAATATTTTGATATACTTCCTTACCTGCCATCAAGTTTCAAATTTTTCATGAAAATTCAGATTTTCAAGAAAAAATTAATTTTAGATGATGTTACGGAAGGATT
The DNA here is from genome assembly GCF_965194805.1 of Balaenoptera borealis. Lineage (NCBI taxonomy): Eukaryota > Metazoa > Chordata > Mammalia > Artiodactyla > Balaenopteridae > Balaenoptera > Balaenoptera borealis. The sequence continues at coordinate 46,124,788 of NC_138866.1, read as the reverse complement.
CATAACAGCTCCCTGCCCAAGGTTACATACAGTCAATTAATCTCCCTGGGTCTTGGGTTCCTCCAATAAATGTTGAGCCAGGCAGTTTCTAAATAACCATCTCACCCCAAATTCCATGATTCTATGTATTTAGAATAAAATGATTCATTGCTCTACAGGTCAGATATCTCTCTAAGGAATGCAAGGAGTTAACAACAACAACAAAAAAAAACTCAAGGTATAAATATGAATTTTTTGTGAATTGCCAATAATCTTTTATTTACTTCCAAATACTCCAGAAATAGTTTATTGGTATAGTTATTTCTATAAGAGCTTCAATTTAAGAGGAAATCTCTATTCTATCTGTATGTATTTAGTGTGGCAGGGTTGGGAGGAAACTTTCATAAATTTTCTTCAACATTGAAAACCGTAAGGACAACAAGTTTGGAAGATTGGAGAAATCTGGACTTTGAATCATGGATGGAAAAACTTTAATTTGGTCAAGTATGAGGTTATGTCTAATGTCTGCTTATTTTCTTCTGCTGCTTTAATGTAATGCAGTTGTTTTCAATGCTGAATTAATGAAACTGCTCATTCATTGATTTTCCTCCTCTCCATGATGCTAATGAATTTTGAACATTACATGTAGTTGTTTTATGACCCAGTCTGTTTTAGACCCAGAATAAAGGTAACACAATGCAGTGAAAGAGCACCAGATAAAGCCAGGGAGTCTTGGATTATAGGTTTGACTCTGTGACCTTCGACAAATGGATTAACCTTCTGGGTCTCAGTTTTCTCTTTTGTAAAATGAGAATATTGAATTGCTTAGGTCTCCTCCTCCTTTAATATTCTATAGTCCTATGGTTCTATGAATGATCTGGCCAACAGTTCTCATTGCCTATCAAGATTCAAATTCACCCCTGATTCTAATAGGATTGATTTACATCTGGAATTTCTTGCTTTCACCTTAATAACGACAATAATAACAAAGCATCATTCCCTACCTTTTCTGGCTTTTGAATGTCCCATTCTCAAATACAGGAGCCAAATCCAAAAATATGAAGTCTCATAAATAGAAAGAAAGGATAGAGAATTAGAAAAAGAAAAGCTCAAGAACAGATTTTTTACCACCTGGGAGGTTACTCTAGGGCCTGCATCTTCTACCCATGTCGTGGACCTCTGCTCTCTCCTTACCATGAAGCCAGAGTTGCCGCAACCTGGACCGGATTTATTCAGCATTGCTCCTTGCGGTCATATTGCTCTCCTGGGGATACGGCATCTATGTATCAACTGTAGCTGCACGACGACAGCCAAGTAAGGAATACCCAGAGAAAATCTTCAGGATGAATGAAAATTTGTAATTCCTCTGGATTTGATTCCATGCAAATACAATTCTTTACCTCATGCTTATCTGACACGTCTCAATTTAGAGTAAAATCCTTAATACAAAGTTTCTGAATTAAAATAAAAAGATTTTCACGCCCATGAATAAGGAAGGGGAATAAGCATATTAATAAAGATTCTTTATTGCAGGTGGCATTAACCTAACTCAAAAAAAAATGTAAGCAAATTAAGGGAATTTATTAACTCTCATAAATAGAAGGTTAGGAGATTCATCTGGTCTCAAGTACACCTAGATCAAGGATCATAAATGACAATATCAGGGCTCTGTCTCAAACTCTAATTCTTCAACAGGCCCTCTCCACCAACAAATGACAGCTGGAATTCTTTATAAGCTTAATAACCCCAAAAAGAGAAAAACATGTTTTGTTTTTTCGTTTTGTTTTGTGTTGTTTTGTTTTCCCAAATAACTCCAGGAGAAAGTCCCAGGAAAGAATAATTTACTGATCTGAGTTGATCATGTACAATCCCTGTACCAATCAGGGTAGCTTATGGGATGGGTTCTCTGATTTACTGGGGTAACCTTGGTGATGCTGCCACTTCTGGTGCTGGAGGAGAGACTGTAGTCAGGCCTATGAAACTCATATGGAATGGGTTGCTCATAGGAAAGAAGGGTTTTGTATTCTGAAAGTGGGGAAAAGGTGCTAGAAAAATCACAAACAGAAGGTCACTACAATAGAGATTCAATAGATTTCATCTGGCATGTCAACTCAAGGATGGATGGTAGTTACCTGGAATGATGGGTCCTGATAAAAATGATTCTAAGCTATGTGAAAGCTAAGAAAGTGTGAAGATTGATTAGCAATGTCTGCAATGGACACTACAGTAGACAAGAGAGGTATGCAAACTATATAGTTGTCATACCTGCCTAGCGTGAAACCATGATTCAGTTCCTACTAAGTACAGTCAATTCAACCACTAACTCTTTAGAATATCATGTGCAGAGGCCCTTCTTTTGAAAACTTCCATTTATTCATGCTTATAAAGCTCCCCAGATTCTTAGACATGAGGAATCCCTTCCATGACAGAAAATTTTAAATTTTATTTGAGGTCATGTTGTCATTTAGGACCCAGAATATAATCTAGGTAGCAGTGGTTTTTAAAAAGGAATGTACATCAGAATCACATAGGCAGTTACTTTAAAATATATATGCCTAACCTCTATCCCCAAACTTTCTAATTCAATAGGTTTTAGTAAGGGCCTAGAAAAGTGAAATATGATTATTATACATGAAAGTTATACATGCTCAAGGTAAAAACAAATAAACAAATCAGTATAGAGGGGTATAACATGGAAAGTAAAAAGTCTCTCCTGAAAGAGAAATTTGGGTGGGAAATGGGGAAGGGGAAATCTTTGTCTTATGTAAGTATCTGTATTGTTTGAAATGCTTTTTTACAATGAACCTCAATTGGTTTTGTATTTTACAATGAGCCTGATAATCTAAAACACTTATTTCGGTCAGTAACTACAAAATCCATCCCAGCCAAATTGTCTTCACTGAGACTATTTTGGTTGTAAGTGACAAAAACAGCATATACTTTTGAAAGTTCTTTTTGAGATAACATGATATTCTTACTCTCCCGAGGTAACCCTCGTGACAGCTATACATTCTTCCAGAAGCTTTCTATGCATATAACCATATATCTATATGACAAAGGAGGCACAAACCCATAAGCATATGCATATCTCTCCTTTGATTAATACTTTAAACATAAATGGAATTATATTATCATACATATTCTGTTCTGCAACTTGTTTTATTAACTTAATTATTTTGGCTTCCTTTCCATAGGATCTACCTATATTACATAAAATATACCTCTTAGTGGCTTTTAATAGTAGTCCAAGTATTTTTTCCCATTTACTAATAATGCTTCAGCAAACATTCTTTTAAATATATATTTGTGCAACTGTGTGAGTACACCTATGAAATAAATTCCTACTTAAGTCAGATTACTACATCTGTACATTTTTTAATGGACACTATTGAATTGCCCTCCAAAAAGATTAAACAATTTATACACCCACCCACACTGTATGACAACATCTGTCTTCCCTACTCTCAGATGGCAAGTGTATTTCAAAGAAAGCTTCCCAGTTCACCTTGAAACATATTCCTGATTAAGAACCACTGTGCTTGAAGGCTGCTTCTTTAAAAAATAAACTAGCAAAAACAAAAAAAACCCTGTTATGTGATACGTTTTAGAATAATTTTGAAGTCTTAAGACACCTCTTGGAATAAGAAGTCATATGATCTAAGTTCTAGGGATCATATCCATTTAAATCTCTCTATAGCCTACTCCTGGTATTGAAAACTGGGGGGCCTGCAGGACTTTGGATGAATATTCCAAGACCTTCCTTCTGTCACCTGCATCAGACTCTCTGGCCATGGAAGCCACATAGAGATGCAACTCAGGGACTACAGGATGGATTTTCTCTTTACCTGGACTTTTCTCTGGGCTGGGAGCTACAGTATGATTCTGACTGCTCAGTGATGGCACAGGCAAGGCTGAGCACATTCAGAACTTTCTGGAAAAGAGATTTCCACAAGAATAAGATACAACCCTAGGTATTTAAACACATACACAACACACACACCCCCCCCCCCCCCCCAGATCTAGATATTTTGTGTTGAGACACAATGTTGTGCATTTTTAACTTTGCTGAGATTTAGCAATTGACAAGGGAAAGTGGGAACTTTCTCAAGTGTGTGTTAGGGTACCTGAATTAAATTCATGACATGGGATAGGTCAACTCTTAATCTATAGGAGAAAAGGAGAGAGTATGATATATAAAGTCCCCAAATAAATTAAAACACTTATTTCAGTCAGTAAATACAATGTCTATCCCAATCAAATGGTCTTCATTGAGACTGTTTTGGTAGCTAGTGACAAAAAACCAACTTAAACTAGCTAACAAAGAAAACAAGTGACAAAAAACCAACTTAAACTAGCTAACAAAGAAAACAAGATATGAGTAAATTATTATAAGGACACAGGGTTTCTCACAAACACCTAAAGCAGGAATTTCAAAGGGGACTAGAACCAAGACCTGAGAAGCCACACGTTTCCCAGGCAGTACTTGCCTCCACCTCTCACTTCTTATCTCTGCTTCACTTTTCTTATCTCCTCCAATCTCCTCTCTGCAGGGCAACATTCCACACCTTTCCCAACCTTTGCAGTGAGATGGACACTTCACTGTTCTTGAACAACTCGGTTCCAATGGCATGCTGTTTCTACTGGGCTATCTCAGAATCAAATTTTCAAATTCTTGAGAGAATCCAACTGACCCACCTTGGGTCAGGTGTCCATTCAACCCTGGCCAGAGAAGGTGGGTAGCAATACAACAGCAGCTAAAATTTACTGGGTGCTGCGTGTACTTTATAAACACGGCCTTTACATAGCCTTTGGGGCCTCCTTTATCAGGACCCTGAAAGAGTTCTCAGAAAGACAGGATGATTGTGAGTTGTGCAGATGTCCTAAAAGATGTCTATATGACTCAAATCTTTCCCTCAGGGCATGAAAAAATTACATGCAGAGAGGTAGATATGCACATAAAAAGCTAATTTAAGCTTTATAACTCAATTCAATAATGCCACAATGGGAATAAGTGCAGACCCTGGAGCCCAAAATATCTGAGTTCTAATTCTAACTCTAACAAGTTTACTAGCTGTGTGGCTTGGACAAGTTCCTTCACCTCTCTGCTCACCCTCCTTTTCTTTCTGTGAAATTGCGATAATGATACATATTGCATGGCACAGCGTACACAGAGTGATGGAGTACTACTACCTCTGAAGCTCTTAAACATTAACAAGTATTTATGAGTGTTTCCTGTGTAACAGGGAAATGTCCAAAAGGGACACACACCAGCGGGAAGGGAAAGGTGAAGAAGCAAAGAATCTACTTGGCCTGGTGGGCATTACCATTATATAATACCACTATACAATAACGAGAGCTAATAGTTATCAATTATTGTGTATAATGTGATGGGGAATTTTCTCAGTGCTTCATATATATTTATATATATATTAGCTGAGTACTATTACTGTCCCATTTGGAGGCACAGAGAGTTTAAGTAACCTGTCCTAGGTCACACAGCTAGTAAGCTATAGAAGTAGGACTTGAGCCTAGACAGACTCGCTCCGGAGCTTATATCTTAAACACTACTCTGTACTGCCCTTAGGCCAACTGTATCATAGCATATCCTGCCACATGTGTTCCTGAACCAGAGAGGTGTCTGTGGACATACACCACAGAGAGGAGACAGTGCGGCCTCAAGCTTTCACACTTGCTAGAATTCCCCTGGTTTACTCCACATGCCCCCTTTCATGAGGTTACCTCACCAGAAGTAATGGATTGTTATGCTTCTTGATCAGCTGTAAACTCTGAGATAGTCTGCCTACCACACTTTAAGATTTGGAAGGTTTAAGATTTGGAAGGTTTACTTGCAAAAGCTCTTAGAAGCACCCATGGATAAACAAGAGTGAAAAATTAAACCAAGGATAGACATTTTTGTTTGCACTTTTTTCAGATCTGGATTCAAAAATAACTGGATTCAAAAACTTTCCCTGGCACCACAGGCAAACGCTTCTTCCCCAGGCGCGGAATGGCCTGTCGAAGACAACGCAGGCACATTGCTGTGGTAACTGAGGAAATTTATAAATGATGTACAACCTCATATTTCTGCCAGTTTTACTTTAAAAGAGTCTTAAAGACCAAGACACTGAGTCTTGGTGAAGTTTGATGACTTCTAAGAGAATTAAACAACGTACATGTGGTAGAAGCCATTGGTTGGTTAGCCCAACTCCCATTCTCAAATCCACCTTCTTTGGCATCCTGCATTATAGAGGCTGGAAAAGCCAAATATTTGCTTTCCTGCTCTCCTGAAGCTAGGGTTGGCCATTGAGACAGTTTTGGCCTCAATGAGGTATAAGTAGAAGTCTCCAAGAGCTTCTGGCAAATCTTTGCTTTCCTGATACAAAGGAGAAATGTCACTGTCACACACCCCCTTCTTCCTGTCTTGGATACAGACTCGTGCCTAGAGCTACGGTAGCCATCTTGCAACCACCAGAGAAGGGCCAACAGAATTGGAGAAACACTGGCTTTGGTATTTTTTGCACGATTACCAATCACCACCAGCTGTTTACCTCCAGAATGCTTGTTATATGAGTAAAATTGTTTAAGTCACTTTGGTTAGGTTTTCTGTTGATGCTGAAAGCATTCGTATTGATATAATGTGATTGCAGATATATTAGCCCAGTCATTTATCAGCTTTTAATTCTACACCAATTTGTCTATCCCTCAAATATCCCCCAGAAGTTGGGTTAAGAAGCATTATTTAATCAAATCACTGATATGACTTATAGGGCACAGTATAATCAAAGTGAGTCCTCTTTCTAGTTTATCCCCTAATCATAATAACTATTTTAATGTAACTCCAATATCACATAATTAATAGTATAAGGAAGGATGGTCTAGTGCATTATTAACCAAACTTACTGTTATTCAGTCCAATAAAAACCATCTTTTACTTTAGGCTCACGTTGCGTATTTCAACTTTATAGAGTTCATGGTTGAGAGAAATGGTTGTAGTTATTTGTTCTACCTCACCCTTCTCTAGCTCGCAGATAAGGCCTCCCAAATATGCCCTAAAGATCACCCATGTGGCCACCCCCTCATGGGCACCAAGAAATCTAACTCCTCCTCTTTGGACACTCTCCTCTCTCCCCTGACACCTAGAGATGAGCAGAGGGACTCATGGAGAAAAATGACCCCCATTAATTAATACCATTGAGTGCATAACAGCCACTCAATTTTTTATTAATTAAGTAAATAAAAAGTAGTATCGACTAGACTGTAGGGGCTTTCAGAGAGGCTTCCTGGGGGATATGGTCTGTCTTAGTTTGGGCAGCTGTAACAAAATACCATAAACTGGGGGGCATATAAATAATAAAAATTTATTTCTCCCAATTCTGGAGATGAGGAAGTCCAAGATCACAGCACTGGCAGATCTGGTGTCTGGTGCAAGTCCACTTCCTCATTGATGGCTGTCTTCTCACTGCAACCTCATGTGGCAGAAGGGACAAGGGATCTCTCTGGGGCCTTTTTGGTTTTTTCGGCCATGCCATGCGGCACGTGGGATCTTAGTTCCCCGACCAGGGATCGAACCCGTGCCCCCTGCACTGGGAGTGCGGCGTCTTAACCACTGGACCACCAGGGAAGTCCCAACTCGGGCCTCTTTTTTAAGGACACTAATCCCATTCATGCAGGCTCTGCCTCATGACCTGATCACCTCCCAAAGGTACCTCCTGATACCATGACCTTGAGGATTAAGATTTCAACATACGAATTTTGAGGGGACACAAACATTCAGTTCAAGCATGGTCTAAACAGCCTTAAACATTGTTTTAAGAGTTAGCCAAGTGGAGAGGTGATAGGGAGAGCAAGCCAGAAAGAACTGACAGCATGAAACAAAGTGTTTTACATGAATACAGAAGTGGTGCACGGGGGAGAAGCAGAAATAATTTCAAGCTGTAGAAGTGGAGCGTGAAGCAGAGAAGTTGGCAGGGATTGAATCAGCATGGCTCTTGGCAAAAGGGAAATTTGAAAGGTTTTAAGAAGGAAATTGGCATTGCTTTGCATTTCAGAGAAATCACTTTGGGGACAGTTAGGGGAGTGAATTCAAGACAAGAATCTGGATTCAAGGAAAAGAGGATCATTATGAGTTCCTGGAGAAACAAGAGGCCATGAGGTTTAAACTAGTTAATCCATTCCCAAATGTATTAAGTCTAAATTTCAACATTTCAAAGTACTCTACCATGTTGAAGTCAAGTCAACCACGTGCTGAGTTGGATACCAGCCAGGAAGTATAACCAAAGGCTGACCTCAAGGCCCCCATCCTCTCATGGAAAGGGAGGTGGCAACAAAGGACTAGGGAGCGGACTGACTGCAAGATGGGGAAGAACCTACCTCTGTGTCTAGGCCACCTGCCCTAGTGCTCTGAGGGGAGGCCACCTGGTGCTGTCCCAACTGTTCATCCCTTACTGTTTCTACCATTCTGAAGCCCAGAAGGTAAGAACTTTAACCAAGGTCACACAGTGACCAGCCAGGAATAGTCCCAGTGGCTCCTGGACCCAATTCCACACCCTAAATCCCAGATGACAAAACCTGCTGCATAAAAATAGTTCAATTAAAATCTAAAATAAAAGGGGCACTTGCTCTCAAGAAGAAAACAGCACAGTATTTCAGCAAAATGTCATGAACCTGCATGAAACTGTAATTTAGGAAGTTGTAAAAATATGGCCGCACAATCCTGCTGGCCTGTCACGCCTGTCACGTGACTGTGAAACTCGGACTTGGCCCTTGGGCTCTCCCTTGCTTGGTTTGTGTGAGGCTGCCTACGGGTGAAACTAGAGTGGGAGGTCAGCTACACAAGATGGTCCATTTAACAGCCGATCTGCTGGGACCAGTGCCTAAGAAGTTAATTTCTAGCTTTGAGATGGTTTCTGGTAATTGTAGGTAATTTAAAATATAATTGCAATTTAGTTGAAAAAAAAAAAAAACTCTGTTTGCAGTGTTTATGCTCATCACTCTAATTTAAGGTCTAGAATGTTGGATGAACTACACTTCAATACACGCCCATTTTGCATCTTCCTGATTTTACCACCAGTGATTATAAAAACAGCCTCAGCAAACCTCAGTCTGCATTTCAAGACAGATGCTGCAAAGCTCAGATATAAAGTTTCACATTGCTGGAAGGTTAACTGTTGTGCATGTTAATGATTATCAAATAGATGAAGAAAACCACAAGGCTCCAAAATGCAAAAACCCCTCAAAAAAATCCAGCTTGCCCATGTTTATAATAAGGCCACTTTATTTTATTTTTTTTCAAAGAAGGACGACTATGGCTGAGCTCAGTGTGGTCTGCAGGCAGGCTTAATGGAGGAGTAATTACACAAGGCTGCTTGTGAGGGGCTAACGGAGCTTCCCTCTGGGTTGTGTGTGACAAACTTCTATGTGCTGAGCCAGAGCATCTAGAGCTTTGCAGCATTCAGAGATTTCTTAGCACAGGGAGATCGAGTGTGTTTGTTTTTTGATTTTTTTAATTCATTCATCTTTCATTTTTCTTTTAGCAAACATCAGATAATATGAACAAAATTTTATTGCTCACTATAGTTACACACATTCTTTTTTGCTTTATATAAGTTATAAACATATTTAAGTGGATAGAATTCTTGGCTAAAGGCATATTCCAGAACTCTGACATCAAGTGTTTTGAATGTACTGGTTTATTTTGAGTGAAGAAGAAATTTTAGGATATATTGTGTGTGGATTTATAGAAAAAAATTGTTTTAATTGTCCAAAATGTGAAAAGGAGAACTACTCAATAGCAGGCACCCTGGCAATTATTTAGATTCCAAAGCACTATCATGAACCAAATCAGCCATTGTTATTTACTTAGGACACATGCAGCCAAATGATTGAGAAATTAGCTGAAATGAGCACTTGATCTAATAACTTCACATACAGTCTCCCCTCTACCAGCTTGTGAAACTTTCTAGAAGAAGCTTAGGGTGGAAGCAGCACTGCATTGCCATGACAATTACACTGCACTGCAATGTTATTGGCACTGGAAATCACACTCTGAGTCTGAGAACTGAGGGCCAGGGGTCAAAATTTGCAGTACTGATATCCAAAGCCTGCTTTCAAAAACAGACCCAAACTAAGGCTAATTGCCAACCAATTCCACATAGACAGTAAAGATTGTCTGCCTAGAAAGCTTTCACATAGAGCTGAGAAGTTTAATAACTGGGAAAACAAAAAGTGTTCCCCAGTAGCAGAACCAAGTTGATCTGACTTTGCTGATAATGATTCAGCAAGAAAACAAACTTTTTTAAAGAACTGATCATTTATTACATGTACCTGAATTTTTAAAAATTCAAATATTACAAAAGTGAAAATTTCTCTCAAACCTCAAACCCCTGTCTCCCCAGTCTCCTTCTCTCAAAGTAGCCCCTGCTATCAGTTTTTTGTATGCTATAAGCTATTCATATCTAAGTACGTATAGGTATGCCACATACACACAGTGGTAGCTCCCGAATTTCTACGTAGGAGGGGCTGAGGGGCTATAATCCGACTGGCTATGGATAAACTGCCTAAAGATACATTTGCCTAGTAACTTACATAAGTAAAAATATATAAATCTGAGTACCAAAAGAAGTATAGCAATCAATTATAAACCACTAAAAAATAGGAATTCACAAGTCCATACCAATAATAAATAGATAGTAAATAAAAATTAAATGAGGGGAAAAGGGAGTCCTCAGCTATTGTGAAGTTCAATGGCTTACTGTTGAGTGAGGAAGGAGTATTGGACCTGGAGGACCATTCTTTTGCAACCATGATAATGAAGATTGGATCAAACAAGACTCGTCAATGGATGCTACACCTAGGAGAAAATTCTGATGAGGACCAGAATATTTGCATCATCTTAAAGTGTCTCCCCACCGACTGCTTTTATTAGTTGCAAAAGTGAAGAGAAAAAAACCCACTAATTATATAATGGAGACTCTGGAAAACACTTTGACCAATTCATCAAAATTAACATTACCAGTGCGAACAGACATGGTACCCTGAGAAGGACACAATATCACCTATGTGGTACCCTGGCCTAGAAGGCATCACTTCAATTTAATCACAAGGAAATATCAGACAATCCTAAAATGAGGAACATTCTATTTTTAAAAAGGCCACAGGTCCGGAATTCCCCTTGCAGTCCAGTGGTTAGGACTCCTTGCTTCCACTGCTGGATCCCACAAGCCGCGCAGCGCGGCCAAAGTGGGGAAAAAGAGGTCAGGACAGGAGTTGTAGTGAGGACTATATTCTTCAAAAGTGCCAATGTCATAAAAGACAGAAAGATTGTGGAAATGTTACAGATTAAATAAGGCTAAAGAGACATGACAGCCAAATGCAATACCAGACCCTAGACTTGAAGAAGAAAAAGTATCAGAGAAGAAGATTATTAGATCACCTGACAGAATGGGAATACAAACAGTAGAGTAGATAAAGTCAGTTGTAGGAGTGATACTTCTGGTTCTATAAGACCAAACGCTACCAGCCCCGCTCTTACCTGGGAGCTCTGAGTCCCCATGCCCTTCAGTAGCACTTAAGCCTTTGTCTACAAAGCTCCTTCTTTGCCCAGGTAAGTAGGGGATGGGAAAGGTCCAATGCCAGGTAGGTTGTTCCTGCAGCAGGAACGAGGGCTATTTTAAGTTTTGCTTCAGGACCCGGAATTTTAGACTATGTCAGTGATACAGACCCAAAAGTGAGAAACTGTCAATACCTCACAAATTTCTTTCTGGTCCTCTCTGACCAGCTTGTGCTAATCTCACTGAAACCTTCCTCTTACCCTCCTTTTTCCTAAGTCCATTTAAAAGCCAAACAAACTCTATCTAAGGAAAGAATAGGGCACGACAAATGCAGATAGCTAATATTTGCTTGGTAAATAAGTAAAAATGAATGATCAAGTGAATGAATGAACAAATAAACAGTGAAGGTATTTGAGTAATGCTCTGATAATGAGGACTACTAGTATCGTTTGTGCAGGAATAACAAAAAGAAAATGTGTTTTTTCTAACCTTAGCTCTTGCTAGCTGTGCTTAAGTAATGTAGTCATTTCCCTGTATTTGCTTCTAAATGTAAATACCCCTGTATTTGAACCAATATTAAGTCTGGGAATATATTGACTATAACAGAGTAAAAAGGAGAAAAAAACCCTTTAAAGGAGACATGGAAACACAAAGGTACTCATTGCTGGCCTTCCTATCAGGTGGATGAAAATGGAAAATTAAACTTATAAGAAAACTATAAGAATTTTACACTCAAATGAAACCTTAAGATAAGTGTGCATGTGAAGAGTGGGGAGCAGAAATTGACAATGATTAGGCAAAGAAAATAAAGTGTTGGGCAAAGCAGAATCTGTAATTCAGCTTGACAGAGAAAAAGGAAGCTGAGGCAAAACTCATCAGGCCCTTGGGATTACCCTCCTGCCTGGGATGCAGGAGGAAGCCAAGGTACGGATGAGGGAGGCTGCAGGTACCAGGTGAGGATTCACACAGGTTCTGCCTAGCTCTAGAGTGGTGTGAGCATGGTGGAAGTTAATATTCTCTACCGCAGTGATTTGGGACATTTGGAAATTTGCTCCAAAAGCAAGAAAAAATTCAGAGAATTGTTAATGTTTCTCGAAAAAGAACAAACATATAAATGTCTATGCACCTAAGGGAAATCATTCTACAGGGCTTATCAGCCATACTGAACACCCAGCAACCTTTCCCATTCCTCTGCTAACAACACTTTGATTTTACATTGGAGGGATGATCTCCCCCACCCCACCCCACCGAATGCACTGTCAGCCAAGTTGTTCATTTCAGGTACCCCATGTATAGTAATAGAGATCAATAGGTACATTTGTTGAATGAATGAATGAGTCCAGCCCTCCTCTGGCTAGACTCATTCTATGAGTCAATGAAATATCCTTCTCCCAGAGATCTGGGTCTTAAGTAAAATGTCATAGACTAAAAAATGCCAGAAACAGATTCAACCCAGCAGAGATGTTCTAAAGAGAGACCATCCATTTTTGTTGCCGAGATCCTGGGATTCCTTCATCATGATTCCTGTCCTTTTCAAGCCAGGTGCCTAAGTTTTCTCTTTTATTCTAAGAACTATAATATATCCTTCCAGTAAACTCTCCCTCTGCTTAAGTTATCCAAAGCTCATTTCTGCTGCTTATGAAAGAAGAACCATGACAGACACACATTTCCCAGCTCACCCGTATGGAGTACACCAATTATTATTCCCAAATACGGGCTTGGTAATAAGAAGGTTAGAGGAAGTTTGTGGATTTTTTTCTACTTTTGTTTCCATGTGTCTGGTTGAGTGCACCAAATATACTTAAGGGCAGGAACTCGGGTCTAAATAAGAAAATTCAGTTCTTTGCCTTCTCCTGCAAGAACCCTTTATTACTGTATCTAAAAGTATCTATTGTTCAATAGATGTTAGCCAGAGTTACATGTTTTTATGTTAAGAAACCACTTATTTCTAGATTAATTTCAAAGGGAGCATCTTCAATATACCAATTTCCAAAGCCCTACCTCAGCTACCACAAATTTCCCCTGATTTTCGTGTGCAATCAGGAATAGCTTGAAGCAGGAACAGGGTACCACTTTTGCTGCTAATGTTTCAACTTTCCAAGTTTAGCTATGTAAAGAACTCATTTAAACAAGTTCTAGCATCCTTTTTCAAAAATACAGTTTAAACACCAGGTTTCATTTAGCAGCCTAGGAACTTTATTGAAAAGCCTGGAGGAAATGATTATTGCTATCTTGTTTTCAACTGGTTATTTTTTAACTAATTAAAAAACCTCCATTGATAATTCTTATTGTTTTGGCCATGATTTTTGTGCCTAGTACAGTTCTAAGCACCTAACAGATGTTTAAGAAATGGTAGTTAAATTCATGAACTACTAAATGTTTTGTTTTTCATTGTGAAGCTATTTCGGTTTGATTCGTCACTGAGAATTGGTTGAAGAGATCTACTGCATAGCCATTTTAAAGTTAGTGGACACAGATGTCACAGCAAATAGCTATTTTTGATGATTCCACAAACTTCCCATAAAAGTTTTAGGGTCCTAAAATGGTCCCATTATAGAATGAAAGCCTGAACTGCTGCCTGGGATGATCCTGTGGTAGGATTTATACGCCAGCGGTTCCCCCTCTTGTTCCAACATCAAGCTAGAAGGCTTGACTTTACCTTAAACCACACCTTTTATTGGCTCCTTCCCCTCCCTATCCTGTTTCCCTTATTACCTTATAGATTCTTAGCAAAGAGCAATGAATCCCTATCTCAGGCTTTGCTTCTGTTGAACCCAACTGAAGACAACAATATGCTATTATCTTACTAGAAGTATTATATAATACCTATGGATTTCTTTGCCAATGAAATTCCAAATTCTACCAAATGTGTAGATGCCTGCAAAGGATATAATATGATTGTATAGAATCAACACAGACAACTATAATTTACTGAGAGCTTTCTATGTAGATGCTAGCTCCTCGAATTCTTTTCACAATCTTTTAGGTAGGCATAACCACTTGCACTTCCAAAATAAAAAAAAATGTTGAGTCACAAATGTTAAAACAATCTGTGCAAAGTCAGATAACTAGTACATGACAATTTATTTTGAGTATTTCCTGAAAGGTCTCACAGGTTGATCATAAACATTCTAAAATACTCCAAAAGAAAATGGTGATGTCCCTCTAACTTCCTGTTCTTCAATAGTTGTGGGATAAAGCCCAAGTGGTCACTTCAGAAATGACTGATACGTTTAAGGCTTACCCATGAGATCTAAAACAGATTTTTCTAAAAACAAAAACAAAAACCAAACAAACAAAAAAAAAACACCCTGGCCTCATCACATTAACTTCTGTGTTTACAAAAACCAAATCAACCAACCTCTCCATAGCCAAAAAGAGGGGTCAATGATTGTTAAAACAGCATTTTAGTTTTGGAAGAAGTTGAAAATGGGAGTAGGTAAAGAGCATGTGACCCACTCTCAACCAGAAATACCAAAAAGCCTTTGATAGGGAACTGGATGAAGCAATTATAAGCAGCATCACAGGCTGTCAACCTCAGATATCTGTCTTCCTTAAAAGCCCACATGCTCTGTCATCAACAAGGTTATCTTAACCTTTCCTGAACCTATTTTTATTTTTAGCCTGGCTTACCTCTTAGTGTAATTATCTCCTAAGTTCAATTCCCATCAAGAAAAGCAGCACTACACTAATGCAGCCCTAAAAAAGCTAAGTCACACATGGTTCGGTCCCCAAATAAATCATAATTTATAAAGCATAGTCTAAGAGGTAAAAAAAAATAATTATAAAAGAAATTCATATGCTAAGTGAAATAAACCAGGCACAAAAGGACAAATATTGCATGATTCCACTTGTATAAGGTACCCAGAAAAATCAAATTCATAGAGACAGAAAGAATTGTAGTAGTTACCAGGGGCTGGTGGGGGAGGAGGGGAAATGGGGAGTTATTATTTAATGGGTCAAGTTTCTGTTTGGATGACAAAAACGTTCTGGAAATGGATAGTGGTGATGGTTGCACAACAATGTGAATATTCTTAATGCCACTGAACAGTATACTTTTAAAAAATTAAAATGGTAAATTTTGTTATGTATATTTCACCACAAGAACTTTTTTTTTTAACATCTTTATTGGAGTATAATTGCTTTACAATGCTGTGTTAGTTTCTGCTGTATAACAAAATGAATCAGCTATATGCATACGTATATCCCCATATCCCCTCCCTCTTGGGTCTCCCTCCCACCCTCCTTATACCACCCCTCTAGGTGGTCACAAAGCACAAAGCTGATCTCCCTGTGCTACGCAGCTGCTTCCACAAGCTATTTATTTTACATTTGGCAGTGTATATATGTCAATGTTACTCTCTCACTTCGTCCCAGCTTACTCTTCCCCCTCCCCACGTCCTCAAGTTCATTCTCTACATCTGTGTCTTTATTCCTGTCCTGCCCCTAGGTTCATCAGAACCACTTTTTTTTTTTTTAGATTCCATATATATGTGTTAACATACAGTATTTGTTTTTCTCTTTCTGACTTACTTCACTCTGTACGACAGTCTCTAGGCCCATCCACCTCACTACAAATACTCAATTTCGTTTCTTTTTATGGCTAATATTCCATTGTATATATGTGCCACATCTTCTTTACCCATTCATCTGTCGATGGACACTTAGGTTGCTTCCCTGTCCTGGCTATTGTAAATAGTGCTGCAGTGAATATTGTGGTACATGTCTCTTTTTGAATTATGGTTTTCTCAGGGTATATGCCCAGTAGTGGGATTGCTGGGGCGTATGGTAATTCTATTTTTAGTTTTTTAAGGAACCTCCATGCTGTTCTCCATAGTGGCTGTATCAATTTACATTCCCACCAACAGTGCAACAGGGTTCCCTTTTCTCCACACCCTCTCCAGCATTTATTGTTTGTAGATTTTTTGATGATGGCCATTCTGACTGGTGTGAGGTGATATCTCATTGTAGGTTTGATTTACATTTCTCTAATGATCAGTGATGTTGAGCATCCTTTCATGTGCTTGTTGGTAATCTGTATATCTTCTTTGGAGAAATGTCTATTTAGGTCTTCTGCCCATTTTTGGATTGGGTTGTTTGTTTTTTTGATATTGAGCTGCATGAGCTGCTTGTATATTTTGGAGATTAATCCTTTGTCAGTTGCTTCGTTTGCAAATATTTTCTCCCATTCTGAGGGTTGTCTTTTCATCTTGTTTACGGTTTCCTTTGCTGTGCAAAAGCTTTTAAGTTTCATTAGATCCCATTTGTTTATTTTTGTTTTTATTTCCATTTCTCTAGGAGGTGGGTCAAAAAGGATCTTGCTGTGATTTATGTCATAGAGTGTTCTGCCTATGTTTTCCACTAAGAGTTTTATAGTGTCTGGCCTTACATTTAGGTCTTTAATCCCTTTTGAGTTTATTTTTGTGTATGGTGTTAGGGAGTGTTCTAATTTCATTCTTTTACATGTAGCTGTCCAGCTTCCCCAGCACCACTTATTGAAGAGGATGTCTTTTCTCCATTGTATACTCTTGCCTCCTTTATCAAAGACAAGGTGACCATACGTGTGTGGGTTTATCTCTGGGCTTTCTATCCTGTTCCATTGATCTGTATTTCTGTTTTTGTGCCAGTACCATACTGTCTTGATTACTGTAGCTTTGTAGTATAGTCTGAAATCCGGGAGCCTGATTCCTCCAGCCCTGTTTTTCTTTCTCAAGCTTGCTTTGGCTATTTGGGGCCTTTTGTGTTTCCATACAAATTGTGCAATTTTTTGCTCTAGTTCTGTGAAAAATGCCATTGGTAGTTTGATAGGGATTGCATGGAATCTGTAGATTGCTTTGGGTAGTATAGTCATTTTCACAATGTTGATTCTTCCAATCCAAGAACATGGTATATCTCTTCATCTGTTTGTATCATCTTTAATTTCTTTCATCAGTGTCTTATAATTTTCTGCATACAGGTCTTTTGTGTCCTTAGGTAGGTTTATTCCTAGGCATTTTATTCTTTTGGTTGCAATGGTAAATGGGATTGTTTCCTTAATTTCTCTTTCAGATTTTTCATCATTAGTGTATAGGAATGCAAGAGATTTCTGTGCATTAATTTTGTATCCTGCTACTTTACCAAATTCATTGATTAGCTCTAGTAGTTTTCTGGTAGCATCTTTAGGATTCTTCACCACAAGAACTTTTTATAAAAGATATTCAGTGTTTTCCTTACATCTCTTAAAAATGCTAATGAGACTATAATCCATAAAATTTCCACATTTACCATATATTTTTTAATCCTCTCCCCAGTTTTCTCAAAACCCACACTCATCAACATCACTCTCTTCCAAATCCACCCCCAAACTTCTTAAAACCCTACCCTGGCCACTACCTTCTGTCTTCCACCTCTTCTCCTTTTCCTCACGAGCCCATATCATTTAAGCACTCAAGAGATAGAACCCTCATTTTGGGGCAGGGAGGGGAAAAAACATGAGCAAGCAAGGTCCTCTGTAGTGGGCAGGAGAAGGGGAAAGGCTGGAAGTAGTCATCCATAGTAATTTTAATTTCATCACACTAATTTTATTTTATACTTAATCCTTCTCTAGCTTCAAGTACTTCTAGTCACCAATGATTTGTTGAACAAATCTGTATTGACTTTAACTGACATTCATGATTTCACAGGCTTCATTCAGATCATGTCTCAGCCCCTTGCTTATCATGTGTTTACACACTGATTAGAGGTTTTAGAGCCAGGAGTTCTCAACTTTCGCTGTACAGTAGAATCACCTGGGGAGCTGAAGGTCCTCATGCCCAGGCCACAGCCCACACCAACTAAATCAGTAGGACCTAAGGCTGGGGACCCAGGCAACTGTATTTTTTTAAACTCCCAATGCGCTACATGGGACAACCAATGTTTCAGAGAAGTGCTTCTCTAACTTAAATGGACATACCAATTAAGTGGAGATTATGTTAATTATGTTAGACGATCTAATTCTGATCCAGTAGGGCTGGAGGAAGCCCCAGGATGCTGCATTTCTAACAAGTCAGGGTAATGCCAAATCTGCTGTTCCCAGACCACACCTTGAGTAGTGAGGCTTTAGGGAACAAGAACTTTTCAGGTTTCCTTCTCTCCTTCCTTAGTGGAGCATTTATTATATACACAGTCAGTGAAGGTGAAGTCACAGCTGGGTCTCCCAACGGAACAGGCCTGGAAGATGACTTGGGACACAACTGTGGTAGCCTCAGAGGCAGGCGTTCATTACTCTGCCCTGTGTGGCTTCAGTTGCTCTGCCTCCACTTATAGGCTGGTCTAGGTATCAATCCAACTTAGCCCCTCTAACTTCAGGATCTTTAACAAGACACTCAATTCCTTAAGCCTCAGTGGCCTCATGTGTAAAATGGGGAATAAGCGTGTCGACTATCTCATTTGGTTATTATGAGTTTTAAATGAGATAATCATGTACAGCACTGGTATGCCTGCCATTATGCATGCCTGTCTTTATTTCTGCTGCCAACGAGAACCAACTCACTAATTCTCTCTCTCTCCCTTAAGCGTCTGCTTCTGGATTCAGCTAACTCATGGTTTTGCTCTGTGTACTTTTTTTTCTTCCAATTTGCAAAAGGATTTATTCAGGCAGACAGCATTTATGTACAGCATTTATGTACACCCCAAATGTTAGTATATATTCTCATTGATACACACAGATGTAGTTTAAAAACGTGAACAAGAAGCATATACATCAGCCTCAGGAGTGTTGTTATGTTGTGATTTCTCTTGTGTTAGGATTCCCACTCATCTTGTGTGAAACTCACAGGAGTTAAGGTATATTCAGTAAGTCAAGATGGAGTCTCAGCGGCCAATGTGGACTCCCAGCATCTTAGTGTGATAAATTAAGAGTGTTAAGGAATTTGTTGGTGAAGTCTGAGGAAAGACATCACTGAAACAGAAGGAGCAACTGATGGAGACAAGACCCCTTGGGCCGGAACCAAGGGGTTCCTACTGGCCGACTCCTTAAAAAGAACACTGAGATGACCTGAAGACTCTTGGTTGGAGGACCCAACTCCATGCTGCTGAGCCGTTGCAGATGGACGCTGCTGGAACTTTGCCCCCATGCTTGTCTCGAGACCCATTGCTGGACCAGGATTGCCACTCGTGCCGAGACGCCTCCTTCCCGGACTTCTCCTGGGAGGGCTCATTGCTCTGTGTAATTTTTGAACTCTGCTCCCACTACCAACTTCTGGCTCTCCCTACAAGCTCCAGTTAGGGGGTCCCAAGAGTGGATGTGATTGGTTCAGTCAGTCACCATCCACTAGACCTCTTCAAGGAGGACTCTGTGTTTGCACAAAGCCTCCACTGAGGTAGATCAGGGAAACTTATGGATTGGCTTCCATGGTCAGGATTTGACTTAGACTAGGCTACAGGGTAAGACAAGCTAAATATAAGAAACCTTCAGGGGCTTCCCTGGTGGCGCAGTGGTTGAGAATCTGCCTGCCAGTGCAGGGGACACGGGTTCCAGCCCTGGTCTGGGAAGATCCCACGTGCTGCGGAGCAACTGGGCCCGTGAGCCACAACTACTGAGCCTGCGCGTCTGGAGCCTGTGCTCCACAACAAGAGAGGCCGCGATAGTGAGAGGCCCACGCACCGCGATGAAGAGTGGCCCTGCTTGCCGCAACTAGAGAAAGCCCTCACACAGAAACTAAGACCCAACGCAGCTAAAAATAAATAAATAAATTTATTTTTTAAAAAAAAGAAAAGATACCTTCAGAAAGAGATGGGGATACGGCAGGCAATGAGGCTTTCTAGGACGGGTAGTGCAAACACCTTGCCAAGCACCTTGTTTGCCTTGCCCAGCACACTTAGCAAATATTTACTGAACATCTAATAAGTGTAAAGCATACATTGTGGCCCCTGTCCCTGGAAGCCTGGGACCATCTGCATATTTTGGTTCTGGATAGGTGGGGCAAAGCACCCAGAGACATATTTTCGTGTAGATGGTATAAGCAAAATACTAATATTTTTGCTCTTTGAATACTGTTTTTGGTTTTTGATTAATTTTGTGCTCAGACATGCTACCCCAAAAAGGACAAAGACAACCTCTCCAAAGCTCAGAACTTGGTAAGGAGATAGTAGCTAACCTTTAGTGCTTACTACATACTAGCACTGTTCTAAGTACTTTACGTGGCTTAACTCATTTAATCCTCACAACACTATTATTATCCCAATTTGGCAAACAGGGAAACTAAGGCTTTAGGAGGCTAAAACACAGCCAAATCACACACCTAGTAAGCGGCAGAGCCAGGGCCCTGCTCCAGAGCCTACACTCCCTCTACAGAGTGCAATTCCTCTGGCCTTCTTCGGAATCTGCCCAGACTTGTGGTGACACAACCTCTACATTAACATACACCTACGTTGTTTTTTGCAGAGATGCCTAGCAAATGGCATTTTGAGATCTGACATTCTCATGTATATGTCATGGAGACGTATACAATATATCCAGACTTGTAGCAGGAACCTAAAAGGATATTAAAAGATAAACTTGCAATCCCTCCAGCTTATGCCAAAATGCAAATTATTCACAAACTTCAGTATTATTATTATTTGCAACTTATTACATTTTAAAACAGCTGCTTTCTTACATATACATGTCACAGTGACTTTTTTTGGTTGCCCAGCATCTGAAGCTCCTTCCTATCTTTGGGAAAGACCCACGGTGTAACTTTCCAAATTCCCAGATTCTTGTTTTCTCTCTCCTCTTGTCAGCCTGGGTAGGCACATGTGACCCAGACTTTACCCAGTCATACCTATGACTTACAGTCCTACCTAGAACTTGAATACAAGGAAATAAGCAGAGTGGAGGATTCATCCTGGGCCAGAGGAGAGGGCAATACTGCCAGTGGCACCAGCATCAGTAACCAGCAACAGCTGTTGCATTACATCTGCAGACTCAGCATGATTCTGGCTGGGGCTCCCACTGCAATGCTTCCTTATTGTGTTAGTTTCCTAGGGCTGCCATAACAAAGTACCACAAACTGGGTAGCTTGAAACAACAGAAAGCTATTCTCTCACAGTTCTATGGGCTAGAAGTCTAAAATCAAGTTATTGGCAGGGCCATGCTCTCTCTGAAAGCTCTAGGGAAGAACTCTTCTTGGCCTCTTCTAGCTTCTGGTAGTTACTGGCAATCCTTGGTGTTCCTTGGCTTGTAGTGGCATCACTCCAATCTCTGCATCTATCCTCCATGGCCTTCTTGCCTGTGTCTTCCCTTATGTCTCTTTGTATCAATCTCCCATTCCTTTCTCATAAAAAGATTCCAGTCACTGGGTCAGAGACCACCATAATCCAGTATGACCACATTTTTAACTTGATTACATCTACAACGACCCTATTTCCAAATAAGGTCACCTTCACAAGTATTGAGGATTAAGACTTCAACATGTCTTTTATGGGGACACAATTCAACTCACAAAATCTACGTTTCTGTTGATTTTCTGGGATGGATCTCCAGCCATTCCAGTGATCTTGTGGGCCACCCAATATTTTCTTACAAACTCTTTTCCTATTTAAATCAGCAGAATTAGTTTTGCAGCTTCCAACGTTAAACCTTGACCTGTTTTATCCCTCCCTCTATTTCCCTCACCCCCCATCTGAAAGTATCCACCCAGAGCTCTCTAGGGATGAGTGGAACAGTGACCTTTTAATGGCAAAGGCAATCTGTCTTAGGAACAAGGTAAGATTTCCATTCCACTCCCTGGATCAAGCAGACTGAAGAAAGGATAGCCCAGGTCCATGTTAAAAGAAGGACTCAGACTGACCAGTCCCAAACCTCATGACTCAAATGCCTGCAAAATCTATTGATTTCCTAAGCTATGAGTTTGTTCTCAAGCTGCATCTCACTTTGGAGCAGAATTTGACTTGGCCTTGGCCTCTGGCCAAGGGTGGTGTGAGGCCTGTTTTGGTGGCAAGGACCACACCGCTTGCATCAGATCGCATAGACATTGCCCCAGTCTGTATAATTTTCATCAGGTCATGACAGCAGCGCCAAAGGGGCTAATTAGCACTTCAATTGTGTTTGGTCTAAAGTTTCCAAAGCCTCATCAATGCTTTAGGAACAATAACATTATGCCAGAAAGAGTTGCAGAAGAAACAAATATGGGGTTCTAAGGAACATGATAATCAAAGACAGCTGAATCTAAAGTGACAAATCTATGTCAATGACTTCAAGGAAATAAAAATACATTTAAAACTTTTGAATCAATCAACTTCACAAATGGCGATTAGGAGAAGAGAGCAATGTTACTTTTTGATTTGCTCTGATTTGCTTCCTTTTATAGTCTGCCCCTTGCCAACTGCATGGAATTGTGGTAGGGCTGGGGACCACATAAGCTTGGAACTAACTGCCTAAGGCTATCTTTGCCATCATTTGTAGAGAGCCCATTTGATAATGAAGCCAACCCAGGAAAGAAGAATCCAAGAGATATGTACAAAGTTATTATTTCATTGGAGTCTCACAATCCAGCTGTACCTAAAAATACCTATTAAACTTCCAAGTTACTGGAACCAATATATCCTTTTTTAGTTTGTTTGTTCAAGCTAGTTTGAATTGCAGATCTAGCCTTACAAATGACAATGTGCTATCAAGTGTTCATATCTGCTTTGACCTAATTCTCTTGGATTGTTGTTGGCCAGAGAATACTGTGTTGAATTGACCATGGATTTCAACTGGGATGGCGGTTTCTGAATTTCTGTCATCTGGCATACTATTGGGAACATGTGCACACACATAAGCTAACAGAGAAGCACCTGCATAACGCAATCTTTTGGCAAGTGCATGGGACTGACATGAATCTCCCCATTCATTCACATATTTACTCAATATATCAGTATTGGGCACTCGCTATGTGCCAAGCCCAGGTGTAGGCACCGGGAACTCGGCAATGAAAAGAGAACAAAGCCCTGCCCTTGTGAAGCTTCCACTCTAGTGAGGGAAGACAGACAACAGAAGCATTTTAAAGTAGATATATGCCAGATAATGATAAAATGTTATGGTGAAAGATTAAATAGGGTAAAAAGGATAGGAATGCAGGGTGGGTGTCTATTTCATATGTGACGAAATAGTGAGCCTTGTGGTTGTCTGTAGGAAGACACTGCCAAGCCAAGGGAACAGCATGTGCAAGGCACTGAAGCAGGAATAGGCAGTAGGCCAATGTGGCTGAAGTGGAGGGAATGAGGGGCAGTGTGGTAGGAGATGAGGTGAGAGAAGTTATTAGTGGGGGAAGGTGTGATGAGGAAAATTTAGAGACTTCATAGGCCATTTTAAGAATTCTTATGAACCAGATAAGAACCTCCAGGGTGGTTGTGAGCAAAGGAGTCAAACAATCTGACTTAAAGTTTCAATGACTGTTTTATCTGCCATGTTGAGAATATAATTGATGGTAAGAACAGAAGCAAGGAGGCCAATCAGGGAGACCATGAAAACAGGAGTGGAGGTGGTAAGAAATGGTTGAATTCTGAATATATTTAGAAGGTAGAGCCACCAACAGAATGGAATGTAAACAGAAGTTTTCATAAATGTCTCCAAGGGTTTTGGTCTAAGCAACTATAGAGATAGAGATGCCAGGTACTTTGAGGCAATGGCTGTATGAAAAGCACAGATTTAGAATGGAGGAATAATCAGGAGTGTGGTTTCGATATATTAAGTTTGAGATGCCCATCAGATACCTATATAGAATAGATAGTTAGCTAAATGAGTCTGAAGGTAAAAGGAAATTTCTGGGCTGGAGACAAGTATTTGGGAGCCATCAGAGTACATATGAATTTAAAGTCATGAGGCTGGGTGAGACCACCTAGGAAGTGGGTCCATACAGAAGAGAAGAGTTCTAAGGACTATACCCTTGAGCAGTCCACTGCTGAGAGAAAGATGAATAGCTAGTAAGGTAGGATGAGAACCGAAAGGTGGAAGCTAAGTGGAAAAATATTTTTCAAAAAAGAGAGTGGCTAATTAGATCAAATGCTGAGATAAGTCAAGTAAGATGAGGACTAATAACTGACTACTGGATATAGCTACACAGAAGTCACTGGAGTGGGTACAAAAAAGAACAGGAGGGAATAAATTATAAACAGTGATTAGAGACAACTTTTTTCAAGGATTTTACTGTATATAGCAATAGAAAACTGGAGCAACATTTGGGAGAAATGTGGAAACGAGAGAAATTTCATTTAAGTTGGACAGTATTTCAGCATGTTTGTATGCTATGGAAATGATTCATTACAGACAGAAAAACTGATGATGTGAGTTTGGGGAGGGGACAATTGCCGGAGCAATGTTCTTGAGTAGGCAAGAGGAGATGGGGTCTAGTCACAAGCATAGGAGTTAGTCTTAGATTAACATACAGATCATTCATGCACCCTAACTGGAGGAGAGGCAGAATATAAAGGCAAAGGCACAGATAACTGGGTAGATGAGGCAATGGGATCTTGTATAAATCCTCTTCTGCTTCTATTTTCTCAGGAAAATAGGATGCAGATTTATCAGCTGAGAGTCAGGAGGAGGGAAAAAGTTTGAATGGTTTGAAGGAAGATGAAAAGATGTGAAATAGTTACCTAAGAAAGTAGGGGAAAGATCAGAGTAGGGAAATGCAATAAGACCCCTGGGCAGCACTGAGAGCCCACATGAGGTCAAGGGTCATCTTCATGCTGTGCATTTTGAGCACTGTGGTGAAGAGGGTGATGTCCATAGGAGTTCAGAGTAAAGAGGAGAGAAGTGAGCAGTAACTTTAAAGTCAGCTAACTCATTAAGATTTAAGATAGAGAAGCAAACAGGTACACAGTTCAAATATGAGAAGTGCCTGGAATCTTAAAGACAATTAGATATAATTTGAACATATTCTTAGAAATAAAATCAGAGACTTTTAGAGCTTAAAATGAAAATGACCCTAGTGATTTTCTTCTCTGAATCCTTCATTTTATAACATTTGAAACCAAGGCCCTGGAAAATTAAATGACTCTCCCAACACCACACAGCTAGTAAAGAGGCAGAGACAAATCTAGATGTCAGTTCTCCGTCTTCATCCACTAGTCTTCCCGTCCTCATTTACTGGCAGGGTACGGTGAAATTTCAGGCTGGTCCCTTTTTCTCATTGCATGGCCAGGCCTGCCTTTCTCTGAGTATTTCTGAGCCCTGTTCCATGACCCCCATCTTCTATAATGAGTCCCTTTTGCTGTCTCTCAGAGTCACCCAGCTCCTCCCAGTGCCTCAGCCAAGTGTGTACTTCATTGAAGCTTTCAAACCCAGTGCACTAGGCTGGATCAAGAGCCCAGCCTCGGGAAACTATCGATGGAGCTTCACCTGGGAGGAAGGAAGGGGAATTATAGGATGAGCCTCTCTCAAATCCTGCAGCTGATTTCCTCAGGCTCACCAGATGGCACCATGGTTTTCAGGTGCCAGTGAGAAGGGTATGGCATTCTCTTAGCCCTGCTTTCCTTCTGTCCAAGGAGGAACTCAAGAGACCTTTCAAGCTACAAACTGTATGTGCTCATTGGACCAACAAATACCAAGCTTTTGCATTAAGAAGAAAACAGATCTGAACCAACAAGCCTGGGGATAGCCTGCAACCTGTGCCCCATCTGAATACCATTTGAACATAACTGGTTAAAGTTCTTCCAATGATGGCTTTTGTTATCTATAAAATTAAGACTAAACCAGAGATCAAGGAATTTCAACTGGAAGTTATATCCTGTCTCCAGTCTCCCATCTTGGTGTAATTTAAGTGAGTTACAGGCCCCTTTAAATTCACTTATTTAAAACAGATACTCATCCAAAGAGGCACTCTATAAACATTTGGCACATCTTGATGAGCCCTTCAATTGTCCTTTAAAGGCAGTGGAAACAACCTCAAAACCAATTACTTATGCTCTCCTCCAAGAAGTTCATTAATTGGAACGAGGGCTCTGCCTCTGCTGAGGGTACCCTCTACACTCTTTAATGTCTCACAATTGTCCCTTCTGGGGAACAGTAGTATAGTTCCAGGCAATTCTTTTCATATTTAGAAATTATTTAAATACAGAGGTAAAGGGTATCGAAGGGGACTGGGAGTTAATATGTTACAAAAGGATAGGGTCTTAAATCTGCCCTCCCTTCTTCTGGTTAAAACACGCAATGGAAAAATGGGGAGAAATCTATGCACCTTCGTATCCTCCCACGTGCTGGATGAGACATTAGGAATAAAATCCCCAAAGTAAACCTACATATATAAAACAGGGCCTACATACCCTTAAAAAGATTTAGAAGGATAAACCTGTGACAAAATCATCTTTGTAAACACAAATGCATGCCAGTACTAGAGGACTGAGGTTCAAGACACAGCATATTTTAAAGAATCAATCATGTAATCTACTTGGAGGATAGTTTTGTTTTTATATAGTTATCCATAGCTTTTGATCAACAATTCTACATTTATAAATAAGGAAAACAACCATGGGTAGGAAAAGATTTAGCTATAGAGATGATGATTTCAGCATTATTTATAATAATGAAAATTAGAAACCACACAATAAAATATTGGTACATCCATATTATGAATTATGCAGCAACTAAGAATGGTATTATAGAAGAAAGATATAAGACATTCATAATGTATTAAGTTTAAAAGGTATAAAAACAATATGCACAGTAAAAAAAGAACTTATAAAGTATATGCATATTATATATATCTATATATATTCATAGAAAAGAGAGTAGAGGGAAATGCACTAAGGTATTAATGGATAGGTGACAGAAAATTTTTTGTCTTCTTTTGTTTATCTCTGTTTGCTTATCTTTCCTATGATCATCACTGTCATAGATTGAGTTCCTTTAGAAAACAGTTTCTGAGGTAGAGATTTTCATGCTCTTGGTAACAACATCCATAGGGAGTTCTCTCAGAAACAACACCTATAAGGAGTGAGGGAAGCAGGGCCAAGCACAGGGGGAAGTTGAGCTGTAGTTGCAATGGAGACCCAACAAATTCCATAGGAACTATAAAATTGGGATGACCCTTGAGAGAGGTCCTGAATTGAGGCTAGAAAGCTGTGCTTTTGTACTCCTCTTTGGACAAGCCATTGAATGTGTGCTACCCCAGGGAGGAGTGTAACCTATGAGAGGCATCTCCCTTAAGCTGAGAGCAATGCCTGGTGAAGAGCTCAGCTATAAGGTATCTGCAGGTAGCACTGGAGCAGCTGGGAAAATGAGTGTCTAAATCTTTAAGTGGGTGTAAAAAATTTGGGTGGCACATTACAGAATCTACTATAGTACACTTTGTGCTCACTTTCTCTATTAAATTTACCCCATCTGGGAACAACTCCTTTCTATTCCTAGGGAAACATTTAGTATTAACGTTAACCAGACAAATATAAGCCCTAGCTACTGCAGCTGGTCATGGGGTTGTGACATATTCATCACCTTCTTCCTCTATCTCCCAACTTAGTTTCCCCTCACTCTCAGCTACCACCTCTGCTGATTTAAGTGGCTTACCAGGCAGAGAGCCTGTATAATCAACCCTGGAGGTCTTAGTCACCATGCCCTTCCAGGCCATGATGGCAGAATTTGTACATCTACTAACAAACTTGGGCAGGGAGTACCAATAGACAACTCAGAGAATCCAAAGGTACTCTTCCCTGCACCCACTCCACCTACTGACTAGAGTCAATTAACCCTGTCATTGAGGAGTATTAACAGGTAATACAAAGATCTTCACACTTAGTGCTCACTTGCATTGGTCCATCCACATTACTCTTATCCATATCTGCTTATCCTTAATATTCTAATTGTTCTCCTTCAGACCCCCAATCATTCAGCCAAGCTATTTACAAATGGCCACAAGTTGGTATATATTCTTTCTTTGGCCACTTTTCCTACCACATAAGGTGGACGATGTGTTATATTGCTCAAAGCTGTGTTCACTGAGAGAATTTCTCCTCATATATCCACATACCAAACCAACACATCCACAACTAAGCTTGGCCTTTAGCCTCCTTTGTCAGCTGGTCATAAGAGACTATGTATGTGGCCATAGGTATAAGATGAGGGAGAGGAAACTGCCACAGCAGTGGATGACATGAGAGTCTGGGCCACTTGCTCATGCAGTCTATTTGTGCCCTCTGGTCATGGCCATGCCCAATCCCAGATGTACCACTTCTCTTTTATGATGGATTGCTATTGGGATACCCCAATTTATGACGTGGTGGGTCTGACAGAACCCAGGTGATGGTGAACAGTTGTGCCACAGAGCCACTTAAGTTCCATGATTAGGTGCTCTTTCTCTACCAGAACCCAGAAACATACCATCACCTGATTTTCAATTAACACATAATTCTCCACTGTAGATGGCATGACATTGCTTTAGGTGTCTACATTGTGATTCTCCTACTGCGGCTTGCCATAAACTCCACACAACATCATTCTTCACTGCAGATAATACCTCAGGGTCTCCCAGATCATGCGGCCAAAGAGGCAGGGCTGTTTGCAGCATAGCTTAGATGTGTTACATATCCCTTTCCTGCACTGGGCCCTACTCAAAACTGGAAACCTTTCATGTCACCTGGTTCCCATTCATGGAATATACTTATCTCCAGAATCTGAAGACCCTACCAGGCATTCTGCTTCTTTATTGGTGGTAGAAAGCGAAAAATGCAATAATTTGTCTAGATCACTGGATTCCTGAAAACGTTACCGATATGCCAGGTCCCTGAATATTCATGAGGCTTATCTCTCACCCTTCATAGTATGTGTGCCCTACCAAGTCCTTCAACATACTCTCTACTTCATAATCATCCAGTCTGATTAACACAATGTCAACAATATCATGGACCAATATAATGTCCTATGGAATATCTAGTGTCCAGCACTCTTCAGACTATATTATGACAGATGACTGATGGCAGAGTTAACACAGCCATGGGACAAGACTGTAAGTGTATACTATGTTAATCCCACATGAATGCAAACTGCTTCTGGTCTTCCTTCCTGATGAAGATGAAACAAATGCATTTGCCAGATAAGTGGTTGCATGCCAAGTACTTGAGACCATGTTAATCTGTTCTAGCAAAAATACCACATCTGGCACAGCAGCTGTAATTGGGACTACTACTTGGTTGAGCTTGTGATAGCTTACCCTTATCCTCCAGGATCAGTCTGGCTTTGTAAAGGACTGGACTGGCAAACTAAGCAGAGATATGTGGAGACCATGACCCCTGCATCCTTTAGATCTTTAAGATTGGTACTAATCTCTACTATTCCCTCTGGTATGCAATTGCTTTTACTTACTGCCTTGACTGGGAGCAGGGGTTTTAGAGGCTTCCTCTTGGTCTTCCCCCATTGCAACAGTTCTTACCCAGAGGTCAAGGAACCAATATGGGGTTCAGCCAACTACCATGTATGTACACTCCAATTATGCATTCAGGGGTTGGGGAAACGGCTAGTGAGTGAGTCCATAGTCCCAGCGAACCCACTGTGAGCCAAATATGGGTCAGAGCTCCACTGGTCTTCATATGCCACCTCTCTAACTCAGGGATTGTGATGACCCTTCAAGCCCCAGCTATCAACTTCAATTTAAATCCTTTGTTCAACAGTCCTCCAATGTCCATGAACTGCCCTTTCCCCACTGTACGGTTACTCAATGAAATAGCCATAGATCCCTTTGGAGAAGGACTACAGGAATCATGCCGTTTACTCTTCTGAGGATACGGGCTACAGGGTTCTTCTTCCTGGGAACCACGCCTTTCCTTCTGGCTGTAAATGCTAGGTCTACACACTGGCTCAGATCTGGAAACAGGAGAGGGAGCATGACTTTATAAAGTTCACATTTTCTAACGTAGCATTTTAAATCAGCTTTAATTGAGATAAATTTTATTAAAGTTCACCCATTTTCAGTGTACAATTCGATGAGATGTGACAAATGTATACAGTCATATAACCATCACTGCAGTGAAAATACAGAAAATGTCTATCCTTCCCAAAAGTTCCCTTGTGCCCTTTGTAGCCAATTCCCTCCTCCTCTTACCCATCTCCTGTTGACCACTTGTCTGCTTTCTGTCTAGAATGTCATTTAAATGGAATTACACAGTATGTAATCTTTTGTGTTCTCTTAACATAATAATTCCATGTTGTGTGTATCAGTACTTCATTTTATTGCAGAGTAGTGTTCTATTATACAGACATCCTGCAACATGTTTACCAATTCACCAGTTGGTAGGCATTTGGGTTGTTTCCAGTTTGGGGTTATTATGAATATTCTTTCTATGATCATTGGCATGCAGGTCTTTGTGTGGACAGATGTCTTTATTTCTGTTTGGTAAATACTTAACAGTGGGATTACCGAGTTTATAGTAAGTATATGTTTCACTGTAAAGGAAACTGCCAATTGTTTTCCAAAGTGGTTGTACCATGTTATTTTCCCACCAGGAGTGCATGAGAGTTTCAGTTGTGCCACATCCTTGACAGCACTTCTTATCAATCTTTTCTAAATTTTAGATATTTTAACAATGTATAGTAGCTATTTATTATGATTTTAATCTGTTTCCCTAACGACTAATGATGTTGAGCACATTTTCATGTGCTTATTTGTCATTTGAATATGTTCTTTGCTGAAAGGTCTTTTCAATCTCTTGTCAATTTTTATTACAGTTTTTCCTTTTTTATTACCTACAACATTATTTCAGTTCCTGTTACAACACAAAGTGATTTGACATTTCTATACATTTCAAAATGATCACCATGATAGGTCTAGTTATGGTCTGCCACCATACAAAGTTGTTACAAATTTTTTTACTATTTCCCCCACACTTTACAATTCATACCCATGACATTTATTTTGCAACTGTTAGTATGTACCTTTAACTCTGCCTCACCTACTTCTCTTCTCCCTCCTCCCTCCTCCCCTCTGGCAAACACCTGTTTGTTTTCTATATCTACTATTCTGTTTCTGTTTTGTTATGTTTGTTCATTTGTTTTGTTTTTTAGATTCCATATGTAAGTGAAATCATACAGTGTTTGTCTTTCCCTCTCTGACTTATTTCACTTAGCATGATATACCCTCTAGGTCCATCCATGTTGTCACAAATGGCAAGATTTCTTTTCTATGGCTCAGTAACATTCCATTATATATATATATATATATACACACACACACACACACAAACACATATATAGTAAATATATATATCTCAAGTAAATCACATCTTCATCTATTCATCTTTATTCATTTACCTTATCTTCTTTATCTATTCATCTATTGATAGGCACTTAGGTTGCTTCCATATCTTGGCTATTGTAAAATAATGCTGCAATGAACACAGGGGTGTGTATATCTTTTCAAATTATTATTTTCATTTTCTTCGGATAAATACCCAGGATTAGAACTGCTGGATTGTGTGGATTGGTAGTTCTAATTTTAATTTGTTAATTTTCTGAAAAATCCCCATACTGTTTTTCATAACTGCTACACCAATTTACATTCCCACCAACAGTGCACGAGGGTTCCTTTTCCTCCACATCCTTGCCAACACTTATTTGTTATTTGCTGTCTTTTTGATAATAGTCATTCTGACAGGTATGAGGTGATATCTCATTGTGGTTTTGATTTGCATTTCCCTGATGATTAGTGATATTGAGCATCTTTTCATGTGCTTGTTGGCCATCTCTATGTCTTCTTTGGAAAAATGTCCATTCAGGTCTTCTGCACATTTTTTAGTCGGGTTATTTGTTTTACTGATATTGAGTTGTCTGAGCTCTTTGTATATTTTGGATATTAACTCCTTATCAGATAAATCATTTGCAAATATCTTCTCCCATTCAGTAGACAGCCTTTTTGCTTTGTTGATAGTCTCCTTTGCTGTGCAAAAGCTTTGTAGTTTGATGTAGTCCCATTTATTTATTTTTGCTTTTGTTTTCCTTGTCTGAGGTGACATATCCAAAAAAATTACTAAGACCAATGTCAGAGAGTGTACTGCCTATGTTTTCTTCTAGAAATTTTATGGTTTCAAGTCTTACATTTAAGCCTTTAATCCATTTTGAATTTATTTTTGTGCACTGTGTGAGAAAGTAGTCCAGTTTGATTATTTTACATGGAACTGTACAATTTTCCCAACACCATTTATTGAAGAGGCTGTCTTTTCCCCATTGTATATTCCTCCCTACTTTGTCATAGATTAATTGCCCATATAAGTGTGAGTTAACTTGAGTTCTGTCTTCCTTTTGAGTTGCAAGCATACTTTCTATATTCTGGATACAAGTCCTTTATCACATATGTGTTTTGCAAATATATTCTCCCAATCTGGCCTTCTATAATTTCTCAATAGTATTTTTTTGAAAAGCAAGAGCTTTTAATTTGATAAAGCCAAGTCACCAATTTTTTTCTTTTATGGTTCATGCTTTGTGTGTTCTACCTGAAAAATCTTTGCCTGATTCAAGGTCACAGAGATTTGCTTTTATTTATTTTTTGTCTAGAAATTTGATAGTTTTTGCTTTAATGTTTAGGTCTATAATCCATTTCAAGCTAATTTTGTATATGGTGTGAGATAAGGGTCAAGTTTCATTTTCTTTTTCATATGACTATTCAATTGTTCCAGCATGATTTCTTTAAAAGAATTGTAAATTTTATTGAGGTAGGCTACCCTCAACTTTCTGATTCTCCATCTTTTGTTTTAATTTTATAAATTGAGCAATACCCCCTTTTAACTGCCCAACTGTCTCTACGGAATGCTGTGTCCATTCACCATGTCCATAGTTCTTTGTGGGTCAGGTTCGCTAGGCAGGCACTCATTATGGTAATTGTACTCACCTGCTTCTGATAGGTAAGTACCACCACCTGGTCTCTATTTATCTAAGGGCCCTATTATCCCCATTGCTATCAGTGAGCCTAGTTCTGGAATGACAACTTCTATTGTCAGACCCAACCTACAAAAGACAACCATCACTGAGCTCAATAGCTGGTACACTTCTCACCAGCACATTCCATCTCACTTTGGTGTGTGGAGGGTTTTAGGCTCCCTCCTGTGTAACATAGTTTGCTGGTTCGTTTGCCAGCATTATGTAATATATCTATTCTAGAATAACCCCTTCTCTAAGCCCTTGACCCTTTCTTTTTTCTAACTCACTTAGGGCCATCATTGTCTGCAAAGATTCCATTTCCTAGAATCCTTGCCCAAGTGTTAAATCTTGTATCATGGGGTGGGGGTGCTCCCATGTTAACAAGCTCTCCTATGTCCATTTGACTCAACACCCTCAACATCCAGTCCCAGGCAACTCCCCTGGCTCCTGAACTAATCCATACATGTTGATTAGTTCCTACAGCTGTTTCCTTCCTTTACAAGCCCAGCATTTTCCTGGCGAGATTGGATTGTGACCTAATCATAGTGGCCAGGAGTAGAGGTATGTATAGATACTGAGTAGGATACAAATCTTTCACTGCAGAGACCTCTGGCTCAGCTTCAAGCAATGGAATAGCTCTAGACTTAATAGGGCAGAGTGAGCCATATTTGCAGGCCCAGAGGGCTCAAAAGGACCTCAGTTTTCAAGATTCTTGAGTGTCAACCTAGAATGCTACTCCTTCCCAGCCAGAGCCCTGACCTTGGTATAGCAGACTTGCCAAGGTTGAGAAGTCAACCTTCTTTGGAGCTCTGTTGTCCTGATAATTAAGTCCTGAGCTTGATCCTCAGGTTTGTCTGTCCTCTGGCTCCAGAAGATGAGCCTCTTTATATTCTATGAAGAGGCCCTCTGACTTTCACACTTAAATGGATGGCTAATTCCCCTCAGCCTTTCACTCTTTTTCTTCAGTGCATTGATAGCCCTCAGCAAGAGACATGCAAGTCCATTGCTCTCATAATTACTATTTCCTCTAAACTTCTTAAATGCTTAAGACATCACACCACCATTGCTTTCCTTTTCCTCATTTCATCCCAGTTTAGTACTAGTGAAAGTTATAATAATTGTACTGTAACAGCATGCCAGCATACTCCCTACCACCAATGAATGGGTCTTAATTGTTAACCATCCAGGAGTGATCTCACTCCCAAATCCCATTTTAGAGTTTGCTTCCTAAAGCCATCCCTAATACTAATTGTCATAGGTTACATTCCCTAGGAAATGGACTCTGAGATCTTTGTGCAGTAAGTTTTCTGCAGAACTCTCTCAATGACAACACCTCTAAGGGAGTGAGGACTGAGCAGGGAAAGAATTTGAACCTCTGGGGCCTGGGCAAGTACTGGGGTGCTCTGAGCTGGGATGGCCTTCAGAGCTATCCCAAATTGAGGCTAGGGTTCTAGGCATTATACTACCACAGTGACCAGTCGTTGGATGCAGTCTGCCCCTCTTGGGATGTAACTTCAGTGAAGCAACCCTGCATTACTTTGCAAGGGCTGTCACAACAAACACACAGACTGGGTGGCTTAAACAACATAAATTTATTTCTTACATCTAGAAGCTAGAAGTCCAAGATCAAGGTGCCAGCAGGGTTGGTTTCTCCTGAGCTCACTCTCCGTGACTCGTAGATGGCCGCCCTCTTACTGCCTCTTCACAGTACCCATAGGATCCAGTCTCAGGCAACCCTCCTGTCCCTCTGTGCATGCATGCATGCCCTTGGTGTCTCTCTATATGTCCTAGTCACTTTTTAAAAAGGCAACAGTCACATTGGATTAGGGCCCATACTAATGGCCTCATTTTAACCTCACTACCTCTTTAACACCCCTGTCTCCAAATATAGTCACATTCTGAGGTTATGGAGGTTAAGGTTTCAACATTTGAATCTGGGGGGGGAGGGGATACAAGAAAGTCCATAACAAGCTCCTTTCAGCCAAAGGCAATTTCTGGAGACAGGTTCATCTCTGAGCTATCATCGGTCAAAACTCCTGGCACTTAGGGGAATTAGTGTCCTCATCCTTAAAGGAAGATCTGTGTGGAGCACTATCGCATGAACAACAGCAATGATATTAATAGCTCTAATAAGAACACAAACACAACACTCTTTGGGCATTATATTGCGCCAGGCTCCAGTCTATTTGTTCAAATGTCTAATTCTATTTAATCCTAATCTAGAAAAATGCTCCCTCTTCCCTGAAATCTCTGTAGTTACAAACAACCTCAAAATCCCCAAAACACAGAACTCTATATATAGCAATTCTCAATTTTAATATCTTAGTGCATATCACTTACCCCTTCCTGAATAAAAGTTAATCAAGAAATAGCTGTTGAATTTAACTCACTCTTTTACCAGAGAAGGAATACCTTTATGTTAGGCTTTGCATTCCTGTACAATATATAGACAAAACCGTTGACTCCATTTCAGTAATTCTGATGACCAGAAAAGAATTATTTGCTTGAATGGGTTCTCAAGATACAGAGTTGAAAAATGACAGATAATGCTGAGGGAAAGGTGCTTTGCATAGTTCTGGGGGTATCAAGTCATGCTAGGAGAAATATCTTTCAGCGGATTAATATGGCAAGGTCATATCAAGCCCATGTGGACTCCAATGTATATGATAAAGCTCCTAAGAACACCCCGCAGCAGTCTTTGGTCCAGCTCTGTATTCTCTAGTGTTATCTATTAATTCTTCATATTTTCATTGAATACCTACCATGTGTCAGACACTGTGGTTGGCATTGGAGATACAGCAGTGGATAAAACATGCACAGTCTCTATCCTCATCAGTTTGCAGTCATTTAACCACCAAGTAGGATCCATAGAGGTCTCTACTCATTTCAAAGTTTCAAATAAAGTCAAATAGAAATGTTGAAGGCAAACCTAAAACATTACCCAATCAGAAATTCAGCCTGATTCTCATGGTTCTATCTGTTCTAATATACCAAGTTCTGAGAACCCTGTAAGTCTTACTGATCAATCTCTTCCACCATGTACTTCAGAACATGGCTAGGTGTCTACACCATATAGGCTGACCATTTTCTTGAGAGTGAAAAGGATTGGGGGTAGTTAATTTAATGAGCTACTTCCAGATGGTTTTAAACTCAATCACACAGTAGTGGAAGTGATGATGTCTGGCAATCTAGACATTGCAAACATCAAGCCAAAAGAGAAGTTGGTGGTGGAAACAGAAGTATTCTGAGATATTTTCAGAAAGTATAGATTATAATCAATAACAATGAGAGCAATACTAGCAATAAAATAGCCATAATCATTAATTGAGCCACGTTCTAAACACACAAAAAATTGTTTTTATCTAATGCTCACAATAATCCTGTGTGAAGTAGGTATAATTTTCTCATTCTCATAAATAAGGAATGATAAGACATAGAAATATGAAATAATTTTCCAAATTCATAAAGTAAAAGTGGCGTATCAGGCATTTAAACACAAATTCATCTGACTCTAAAAGCTGGGTTCTTTCCCATTATATCATAATGTTCTCCCCATGACATAATCCTTCAATATTGCTATTGATTCTTGGTTATCTCCCAGGGAAGACAAGTAATTTAGAAAGTTAGATTAAGTTATATGGAATGTTTAACATTTTTAATAGCATTTCCAGATCAGAATCGATTTTAGACAGCCAAACCTTTCTTGCAGCCAGTGTTATTTTGTGACTAATTCCTAGCATGTCAAGATAATGTGGTTGCTGTCTTAGATAATGTGGTGGATGTTTTATGAACCAGTGCTAGAATTTCACTATAAAATGGACTTTATTGTGCATATATTATAGAGTGCCAGCCATAGTATTAGGATAAGCTAACTGCTATAACAAATAATCCCCAAATCTCAGTGGCTTAACAAAGTAAAAGTTTATCTCTTACTCATGCAACTTTTTATGAGGGTATTTCTTGATGGGCATCTCTCCTGAGCAGCTATCCTCCAAATGATGACTCAAGTATTTAATCTACTTTAATCTTGTGAAGGTGTCATCTTCATGCAGCCTTGTTAAGGTTGACATGAAAGGCAAAGAAAATGTGGGCCAGGCACATAGAATACTTAACCACCTTACTCTGGAAGTGTTATACATCATTTCTATTCACAGCACATTGGCCAGAACTTGTCAGAGGGACACACTAAAATTCAGAGGAGCTGGAAAGTGGAGTTCCCAGTTAGGCAGCTGCAACTTAGCCACAACTCTACATTGTAGAAGGAGATCTCATGCCTTTGGTTAGTCAGGTAGCTCTTTCTGCCACAGCTGGTGTCAGCTGGTTTGGGCTTGTGAAAAGCTTTTATTTATTTATTTTAATTAATTTTTATTGGAGTATAGCTGCTTTACAATGTTGTGTTAGTTTCTACTGTACAGCAAACTGAATCAGTTATATGTATACATATATCCCCTCTTTTTTAGATTTCCTTCCCATTTAGGTCACCACAGAGCACTGAGTAGAGTGAAAAGCTTTTAAAAAATAAGATTTCTCAAATAGTTTCTTTACTGGACACTGTTACCATATCTACCTATGATATAAGTCAATATTTTGTCCCATGCATTTGATTAGATGAATTAATCTGTCTACAGTAGGTTGAATGTCCCCCACCCTACCAAAAAAGGTATGTCCACCTGGAATCTGTGAATGTGACCTCATTTGAAAATGTGTCTTTATAGGTGTAACTGAGCTAAGGATCTTGAGATGACATCAACCTGGATTAACTGGGTGGACCCTAAATCCAATGACATTTGTCATTATAAAAGACAGATGAAGAAGAGAGAAAAGAAGACGACCATGTGAAGGTGAAGGCAGAAATTGGAGTTAGGCCACATAAAGCCAAGAAATGCCTGGAGCTACTACAAGTTAGAAGAGGCAAGAGAAGATTCTCCCCAAGAGCCTTCTGAGGGAACATGGCCCTGCTGACACCTCAGTTTTGGACTTCTGGTATCCAGATCTGTGAGAGACTAAACTTCTGTTGTTTTAAGCCACCAAGTGTGTGGTCATTTGTTATGGCAACTCTAGGAAACTAATACACAGCCTAATGAGGTGTGTATGGACTGAACCGTGTCCCTCCCACCACCACATTTGTATGTTGAAGCCCTAACTGAATAGGACTAGTGTCCTTATAAGAGGAAGGACACCAGGCATGCCTATGATCAAACGAAATGCCATGTGAGGACACAACAAGAAGATGGCCAGCTGCAAGCCAAAGAGAGAGGCCTCAGGAGAAACCAACCCTACTGACACCTTAATCTTGGACTTTAAAAAAGCCTCCAGAACTGTGAGAAATTTCTGTGTTTAAGCTACCCAGTCTGTGATATTTTATTGTGGTAGTACTCGTAGGTTAATACAAGGTGTGACACAGAGACTTCTAGAGGTAAAAATTCTAATGAAAGAACTAGAAGGCCCAGAGTATTAGCATTTGATAGAGTACTTCTAATTTAGTAAGCAAACAAATTTAGTCATAAGCCAAGAATATGTGTGATGAGGGTTTCTTACCTATGATAAATGCTTAGCACAGTGTGTAGTGAAGAGTAAACACAATTTACTCAATTCTATGACAAGCTTTTTATTTTTTTCATTTCTGATATAGGATATATACAACCAATAAACATGTTTCTCATTAAAATCTATTTTTAAATTGTGGTTTTTCTTACAATTGATGGCATCTTAGAATCAAGGAAGTAAAATATATACAAACACCAAATTAAGTACTTCACATGCTGTATCTCATTTAATGTTCCCAACAACCCTAAGGTTTGGGTACTGTTAGTGGAGTGCTCACAATGGCTTGCACCAGCTCGCGAAAACTGATTGTGCTGATCTCTCCCAACTCCAGTTGACAACTTGAAATCAACCAAGTGGGGATATTCATACTGTGGAAACGAGCTATTACCAACATACCACTGGACAGGGCACTATTATTGTTCCTATAATATCAATGAGGAAACAGAAAGGCTCAGTAACTTGCCCTAGTCAATGCTAAGTAGCAGATCTCAGATTTCAACTTGGGTTTATCTAGTTCCACAGCACAGGTTCTCAATGCTTGTCCTAGGCTGCCACCCACCTGAACAGTATTTAACATAAAGCCATAGCTGCAGTGGTAATTCTGGAACTTCTTAAGTCCCATAATAGCAGCTAGGTCTCCTTTGCCCAATTACTTCAGTTTTGCAGATTATATTGGTTTTCAACTATCTGGCACACATAACAGAAAGTAAAACCATTACTACATAAAATGGAAATGAATTTGCCAAATTGTATAGGTGCCTGATTGTCACATCGTTAAAATCGATACATGTCATAAGATGTTATTGAGATACTTCATAATAGGCTCACTACTATCAAAACTTGATAACTTAATCCAAGCATGTAAATCCCTTAATCTTTAAATAAGAACTTTGTTTAAGGTTGTAGTCAATACAATACATAATAAACAGTAATGCATCCTTTAAATGAGATATTTCTCATCATGTTCCTACAAAGTTTAGATTATGGTTGTTATTCAGGAATGTGTAAACTAAGGATTGGGGAGGGAGTTATCTATTCTATTTCTGCTGGTGGGGAAAACAGGATGTAATCTAACTTTATTTCTACTTCCAAAGATCAGCAAGTTTACAACTGCAAGCGAGGAAGGAATCTGGCCCCACTTAAGATGCCGCAACTCCTGATTTTGACTAAAAGCTAGGGAAAAAAAGCTGTTTTGAGGGGATAAAACAAAACAAACAAACAAAAAACCGTAAGACCAGAAAATACTGCATTTATTTTTCTTGCAGCTCACAAATATTCATAGTTTTAAGAGTATTTGACAAAGAAAAGGGGGGGGGGGAGAATACAATACTAGACTCCTTTTCCTATTCCCTAAAGTCAGTGAGATAAACAGTTCCCAGCCACTCACTCACTTTCATGAATGTAAGAAAAAGCAGTTGGCTCTTTTAAAACAGAAGAAAGAAAAGTCTGAGATCCCATGAGTTTCCCCTCATAAAACCCTTGTAGATTCCAGCTTGTTTTCAAATCTCTGGTTGTGGGACAGAAGCAAAACCCTATATTCTTTTTAAAAAAGTAAATAATTTAGGGAGCCTAGTAAGTGGGATAAATGGGGAAAAAATACTGCTTGTCACCATACAATGGACCAAAAGTTATGCTAGAAAAAGGACAGAGAGCTTAGGGTCATCAGCACTCCTTGCTAATTACCCACCCATCTTTTCGTAAGGGTTTCTTGAAACAAAAACAAAGGAATCCAACCAAAACCAACATTTTGATGAGTAAAGTGTAAATGAATGAGAAGCAGATGGGCTTGGGTTTTCCCAGGGGTCTATAAATGAAGGGCAAGGCACTTGGGGGCAAGATGCATTTGGGGCTTCACTAGCAAGTACTCTGCATTGTTAGCAAATCCAAAATGCAGCCAAAGTTCTCCTGCCTCATCTCCACGAGTTGGAAAGACTCAATATGAAAGGAAATGGATAAAAAGGAGGTTTGGGAGACCCCCAGGACATTGTTGGGCACCTTAAAAATCATATTTCATTGGTGCTAAAGGCAGTTGCAAATCTCACATGTGCAGCCAGAAGTTTTCATTCAAGAACCCAGAAATTTTGGCTTTGATAAGAAACCACAGGTTGGTGTAAACATTTCTCTTGCCACATTTTATGATATTGACACTTTGTATGGATCCTCCTGGTCTGATGATTGCGAAGTGTTCTGCAGGCATCTGTTGCCGAGTCATCCCCACCTCAGCCTTCAGGTGGAGAAACAGCTTCAGGGCAGGGAGAGTGACTAGCAAAGGTCAGTCCTAAATCAGAGGGGGTGAGCTCTTCCTGCATCCAGGCCAAGCCTCTCTCTCTTTGGGATTAAAGTGTCTCCCTGCTGTCTTCAAATCATGTATATATCAAGTTACAGCTCAGAAAGAATGCATTTTTAGTTTTTCATGGGACGGCAGTGGGGAGTGAGGGGGGCGGTACAGAGGGAGTGTAGGCTCCAAACCACAGATTATTTGAAAACCATCCAAGCTGACTTTGAGATTTTTGAAAATAATTTATTTGGCAATTCCAAGAGCCAGATTGGCCATTTGGCCAAGGTAACATGCCCTTCAGTGCAAAGACTACAATTAATGGGCCACATCATTCTCTGCTCTCAAGCAACAGAAGCGGCCAGCTGCTGGAGAACGCTGTGCGGTCTCCCAGTGTAAACGCCACTGATATCATCACCATCAGAAGGTCATAAAACTGATTGATTATAAACACAGCTCTCCTTTGTTTACAGCTTACATTTTTGGGTTTGGGGTAATTAGCACATTAGCCATCTCTCCAGGGTGAGGGCTCACAGGTGCTGAGAGAGAGCCTTCCAAGCCAGGAGGGGATCACAAAACCTTTCGCAAGGCAATCGCTGGCCTTTCCGAGAAACAGACTAGGGAATCCTGATTCTTCTGCGAGAGGGGTACTTGATAACACCCACATGGGGTCACACGTGTAGGAGGCCATTCAACCTCTGAGGTAATTTCTTCTAACACAATGTAAGGTTGGAAAAATCCAAGACATGTCAGCAATGTGAGGGAGATGTCCTCTGTGAGGAGCCTGCAGCTGCTGGAGCCTTTTAAGATTCCTTCCCTTTCTCTCAAGCCAACAAAGATAGATAAAGATCACCCTTGCTAGTGGTGACTGATACTTAGTTTCTTTTAGTTATAGTGAAAATAAACCCTTTTAGTCTTATAAAGATGTTGCTTCTCAAACACTCGCTTAGCGAAGCAGCTGTCTCAGCTGTCTTCCCTGGATGCGATTCGTCCCAGATCCTGCCCCTTCCAGCCTTGCTTTGAGCCTTCCACCATCAAGGCAGGTTTTATTTAAACAGTTAGAACCATCAAATTAATAAAGATTGTCTAGTTAGTCACTCAAGCCACTTGGGTAAGTGAGTTTTCCATATCAGCTTCAGTGAGAACTCCAGGGAGCCTAAAATGCTTCCCAAATGATTAAAAGGATATTCTTTTAAAGGATATGTGCAGATGCTCACAATTTGGGTTGTGAGATTGATCAGAGGACTTTTTTGTTTTTTCAACTGTTTTACCCAATTTCTAAATCTTTCGCCCAGCATGAGATTTTTTTTCCATATCTTAAGTGATGAACTGCTGACAGGTCAAGGGCTCTGGAGCTGAATATGGAACATTAAAGATTCTCCCTCATGGGCCACATTCATGGTTAGCAACTTGAATTCCATTTTCCATTTATAATATTATTTTAATAATTGACACATATTCCTTTTTTCAGTTTTCAAAGTGCCTTCACTTACATGATCTCCTTTGATCTTCACAGCAGTGCCATGAGATTAGGCAACATCATGATATCTGCATTTCACAGATTAGGAACCAAGCTCAGAAAGATTGACCTATCCCAGATCACAAAGCTACTAAGTGGTAAATCTTCTCATTTGAAATTCATTTTCCTTGCCCCATATCAGACTATTTGCATGAGTTTTAATATGAGGATATTCCTTTGAAGCCATTTTTTTGGTCTGTTTTCCAAATGTTAGCCACTAAAATAGAGTTGGCAGCTAATTTCTTTGTGGTGCACAGAAGTGGCTGCAAATAATAATCAAGTGATTCTTAGGTATTTCAGCTATCTGTAAATATCCAGTTAAAACACTACAGACACATTCTGAAAGAGCTTGAATAGGAACATGTACTTGCTTCATTGAGTTGTTAAGGCTCAAATTATGTTGTACTGCAATGTTTCCATTGGCATTACATATTGATTTTTTTCCCCTGATTGTTTTAAAGATATATTTGATATCATCTTGACATTTCATTATCTTTCTTA
The DNA here is from genome assembly GCF_965194805.1 of Balaenoptera borealis. Taxonomy (NCBI): domain Eukaryota; kingdom Metazoa; phylum Chordata; class Mammalia; order Artiodactyla; family Balaenopteridae; genus Balaenoptera; species Balaenoptera borealis. Next base: position 46,081,598 of record NC_138866.1, on the reverse strand, counting down.
TTTGAGGGTTCATACTAAAATTTTGATATTCATGGAAGTTTAATGGCAAGTAAATGTCAGATCAGTGTTCCCAGAAATGTTTTTTCTCTTCTCATAAGGAAACTCTAAGAATCAAAGAACAGGATTTGGGATAGTATCACCCATTGGGACAATTTCTATACCAAGCAAATGAAGTAAAGATAAGTTTTGATTAATTCAATCATTCATTCTATTTCTATTGAGCTTCTATCACATATTGGGCACTGTGCTAGGTTCTAGGGATGTTCAAGTGAACAAGAGAGATAAGGTCCTGTTCTAGAGATTCCAGCCTAATAGGAGCCTTGCTTGTGGAGCCTTTCTTAGCTGCCAAGTCTGGATTAGATGCCCCTCCTCTTTGCTCCCATAACACCCTGTGCATATTGCATTTCCTCACACTTATCACCTTGAATAATAACTGACTGTTAACTTGATATCAGCCACCCTCCTGTCCATCTTGCTTACGGTCATGTCCCTAGTTCCTGGCACCCTGACTTACAAACAGTAAGTTCGATAAACATTTGAATAGATAAATCAACCTTCTTTCATGCTGGGTTAGAAACCCTAATTAATGAGAAAAAGTGCCTTAGCTATATTGCCCAGTGTGATGCCATTAGCAGAAATGCTCCCTTGTCAAAACTGACCTTCAGTATTTGTTAGGGCTCAGAGAACACACTTTGTTAACTGGGGGAAAATGGGGAAAGGAGTATCGATTCTGTCTTTTCTTGTAATTCCTTTTCATCCCGATTTATTCTCCTCTTCCTCTTAGGATCTCTATACTCTTTTGGCCATTATTGTCTTTAGCTACCTTCAACCCACTGCCTAATATCTAAGATAGTAACTTTACATTCTGGCCTTCGCATGTCTAATTATTCCCATCCTTCATTATCCTTTCAACTTCTTTTCACATTTCTTTCTAACTTTAGGAGGGCTCATTCTCAATAATAACAACAGCTGGAGAAGTTCCAATCTTCTTCTATCTGAAAATGTCTGCCAAAGAGATCATAGATAACCCCATTATATAATATTAGGTAAAATTCAAATGAGTCCAAGTCTTTCCTGCTAAGTTCTTTGATGAAAACACAATGTAAATGCTTTAGTTAGCAAGTCCCAGGAAGAACATAAGGTGTGGCTTGGGTTTGGGACAGGTAGCCTACATGACCAGGTGGCAAGGAGAGAACCTGCTCCAGGTCTGAGTTTAGCTCTGCAGACCAGACCAGTTTTGTCAGGATGTCTAGAGGTGATAAGACCTAGGGAGGTCAGCTCACTCTAACTAAACCCACAAAGGTCAAATGTCAGTTACTTCCTTTATAGTGAGAATTATAACTACTCAACAGACTGGATTCTCAATTATTCTAATTAGTCCATTTTCGTTTGTTTGTTTTTATCTGTAGACACATATATATGACTATATATAGTCATATATATATGACTAAATCATAATCTGCTTACTTGCTCAGCACAGAATTAGAGCAGTGCTAAGTGGAGAAGTTCAATCCTAAGGAAACTCTCAAAAACAGTGGAAGTTGTAGTGAAAGGAAATTGGGAGGGTACTGATAGATTCATTGGAGATATATGCTAAGCTGTAGGCTGGTTAATTTGCTGGAGAGAACTGGGAAAAGGGACAACTGGGGAAAACAACTGGGGTCAGAACAAATCTCAAATACTGACCTCTGCAATTATATCTTCAAAGGAGCCTGGATTCGATTGGATTCGTTTATAAAGCAATTTATGCCCCCAGTACATTGTTTAAAACAATATAGTAATCAGATGGCAATTAGTGGCACTTAGTGGATGAGTGTGGTCAGAGAAAGAGACCACCTAAGAGAGCCCTGCCAAAACTATTTTCATCCCAGGGTGACTGGGCATACCCAAGGCTGTGCCCCCTAAGTAGTAAAGTCAGCGATTTCACAGTGTCAGGAGAAAATAGACTTCCCTCAAGTAATCCAGAGAGTTAACCAAACAAATAAACAAATAACAAAAATAAGCCCCAGAGTGGGAAACCAATATCCAGGGATGCTATAATATTATGTTATCTAAAACATCCAGTTTCCATTTAAAAATTTATGAAACAAAAAAACAGGAAAGTATGTTCTTTACACCAGAAAAAAAGCAGGAAAAACATAAACTGCCTGTGAGAGTGACCAGATGTTGGATTTAACAGACAATGACATCAAAGTACCCATTATAAATATGTTCAAAGAACTAAAGGCAATCATAATTAAAGAAGTAAAGGAAGACACAATGACATCATTGCATCAAATAGAGAATATCAATAAAGATAAAAATTATAGGGAAAAATGGAAATTCTGGAGATGAAAAGTACAACTGAAATTAAAAATACACTAGAGGAGCTCAACATTAGATTCAAACTGACAGAAGAAATAATTAGCAAATAAGATAATTGATAGAGATTATACAACCTAAGGAACAGAGAGAAAAAAGAATAAAGACAAATGAAAAAATCCTCAGAGAACTGTGAGATAGCATTAAAAATACCAATATATGCATATGTGAGTATTAGAAAGAAAGGAGAGATAGAAAGGGCAGAAGAAATATTCAAAGAAATAATGGCTGAAAAGTTCCCAAATTTATTGAAAAACATTAATCTACATATCCAGGTAGCTCAACAAATTCCAAGTAAGATAAACACAATGAGACTCACAAATAGACACCTTGGGACTTCCCTGGTGGTCCAGTGGTTGAGACTCCGTGCTCCCAGTGCAGGGGGCCCAGGTTCAATCCCTGGTCAGGGAACTAGATCCCGCATGCTGCAATTAAGAGCTCACATGCTACAACTAAAAGATCCCACATGCCGCAACTAAAGATCGCACATGCCGCAACGAGGATCCTGCATGTGGCAACAAAGATCCCGCTGTGCTGCAACTAAGACCTGGCACAGCCAAATAAATAAATAAATAAATAAATATTAAACAAAAAACAGACACGTTACAGTAAAAATGATGAAAGACAGGGAGAAAATCCTACAAGCAGAAAATGAAAAATAACTCATCAGTTACAAGGGAACTCCAATAAGATTGACAACTGACTTACAATCAGAAACAATGGATTCTAGGAGATAATGTTATTTAAAATGCTCAAAGAAAAAAAGTGTCACCTAAGAATCCTGTATCCTGCAAAGCTATCTTTAAAAATAGAGATGGAATAAATTTCCACATACACAAAAACTGAGAAAATTTGTTGCTAGCAGACATGTCCTACAAGAAATATTTTTAAAAAGTTCTTCCAGCTGAAAGCTCCAGACAGTAATTCAGATCCACACCAGAAAAAAAAAAAAAAAAAAAAGGCACCATTAAAGGTAATTATGTAATTACAAAAGACAGTAAAATGCATATTTTCTTTCTCTCTTAATTGATTTAAAAATCAACTGTATAAAATAATATGTGTATAATATAATGTTGGACCAAAGCATATAGAAATATAATGTATTTGCCAATAACAGCACAAAGGAGGTGAGTGAAAGCAAAACTCTATTGGCCTAAGGAAATGACTCCAGATGTAAACTCAGATCCATGCAAACAAATGAAGAGAACCAAAAACGATAAATAAGGTTAATATAACAAAAGCTGTAAATATATACCTGCTCTCCTTTCTCCTCTCAGCTTCTTTAAAAGTCATAAAATTATATAAAGTGAGAGCTCTAACAGTGTATTGTTGGGTCTGTAATATTTACAGAAGTATATGTCCAACAATAATACATATAACAAATACAAATATATATGTACAACAAAAAAGAGAAAACAGAATCAGCTCTATAGAAATAATGTTTCTATATCTCACTAAGATTAAGTTTGTGGCAACATGAAGTTGATTCTGATAAGCTAAGATGTATATGATAAGCACTAAAGCAACCTCTCAGGAAACAACTCAAAAATAGTGAAAAAATCATGAAAGAATTTAAATGCTACATTAGAAAATATTCATTTAATGCAAAAGAAAGCAGTAAAGGAGAAACAAAGGAACAAAAAAACAAAATATAAAGAAGAAAGTAAAATGGCAGACACAAATCCAACTACATCAATAATAACATTAAATGTGAACGGTATAACAACCCATGCAAAAGGCAGAAATTGCCATACTGGATTAAAAAAACAGGATCCCACTATATGCTCTCTGTGGGAGACATATTATATATTCAAAGATACAAATAAATTGAAAGGATGTAAAACAATATATCATGCAAACAGCAACCACAGGAAAACTGGGATGACTATACTAATAGACAAAAGAGACCTTAAAACAAAAAAACATTACCAGCAATAAAGAGGGACATTGTATAAGAAGAAAAATCCATCAGGAAGATATTACAATTATAAACATATATGACCCTAAAAACAGAGTACCAAAATCATAAAGCAAACAAATAAAGGGAGAAAGACAATTCAACAAGAGTAGTCAGAGACGTCAGTATTCCATTTAAATAATGGATAGAACAGAAGCAGAAGATCAAGGAAATAGAAGATTTGAACAACACTGTAAGTCAATGATATCCAACATACATCTGTAGAACACTCCACTGAACAACAGCAGAATATACATTCTTCTTGAGTACACATGGAACATTTTCCCAGATAGACCATATGTTAGTCCATAAAACAAACCTTGACAAATTTAAATGAGTGAAAATAGTACTAATATGTTCTCTGACTATAACAGAATGAAATTACAAATCAAAAACAGAAAAAAATTAGAAATTCACAAATATGTGAAAACTAATCAACAAACTCCAAATTATTGATGGTTCAAGGAGGAATTCAAAATAGAAAATACAAAATACTTTGGGATGAATGAAAATGGAGACACAATATATCAAAATGTTTGGGATGCAGAGAAATCAGTGCTTAAAGGGAAATTTACAGCTGTAAATACCTAAACTAAAAAACAAGAAAGATCTCAAACCAATAACTTAAACTTCTACCTTATGACACTGGAAAAAGTTGAGCAAACTATACCCAAAGCAAGCAGAAGGAAGGAAATAATAAAGATTAGTGTGAAAATTAATGAAATACGGAATAGAAAAACAATAGAGAAAATCAACGACACAAAAAACTGGTTCCTTGAAAAGACCAACAAAATTGAAAAACCTTTAGCTAGATTTATTGAGGAAGAAAAGGGAGAAGAGTCAAATTACTAGATTCAGAAATGAAAGAAAGGGCATACTACTGAACATACAGTAATAAAAAGGATTATAAACAATCCCATATGAACAACTGTATGCCAATAAATTAGACAACTTAGATGAAATGGACAAACTCCTAGAAAGACACAAACTACTGCAACTGACTCAAGAAGAAATAGAAAATCTGAATATACTTATAACAAGAAAAGAGATTAAATTAATAATCAAAAGTATGCACAAAGAAAAGCCATGCCCCAGAGAGCTTCACTGGTAATTTCTTCAAAACATTTGAAGAAGAATTAATATCAATTCTTCAAAAAGTACAGAAGAAGGGAACATTTTCAAACTTACTCTATGAAGCCAGTATTACTCTGAAACCAAAACCAGACAAAAATATCACAGAAAAGACAACTACATACCAGTATCTCTTATGAATATGGACACAAAACTCCTCAACAAAATACTAGCAAACCAAATCCAGCACCATATAAAAAGAATTATAAACCATGACCAATTGGGACTTATCCCAGGATGCAAGGTTGGTTTAACATCTGAAAATCAATTTATGTAACACATCATATCAGTAAGATAAAAAAACAAAAACCGCTTAATCATCTCAATAGATGAAGTAAAAAGCATCTGACAGAATCCAAAACCCTTTCATGATAAAAACACTTAACAAACTAGGAACTGAAGGAAACTCTTAGCTTGATAGAGGTGATCTACAAAATCCCATAGCAAACATCATACTTAATAGTAGAAGACTGGATGCTTTCTCCTGAAGTTCAGGATTAAGACAAGGATGTCCACTTTTGCCACTTCTGTTCAGCATTATACTGGAGGTTCAAACCAGGGTAATTAGGCAAGTAAAAGATATAAAAGGCATCTAGACTAGAAAAGAAAAAGTAAAACTATCTCTATTTGCAGATGACATGAACCTGTATATAGAAAATCTTAAGGAATCCACTAACAACTATTTGAATAATAATAAGTTCATCAAGGTTATAAGATACAAGATCAGTATACAAAAATCAATTGTATTTCTATACACTTGTAATGAACAATCCAAAAATGAAGTTAAAAAATTCCATTTACAAAGCATCAAAAAGAGTAAAATATTTAGGAATAAATTTAACAAAAGTGCAAAACTTATATTCTGAAAATTATGAATCACTGTTAAAGAAAACATAAATAAATTGAAATATCCCAGGTTCATGGATCAGAAGACTTAACATTGTTATGAAGCCAATATTCCCTAATTTAATCTATACATTCAACACAATCCCTATACGAATCCTATCTGGCTTCTCTGTAGAAATTAATAAGACATTCCTAAAATTCATATGGAACTGCAAGGGATCCATAATAACCAAAACAATCTTGAAAAAGAAGAACACAGCTGGAGGACTCACACAAACATTTACAGCAGCATTATTCACAATAGCCAAAGGTGGGAAAAAAACCCCAAATGTCCATTAATTGATGAATGGATAAACAAGATATGGTATATCCATACAATGAAATATTATTTCCCCATAAAAAGGCGTGAAGTAGTGATACGTGCTACAACATAGCTGAACCTTGAAAACATTAAGTGAAAGAAGTCAGTCACAAAAGATCAGACATTATATGATTTAATTTATATAAAATGTCAAGAATATGCAAATATATAAAGACAGAAACTAGATTAATAGTTGCTTAGGGCTGGGGGCAATGGGTAACAAGAGTTTGATAGCTAAAGGGTACAGAGTTCGGTTTTTTTTTTTTTTTGAGATAATGATAACATTCTAAAATTGGATATGGTGATCATTGTACACATCCGTAAATATACTATAAACCATTAAATTGCATGCTTTAAATTACTTAATTGTATGGTTTGTGAATTATATCTCAATAAAACTGTTATCAAAATCATTAATGTGTATGTTATCTTAGGAAAAGAGGATAAGAAGTTTAAAATATTTCTTCTTTACCTCCTGTTTTTTTAAAGGGGCTACATCCTGAATCCTTACAAAAATTTTGAAATCGGAAATGAAAATGAAGCATCACACATACATTTCAACATGGTTGCGTATAAAAAAACAAACAAACAAAACAACTAATACTAAACTTTCATTGGGTTATTTGTATGGAAATATGTTAATATAAATGTTTCAGACATTACATGAAATCTCTAAAAATCTTATATTTGTATTTGTATGGAAATATGTATGGAAATATGTTAATATAAATGTTTCAGACATTATATGAAATTTCTAAAAATCTTACATTTGTATTTGTATGGAAACATGTATGGAAATATATTAATGTGGATGTTTCAGACATTACATGAAATTTCTAAAAATCTTATATGTTCTGGTATAATGTTATAAGTCATAATCCTAGTTATTACTTTAAAATGTATATCTCAGAAATAACTAATTTTCTTGTCAACTGCATTATTATGAACTTTCATCAAATCTTTAACAGTGGTCATTTTTAAGTCTTTTGTCATTTACAGACAGTTCTGGGTGTACTCTGATGCTTTTGCAAATATGTTCCTATAAAAGGCTTTCATCTTCAAGAAATTCATGGAAAAGACTCTGACAAGTACAGGTTTCTGGTAACTGACTGTACTGCTGAACTGAATGAATAAGCATTTTCAGAACTCTAATGGAAAACTGATGAACTCATAAAAGTGCTAACAAAAGATCAAGATGAAAAAAATAATTAATTACATGGGACTGAGTGAACTGATGAGGATGAGTATAAAAAAAAAATTAAAAAAAATAAAAAAATAAAATAAACATGGTTGCATCTTTTTGTTCTAAATACATTTTCCTGAATCTGATGTTCTATCTTGATCATGATAAAGATTTTCCTCAAGAAGGCCTCTCCAGAAGATGCTGGGTCACGTTTGCTGGTAACATATCTTCATAATGCTTATCACTACCTAAAATTACCTTATTTATTAATTTGTTTATTTTATTTCCCTACATGAAAAAAATGTTCCCTATTGATTTTAACTCCAGAGTCTAGAACAGTGCAACTCAAGTGTGGTAAGGATAGTGCCAGTCTGTGTGTGGTGCTACCAGACCTCTACGAGCTAAATAGAGAAACTGTATGCTAATTTTATGTCTGCTAAATCTAATGATTTAAAATCTGGACTTGTATTTTGTATATCTTTGGTTTATTTTATTTTTCTAGTAATTTATTTTTATAGGTTTTTTTTTTTTTGCCAATTATCAGGCTGTGATAGATTTAACATTTTAAAAAACAGAATTGGTCCTTCACCTCAGATGGTTTGAGAAACACTAGTTTAGGTGACCACTGAAATTTTTTGCTCCCCTTCCCTAATGAAGTGTTAATGCTGAGAAGTATCCACAAAGCCAGGGATTATATTTTCCAGTCCCTCTGCCTCGGGGAAAGGCAGGGGCACTTGTCCCAAGAGAATGTGAGCAGAAGTGATGCATGTCACTCTTGAAATGGCTAATAAGGGGCTACGCCTTCCCTGCCATCTCTTTTTCAATTGCTAGCTAAATGAAGAGGACTCTGCAGACTATAAAAGAGTGAGCCACAAAACAGAAAGAGCCATCTTCCCAAAAACCACATAGAAGAGCACCAGACCAAGAACAACTGCGCAGACTGTGATATATCTGAAAAATGGGTTTCTATTATGTTAACTTCAGGACTTATTTGTTATAACCTCTACCATTATGTTAACTAATATGGTGCTCAATAAATGCCTGCTGAGTGAATGAATGAATAGTAAACCTGCCATCAGAACAGTGCTACTACAGTTGATAGTAGTATTACTGTACTATTACTGTACTATACTGTATTATTAGTCAACTTGCCAGTGCATGAGAACTTAAAGAGCTTGTGCCAGAACAGAAACCAAGAAACTTTTAGGGAGAAAAAAAAAGTAGTGAACTAGCCTGTAGGTTTATTATCATTGCTACTGGGAACAAATAGTTTATGTACCAGCATGGGTTCATAGATTTTTAGAAAGCACTGCACTAGAGGACATTTTTCAAAGTACTGAAAGAATCTAAAATTATGTTTAAAACCACACAAACAGTATTTGTAAAATCCATTCAACCTAATCTCCTACTTTGGATTTACTTCTAAGTTGTTTATTATCTGATTAAGTATAATTGTTAATTATGTATATTTAAAATAGAATATATATGAATACATACATTTATACATCCATCCATCTATCCATTCATCGTCCATCCATCTGTCTACCTATCCACCCATCCAAACTTAAAATGATCTGAAGAGGAGTATGGCTCAGTGGATCAAATACAGGCCAGAGCATAATCAACTGCCTTATCTGAATAACACATATATACCTATAACAGGCAAACACATGTGCAGTGCTTCAGAAGGTACAAAGTACTTTCTAAATATACTTTTCATCTTTGTAATTTAATCCTCATTATAATCCCATGGGATAGTTAAAATTACTATTACTCTCATGTTACAAATCAAAAAACTGAGACTACCTAAGCAAAGTGAAATTAAAAGACAATACAGATAATTATTGACAAGTTCAGATCTCAATACCTGCTATTAAAGAAAGGGAAAAACTTGGGGGCTGGTATTATCCAGTTAATTCACCTTCACCTTCACTCTTTGAATGACTTCTTCACTTTGTTAATGCTAACACAGTCATAATACTGTGGCAAATAAGAGAAACAGAGGGCCAGATTTACGTTGCTATTATGTATAAACAATTATACATAACAATATATACAAAATGCGATGGCTTGCATTTACCCAGAATCTCAGCCTGCAAAAATAATTTGAGTAAAGAGGAGTTTGTTTTTAAGGGCCTACTATTCCCGGGTATTAAGCCATCTTGTGATGCAAACAGGCTGACCAGGACTGGGCATTTGTTGCACCATTTTAATCCTTTGAAGTATTTTTTTAAGTGTCTTTTGCCTTTCAGCCTGTAAACTCATGATTTGCCCAAGTCTTGTAGCCAGGTTTCCGGAGGAAGCATGCCAAAGGTGAACCCACTCAGCAGTTCCTAGGCCATCTACACCACATACTTGCCGGCTTTGAGCCTCAAAATTTCAGAAAGTTATGCAATTTCTGGTTAAATTTTTTTATATACATATTTTATGACTTAAAAGGCCCACACCTCTGCCCCCTTCCATCCCTGAAATTCCAAAGATCTGGGAGGATCTATTCATTCAGATAAGCCTCTGAACACATAGATGGTCTGTAGAAACTAGTCTAAACTCAGATGTGCTAAGGTCTCCTCACCATTAATCTACATCCTTAGGCCCAGTGACTGTCTTCAAACTAGATGTACTAGAGATTTCTCCAGTGCCTGTTCCCTAAACCACACTTTTTCAGTATAAGGATTAGGAAGGGAAGGAGGTAGTATTTAACTGATTCTTTTCATTTACTCATTCATCATCCAACATGTACAAGGCATGTTCACGCCTTCCATAAAGTGAAACCCAATGAGAAAGCTAAACTAGGTACCCAAATAACTACAGTACAAGGCAATGCCTGTTATGGGACCTGAGAGTAGCCCTAATCAAATGTTTGAGGACAGGAAAGCAAAGAAAACTTCTGAGTAAAGTGGCCATGAAAGGCTTTATGAAAGAAAGAGGGAGCTTCTGAGTTGGATTTTGGAGGAAAAGCAAGATTTCATCAAGGACAGATGAGGGGAAGTGACAGTTCAGATGACACGAGCCAGAAGTAAGCAAGAACGAGATGAGGTTAAAAAATCAGGGGGTGTGGAGGTGTCATTTGGCTGGAACATGGGAAACATAATTTGGAACCAAACTTTAAAAGACCTTGAACACCAGGATAAATTGCCATGATTTTATTCAGTAGTCAATGGGAGAATCATTACAAAAGTTTAAATACAGAAGTGATTTGAGCAAAGCAATAATCCAAGAAGCTTGCTCTGGTGGTGGTGTACAGAATGGCCTTTAGGGACTTCCCTGGTGGCGCAGTGGTTAAGAATCTGCCTGCCAATGCAGGGGACGTGGGTTCGAGCCCTGGTCTGGGAAGATCCCACATGCCACGGAGCAACTAAGCCTGTGCGCTACAACTACTGAGCCTGCACTCTAGAGACCGTGCGCCACAACTACTGAGGCCCCGTGCCACAACTACTGAAGCCCACACACCTAGAGTCCATGCTCCACAACAAGAGAAGCCACCGCAATGAGAAGCCCACGCACCACAATGAAGAGTAGCTTCCACTCGCCGCAACTAGAGAAAGCCCACATGCAGCAGTGAAGACCCAATGCAGCCAAAATATAAATAAACAAATTAAATAAATTAAAAAATAAAAATGAATGGCCTTTAATTTTGAAAGGCTAAAAGTTTGAGGATGAGTTAGAAGCCTTTTATAATAGACTAAAATGAAGCATTAAGACTTAAAGGGAGTTAGTGGCCAAGAAAATGGAAAAGAAGAGAAGAAATAACAAACAGAATTTGGTAGGGAAGAGGGGAAAAATGAAAAGATAACTCCCGGGTCCTGAGTCAGTGCCTGGAAAAATTTATGTTGTGGAGACAAATGTTTGGACTCAAATTTATACAAAGATCTAGAGATTTTAAAAATTTATTTCAAGACTGTCTGTGATGTTATCCATAAAAAAAGGAAAAAAAAGACCATAATTTCCCAGGATCACCCTGGACAGCTGGTTGCTTTTGCCCCATTCCTTCATAAGGCTTCTTTTTCCACGGTATCAGCCTGTTTTGGAATATGGACTTGAGAGTTATAAAAGGGGATGAAGAGTTCTTATTTTGATAAATCTAATGCCAGCCTACTCAGGCAGAGTCTAAAGATGCATATGGACCATCTCAATCCACTTTCTGGAGTAGACAAGTAGACATGCGCTTTGATGAGAACCGCAGAGAGGAACACTCCTTGGAGGATACTAGAGACCCATGATCTGTTCTGATGGCATCCACTATGACAGCACTGGGGGGACTCTTCAGTCTATTTCTAACCAAATAACCAAGAGACCTCCAGGCACAGCAGGTCCTCAGCTCAGGGAGCAGATGGAAAATATTCCATTTCCTCAGTGTCAGGGCACTGATGGCAACATTCTGCATGAAGGAATAGGTCTATGGGAAAGTCACTGGGACAGTATTCTTTACCTGTGGTGGGCAGGGGCCAAGAGAAACAAAACCAGTATCATTTTCAGGGCTGGGAAACCTAACCTGGCCACACAAATAATTAACCTGAAAGGCCACTTCATGCTCCTTCAATGGACCCAGATGTTGCACTTCACTTTAGGTAAACGTTATTTTTAGAGACATAAGAATTCAGCATCCAAAATTTATCACCCATCTGAGTGGGAGACACAGAACACAGAACAGATTTATATGTTTAGGGGGTAGGAATGGGGCTTAAGCTCAATAAAATCCTAACTGTGCTTTACTTTTTAATTTAACTTTCAAACATTTCTTTCCTGTTTTGTGACTGAGAATCTCGTACATGTCACCCTTTCAGTGAAGTATCACAGGAAAGACATTTTTGTGGTGTTTAATGGAAATAATTTTTCTTGTGGTATTGCTCTGATACCCTGGGAAACTGGCTTTCAGAGATAAATTAGGCAAAGAGCCGTCTAGTGCTAATTTATTAAGCAGTCAATGGTTTAAAACAACTTTCCCTGTTTCAGCTCACTGGAGATCTGTTACTGGCTCTTGAGAAGATAGCAAAGAGCCAAAAACTGATAAATTTCATAGATTATCTTGAAACAGACAAAGTGAAGGGTTGGTGTAGGGTAGTTTCATAGGTGTGCAGGGGTAGTAGACACTGTGGTGAAGACTACAGATGTGTACTGGATCTCCTGTAATGGTGGTTGAACACTCTGAAGAAATTTCTGTAAGAAATATCTCCTAAACTTTCTCGTCCTTCTAGGGTGTACCGCAAATAGAAAAAGTGCCATCTGTAAAGAAAAATATTGATGATCAGCCTAAGGTGCTCTAAAGGCCTCAATGCATTTTCTACAGATGTCCCCAGAACCATGGTTCTTGGCCTAAGTTGCACCCTGGCATCACCAGGGGAGTTTATCAAAGTACTAATGCCTGGGTCCTACTTCAGAGGTTCTGATGACATTGGTCAGGGGTATGGCCTAGGCACTGGGAGTTTTAAACCTTCCCAGGAAGTTCCAATGTGCACACAAGTTTAAGAACCACTGCCCAATAGGAGGTGCTGTCAGAGACTGAGATCTACTTCATACCTGGTAACTGTCAGGTGACTCAGCTGCTAGAATGTGTTCTTTTTCTTGCCTGAAAGTGCAGATCATGGTCACTGATCAGCAATGCAGAGATATTAGGAACAAACAAGGACCAAAAATAATAATAACAATGTTTTGGGAGCTGCTCAACTCCAAATGCTATTCTCTGTGAAGAAGGCTGGACAATTGAGCCCCTGGAGGAAAACAGAGCTAGGAGAAAACACTGAGAAGAGGGAAAATGACTTGCTCTTTGGTTCAAACTGGAATTTTTTCAAAGGCAATGTACCATTGACCCCTTCTTCAAAGCTAGAAAAGTGCCAGGGCAGAAGGCACTACTGACTTTTATGACATAACTACTAATTTCCACTTTGAAGAGACCCCCTACTTTTTAAGATGCATAAGAATCACCTGCAGAGCTCATTAAATATGCAGCTTCTGAGTCCCACCCAGAGATCTGGACTCAGTAGGGCTGGAGGGGGGCCTAAGAACCTGAAGTTTTAAAAGCTCCCCAGGGCATTCTGATAGAGGTGAGCTACGCCCCACCTTTGAGAAACACTGAGTCTTCCCACCTCCAGGCAACCTCCTGAATGGTTCTTTGCCATAAACTGCATTGTTCTTCTTCAGTTAAATAGATTATCAGGTTAAAAAAGAAAAAAGGAATGCTTCTTTAGTAAAATAGTCTGCAAAGTATTTTCTGAAAGACATTTGACTGAACTTTTTATTGAAAAATCTTCAGTCCTTTTTGGACATCCAAGTGTCTCCTCATTTGTTCAGTTTATCTACAGAGCAGAATGAAGATAAACTACTGCAAACAGACACAACCATATCCACAAACCATAGGCCAATATAGTTCTTGGGCATGACAGGGGTCTTTCAAATTAAAATCTTCTCATGTCTTGAAATGCTATCAAAACTACAATGAGGTACCACCTCACACCAATCAGAATGGCCATCATTAAAAGTCTCCAAATAACAAATGCTGGAGAGGGTATGGAGAAAAGGGAACCCTCCTACACTGTTGGTGGGAATGTAAGTTGGTACAGTCACTGTGGAAAACAGTACGGAGGTTCCTCAGAAAACTAAAAATAGAATTACCATATGATCCAGAAATCCCACTCCTGGGCATATATCCGGACAAAACTATAATTTAAAAAAATACATGCACCCCTATGTTCATAGCAGCACTATTTACAACAGCCAAGACAGGGAAACAACCTAAGATGTGGTACATATATATACAATAGAATACTACTCAGCCATAAAAAGAATGAAATAATGCCATTTGCAGCAACATGGATGCTACTAGAGATTATCATGCTAAGTGAAGTCAGAAAGAGAAAGACAAATACCATATGATATCACTTATATGTGGAATCTAAAATATGACACAAATGAACCTATCTATGAAACAGAAACAGAATCATGGATATAGAGAACAGACTGGTGGTTGCCAAGGGGGAGGGGGTTGGAAGAGGGATGGAGTGGGAGGGTGGGGTTAGCAGATGTAAGCTTTTATATACAGAATGGGTAAAGAGCAAGGTCCTACTGTATAGCAGAGAACTATATTCAATATCCTAAGATAAACCATAATGGAAAAAAATGTAAAGAAAAAAAGAATGCATGTATATGTATAGCTGAATCACTTTGCTGTACAGCAGTAAATCTGTACTTCAATTAAAAAAAAAAAGAATAAAATCCAAAAAAACCCCAAAATCTTTTCATGTCTTGAATGATCACAAACACTAATGAAGAAAAACCAACAACCATTACAGCAAGCAAATAAACTTTATTCAAGGAATTTGGGAACAAATTTCCATGATTAATATGGAAAATCAGTCCATATACATGTTTATTTTTTTAATTGGTAAATTTTCATTATGACAGCTTACCCACCTGGAGTCAAAGATAATGGAAAAAGACAAAATTTCTAGTTTGGGATTTAAATGTAATAAGTTTGTGTGTGTGTGTGTGTTTGTGTGTGTGTGTGTGAAAGACAGAGAGAGACAGAGAGATGCCAGAGGAGAGCTGTATATTTGAAAAATGTATCTATAATTATTTGGCACCAAATTTTGGAATCCATAGTTCATGGACCTAAAATTCACTCAGAATTCACAATTCAATCTGTAAACAGGGAAACTTGGTTGGGAGCAGAGAGTGATGTTCTTCACTGCTTTGTGTTTTTCACTCAGAATTTCCCTGGTCCTCTAAAGCTCTCCAGCCTTGGACATTGTTCCTGTGCTGTGCCCACATTCCATTGGCATAGTCATGGAATGGTATGCTTGGAATGTCTCCACCCTCCAAAATATTTCTGGATCAAGCTTATCCCTTTTCCCTCCGTTGTACAGCATTTGCTTCACTGACTTTTATATTTTTGTATATCATGAAACTCTAGAGCCCCAGTCTAAAGCTCTATTAACCCTCCGACATCAACAGAATACCCACAGAAGGAGAGCAAACCTAGAATCCTCCACTTGGGGTGCATACAATCTCTTTATTCTGTTGTATTTACCTGCATGCTCCTTCTCTAAATGCTCCTGAATTTAGAAATCAGCTCAGAGAGGTCTAATCTAATTACCAGCAGATTTATCTAAAAAATAATGACTTTCTTTTGAAGTTGCCTCTCCTTGGATCTTTTTCCTAGTGTGACTTGACAATCTCAAAAGAAGACTGGAACTTAAGGGATACCTGCAGGAAAGATTGCCTTTCTTTTAAAGAAATTCAGCAGCAGGGCACTTAGTGGGGGGTTTTGCTTGTATCAATAATTAGCACTCTTTGTAATAATAATAACAAACTAATGTGACATTATTATGTGCCAAGTACTGGGCTAAGAGTGTCACATACATTATCTCACTTAATTTCCATAATAATCATAGGTAGGTACCAGCATCCCTATTTTGGTCATAAGAAAATTTGGGTCACAAAGGTAGCATGTGGTATAGCCAGGATTATCTTTATTGCCATAGTAAAATCATAAAAGAAAAAAAAATGACAGTGAAAAGACTTTAAGTATCCTCAATAAAACTGTGATTAAAAAGAAAATTAAATGGGTTTTCTAATACAACTATGATAGCAACATCTTTTGGGGTCAGTCAAGTGGGTAGAGAGACTTTGGGAAAAAATTCCTTTTAAAATCTTGTTGGCATTTAAGTGACATTTTGGCGAAACACCACGGAAACATCTGGTCACATCCTCTCAACCCTAATTTCTTCCCTAAATGTTGTTTTTAATATGTCACAGTTGTTAAATTTGTAACAAGTAATGCCCTTGAGACTAAACAACAGTGCCTGGTATGTGAAAAATGAACAATACATTTTCGGCAGTAAAAACCAAAAGGAAATTTTAAATAAACATTTAATTGAGTACAAATAGTCTGAAAGTTATTTCGGTGGAACTTGCCCAATCTGTGTGCTGACATTAGCAGCAGGATGTTCTAAATAAACTCCGTTAAAACAAATGTAGTCTTCTTCACTTGTGACATAACTGATCAGATTCAGTTCTTCTGAAGGATTATGGCTGGGGAAGGAACACTTTTTAGTTGGAAGAGAACTCTCCATTTACAGTCTCAGAACAAATGCATAACCACCAAAATGCCAGGAAGAACAGAGCTGGGGATTTGGATGTTGAACAATGGCTTCAAAGTAGACAACCAAAAGTAGAAAAACAACCACCAACCACCAATGTTTGTGTATTGGTCAGTTAGCCAAGGTCCATGGGCCTGATTCACTTCCTTTCTAACTCTAAAAGGATTTTTCCTTCTAGATAAAACCCTGCATATTTGAATCTAATCCAACATACGTACTTGTCTCAGGCTATATTTTGCTCTTGCTGTATTTTAGTTGTGTACAATGGAAAAGTCTTGCAAAAACCTACACCAAGGGAAAAAAATCAGATCATGGATCAAATTCAGGCAATTAGTAATACAGCTGAGAAAAAGGGGCTGTGTATGTCATTAGCCAATTATTTGAAAACAATTATTTTTCAGTTCTGTGTATTGACTCTTTCTACATATGGATAGGCAGATGCTATTCAGCAGAAATGTTTTTCTACTGATATGGAATCCCCAAAGAAACCATATTGGCTTTGATGTGATTCAGAGATTGTGTCATTCATCAACATGGTTTTAAAGAATGTTAGCAACCTTAGGGTTGGTTCAACCTGAAAATAAACACAGATGGTTCTTGGGAGAACAAACTATTTTCCATAGCAGATTTAACCATACATGTAATGGAATATACATCCTTTGTATTTAGTGCCACATTTGATTACATAAAGGCAGTTGGAATGAATATGAGTCAGACTTTTTTCCTAATATGATAAATACATAGCTTAGCCCCTCCCATTTTTTGTAATTTTGAGATTTTTAAAACATACAGAAAAGTTGCATATATATTATCAAGAACTTTTTATTCTTGAACCATGTAAGAGTAAATTTAGTAATGTATTCCCTACAATGACATGAAAGCAGGAAATTAACACTGATTTATTATTTCCATCTACTCTACAGTTTTAACAATTGCCCCAACAATCTGATTTATAGCAATGGATCTCAAACTTTTAGTGTGCATCAGAATCAGTGGAAAGTCTCATTAAACACAGATTACTGGCTCCCAAACCCAAGGTTTCTGAGTCAGTGGGTTTGGCATGGGGTCCAAAGTTTTGTATTTCTAACCATGTTCCCAGGTGGTGCTGAAGGTCTGGTCCTGGGATCACACTTTGAGAACCACTGCTTTATAGCAAAAAATATACAATCTAAGATCATATGTAGTATTTAATTATCATGTCTGTTTAGTCTTCTTTAATATAGAGACTATTTTTCAGCTGTTCCTTGACTTACATGATCTTGAAATTTTAGAAGAGTACAGGCCAGTTATTCTATAGATCATCCATCCATATGGGTTTTCCCCATGTTTCTTTGTGATCAGATTCAGGTTATGACTTTTAGCAGGAATATATCACAAAAATGTTCATCTTGTATCCTGTTGGGTGGTACATAATTTAAATTGTCTCATTACTGGTGATATTAACTGATTACTTAATTAAGGTGGTCTTTGCCAGGATTCTTCACTTAAAGTTATTCTTTTTCCTTTTGTAATTAAAAATTATTTTGTGGGGAGATACTCTGACACTAAGTAAACATCCTCTCTCTCATCTAATTTTTATCCACTAGTTTGAGCATCCACTAATGTTTCTTGCCTGAACTGACTACTATTATGATAGTGCCAAATGGTGTTTTTCTGTCATTCCTTCTACATTTATTAGTTGCCATTCTACTGTAAGAATTTTCTCTTCTCCCTATCTATATATTCATTATTCATTAGCGTAACATGCAGATTCATGTTTTATTTAATTGGTTATAATCCATTATTATTATTTTTTTTTTAATTTTATTAATTTATTTTATTTTTATTTATTTATTTTTGACTGTGTTGGGTCTTCGTTTCTGTGTGGGGGCTTTCTCTAGTTGCGGCGAGCGGGGGCCACTCTTCATCGCGGTGCGCGGGCCTCTCACTGTCGTGGCCTCTCTTGTTGCGGAGCACAGGCTCCAGACGCGCAGGCTCAGTAGTTGTGGCTCACGGGCCTAGTTGCTCCGCGGCATGTGGAATCTTCCCAGACCAGGGCTCGAACCCGTGTCCCCTGCATTAGCAGGCAGATTCTCAACCACTGTGCCACCAGGGAAGCCCTATTATTTTTATTTTGATGCTCAAATTGTCCCAGAGTTGGCCAGTGAGAGCCCTTTCAAGCTGGTTTCCATGTCCTTTCTATATGTCCCAGTACTTCTTGAACATTCTTTACTTTCTGATGTCAAAAAATGTTCCAGGCTACTTTTTTACTTCCTCTGCCCTGATGAGTAATCAACCATTTACTCAAAGAGACCTGGTTGCTTTTAATAGAGAATGGTATTTAAAAGCCAAGATCTATGTCCCCAAGATGTATGCCTTGCTACTGGGCTGTTGCTGCTCCCAGGCCCTTTCATTAGACAGAGGTAGTAAATATATGTATATATACATACACACACGCACATGCACACACACCATAGAATTACATTTAAATTTAGTTCTCTATTTATATTACTGCAATGTGCACAGATTTGCATCTATATATCTATATTTAGCTCTATATATTGATAATGATGAATTAACGCCTGTACCTCCAATTCCAATCCAACATCACAAGATTCAATCTAGCTTTCCTCCTCTCTATATTCGTAACTCCCTTCATAATTCTCAATATTTTTTACTTATTTGATTAATCCCCTGCATGTAACCAATCTCCCAGCTCAACCAGATCAATAAGTTACTAATTATTAAAGGATAACTGAATTTTCAAGAGATTTTTGTACACCGAAAGAAAACCAATTTTTTGGTGGCTTCTTGATCATTTTACCACAATATATCCCATGTAATCTCATCTTAGGCAACTGAGAAAATTAACTCAGTGACAGTATAAAAGGTTAATTGTTTTGAAGTCTAAGCTGTCTGGAGCTTATTCTACTCATACTCAGCAAACTCCATAGGTTCTCCATTCTCTTCAGCGTCAAATCATAGAGTTAGGTATGATCTCCCAAGCCTACCATAGTTTATAAAGTTTAAAAGCTTACTCCTGGGCTTCCCTGGTGGCACAGTGGTTGAGAATCTGCCTGCTAATGCAGGGGACACGGGTTCGAGCCCTGGTCTGGGAAGATCCCACATGCCGCGGAGCAACTAGGCCCGTGAGCCACAACTACTGAGCCTGCGCGTCTGGAGCCTGTGCTCCGCAACAAGAGAGGCCGCGACAGTGAGAGGCCCACGCACCGCGATGAAGAGTGGCCCCCGCTTGCCACAACTAGAGAAAGCCCTCGCACAGAAACGAAGACCCAACACAGCCATAAATAAATAAATTAATTTTTAAAAAAAAGCTTACTCCTCTCTATAACTCCCCCTCCCTGCCAAAAGGAATAACTGCTGCCAAGCATACCCTCCAGAGCTCCTCTGGAGGGGTCTTCCAGTTAAACATGAAAGACTGAACACGTGCGTTTACCTCCTGTTCCATCTCAAACCTCAAATAAAATGGGCGTGAGGGGAGAGAGAAGGCATAAATATAGACAGAAAATAAGAGGGGATTTAACTGCAACAAAATTTTAGAAGGAATGGGAGATCTCAGTGTCTCTGAAATTGGAGGTGGACAGTGGACTTGAAAAGAGAATTCACTGAAAGTTTCTCTAAGGCGAAATTAGACTCACAGGTCCTCTTCTTCCATTCTTTACTACATGCGTCAGTCTCTTCCCTATCTGAGCAGCAAACTAGAACAGAGAACTTTCTTCTCTACACTTTATTAGAGAAAATGAACCAAAGAGACACAGAATCAGGAATGTCAGACAAAGCTGAGAGAGGGTGCCCAGTATTGAAAACAGGGGATTAAGTGAAAGTCTAACTACTGAAATGAGAAAATTTCCCCCCACCTAGACATACCCAAACATACAACCTCTCCCCACATGACTCTCAGAATATGCCCCAGTAAAAAGATCTGAGATTCATCTTTGGGAAAATAGAACATCTGCAATAGACTGAATGTTTGTGTCCCTCCATAATTCAAATTCTAAACCCAGTGAGATGGTATTTGTAGGTGGGGCATTTGGGAGTTGATTAGGTCATGAGGGCATGAATGAGATTAGTGCCCTTATCAAAAAGACAAAAAGAGTTCCCTTGCCCCTTTCCCCATGTGAGAATACAGTGAGAAGTCAACCATTTATGAACCAGGAAGTGGGAAGTGGGCCTTCACTAAATACAGAATCTGCCAGCACCTCAATCTTGGAATCCCAGCCTTCAGAACTGTGAGAAATAAATTTCTGTTGTTTATAAGCCACCCAGTCTATGCTATTTTTGTTGTAGCAGATCCAACAGACTAAGACAGAAATTGGAACTAAGAAGTAGGGTGCTGCTATAACGAATACCTAAAAATGTGAAGTAGCTTTGGAACTGGGTACGGGTAGAGGCTGAAAGAATGTGCATACTAGAAAAAGCCTACAATGCCATGAACACATGAAAACACCATCCCAAGAGAAAATTCTGACAGTTGGGTGTTCCCTAATGAAAGTCAGATCATCCTATACTAAAATCCACAAGTTGATAGCACACTGACTTTCCTTCAACCTCTATCTTAACTATGAGTGGGCAAAAAATAGAAGAAATTTTCAGTCTCATGGGAGAAGGTGTGGCAAAGCTGCTTAGGGCTCCCTTTGCAAAGTTTTGTATTGGGCCTAAACATCCCAAGGACTTTTTTCCCCACAACAGAAGAAATTCCTCAGAAATTACTAGAAAGGGGCTTTTCATTCAAGACTGGAGGAACTTATTAAGTCAAGGATATGGAGACCTAATTTTTTTTTTAACATCTTTATTGGAGTATAATTGCTTTACAATGGTGTGTTAGTTTCTGCTTTATAACAAAGTGAATCAGTTATACATATACATATGTTCCCATATCTCTTCCTTCTTGCATTGGAGACCTAATTTTTAAGTCTTGTTCTCTCAGCATCTTGGTTACTCCATTTTACATTTAGGCACCTTTGGAAGTTGCATTAACTCTTTCATGTATAATGTAATTATTTAGTTTGTAAATGTAATTAGTCCCATAATTGTTCGACTAGGCAGGCATTCTAAAACTCCACTGTATAGATTGGAGTCATTCTAACCTCTACAAATTAGAGTCACTTAGCCTGTACTAATGACAGTTCAAGTTCAGGGACTAGGATGAATCTCTAGAAACCATCTCCATTGCTGTTTGAAGAAAATGTCTTTCCCTGGGAGTCCCAGCTCTACTTCCTACAATTGGGCGCCATGAAATTCCCCTGAATGTTAACATCCTCTGTCAGTTCAGATCCTCTAAGAAGAAGATGTCAAGACAGAATTAGACATGCAAGAGATTTATTGAGAGAAATGCCTATGAAAGATAGAAGGGAGAGTGAGAAGAAGCAGGCAGGGGACAACTTCAGACCATGGGGTAGGTGGGACACTATGAAAGAAAAGAAGGAATGAAGGAGGATTGGGTAGGAAAAGCCTAAGACTGTATGTAACACAACTCTGAGATATCTTAGTCAGGCCAGTGAGAAGACCCAGAGCAAAGACTGAGAAGAGTCAATGCTGGGCAGAAGGAGCCCAGCTCGAATACCCTCAGCACGTTTGGCCATTGGCTGGAAGCAGCTTGGCGACATCATGGATTTGGTGTGAGCAGGTGCTAGAGTGGGTCGCAAAGGTGTGGCAGCTGGAGGCTGTTGGCTCACTAGGATCCTCACAGCAGCTTCGCTGTTGAAGGGAAATCTGAGTGGGGCTCTCCCTCACATCCTTTACCTTTATCATGTTCCTTGCAATGACTGATCCAGCACAGCTATAGTAAAAGTGAAGGCTGACTCCAGAACTCAGGCCTCCTCATTCGTAAGCCAGTGGCCTTTACTTCAGTAGAGGGCAAGATGAATGAAGAAAGACTTTGTCCTGTTTTGTCAGTAACTGCCACAAGGCATCATTTCTTTACTTTGGCAGCAGATGTTAGCACAGTTTATATATATATATATATATATATATATATATATATATATATATATATATATATAATATTTAACATGCATCAGTCACCTATGACTCAGCTGACAACAGACTCAAATATAATGTGTCCAATGTACTTGGGCAAGAAGTAAAAAGAGTACAAGCATTTCATCTTGGCAAGGAAATAGGGATGGATGTTCATGGAAGAACAAAAGAAGGAAGAGGGTTGCAGGTGAATATTGGCTACACCTGTTTGTCCTCGAAATGCTGATCATTGTCTTCTCACACCACTCTCTTCTAAAACAATCTTGTACCACTTTCATACCTAATGAGGAGATGAGTACATGAAGCTACATTCGTACCTGGTTGTTTTATATTCTCTCCAAGCTGGGTCAATTGGTTCTCATTAGGAATTCTGAACTAAGACTCACTGAAAAGCTGAGTCAGGGAGCTGTGAATAGTTGGGGGTAATGTCTTGTAGAGTCACAGTGGGGGCACTGGAGATGTTATACCAAATTCATGTCATGTTCCAATCAAACTTTTGGGGAAAGAGCCCCCGCAACCCTTTCTCCATTACCAAATTATCTAATCTGGATTAGCTTTGGATCCAAAAGACCTGGGTACAAACCCTAGCGTACAAGTTTGCCTGTCTGATCTTAGTTTCCCCATCAATAAATCACACAGACTAAGGCTTACTGCTCAAGGCTATTGCAAGAAGCAAAAGTGATAATGTGTGTAAAGCACCTAGCAACACAGGCATTCAATAAACATGTGTTTTCCTTTCCTTAGGTCCTAAGTCACCTCCTTTTCCATCAGTGGCTGTCTCCTGAGTACCTCCCAGTCTGGTCTGAGGCACTTCAGGTCTTATCAGTCACCGAAGTCATCTACATTAGATGATCTACTATTTTCTAACTCAGCCCACTGGGATAAGAGCAGGTACCTAGCCGAATGGCATCGATACTGAACCATACATCCTGACTTTATATGTTCCTTCACTAAGTTAGTCCACAAGTATTTGTGCAGCACCTACTATGTGCCACACACTGGGCCAGGTGCTAAGGATTGTGGGGTGAACTGGACAGACAAGATCCCTCCCCTCGTAGATCCTATCTTCCACAGTGTGGTTCTCTGGGACCATTTCAATTTTACATACTCTCCCTCGTGGTCCTCTTAGCACACTCCTACTTGCCACTGTAGGCAAACCTACAAGGCCCAAAGGCCCACTGGAGAGCCAGATCACAGCTTAAGGGCACTAGGTACATCTTAGACAGAGAGGAGTACACCAAAAGGGAAACTGGGCAAGTGCCAATAGATAAGTTTTTCCTACTTCCTGAATTTACAAGAGTCCACCTTTGGAGCTACTTCCATATGTGTCCTCTGGTTGCCTTTGATTGTCCACTCATCTAGATTTCCCAGAGGCAAAGAGGAACTTCTGCTTCTTAATGTAGACCCCCAAGCGACCCTAAGACCTAAGTTTTCCAGCAGCAAAATAATGCAGAAGAGAACAGTGGATCCTTACTTAGCCAGACTCATAGGGAGAGACCCCAAGGATGAGGTGGTGTGTGTCTAAGGCCTGGAATTGTGAAGTTCATTAGATACATCTAGATATGTAGAGAGGACAAGTAGGGTCAGTGCTGGTTGTGTCCAAAGCCTTCATTCTGACTGAGTATTATTTCTGTTTGGAGAAGTCTCAGTGATTCTGGGTTCTGCCTCCATTTCTACAATCCAAAGGGTCCTGTGATCATAGGACTCTTAGGTACAAGTGTCAGAAACTTGACTCAAAAAGCATCAGAATAACAATGATCACTGCAGAGATGTTTCTTGCCCACAATGAAGGTGGCTTTCCATGTGATTAAACTGAACACCTGACACTCCACCTGAAGTACCTGCTTTGGAAGTCTGCTTTAGGAGATGTGAGAGATGACTCTAAAAGCTGCCCTTTGCCACCAGTATGAGACCCAGACTTTTATGTTGAGCTGTGAGTTTTAAAGAGCATTCACCAGGGCTTTTATTTTGCAGATGAGCAGTTGTCTTTAAAGAATTATTATACATTCTAAAAGTTCAGGGTTAATTGATCGTAATCTCATTGGCACTATAACTAAGACAAACACAAGTGATATCCACATGGAGAAACTTAGGTAGGCCTACAAAAACAAAGGTTGGAAATGCAGGCAAAATAGATTAGGAGTTACGAACTTTATACTGGCATTAACTTAAATCAAGAGTTGGTTTAAGTTAACACTAAGATTATTCTGATCCCTTGTCATTGTGCAGTTTTGTGGGATAAAATACTTATCAATTGCCCCAACATCGCTCCTAGAGATTCTGAGGTTCTCCCATGACCTCTTCCAGAGTCTTCCTAGTTAGAGCCTGGCCTGAAGGAAAACAGGAGGCACTTCTTTGGTTCATCCAGTTATGATGTAACAACACATCATAAACTCACCACCAGACTGCCAGTAACCTTTCCCACTGACATGATATGAAAAGAATGTATCTTGCAACTAGCTTATCTAGAAAACTCCATGCCCATTCACTTGCTCCATTTCCTAACACAGTTTTTTCCAGACCTTGTACAAACAGGAAATCAGACTAAAACCATTATTAGAGAACAGGTCAATAGATGCTTCCTAGAGCAAACAGTACCTTGCTATCCCTATGCAAAACAAGAAAGGGCAATAAAGCAAGTCACAGGGTGATTTAGAAACATTCCCCTTCTACTCCCCTGGGGAAAAAAAACTCCTTATACTTAAAATATTTCAATGAAAATATTTTAATGCAGTTTTTGAGCCTGAATTATCCAAGTAAATGCCTTCTGTATTGTAATTTGCAGAGGCAGGCACCTACATGAGAATAAATCCAAACTATCACAAGGTTACCTTAAACTCATTTGCTTCAATTTCCTTGAATCACAAAGCTAACGATTTATGCTAGAACAATGATTCTCAAAGTGTGATACCACATAAGCAGTATCATATCACCTGGGAATTTGTCAAAATTGCCAACTCTGGGACTCCCCCCACCACCCTAAACTTACAGAATGAGAAACTCTGGGGGTGTGACCAGGAATCTGGTTTATGGAGCCTACAGACAAGCCAGTGACAGACTGGGCCTAGCATCACCTATAATAATGCTTTTTCTTTCAAAGTTGACTAACATTTGTGCTGGGCCTACCTAACAGTTTTGTTCCTTAGCTTTGTTTTGTTTTTCCTAGCAAAGGAAGGATCTGAGTAAGGGAAGTCGACATTATGGAGGACATGTGACCTTCTGGGGGTTGCTAGGCCCCTCCAGTTTTCCCCTGTGTTTCACCCTTTCTATTCCAGTGGGTAACAGGCATTTCTATTCTTATCTGAGAAACTGACTTGCTTTTGTATTTATTTTTCATTCTAATTCATTTGCAATGGATTTCCTGAAACATTATACCACCTTTTTATTGGACATAATGAGTCTGCTGGTCTGCTCACACTTCAGTGAAGCTATCTTCGTTGGAAATCTGGATTATTCATCCCTCTCCATCCATTCTGAGGCTCTAA
This sequence comes from Balaenoptera borealis, assembly GCF_965194805.1. Lineage (NCBI taxonomy): Eukaryota > Metazoa > Chordata > Mammalia > Artiodactyla > Balaenopteridae > Balaenoptera > Balaenoptera borealis. The sequence continues at coordinate 46,055,200 of NC_138866.1, read as the reverse complement.
GGTCACTGGAAGAGTTCTGACTCAGAACTCTGACTCAGAACTGGGCAGAACTCTGCCCAGTTGCAGGGTACACGCTGGAAAGCAGTTTCTTGCCACCAGTTTCTTGTAACGTATGTACTGGTAACAACATGGCCGGTGCTTCAAGTTGGTTTGTGTCCCCCAGGATACAACACCAGTGACTGTTGGTAAGGAACACTCCTTAGAAAGATCAATTTGAAGGCACCATTTAAAAGTAAGAATTTAAAATAAGAACATTTTACAGCTGCTTTATTTTGAAGCGTTTTGGTTTTCAAAAATTAAACATTATAAAGTTCTTCAAGAACTCTGTTGTTGATAATATTTTCTCTCATTAAAAATGCAAAACCTTCTGGAGGAAATGATACTCCGAGCTTTGTAGCACAAATCAATGCCAAATGAAGACCATAAACTGTGTTTTGTTATGCATTTGGCAATGTCTCCAAATATCTTGAACAAACAACGTCACAGTGCTTCAGACCCATGGACCCTTACGTTTCTAGAAATTTATGATTGTCCATTACGGGAAAGTAGAAATGCCGGGGATTAGCAAGTCTGGCTAGGGTAGGAGGAAAAACAAATAAATTATGAAAAACAGAAACAATTTAAATATTATAAGCATTTGTTTTGGGAAAGCCATTCTTGCCATGCCTATGTGCTCAGAGGAAACTGGCTTTGAGTTTTGATTATCAGTCTCAGACTAATGAAAGTGTTCAAAGCTGGCCTAGGCAGAGGTAGTGCTGCAGGGGTAAGAGAGGGTAGGGCAAGTGCTTCATACAAATCCCATTAATGGGAAAAATAATGAATCCTAGGTACCAAATCCCATGCCTTTGTCAACATGTGTGTCATTTTACAGTTTGACTGCTCTTTCTAAGTAAACAATAGCTGCCCCTATTTGGGAGAGGGTGGCTTTGTAAGAAAAGGCCATGGCTATGGGTTCTAGCCCTGCAGAGTACACTTTTGTGGTCAGGGAATCACAGGAAATCAGGGGCCCTACATATGACCCATTTCTCAGTGAAAGTCCAGCTTGGAATCACAGGTAGAAAAAGGTGCTTAAAAATGTAAAACATCAAGAAATCAACACTCCACATCACCAAACCACCTCATTTAAAAAAAAAAAAAAATCTAGCATTACTGATTTCTGACCTTTGCTGTTAAGAAATCTATTTCAAAGGGGAATATTTCTAAGTAAGTATCTCAGTAATTGCCAGTAATGGAAATGAATTATAAAAACCTGACTTGAGAGCTTAACAGTGCTATGTTCACTTCCTTTTTGCCTACAGTGCATGTGGCTATATCTCTTCCAGAAGTGAGCAAGTGGAATGATGGCTCATGCCTATTTTGTCTGATCCCTTATCATTGCTGAATACTACTTCTTCCACCTAAACCTGAATTCAAACCTGAGCTGGGATGCAGGGCACTCCTGGGGGTACTATTAAGGACTGGCATGGCACCATCAGCATGCAGTGTTGTTCTCCTGTGTGCCAGGGTATGGTTTTGAGCTGGTTTATCTTTCTTTTGAAAGAAAAATCTGTCCCTTATATAATAGTCTTGCATTACAGCTCTATATTCAGAGAACTGTGAGATGTTCTCTTATTAGTGCGTTGCACTCCTGAAGGTCAGTCCCTTTTGCAAACCCTTGTATCCAGCAAGTGGGTCCACACTTACAATTGCAATGACATTAATAATAAGAGTTATGAGTAAAAGTGAGCTAAAGTATTGGCCAAGGCTTATGGATTTCATTTGAGGCTTAGTGTGGCACTTTAATTTTTCATTCAACTTTCCTTTTAGGAATGACTTTGCTAAACATATCCAGGTTGTCTTTGGTGCATAATATTACTACTTCTTGGTATTTACTGCTACTGAAAATTAATAGAAGTGACTAGCCTCAACTTTAGAAGTTAATGAGACTTAAAAGAAGCAAGATTTTTTTCTTTGCCATTTATATTATGTATATAAATTTGATTTATGAATTTGGTTAAAAAAGCTCCTTGCCTTCTGTCAGCATTGAGGAGCCAATAAGTTCATTCTCTGATTCGCAGAAGTGTTTTATATTCATGTATTCATCCAGTCATTCAGTAAATATATAAGATATATCTACTATCCAGAAACATTTTCAAGGAATTATTCAAAATCAAGATCTACTTATAAAACCTTGTTAGAAAGAAAATGTTTGCACTTCACACAATGGAGCTCTGACCTATTAGAAATAAAAAGGCTTATTTTTCTCAAACTTGGTCTCAACATAGACTCCATGAAGGTTATTATAAAACCGGGGGTAAATTCTACTAGCCTTTGCATTATTTACTTTTTGATCAACATCGAAACTCTCTTCATTTCATGTAACTAGATTTTATAGACTGCTCCTTAAAATTATCATAGGTAGAAGCAAATTAAATTCACATTTCAAAGAAATAGTACTACACAATAAAGAGAATCTTTTGAAATGACAAAAGCAGCTGTTGGTTAGGTTTTCCTGGTATTTATGCAATGAATTCTCAGGAATATATACTAAAACCAATGTGGATACCATATATATTCACTAAATAGGAATGAATCTACCAAATACCTATTAGTGACCAGCCATAAAAAATCTGCTGTGATGTCTTTAATCTGGAAGTGCTTATAGCTTTATGAAACATTAATTCAGACATTATTTTTAATAAATATATTTTGAAGACATGCTATGGGCCAGGCATTATACTAGGCCCTGATGGTATAATTCTAAACAAAACAGACATTCTCTCTGCCTTCATAGGACTAGGAATTCTGCAGGGTGCAAGCAAAAAAATTCTTTTTCAATTCTGCCTCCATGAAAATAACCACAAAATAACATCCTTTTTAAAGAAAGAGAAAGCCACCAATCAGGTGACTCTGAAAGTCACCTATAACTCTCATGCTTAGATATTCTCAATTTTGTTTCTTCAAAATGGAGACATTACTTACAGCTTTATACATGAGGTTTTCATGACACCAGAGAGATGATCCATAGGAAGAAGTCCTCACTCTTCAAACAAAGAAGTGGAACGAAACAAAACAAACAAAAAAACTTTATCATTCACATTTTCCTGTAGTGTAAATGACATCAACTTTGAAATTCAATCCTCCCTTACCCCTCACCTGTCTCTACTCCCCATTATGTTCCCTTGATAAATCATCCCTTGGAATGGGTTTTTTCTTTCTCAATTGTCAGGAGCATTCCTGCTGTGTCTGGGCATCAACCTCCTCATTGGTATTTCATTAATTTTATGCACCTAACTAAGAAGCCAGATTGTACTTTGAATGTATTTCAGTTAACAATTAAAATTAAATACAACTCTAACCAGAGAAGCATAAGAATCATGTTTCTATACCATTAAAGCCAAAGTTTCTCATTAGCATTAATGGAAATTCAGATTTTTCTTCAAATAGGAAGCAGAACAAGAAGTCCTAGGATGATAACAGTAAAGACCACAGTGCAAACTGAAGAGAGGTTGGAGACTGAATTCATACAAAGAAAGGCTGGAAAGGCCTGCAGGATCTGAGCTGGGTCTGCAGAGAATTCTAAAGGGAAAGCTTTTAATCATCCTGGCTCCCTATCACCACCACTTTGGAAGTTGGCATCACTGCTCAGACCAGAGTTCCTTTGAGTGAGAGGAATAAAAGGAATAAAGTTTAGGAGTCAAGATGGCAGATTAGGAGGACACGGAATTCGCCTCTCCTCACACCTAGGGCACCTACCGGGCACTGGAGGGGGACCACAGACACCTAAGGGGATGGGAAGAAACTCCGAGTGACTGGGTAAGACGTGGGCGGGGGAGGGAGGCGGGAGGAGAAGTGGAGGCAGGACGGGACTGGGGCCCCTGAGGGTCTACTGGGGGAGGGGAGGAGTTCCCACACCCCGAGGGACCCACCCACAGTTAGGGGATCAACAGGACAGGGAGAGACCCTTGGGAGAGCAGAGGATTGAATGGGAACGTGGCCAGCGTTTCCATTGCCCGCTTGGACCCCAGAGAGCCTGCTGAGGTCACGGGCCTGATCCTCCACCCTCTGAGGCTCCCTCCAGCTGCGCTGAGCCTAAGCCCCACCGCTGCACCCCTACCCAGGGCCTTACCTCCGAACCCTGCACTCCCAGGCCCCCTCCAGCTGTGCTGCCTTTTCCAGCCACAGGGTCCCTGAGCCTAGGCCCCATCCCCACCCTAAACCCCACCCCGCCTAAGCCCTGCCCCCACCTAAGCTCCAACCCCACAGCCAGGCCTTTTCTGGCTTTTTTTTTTTTTTTTTTTAGGTTGTAGTTCTGTTTTACCTCGTTGTTGTTATTCCATTTACATTTTTATTTTTTCTAATAAATTTTTTATTTTTCTAATTTTATTTTATTTTTTATACTTTGTTATTGTTCTGCTATTTTTGGCTTGTTCCCCACTCCACCCCTTTTTTTTTCTGTTGTGGTTCTGTTTTACCTTGTAGTTGTTTCACTTATATTTTTATTTTTCCTAATATATTTTTTATTTTTCTAATTTTATTTTATTTTTTATTCTTTGTTATTGTACTGATCCTTTTTTTTTTTCTTTTCTTTTCTTTTGCTGCGCCATGCAGCTTGTGGGATCTTGGTTCCCAGGCCGGGGGTCAGGCCTGAGCTCCTGTGGTGGGAGTGCTGACTCCAAACTGCTGGACTAACAGAGAACCTCAGACCCCAGGAAATATTAATCCCAGTGAGGTCTCCCAGAGGTCCTCACCTCGGCGCCAAGACCTGGCTCTACCCAACTGCCTGCAAACTCCAGTTCTGGACACCTCAGGCCAAACAACCAGTAAGATAGGAACACAGCCCCACCCATCAGAAAAAAAAAAATGAAATGACAAAAAAATATGTTACAGACAAGGGAGCAAGGTAAAAACCTACAAGACCAAATAAATGAAGAGGAAATAGGCAACCTACCTGAAAAAGAACTCAGAGTAATGATAGTAAAGATGATCCAAAATCTCGGAAATAGAACGGAGGCACAGAACAAGAAAATACAAGAAATGTTTAACAAAGACCTAGAAGAACTAAAGAACAAACAAACAGTGATGAACAGCACAATAACTGAAATGAAAAGTACACTAGAAGGAATCAACAGCAGAATAACTGAGGCAGAAGACCAAATAAGTGAGCTGGAAGACAGAATGGTGGAAATAACTGCCAAGCAGTAGAATAAAGAAAAAAGAACGAAAAGAACTAAAGACAGTCTCAGAGACCTCTGAGACAACATTAATGCAAATTGTAGGGGTCCAAGAAGAAGAAGAGAAAGAGAAAGTGTCTGAGAAAATATTTGAAGAGATTATAATCGAAAACTTACCTAACATGGGAAAGGACATAGCCACCCAAGTCCAGGAAGCGTGGAGAGTCCCATACAGGATAAACCCTAGGAGAAACACAACAAAACACATATTAATCAAACTAACAAAAATTAAATTCAAAGAAAAAATATTAAAAGCAGCAAGCGAAAAGCAACAAATAACATACAAGGGAATCCCCATTAGGTTATCAGCTGATTTTTCAGCAGAAACTCTGCAGGCCAGAAGGGAGTGGCAGGATATATTTAAAGTGATGAAAGGGAAAAACCTACAACCAAAATTACTCTACCCACCCAGCAAGGATCTCATTCAGATTCCACGGAGAAATCAAAAGCTTTACAGACAAGCAAAAGCTAAGAGAATTCAGCACCACCAAACCAGCTTTACAACAAATGCTAAGGGAACTTCTCTAGGTGGGAAGCACAAAAGAAGAAAAAGACCCACAAAAACAAACCCAAATCAATTAAGAAAATGGTAATAGGAACCTTGAATGTAAATGGATTAAATGCTCCAACCAAAAGACACAGACTAGCTGATTGGATACAAAAACAAGACCTGTATATATGCTGTCTACAAGAGACCCAATTAAGACCTGGGACACATACAGACTGAAAGGGAGGGGATGGAAAAAGATATTCCATGCAAATGGAAATCACAAGAGAGCTGGAGTAGCAATACTCATATCAGATAAAATAGACTTTAAAATAAATACTGTTACAAGAGATAAGGAAGGACACTACATAATGGTCAAGGGATCAATCCAAGAAGAAAACATAACAATTATAAATATTTATTCATCCAACATAGGAGCACCTCAATACATAAGGCAAATGCTAACAGCCATAAAAGGGAAAATCTACAGTAACACAGTAAGTGTTCATTTTAACACCCCACTTACACCAATGGACAGATCATCCAAACAGAAAATAAAGAAACACAAGCTTTAAATGACACAATAGACCAGATAGATTTAATTGATATTTATAGGACATTCCACCTGAGAGTGGAAGAATATACTTTCTTCTCAAGTGCACACAGAACATTCTCCAGGATAGATCACATCTTGGGTCACAAATCAAGCCTCGGAAAATTTTTTAAAATTGAAATCGTATCAAGTATCTTATCCAACAACAACACTATGAGATTAGAAATCAATTACAGGAAAAAAGCTGTAAAAAAACACAAACTCATGGAGGCTGAACAGTGTGCTGCTAAACAACCAAGAGATCACTGAAGAAATCAAAGAGAAAATTAAAAAATACCTAGAAACAAATGACAACGAAAACATTATGACCCAAAACCCATGGGAGGCAACAAAAGCCGTTCTAAGAGGGAAGTTTATAGTAATTCAATCTCACCTGAAGAAACAACAAAAATTTCAAATAAACAATCTAACCTTATACCTAAAGCAACTAGAAAAAGAAGAACAAAGAAAAGCCAAAGTTAGTAGAAGGAAAGAAGTCATAAAGATCAGAGCAGAAGTAAATGAAATAGAAATGAAGACCACAACAGCAAAGATCTATAAAACTAAAAGTTGGTTCTTTGAGAAGATAAACATAATTGATAAACCTTTAGCCAGACTCATCAAGAAAAAAGGGAGAGGACTCAAATCAGTAAAATTAGAAATGAAAAAGGAGAAATTACAACAGACACCACAGAAATACAAAGGATCATAAGACTACTACAAGCAACTCTATGCCAATAAGATGGACAACCTGGAAGAAATGGACAAATTCTTGGAAAGGTACAACTTTCTAAGACTGAACCAAGAAGAATTAGAAAATATAAATAGACCAATCACAAGTAATGAAATTGAAACAGTAATTAAAAATCTTCCAACAAGCAAAAGTCCAGGACCAAATGGCTTCACAGGTGAATACTATCAAACATTTAGAGAAGAGCTAACACCTATCCTTCTCAAATTCTTCCAAAAAATTGCAGAGGGAGGAACATTCCCATACTCGTTCAACGAGACCACCATCACCCTGATCCCAAAACCAGACAAATATATCACAAAAAAAGAAAATTACAGACCAATATCACTGATGAACATAGACACAAAAATCCTCAACAAAATACTAGCAAACAGAATCCAACAACACATTAAAAAGATCATACACCATGATTTATCCCAGAGATACAAGGATTCTTCAATATATGCAAATCAGTCAATGTGACACACCATATTAACAAAATAAAGAATAAAAACCACATGATCATCTCAATAGATGCAGAAAAAGCTATCAACAAAATTCACCACCCATTTTTGATAAAAACTCTCCAGAAAGTGGGCATAGAGGGAACCTACCTCAACATAATAAGGGCCATATGCGACAAACCCACAGCAAATATCATTCTCAATCGTGAAAAACTGAAAGCATTTCCTCTAAGATCAGGAATAAGACAAGGATGTCCACTCTCAACATAGTATTGGAAGTCCTAGACACAGTCCTAGACACGCACCTATGGTCACCTAATCTATGACAGAGGAGGCAAGAATATACAATGGAGAAAAGATAGCCTCTTCAATAAGTGATGCTGGGAAAACTGGACAACTACAAGTAAAAGAATGAAATTAAAACACTATCTAACACCATACACAAAAACAAACTCAAAATGGATTAAAGACCTAAATGTAAGACCAGACACTATAAAACTCTTAGAGGAAAACATAGGAAAAACATTCTTTGACAAAAACCACAGCAAGATCTTTTTTGACCCACCTCCTAGAGTAATGAAAATAAAAACAAAATAAGCAAATGGGACCTAATGAAACTTAAAAGCTTTTGCACGGCAAAGGAAACCATAAACAAGACGAAAAGACAACCCTCAGAATGGGAGAAAATATTTGCAAACAAAGCAACTGACAAAGGATTAATGTCCAAAATATACAAGCAGCTCATGCAGCTCAATATTAAAAAAACAAACAACCCAATCAAAAAATGGGGAAGACCTAAATAGACAATTCACCAAAGAAGACATACAGATGGCCAGGAGGCACAAGAAAAGATGCTCAATATCACTAATTATTAGAGAAATGCAAATCAAAACTACAATGAGGTATCACCTCACACCGCTCAGAATGGCCACCATCAAAAAAAATCTACAGACAATAAATGCTGGAGAGGGTGTGGAGAAAAGGGAACCCTCTTGCACTGTTGGTGGGAATGTAAATTCCCACCAATGTAAATTGATACAGCCACAGTATGGAGGTTCCTTAAAAAACTAAAAATAGAACTACCATATGACCCAGCGATCCCCCTACTGAGGATATACCCTGAGAAAACCATAATTCAAAAAAACACACACACACACACACACAAAAAAAACCCCACATGTACCCAATGTTCATTGCAGCACTATTTACAATAGCCAGGTCATGGAAACAACCTAAATGTCCATCGACAGATAAATGGATAAAGAAGATGTGGTACATATATACAATGGAATATTACTCAGCCATAAAAAGGAATGAAATTGGGTCATTTGTAGAGACGTGGATGGACCTAGAGTCTGTCATACAGAGTGAAGTAAGTCAGAAAGAGAAAAACAAATATCATGTATTAATGCATGTATGTGGAATCTAGAAAAATAGTACAGATGAACCTATTTCCAGGGCAGGAATAGAGACACAGATATAGAGAACGGACGTGTGGACACAGGGGGGAAGGGGAAGGTGGGATGAATTGGGAGATTGGGATTGACATATATACACTACCATGTGTAAAATCAATAGCTAATGGGAAGCTGCTGTATAGCACAGGGAGCTCAGCTCAGCGCTCTGTGATGACCTAGATGGGTGGCATGGGTAGGTGGGTGGGGAGGTCCAAGAGGGAGGGGATATATGTATACATACAGCTGATTCACTTCACTGTACAGCAGAATCTAACACAACATTGTAAAGCAATTATACTCCAATAAAAAAAAGTAGTAAAGTTTATTTTGTAACTGAAGATTAGAAATAGCTTTTCAATCATCTCCTTTCCCAAGTCACATATAAATCATTCAACTGTGTATCCCAATTGCTTTGCCAGGATTTAACTTAGTTCAAACAACTAAGTGTAAACACCAATTGAGATGGAAAAAAACTCTTTTCTCTCATAAAAATCAACTTAGTCTGCTGGCCTAACTGTCTGAATTTGTTGCTTTTCTCACTACAGGGTGTTCAGCAATTGAGAACTTAATTAAAGCACGACTCTCAATCTCAGCACCCATAAGAATGGAAATGGGGTGGGTAGACGCCCACACTCTTTGGCATCCTGCTCCCACCTGATGACCTGAACACACAGTCCAGCAATACTGGTCCTCTCCTGCCCACGGGGCTGCGGTGGGGGATCTGAGGAGCCTGGGCTAGGGTTCTAGACTAGCATTTTTCCCTCAACTCTGGGGTATGCACCACTTCACACTCCAAAGGGGGTTTTGTTGTTGCTGGCATCATCTTCCTCTCATTTTCTGTAGATAAAGCATCTCTAAACTGGTGAATGGAAGTGAGCTTCCATTTCCTTCTGTTAGACTCTCTTAAGAGATTTGGCGACAGGGCTGGATTCTTGCTAATCTCAGATGGGCCTGCTCTTTGAACTGTGTCGGTGGCCCCAAATGAGCTAGAAAGATAAATAGGTAGTTGCTCCACTCCCCCTTTCAAATATTCAGTATGATATAATACCACAGCGGATAGCAGAGACTCTGGCTCCCTGGACAATGGTGGAGATGTGTTCTGGGGATTTTGGAATGCTGGTTCCCTAGCCAAGGAGCACAAGAATTCAGGAATGTGGTGGCTGTTCTTAGTGGCTCATGCATTTAAGCATCAGGCCTGCTTGTCCCTATATCAACTCTAAAACTACTTTAGTTGCCTAACTCTGGAAATTAAAGAACTTTGTGCATTTCTGTATGTGTCTGATTATATTTGGTTCCTTTTCTAACCACTAGACGAAGCATTTCTTCAAAACAAATTGCCAGCCTTTTGCTTGTCTAGTGGTTGAACTTCAGGGATGAAAGCTGTATTCATTCATTCCCTTCCTTATTCAACTAATGTTTATTAAACATCTTCTATGCACCAAGTGCTAATGAAGAGATTCCAACAGCTAGATAGAGCCCTAAGAAGTCACTTCTTTAGAAGGGCCCCCCAAAAATGTTTGCTATTTTAAATCTTTACAAGAAAATCCACAATCTCTTGAAAAACTGCTCTGGAAGTGAATCCCCAAAGGACTGAGAAATTCTTTCTATGGTCCAAAATTGTTCTTGATGCAAGAACAGTTGCCTCCTTGGCTTGAGTGAAGGTGGAGAATGAGCTTCAGCACAATTTGTAGGACAATCCTCTGTTTACTCGTTGCCATTGAGTTACCAGTTCTCCTTCTTATCTAGCTAAAAAAGTCTATAATATTTCCGTCTTTACTTTTGAGACCATTCTCTTATTACTTTAATCAGATTAGCTCTTCTTATTCAACAAGTATTAACAGAGTGGTCAGGGAAAGCTTCAGAGAAAAGGAATAATTGCATCCTTAAAGGAGAGGTAGAATTTAGATAGACTGAAAGGACAGGGGATGGCACAGTAGGAGAGAGAATAGCATAAGCAGAGGCATGGAAGTAGGACAAATTAGTAAATTGAGTGAAGGTGGGGTAAGGTGCTGAATGGAAGGAGACAGGTGAGAACTCTGCAATAATCCAATTCCTCCCCAGAGGCTATTCATTTCTTCCAAGATCTTGGAGTTTCCTTTTGTCAAGGATCTTTTAATTATAAACAATAGATATCTACATTTTTGCTCAAGCAAAAAAGGAGATTTTTATAAAGAAGCAGGAGTTTTCAGTGAACCTAAAAGCAGGAGGTCCTCATAAGAAACAAAGAGTGGGAAATTGCTCTTCTCCACACCCACCCCTGCCACCCTCACCCCCCCCACACACACACCCCTCTGCTTCTCCCTGCCCATCTGATTCATCCTTCTCTCTTACAGTTGTTTCTCAGTTTCTCTATATATTTGGTTGCCCCAACAGTTCCTGATCATACAAACCTCTGGTCCCAGGAGGGAGTAGGTAGCATCAACATAACCCAATTCCAATCATCAGGACAGATCATTCAGTTGGCCCAGATGAGGTCAGATCTCCGGCCCCAGTCCATCAACCATGGCCGGGCAGGGTTAGGTAATGCAAAAGCGGCTCTACAACCCAGCTGTGGGTGCGTGGGCTCATTTTCAGAGAACACGTGACTGTGGCAACAGATGCTAGGTGGAAACATGCATGTGTGAATTTTCCTGAAAAGGGGACTGAAGAGGATACACCCTTTCAATGAAATGTTCCAATCACCTTGGCGAAGCATCTGGGTGGGCAGAATGCCTCGTGTGAGGCTCAGTAAAGGAGAAACCGAACATCAGTGCCAAGGGTGTGAGTCGCTCCAAGCCATGAGGAACAATGGAAGCTGCAGCTGCTCTTCTAGAGAAGCAGACTTAAAGAAGATCGGTTGCTGCTGCCTCTTTTCAAATGCCAGATGGGCTATCATTTTGAAGACAGATGCACCTCCAGGAGAAAAAACCAGACCAGAGATGGGACAGCCTAGATATGGTGTGATGGCCTTAGAGTTAGTGAATTCTCTATTAGGGAAGGGATTGCAAAATCATGGAAACACCATTTATGTGATGTTCATGGAGATAATTTAAGCACCCAATGGAGGATTAATTAGATGATCTGTATTTACACCGAGACCTGCAATTAGGTGGCCTCCCAACCCTCAAATTGTATGATTGTTCTAATCTGCTGAGTCCCATCTTAGAATACACAATAAAGAATTTTTCAACAACAGGCCCTGATGAAGAGGTCTTAATATTGAGAGGCAGGGAATCTGGGCAACACATGTTGGTTCAACATTTCTCAAACTTGTTTGCATGGAACTCTAGTGCACATGGGATGTTTACATGTATTTTACAAAAACAGGGCTTCCATGTCAAATAAAATGCTAGTTTAAATAAAGCAAAACAAGCTTATTTACTGCAGGATATCTCAGAGCCTTTAATAAGTTAAGGTTTTATGAATCTCCAACAGGTGAGGTATATTAAACAATGTTTCCCAAGCCTATCTGACCACATGAGGACTTAACAACATCACCTGGTCCATTAAGTTCCATGAAACAGAATTTGAGACATGCTGGCCTAGCTCTGTTGCCACGATTCTTCACTTTTTTTGAGTCACACACCCTTTTGAGAACCAAACAAAAGCTACTGACCACTCCCCTCACCAACAATGAAAAATGCATACATGCACACCAAATTTTGCACATAACTTCAGGGGGTCATAGAATATGCTGACTTGTCCATGGATTTTTCAGGTTTTCCTGGAAATTTTCAGGTGATAAATCCCTATCCTAGATAACCTAATTTTCTAAATAATTTTCTCTTAATTCATACATCCCCCAAAGGCTCATAAGATAGAGGCACAAACATTCCTTACTGCATTGCATGTGTGAGTTTTACACAGTTCTCCTGGATATGCCTTAGTGCTATCCTTTGGTTTGTACCATCTAAAAGAAGGCATGACTCCTGCTGCCTTTGATTATCTTCCCTCGGTTGGACTCTCACTCAATTTTAAGGTTCTTTCCAAAAAAAGTCCTATTTAACTTGATTAATAAAGAGATAGTTGAAAGCTGTTTCACATTATTTTAAAGGTAAATTGAAGTTTTTTTCTAACAAAAAAGTCTAAAAAACTAAATGTGAGTATTGTTCCTATTTCACTATACACATCTTCAGGAAATTTCAATGCTTATGAAGACATGATCTTGGAGGAGGAGAAGCCCCTCCTTGATTTTTTACAAAAGGGTGCTTCATAATCCCAGCCCTGGCGTCACTAGGAAAATTAAATACTTTGGGACAGGTATAAGATGAACAAGTGAAAATGCAAAGATCAAACAGTTCAGGTTAAATGAGCTATCTACATTATTATTAAACAGCACAGGTAAAAAGAATAAGCTTATCATTTTAAAATTACTTCAGTCCTTAAAAAAAGAGTTTTAAAATGGGCATTTAAAAGCTAACTCCAGAGCATGCATGTGGAAGCCAGATATATTACTTCTTGTGCATCTGTCATTAATTTTATAATTGAACTTTATGAATATCCCAGTTGAAAAACAAATGGTTTATATCAATGGAAATGATTTAGTTTTTATTTTTATCAAAGTTAATACATGTTAATAATTCTTTTTCAGAGTAATAGCTGTTTGCACATTATGAGCACGTCTCACGTTTTCCTTATAAGGATATCCGATGGAAAATTTTTTTGTCCTTGGCCCTCTTATAGTCAGTATATTTCCGTTCATACAAGAAGAAAGTAGTCATTTGAAGTCTATGGAGAGATGTCTGTTTGACTAACAGATGTCTATGCTGGAGTAAGCAGGAAGTCTTACAGTTCCCTCCCAACACAAAGGCCCACTCATGATAAAAGAGAAGACCAAACATCTTGGGAATATAAAAAGCAATTTCAGTTCCAACAAACATCTGTCCTAAGCCAGCCAGGAAGGTAGGAATGAGAAAATCCGTAGTACCTCATACTTAAATACATTTTTCTTTCTTTTACCCCTCTCCTACCCTTTCAACAACCATCCTCAACATTACTGAAAAACAGCCCAAACACTGTTTTATTTGCTCCACCACCAATATTTTAATCTGGAATGCTTAAAAGGCAGTCTCTAGATATAAGAAAGCAAGTTTCCTCAGCAAGAGATGAACTCTGGGAGCTGGAGACGAATCTAAAATCCAGTTTAGTCTTACACAATGTTTTATGTCAATTATAACTCAGTAAAGCTAGAAGAAAAAGTAAATTAAAATTCAGTCTAGTCATTGATATTTACTGATGACCACTGTACGCCATTCACTATTCTAGGCACTGTGGATACAGACATGTGCATGGTGGGCACCCCGTATTAGTAGAGACAGCCAACAAACATGTAACCAAAGAGGTAAGCAAGTTAATTATAGAAAGTGATTTTAAAAATAGGGTGATATGACAGAAAATGACTGGTGGAAGATGGGGAGGAGGTTAATTTAGAGTGAGTGATATGTGAAGGTGATATGTGAACAAAGGCAAGAATGCCAAGGAACAACCGCCTTCTGTAGATCTAGGTCAGAGTGTTTCAGAAAGAGAAAATAACAAGTACCAAGGACCTGATATAGAAACAAGCTCAGTTTGTTCAAACAACTGAAAGAATGCCCAAGTGGCTGGACTACAGTGAACAAGGGGAAAGTGAAAGGAGATGAGTCAAGAAGGCCCAGGCTTTCCATCATTAAGGAAAAAGACAACTTTGGTCCCAAATACAGTCAAATGATATGCCAAACCATTAGCTGAGGTATAAATTTCATTTTTATCTCTGAGAAAGAATGCAAGACTACAATAGTGAGCTTCTAAGTAAATGTTCTGGAAAGGGACTTCTTCATAATAAAGTGCAGACGAGAACAATCTCCATCGGCAGGTACTGTCTTCCTTTGGAAGGGTAAGGATTGCCCAGAAAGTGGTTTCCTACATTTCTTTTCTCAGGTAGCAAATGCCCATTCATCCATCACCTTCTTTGCACCCTAGAATCTGGGTGTTCCATATCACCAGAGTGATAAGGAGAACGAAGCTCTGTCCTTGAAGGATTGCTCTGGAAGTCTGCCAGACCACTGGATCATTTCCCAGTGTTCTACAGAATGATCACTTTGTTTCCAGGTACAGTCAACATGGATTATTATCGAAGGGCCAGTTCCTAAATGAATTAATGAATTCTGACACCATACTTCAGGTTACTGTCTTTTGCTAACCTTCTGCAGCCTCTGAAAAATTGGAATGAGATAAAATCTGCTATTCCCCTCCGCTGTATTAGATCAGGCTCTATTCCCACCCCAAGTGGCAGCTGTCAGAGTGAAGAAAAAGTACCAGGTGAGTAAAGAATGAAGGAGATTTTCACCAAAGAAATGTCTATAGTTTCAGCAGAACATACATATTTATATATAAACATAAGTAAAGGCAGGGGATCTGTGCGACATAGTCTAGTTCAATAGTCTAGTTTGAAGATACATTTATATATAGTATATACATAAACATACAGAAATTGTATTATGTTTAAGACATATAATTGTGTGTGTGTATATACACATACACACACACACCTCTTCCCATAAAACAAAATGAAAGTTGTGCAATAAGAGGACCCTGAAAATTTTTTTTTCCAGAATAAGTGTATAAAAGTCGAGCTTTCTTTATCCAATTAGTGAGGGGGTGGTTTTCTCAACTCCTTATTTTTGCATTTCATTACTTGTCTATAAATCAGACTCATTTTCATTCTTAAACAGAATATAAAACTCTCTTCAACTTACCTGCTGCTGTTTCTGTTCCATTGCTCGTTTGCATCTGTGTTATTCATTTTAGGTAAACAACATTTAGACAGCAGTAACCGTATCTGTTTAACACAGCTGTATTATCGAATACTTTCAGACATTAGTTTAATTGTTTTCATGTTGAAGACCCTTTTCATATTCTGAGGTAGCCCAAAATACTATTCTGACATTTGGTTTATTCAGGATAAAGAAACCAAGTTGATTATCTTTGGGACAGAGTTTAATGATTACATATCACCCTAGTTGTTTACTTTTTCTTTCATTGATTAAATGTTATTTATAAATGGAATAATTAAAGCCTAGAAAATAACTTTCTCCTAGATTGGCTATTAGCAGACACAAACCTGTAAGAATATAAGTTTCATATTCTTCCAATTCACTCTTTGTCATTAGATTTGCTCTTTTTTTCAAAAAGGGGGCAATAAAATAGCAGGCTCTAACCCAATTCCTATGACTTGACTATTGCTTTAGATCTTGCATTACTTCACAAGCCTCTCTTTTTTAAAAAATCAGCATCTTTAAAGATATTTTGATTCTCTGTGACTGATTCATCAGTCAGATAGAGAAGTATTTGATGAGTTACAGAATGGGAATTCTACCTGAATTCAGTACTACCTGAATGCCAGCCATTAGAAAGACTAAACCACTAGATTACAATCAAGACTGCCAACTTTTGATTGACCCACTACCCAGATATTGGTTCTGGAACAGCTAACTTGCTATTGAAGGCCTGTAACTAACAACTAGTAATGTTTCTTGAGATAATTAAGTTCACAGTTAATTGGCCCCTCATTATCTTTTAAGCAAATGGATGAGTTTCTCAGTTACCAGGTTTTCCTTGAATTAGAATTACAATTACTCTTTTAATGCCCTAAAACGAAGTTCCCTTAATACTTTTAATAAATTGTACATCAAAGTCATTTTACAAAATAGCCTCTTTAGACCTTTGCTCTGAATAAATAATATACAAGTAATAATAATTAATGTGAGTAGAGAAAAGTTAAAAAAAAACACAAAAAAACAGCACTGGCCATGAGCAGAACTACCACGCACCAGCATATATGGGAAAACACCACATTTGTACATTACTATTTCAGCTAACCTACATCAGTAAATCCAAAGAGCTAGTTACCATATACCTTTCCAACTGAAAAAGGCAAAAGACAACTGGCTGCCACATGATTTTTACAAAGAAATTGTAAACAGGTTACTCACTATGGACCATATACATAGGATCTACACATGAATGCCCCAGGAATGGATTTGGCCCAAAGTCTCCTTCAGCTAAAAAGCTTCAGGCATCACAATATTCCCACATGTCCACTGAAACAGATGAGTTTCTACCCTGAAGGTTGTTTTATACTAAGAATAAGACTGGGCAATGGGCAGCTCAGGCAACCATTCAAAGGAGTTCCTGTGGCTTATACATATGTATAATGTATATAAAAGATGTATACTACTGTTCTTTGAAAACCATAAATGATGTGCTAAAGAAGTCTAGAACTACATTGTATCACTCTCCATGTCAAAACACATGCAAATACACACACACACATACAAATAGACACACGCAAATATACACATGTCCCCAAAGTCAAGAAATATCTCATCAAGGTTGGTGAGATATTTGTTATAAACAACAGAGTGATAGTTTATTTATCAAGATGAGTTCTCTTTGCTCTGGCTGAGGCTCACTAAAATGGAGATTAAAGATGCCTACTGCTTTAGGGAGAGAGCTCTGAGTGAGGGGCCAGAATAAGAAAGCGAACATGGAGAGGGACTGCATTCAGCCTGTTCTGTCCTCAGCATTAGGGTAGAATGATGAAGAGAATCCTTGATGTCTCTACTTTGTCTATCTTACCTCAATAGAGTAGAAAACCTAAGAAGAATTTAGGCAAAATTTCCAGCTAGGAATAAATAACACCCATTTGCTTGGAGTGGCCTGTGTCTTATCTTCCTGAGAACTTCAGACAGGGCAGCAGTAAGGAACTGAGAAGGATCTGGGGACACAGTTAACAGTGTGCCAACTCATACATCCATCCACCCATTCAGTCATCCATTCGCCCAATGTCAATTAAGGTCCTACTATATGTAGGATATCGTATTAAGAAGAGAGAAAGATGGCTTAGATGAGAATTTTGTCATCAAATATAGAAGTAAATATGGAGAATTACTAATTATAAATACAAAAATAATAATGATAAATGCCAAAGAGAAAGGTACAAATTAAAATACTATGGGAGTACTTAAGAAAGGGGGATAGCTTGCAGTTTAGGAACAGGAAAAGACCAAAGATGACATTATAGAGAAGACTGCATTTGGACAAACCTTGAAGCTAGCAGAGATGGTGGTTTTTTGTTTTTTTTTTAATTTTTATTTATTTATTTATGGCTGTGTTGGGTCCTCGTCTCTGTGCGAGGGCCTTCTCCAGCTGCGGCAAGCAGGGGCCACTCTTCATCGCGGTGCACAGGCCCCTCACCATCGCGGCCTCTCCCGTTGCGGAGCACAGGCTCCAGACGCGCAGGCCCAGCAATTGTGGCTCACGGGCCCAGCCGCTCTGCGGCACGCGGGATGCCCCCAGACCAGGGCCCGAACCCGCATCCCCCGCACTGGCAGGCAGACTCCCAACCACTGCGCCACCAGGGAAGCCCAGAGATGGTGGTTTTAAACACACACACACACACACACACACACACACACACACACACATACACATTGAGTCCCCAAGATGGCAGAGTAGAAAGGCCCTGAGCTCACTTCCTCTCACAGGCACACCAAAATTACAACTATTTACAGGACAATTATCAATAAGAAAGACCAGAATCCCCCAGCAAAGATCTACTACAACTAATGATGTAAAGAAGGAACCACAATGAGACAGGTAGGAGGGACACAGTTGTGGTATAGTCAAGACCCATACCCCTGAGTGGGTGACCCACAAATGGGAGAATAATTACAATTGCAGAGGTTTTCCCCAAGGAGCAAGGGGTCTGAGCCCTATATCAGGCTCCCTAGCCCTGGGGGTCCTGCACCAGGAAGACAAGCCCCCAGATGTTTGGCTTTGAAGGCCAGTGGGGATTACTTTTGGGAGACTCAAAGGACTATGGGAAATAGAGACTCCACTCTTAAAGGGCTCACATAAAATCTCACACACTCCAGGATGCAGGGCAGCAGTAATTTGAAAGGAGCCTGGGTCAGACCTACCTGCTGATCTTGGAGAGTCTCCTGGAGAGGCAGGAGGCAACTGAAGTTCACCCTGGGGACACAGACACTGACAGCAGCCATTTTGGGGAGCTCAGTCTACCATGTGGACTCTGGTGCTGGCAAGAGCCATTTTGAAATCCTCCCTTTAGTTTATTAGCCTCAGGAACTAGCTCCCCTCCCCCACCTGTAGGCACCAGTACTGGGATGCCTCAGGCCAAGCAAATAACTGGGCAGGGACACAGCCACACTTACCAGCAGACAGGCTGCCTTAAGCCCCTTGAGCTCACAGCCTCCCCTGGACATGGTTCCACCCACAAGTGCACAGGCACCAGCCCCAGAATCCCTAGGGCTCCAGCCCCACCCACCAGTGAGCCTACTCTAGCCTCAAGACCAGCATTACCCACCAGCAGGCAGACACCAGCCCCAGGACAACCACAGCTCTGGGACTCCTGGGCCCTGCAGCCAGACGCCAGGGCCTGGCTCTGTTGGCCACGGGGCAGGCACTAGCCCCAGGACCTGGTTTTACCCACTGGTGGGCAGGCACTAATCCTGGGATCTCTTAGACCCCAACTCCACACAACATCAAGAAAGCACTTGCCCCACGGCCCCCAGGCGTTCTGCAGCCACTCACCTTGTGACCTGGCCCCACCAACCAGCAGCCAGCAGCCTCCACATAAGGCAGGGCCTGGCAACGAACCAGACCAGACCCTAGCCACACCTAGCACAGACCCTACTGTAGTCAGCCCATCACAACAGAAGGATCCATGCAGCCCACAGGGGGGCACCCCTAGAGCATATAGCTCTGGTGACCAGAGGAGAGTGTGCCCTTGGGACACTTAGGATGTCTACTACAAAAGACCAGTTCTCAAAGGTTGGGAAACATAACCAATCTATCAGATACGTAGAAATAAAAACAGTAAGTAAGGCAAAATGAGGCAACAGAAGAACATATTCCAAAGTAAGGAACAAGATAAAACCCCAAAAGAAGAACTAAGTGAAGTGGAGACAGGCAATCTACCCAACACAGAGTTCAAGGTAATGATCATAAAGATGACCAAAGAACTCAGGAGAAGAATGGATGAACAGAGCAAGAAGTCAGAAGTTTTTAACAAAGAGTTAGAAAATAAAAAGAACAACTAAACAGAGATGAAGAATACAATAACTGAAATGAAAAACCTACTAGAAGGAATCAATAGTAGACTAAATGATACAGGGAAAGGGATCAGTGAGCTGGAAGACAAAGTAGTGGAAATCACTGATGCTGAACAGAAAAAAGAAAAAAAAAATGAAATGAGGACAGTTCAAGAGACTTCTGGGACAACATCAAGTGCACTAATATTCACATTATAGGGGTTCCAGAAAGAGAAGAGAGAGATAAATGAGCTGGGAACATATTTGAAAACATAATTGCTGAAAACCTCCCTAACCTGGGAAAGGAAACAGACATCCATGTCCAGGAAGCACAGAAAGTCCCAAACAGGATCAACCCAAAGAGGACCACACCAATAAACGCTGTAATTAAAATGGCAAAATTAAAGATAAAGAGACAATATTAAAAGCAGCAAGGGAAAAGTGACATAACATACAAAGGAACTCCTATAAGACTACCAGATGATTTTTCAGCAGAAACTCTGTGGGCAAGAAGGGAGTGGCATGATATATTTAAAGTGATGAAAGGGGAAAACCTACAACCAAGAATACTTTACCAGCAAGACTCTCATTCAGATTTTATGAAAAGATCCAAAGTTTTACAGACAAACAAAAGCTAAAAGAGTTCAGCACCACCAAACGAGCTTTACAAGAACTGTTAAAGGGACTTCTCTAAGCAAAAAAGAAAAGGCCACAACTAGAAACATGAAAATTATGAAAGGAAAAAGCTCATCAGTAAAGGCAAATATATAGTAAAGGTAGTAAATCAACCATGTACTAAGCTAGTAGGAAGGTTAAAAAACAAAAGTAGTAAAATCATCTATATCCGCAATAAGCAGTTAAGGGATACACAAAAGAGACAAATGTAAAATATGATGTCAAAAACAGTAATTATGAAGGGAGGGGAATAAAAACGCAAGGTTGTTAGAATGCATTTGAAATTAAGAGATCAGCAACTTAAATAATCTCATATATATATAGTTTGCCATATATAAACCTCATGGTAACCACAAACCAAAAATCTATAATAGATACAGGAAAAAAAGAAATGAATCCAAACATAACACTAAAGATAGTCATCAAATCACTAGGGAAGAGAATAAAAGAAGAAAAAGGGAACAACAACAGAAAAAAACTATAAAAACACCACAAAATGATTAACTAAATGACAATAAGTACATACATATCAATAATTACTTTAAAAATAAATGGATTAAATGCTCCAATCAAAAGACATAGAGCAGCTGAATGGATACAAAATCAAGACCTGTATATATGCTGCCTATAAGAGACTCACTTCAGTTCTAAAGACACACACACTGGAAGTGAGGGGATAGAAAAAGGTATTCCATGCAAATGGAAATAAAAATAAAGCCAGGGTAGCAATACTTATATCAGACAAAATAGGCTTTACAACAATGACTGTTATAAGAGACAAAGAAGGGCACTGCATAATGATCAAGGGATCAATCCAAGAAGAAGTTGTAAATATATATGCACCCAACCTAAGACCACCTAAATACAAACAGCAAATATTAACAGACACAAAGGGAGAAACTGACAGTAACACAATAATAGTAGGGGACTTTAACACCCTACTTACATCAATGGACAGATCATCCAGACAGAAAATCAATAAGACAACACTGGCCTTATATGACACATCAGACCAGATGAATTTCATAGATATGTATAGATATAGAACATTTCACCTGAAAGCAGCAGAATACACATTTTTTTCAAGTACACATGGAACATTCCTCATGATAGATCACACGCTAGGCCACAAAACAAGCTTCATTAAATTTAAGAAAACTGAAATCATATCAAGCATCTTTTCTGACTATAATGCTATGAGATTAGAAATCAACTACAAGAAGAAAACTGCAGAAAACACAAACACATAGAGGCTAATATACTACTAAACAACCAATGGACCACTGAAGAAATCAAAGAAGAAATCAGAAAATAACTGGAGACAAATGAAAACAAAACACAATGACCCAAAACCTATGGGATGCAGCAAAAGCCGTTCTAAGAGAAAAGTTTATAGCAATACAAGCTTACCTCAGTAAACAAGAAAAGTCTCAAATAAACAAACTAACTTTACACCTAAAAAAACTAGAAAAAGAAAAACAAGCAAAAGCCAAAGCTATAGAAGGAAAGAAATCATAAAGATCAGAGCAGAAATAAATGAAACAGAGACTAAAAAAAAAAAAAAATAGAAAAGATCAATGAAACTAAGAGCTGGTTCTTTGAAAAGATAAACAAAATTGATAAACTTTTAGCCACACTCATCAAGAAATAAAGAGGGGGCTTCCCTGGTGGCGCAGTGGTTGAGAATCTGCCTGCCAATGCAGGGGACACGGGTTCAAGCCCTGGTCTGGGAAGATCCCACATGCCGCGGAGCAACTGGGCCCATAAGCCACAATTACTAAGCCTGTGCTCCGCAACAAGAGAGCCCGCAATAGTGAGAGGCCCGCGCACTGTGATGAAGAGTGGCCCCCGCTTGCCACAACTAGAAGAAAGCCCTCGCACAGAAACGAAGACCCAACACAGCCATAAATAAATTAATTAATTAATTTAAAAAAAAAAGAAATAAAGAGGGCCCAAATCAATAAAATCAGAAATGAAAAACGAGAAGTTACAACTGACACCACAGAAATACAAAGTATCTTAAGAGATTACTATTACTGTTACTATTACTATTACTACTACTACTACAACTCTACGGCAATAAAATGGACAACCTAGAAGAAACGAACAAATTCCAAGAAATGTACAACTTCCCAAGACTGAACCAGGAAGAAATAGAGACTATGGACAGACCAATTACCAGTAATGAAGTTAAATCAGTAATAGGAAAAATAAAACTCCCAACCAACAAAAGTCCAGGATCAGATGGCTTCACAGGTGAGTTCTACCTAACAGAGGAGAGTTAATACCTGTCCTTCTTAAACTAGTCCCCAAAATTGCAGAGGAAGGAACACTTCTGAACTCATTCTATGAGGCCAGCATCACCCTGATACCAAAAACAGACAAATATATCACACAAAAAAAGAAAATTATAGGCTAATATCACTGATGAATAAAGAAGCAAAACTCCTCAGCAAAATATTAGCAAATTGAATCTAATGAGACATTAAAAGGATCATACACCACAATCAAGTGGGATTTATCCCAGGGATACAAGGATGGTTCAATATCTGCAAATCAATCAATGTGATATATCACATTAACAAATTGAAGAATAAAAACCATATGATCATCTCAATAGATGCAGAAAAAGCTTTTCATAAAATTCAACATCCATTTATGATAAAAACTCTCCAGAAAGTGGGCACAAAGGGAACATACCTCAACATAATAAAGGCCATATATAACAAACTCACAGCTAACATCATACTCAATGGTGAAAAGCTGAAAGCATTTCCTCTAAGATCAGGAACAAAACAAGGATGCCCACTCTCGCCACTTTTATTCAACATGCTTTTGGAAGTCCTAGACACAGCAATCAGAGAAGAAAAAGAAATAAAAGAAATTCAAATCGGCAAAGAAGTAGTAAAATTCTCACAGTTTTCAGGTAACATGATCTATACATAGACAATCCTAAAGACTCTACCAGAAAACTACTAGAGCTCATCAATGAATTCGGTAAAGTTGCAGGATACAAAATTAATACACAGAAATCTGTTGCATTCCTATACACTAACAACAAACTATCAGAAACAAATTAAGGAAATAATCCCATTTACCATCACATCAAAAAGAATAAAATACCTAGGAATAAACCTACCTAAGGAGGTAGAAGACCTGTACTTAGAAAACTGTAAGACACTAATGAAAGAAACTGAAGATGACACAAACAGATGGAAAGATATACCATGTTCTTGGATTGGAAGAATTAATACTGTTAAAATGATCATACTACCCAAGGCAATCTACGTATTCAATGCAATCCCTATCAAAATACCAAGGGTATTTTCCACAGAACTAGAGCAAATAATTTTAAAATTTGTATGGAAACACAAAAGACTCCAAATAGCCAAAACAATCTTGGGAAAGAAGAACAGAGGAGGAATCACACCCCCTGACTTCAGACGATACTATCAATACAAAGCTAGAGTAACAAAACAGTATGGTACTGGCATAAAAACAGACACATAGATCAATGGAATAGAATAGAGAGCCCAGAAATAAACCCATGTACTTATGGTCAATTAATCTATGACAAAGAAGGCAAGAAAATACAATGGAGAAAAGACAGTCTCTTCAATAAGTGGTGCTGGAAAAAACTAGACAGCTACTTGCAAAAGAATAAAATTAGGAAATTTTCTCACACCACATATAAAAATCAAGTCAAAATGGATTAAAGACTTAAATGTAAGACTGGAAACCATTAAATTCCTAGAAGAAAACATAGGCAGAACACATAAATAGTAGCAATATTTTTTTGGATCTGTCTCCTAAAGCAAAGGAAATAAAAGCAAAAATAAACAAATGGGACCTAACTAAACTTAAAAACTTTTGCACGGCAAAGGAAACCATTGACAAAACAAAAAGACAACCTATTTGCAAATGATATGGTCAATAAGGGGGTAATATCCAAAATATATAAACAGCCCATACAATTCAATATCAAAAAAAGACCCAATTTTAAAATGGGCAGAACACCTGAATAGACACTTTTCCAAATAAGACATACAGATGGCCAACAAGCACATGAAAAGATGCTCAACACTACTAATCATCAGAGAAATGCACGTCAAAACTATAATGAGATATCACCTCACACCTGTAAGAATGACTATCATCAAAAAGACCACAAATCATAAATGTTGGTGAGGATATGGAGAAAAGAAAACCCCTGTACACTGTTGGTGAGAATGCAAGTTGGTGCAGCCACTGTGGAAAACATTATGGAGGCTCCTCAAAAAACTAAAAATAGGACTACTATATATATGATCCAGCAATTCCACTGCTGGGTATATATCTGGAGAAAACGAAAACACTAATTCAAAAAGATACATGCACCCCAATGTTCATAGCAGCATTTGTAATAGCCAAGATATGGAAGCAAGCTAAGTGTCCATCAACAGATAAATGAATAAGAATAAAGAAGATGTGGTAGGTGTATGTGTGTGTGTGTATACACACACACACACACACAGATATATACACACTCATATATATATATATACATGCATACATATACATACACACACACAATGAAATACTACTCAGTCATCAAAAAGAATGAAATTTTTCCATTTGCAACAACATTGATGGACCTGGAGGTATTATGCTTAATGAAATATGTCAGACAAATACTGTATGATATCACTTATATATGGAATCTAAAAAATACAACAAACTAGTGAATATAACAAAAAAGAAGCAGACTCACAGATACAGAGAACAAACTAGTGGTTACCAGTGGGAGAAGGAAGAGGGGAGGGCCAGGAGAGGGGTAGGCGACTAAGAGGTACAAACTACTATGTATAAAATAAATAAGTTACAAAGATATATTGTACAGCACAGAGAATATAGTCAATATTTTATAATAAGTATAAATGAAGCATAATCTATAAAAATTTTGAATCACTATGTTGTACACATGAAACTAATACAAATTAACTATACCTCAATAAAAAATATATACATATAAATAAATACACACATACACACCACTATGCATTCACACACACATTTTGATTGGATCATAGAGTTATAAAGGGAGGAAAGGGACTATACAGCTGGAAAAGTGTGTTAATTCACTCAGCACCTTTGAGAATTACTATGTGCAAGGCATTCTACTAGGTTCTATCAGAATCTTTCCATGAAGTCATGGGAAGGTGGTGTGGCAGGCTGAAATGTGGTGCCCCTAATGACCAAACTTCCAGAATTCATGCCCCTGCATCATTCCATCTGACACTGACTCTAGGCCTGGCCATGTGATGAGTTTTAGCAAAGCTTGATTACTCCCTGAACATTTATTCTTATCCTCCTAGAATGCACCTTCTGGGAACCCAGCCATCATGTGGAGAGGCCCACATGAAAGAGACTCAAGAACCCTAGTTCACAGCCCCCACTGAACTCCCAGCAAGAGGCCAGTAGGAAATGCCAGCCATGGCCATAGGCCCTTTGGCACCTTCCACCTGTTGCAGCGTCCCTATAGATACCCTGCACAGCAGAACTGCCAGACCATCTGTAGACTCTTGAGAAATTATAAATCACTGTTGTTTAAAGCCACTGGGGTTGTTTGTCATGCATCAATGGGCAACCAAAACAAGTAGAAAGTGAAAGCAAGACACTATATTTTATTTAATGAACTCAAAACCAGCTTCAAATAATTTTGACTCTGAATCCCTCAAGACCTGAGTATGTGGTCTAGTGATTTTTAACCTGGCTGTGCCTCACAACTACCTTCAGAGCCTTTTCAAAGTGCACATAACTGGGCTCACCACAGAAATTCTGATTCTAGAATAATCTGTAGAAAAGGCAACTTCTGTGGAAAAGGCTCCATGGCTGTGTTAGAACACCAGTGTTAGAACTGTCAGAAGCGTCTGTACTGACATGGCCAGTTGTTTCAAAGTGGACAATATCACATAGAAGCTTACATCCAACGCAACACAGAGAATGGCATCTCATCAAGAATCTGTTGTAATCAGTCTATTTTATGGAGCAATACAGTGCTCATGGGACTTCCCTGGTGGCACAGTGGTTAAGAATCTGCCTGCCAATGCAGGGGATACGGGTTCGATCCCTGGTCCGGGAAGATCCCACATGCCACAGAGCAACAAAGCCGGTGTGCCACAACTACTGAGCCTGCGCTCTAGAGCCCATGAGCCACAATTACAGAGTCCGCATGCCACAACTACTGAAGTCCGCGCACCTAGAGCCCGTGCTCCGCAACAAGCGAAGCCACCACAATGAGAAGCCCGTGCACCGCAACAAAGAGTAGCCCCCACTCGCTGCAACCAGAGAAAGCCCATGTGCAGCAACAAAGACCCAACACAGCCAAAAATAAAGTAATTAATTTTTTAAAAATGCAGTGCTCAGGGACTCTATAAGAAAAATGAAGCAGTGGTGGAATATGTTTCCAAACCTTTGTTGGAAAAAAAGATGTCAACTCTATACACTTTAATCACTAAGAAGTTTTCAAGGTCAAACTGAGCACATAAATCTCAAATAAGAAGTTGAAGAGAGAGGTTTCCTAACAGGAGGGGAAGGGAGGGGAGGGGACGGGAGGGGAGGGAAGGGGAGGGGAGGGGGAGGGGAGGGGAAGG
Source organism: Balaenoptera borealis (assembly GCF_965194805.1). Lineage (NCBI taxonomy): Eukaryota > Metazoa > Chordata > Mammalia > Artiodactyla > Balaenopteridae > Balaenoptera > Balaenoptera borealis. Next base: position 46,027,881 of record NC_138866.1, on the reverse strand, counting down.
GGAGGGGGAGGGGAGGGGAGGGGAGGGGAGAGGAAGCAAGGCAGCATGGAGTGTGTCATTGCAACAATTGCTCCTTCTGTCTGCCCTGGCTTCATTATGGTCAGAGGAAAGGGAGAGGTTGTGCAACTGTATATATAAATCCTGGGTGAGGATGAGGCAGGTCAGGGGAAGCAAGAGGCGGGGGTGGCCCATTTTCCTCATCTGCTCAGCATAAGCCTGTGAGGAAACATGCTGACTGTTTTAATAATATCAATGAAAGACAAACATCAGGGGAACAGGCATTGAGGCTATGAGGTCCAGCTGGTCCCTCCAACAGGAAAATTCTCCCCCCATTGCCAATCTTGCAGAACCTGGACATATGTTTATTAAGAGAAGAGAAAAGTTTTTATGTGGATTGTAGCAGTAGGGTGAGCAAGAAATCTCCAAAGGGAACGTGAATCTTGGGGATCAAGGTTCCCTCCCAATGTGAAGACCTTTCCGCAATGATAATTTTAGACAGTCTGGGTTTGGCTTTATTAAGGGAGATAAAGGATTTCCTTAAAAATAAAATAGATTAATATATTTGAAAACATAGGAAAGAGTAAAAGGATATCTCATTTCTCCTCCCTGCTTGGACATGTGTTATTCAAGGCTCTCTTTGCTGCAAGTAAATGAAAACAACTCAAACTACCTTAAACATAGATGGGGAGTTACTGGCTCATTAAAACAAAAGTCTAAGGATATTCTGGCCTCAGCCATGGGTAGATCCAGGTGCTCAAACAATTTTTCATGAAGCTGCCTCTTTGTGCCTTGACTCAGCCTTCCTCTATGCTGGCTCCATTCTCTGGCAAGATCCCTCACTACAGTGTCAAGACGGAAGCCAGGAGCTCCAGGCCATTTTTCTATCCTCTCAACAACCCTCTACGGAAAGTTTCTCTTTTTCCAACTGTTTCCAAGAACTGAGTCTCCTTCACAATAATTGAGTCCCATGCCCATCTTCAGCCAGTCACAGTGGCTAGAAGAACGTAATCTCCTGGGGTGGCCAACCCTGGAGCATGAAGTGGAGTCTAGTTCTACCCAAGTAATGTGGTCTGACAGTGGAGGAGGGGCAGCTTCCCACGAAAACTCAGAGTATTTTTTCCAGAAGCGGGTGAATGGATGCTGTCCAGGTAAATTCTCTGGCTGAAAGCAGAGAATTGGGCCTCCAGGAGAACAACTCATTCATTTAAAGAGGCAATTCTGTGTTTTGAAGTAGTGACCTTGCAGGCCTTGCATGCCCGATGGCCCACAGATGCCAGCTCTGTAGCCTCCGTGGTAAAGAGTTCTTGCTCTTTCTCCAGTACCCACTAGTCATCCCGAAGTTGACTGGAGTCATTGATACTCAATCAGCCTCACCTTTAGAGGCCCAGAACAGAGCAGCCCAACTCTAACTTTTTTCTTCTGATGAAGTCAGTCAGTCGAAACTTGAGTCTTGGTCTCAGCTCTTTGAGCTCTTTTGCTGGCTTGTTACTATGTGCCTAGAAGGTTAAACAACTGTTAAATCCTTCAGCTTTCTCGCAAGTAAAAAAGAAAAAAAAAAAAAAACGACTGAAAGTCCAAAATTCTCCAAAAAGACATTCTATTGAAATGAAAAACATTTCAAAGATACTGTCATCACTCTTACAAGTCTTCTCACCTGGGCTAAGAAACAATGTGCGCCAGATGAGTAAAAAAGAAGAATGCCAACTTTATTGATTTTACCACCTCATACTCTTTTCAGGTCTGTGAAAAATATTTAACGGGTGAGTAATTTTTTTTTATAATTCTCTACAAATCTTCTCTACATCAAAGATTGTTTTTGGGGAGGATGTTGCCCAGATACAGAACAGAATACTTGAACTGCGATAGTTTGATTGATCTTCACTGTTCCTGGTATAATAATGTATTTGGGGATGTTATGAATAAAAGCCTTCAAATTCCCAGCATGGTAGTCAAGGTATTTCATAGTCAAGCTAGAATCTTGTTGGTTTCTCATAATGTCTTAATGTATTTAGTTGAAGAAGGAGGAAGTCAGTCCTTTCTTCATTCTTCTCTTTCTATCCTAGTCTCCATTTTGACCCAACTCCCACTCTCAATCTGAATCCAACAAGATAACTATTACATGGTGTTATAATTTGTGAACATGTCTCAAACGCATAAGCATAAAAGAATGTGTGACTGGAGCAGAATAAAAAGAAGGATCAGTGAGAAACATACTCTGTCTACCTGCTCATAATCCCCTGGCCTCCAAACTGGATAGAACTAAGAATATGGACAAGAGCAGTAGACGAAAAGGGCAAAGGAAGGCTCATTCTTTCTATCTCAGAAAGGCTATTTGAGAATCCTCCTCAACACAAAGAAAAGGAATGACCTCGCTTAACCCTATGGCACGGGTGAGACACCCTAAAAATCTTCTAGTGTAGTGGTTTTTAAATTATGCATCATGGACCCCCACCCCCCAGATCCCACATGAAAAAGAAACTATTTTCATATCTATCTGCAAGTTAAATTTGTGCCTACCCTATCCCCTGTCCCTCCTCCCAGCTAATATTATACCAGATAGGACTCAGAATCCAAGCCTCAGAAAACAACGCAGAAAGTTTCTACACTCCTGGCAAGTCTGATGAGCTCTGAGCTAGAACACAGAAAGAGTCATGGCCACATGAATCTAGTTTTTGTACCCTCACTTTGAGCCTCATTGCCGGTCTGGCTCTTTGTTTAGGTGACCTTTGGCCCCTGAAGTCAATGTTTGTCTTCTAAACGGTATTTCAACACTAACATCTGGTGATGTCCCCCAGCCTGACATTTGTGAAGCAGATGCTTCCAGTGGCCTGGAGTGTGCCTTCTGGGTCAATGTTTTCAATAATGCCCTCTGGCATTGATCTCTGTGGTACCTCTCCCCAGGTAAGAAAAGAAATGCCACTAGGAAATGGCTGAGAGAGAACACTTCAAACCATCTGGAGGTAATCTTGGAATATAAAACCCCAGAAGTTCTTGTATAAAGAAATACCTAGAGGTAGGGAGTAGAAGAAAAAACCAAGTCCTTGGTATTTTTTTGAAGTTGTACTGATAAATCTATACGTCATTTTAAGTAATTTCTTTACAGGTTTCTTTCTCTCCATCAGGGTCCTCTCTAACTCTGAAGTAATAGAGAATAGAATCTGTTGCTGAGAAAAGCAAGCCCTCTCTCTCCTCTCATCCCCACTCTCGCTCTACATATACACACAAGCACACACTTCATGGGGCTTAGTAAGAGGCTCCTCTCAATGTGGGCCTAGAGAAAACTTCAAGGAGTCTTGTGAACTAGAGCAGAAATTCAGACAGCCTACATTTGAACAATGGTGTCTTTTAAAATTAGGGATTTCCCCCAAGATTCCTGAAAAGCTTTCAAAAGTAGTAAGCAGGTCAATGAGAATTAGTTACTTCAACTAGATAAAGAGTTTTGATCTCCAACGCTGTGTCTCAAGATCTCCTCTTACCAGTAGGCAGCAACATCTACACAACTACCTGTAGAGAGGCAGAAATCTTCTCAATCTACTCAGGACTTTAGTACAAGCAAGGTAACCATGAGGCTACTTTGTAATATTTACCACACTGCTGTATGGCTTCTATTTCCAAAGAGCTCAGAATCTATCACCCTCTCATTCATTCATCTTCATGAAAGCTCTGCTGTCCAAGTGGCCAACAAGGGCAGGGAGATAAGCACTGCACAAACCAGTGTGAAGGGGGGTGGTAGGCACTCCAATGACTCACTTCCTTGTATAATTCCCTCTTCTGAAAGCACATGGAACTAATCAATAGAATATGGTAAAGATGATGGGATATCACTTCCATGATGATATTATGCTATATGGCAAAGGTAAAGAAATTTTCAGATGTAATTAAGATTCCAGATCAGTTGACTTTAAGTTAATAAAAGGAGATCACCTCTAGTGGGAGTGAACCTAAACTAATCAGGTGAGCCCTTTAAAAGAGGGTCTAGAGTTGGACAACACAAGCAAGAAAGATTCTCTTTCTGGCTTGGAAGAAGTAAGCTCCCATGTGGTGAGAGGATTTGTGATAGGGCCACATGGCAAGGACCTGAGGGCAGCCTCTAGGAGTTGAAAGTGCTCCTTGGCCAACAGGTAGCAAGAAAACAGGGACCTCAACTATACAGCTGCAAGGAAATGAATACCGCAAACAAATTGAATGAACTTGGAAGCAGATTCTTTCCCAGTCAAGTCCCCAGATAAGAACACAGCCTGGTTGACATCTTGATTTTAGCCTTGTGAGATCCTGAGCAGAGAACCCAGCTAAGCCATGCCTGGACTTCTGATCTACAGGAACTATGGGATAATAAATGGCTGTTGTTTGAAGCTGCTAAAGTTTATGGTAACTTGTTTGTTACACAGAAACAGAAAACTAGTATGAGGAGGTTGACTGGGAAGCAACCCAAATAGCTAAGATCCCACATTTCACTCCACCCATCCACTGAATACTTTGTGGAGCTTGGATATAGTTTTCCCTCGAGAATCAGTAGTCCATGGGATAGAAGAGAATGTGACTCTGCCTCAAAATATGGATGGATGGATGGATGGATGAATAGCCACATAGACAGAGATACACACACACACACACACACACACACACACACACACACACACACACACACAATTAGAGTACGAAAATAGCTCAGTAAGTTTGGATCAAAGAGTCCAGTGGGATGGACTCTTTGATCCATCCATCCATTCTATAGAGTGTATTGGTTTTTAAATTATGAACCAAGGGATGGGAGATAAGCAACAAGGCTGATCATCCAGTACAGACCTGTTCCAAAGATAATGGGTCTTAAGCAGGGGAGTGACACGATCAGATTCACTTCAGAAAGATCACTTGGGTGGATGGACTGTAGGAGGGCAAGTCTCCAGCCAAAGAGTACACTTAGACACTACTGACACTATCCAGGCAAAAGATATGAAGAAAACAATGATGACTCTGTTGCTTACTACTTCTATAACCTCTATTCAGAAACAATGGTCCTGAAATCATTGCCAGGACAGGGCCTCAAACTTCTCCTTGATGCCATGCTTGGCCTCTTCTCCACCTCTTCACTCCCCCACAGTCCTGGAAAAGGGCAATAGAAGGGAAAATGAGTTGTGACGGTGCTAAAAATGTCCATCAAAAAGCACAAGTGCGAAGTTCATACTGCTCACTCCTCAAACAGCTGATGAAAATCCCTATTCCATTTGTACCCTATTCTGCAGTAGTAATGCTCGTGGTTGACGACCAGGCCTTTTGGCTGCATCTCTGTCTTTCAGTTTGACTCTTGTTGGTAGAATTTCAATGACAGGAGTGTTTTGCTTGCTTGTCCATTGTTACTGATTTTTATTTTCACAAATAATGTGTACACATATTTTTAAAACTAAGCTAATAGTATTAACAGGTTTATAATGAAGAATATCAGCACTCTCCCCCTCCATGTACCCCAGTCCCACTCTCCACAGACAACCGCTTTTTACTATTTTAGTTGTTTCTTCTAGTACTTTACTCCTTATTTCTAAAATTTTCTCTTAATCACAGGTTTTACATAATTTGATTATGCTGTGTCTTGCTACAGTTTTTTTCATGTTTTTTTTTTGTGCTTGGGGTTTATTGAGCTTCTTGGATCTGTGAGTTTATAGTTTTCAACCAAATTGGAAAAATTTTGGCCATTATATCTTCACATACTTTTCCCCCACCTTCAGAGACTATAATTACACTTACACAAGCTTGCTTGAGGTTTTCCACAGCTAGCAGACACACTGTTCATTTGGGTTTCTTTTTTTTAGTCTGTTTTCTCTGTGTTTCATTTTGGATAGTTTGATCTCTATGTCTTCAGGTTCACTAATTTTTTATTCTGTAATGTTTAAACTTCTGTTTATCCTATCCAGTGCATTTTTCATCTCAGACTTTATAGTCTTCATCTTTGGAAGTTCAATTTCAGTCTTCTGTATCTTACATTTGTCTAACATGCTCAATTTTCCCTCTAGCTTCTTGAACAAAGGGAATCCAGTTATAATAACTATTTTCATATTCTGGTCTACTAATTAGATCATCTGTGTCATTTCTGGACTGGTTTTTACTCACTTTTCTCTTCATTATGGGTCACATTTTCTCACTTCTTTGCATGCCTGGTAATTTCTAAATGGATTCCAAATTTTGTGAATATTGCATTGCTGGATGTTGGATATTTTTATATTCCTATAATATTCTTAAGTTTTGTTCTGGACTATGGTTAAGTTTCATACCCGAAAACAATTTAATCTTTTCACGTCTTGCTTTTAAGCTTTGTTAGGAGCAATATTTGGTTTAGAGCTGATTGTTTCTCCGCTACTAAGGCAAAACACTTCTGAATTGTCTACCTAATGTTCTGTGAATTATGAGGTTCCCCACTTTGGCTGGTAGAAACAGGAACTACTCCTGGCCCTGCATGGGCTCTGAATATTGCTCCCTCTAATCCATTCCGATGGTTCCATCCCGAAACTTGATTAGTTTTCTCACATGAAAATTCTCATCAGTACCAAGATGAAGAGTCAAGGCGGACCCTCTGCAGATCTCTGGAGCTCTCTTTCTGTGCTGCTTTCTTCTCTTTAGTACCTTGTCCTGAGAATTCTGGATAACTTACTCTCCCTCCCCAGCAACATTTTCTCAACTCAGGGAGTCCACCAGGCTCCACTTGGGTTCCCCCTCCCCACACCGTGACCTCACAACCCTCTCAAGGCAGTAAGGTGGGGCAACCATAGGTAGGACTCATCTCATTTGATTCCTGTTTCTCACAGATCACTGTCCTTCTCTGCCTGATTCCCAGTGTTCTGAAACATATTTTTTCATATACTGTGTCTGGTTTTTTATTTTAGCAGGAGGGTAAATCTGATCCCTGTTATTACGTCACGGCTATAAATGGATGTTCAGTTCCATATTTCTAAATAAAAGGCTTATGCTAATATTTCTTGATTTATATGTTTTAGGCATTATTGACTATTGTCTTAACTCCTCACAGAGACCTTTCCTATCAAGCCCAGACCTGGCCTCAGAGTCATCCTCAGATAGTACTTTAGACAGACAGCCCTGACCAAAAGATTGGAGTTAACAAGTTGAAACGCATTTGACATCCTAGGACTAGATGTTAGAGTGCCTTTCAATTTTAATATTTTATGTGATTCTAGTTAGATGTTAGAAGATGCGGTAAAAAATTAGATAAGTTATTATAGCTAATTGGAAACAATTACAATAGAAGTTTGCTAAGTGTCAAAGTTATAACTGGTGATTAAATGAAGTTTTAGAAAAAAAAGCTGTTAATTCATTAACTTTTTTCAACTAGTGTTAGGAGTAGTAGGAGTTGTACTAGGAGTTGAGAAGAGTTAGAGGGACATGTAGAAGGAAGTGTAGTTTACAGAGTTTCTCACTTTCCACTCAACAATAGCACAGAGGAAGAATTACAAAACGAGGACTCTCTAGGGTCTTTACCTCATCCACAGAAAATACCACAGGTTTGCCACCTGAGGGAGTGCATGGGTTAGGGGTCCACAGAATGCATAATGAAACCTAAGGTGATTTCAAATCTAAGAATTAAAAAATGATTATATCCCAGGTTTTGCTAACCACATAAATGTTCAGATGTAATGTTCATTTAATTCTTTGAAAAAAAAAGAAAAAAAGCAAGTCATCAAAGGATAACTGCTTAGAGGCAAGTGTCACTTAAACAAAAGTTTTCCTTTTATTTGATAAAATAATTTGCCTAAATATGGGGAGGAAAAAAAAACCTGGAGAATGCAACTTTGACAGAAATTTTCCACTTGGATAAAATTCGGGAAACTGAGTCTAACAGTAACCACAACAAGCACAGTGTATCATATAACAAATAAGAAAAGGAAAGGTTCCCAACAACTGTTGCACTATTGAGAGAAAAATGCTGGCTCCACATACTCCATTCTTCTCTGGCCCAGTCTCCTCAAGGAAGGATCTGTTGGCATCATGGGCACGGTGGAGTCTCACTCTGGGGGTGGACGAGGTAACAGACACTCACTCCCCCCACCAACTGGTCCCTCCACAGACAGGTCTGACTCAACTGGAAGGTGCTGGTGGTGCTGGAAGAGGGAGGAACTCTGGAGAGGACACTCTTGAACACCCTTGCTATTCTCTCTCCTTTTGGAAGAAAAAGCTGGAGGTGTCCTTCCACTTGTAGAGGTTTTTGTGGGGTGTTGTTGCTGTTGTTGTTGTTGGGTTTGGGGATTTTTCTGTCTCTGTAAAACCAAATGGGATCAGGAATCCAGGAGTCACTTCTTTGAGGCTAACTCCAGTCAGGACTTTAAAAGAAGAGCTGGAAGAGTCTAAGCTATGCTTCCCAGCTAAGACCTCAGGGGATGTGCATGTGACAGGGGGTTGGGACCGAAGCTCTCTTCAGGAAAAGGGCATGTACATTTGGCCAGAACATCCCTAAAGCGGAACCGCCCCCCCCTGCAGCAGGTAGCTCCATCAAAGGAAAACTGCCCCTCCCCCAACACCCATACAGCTGGAACTCAGGAGGAGAAAGAGAAATTCTTTGTACACTTTTCACGAGTTCCCAATTCATTTGTATGCCTTGTTAAGGATTAAGATGATTCCTGCTCATGCTTGCTGACGTACATCCAAGATTATCCTGCTAAATCTCCAGAAATGCCAACTGGGAAACAAACGACGATTGTTCTCTTAAAAGACCTTTGTTTGCCTGTGTGACTGTAATGGCCTGTTGGGCTCCTTCAAGTGCCATCCTGGAGACAACCATGGATGTCTCCGGGATGGCAAACAGGAAAAAAGCAAACCTCTGCAAAGCAGCAGACCAGGGCCACTGCAGGTCCAACTCCACAAACCTGGTGGCTGGCCTTTTAGCTAAATGCTGAAGCAGGATTCCAGAACCAAGGGCAGGACGGACAGGCACCCGAGGGCAGAGCCAGAGTAGCACACGGCCTCAGCACAGAACTGGGCAGAAGGTTCAGCAATTGAGCCAGTTGTGCCCAGAGCTGGATTTGGGGCTACTGAGGAAATCTGAATTCTTGGCAGGCATCAGAGAACTAGAGGCAGCAAGCACTGCCAGAAGGTCTTGAAGAAGACCTGTGGTTTGTGTCCACACATCCAGCATAGCATAAGGCAAAGATTTGGCTGTCTAGCAACAACTGGCCATCTAAGCTCTCTCTTCCATCCTGTATATCCTTTCTCTTTCAAGGCTGTCCTCAGAGCCCACTTGATCCTATTTCCCCTGAGTAAAATTTCTCAAGACATCCTGGAGAGACGAGAAGAGGGATAAAAGGAGAGACTGACCACAGTGCAATTTCCCTGCTGTTCGGCACCTCACCCCCACTTGGCCCCCACCTTAGGCATGGTCCCCCCTCAGCCCGGGAAGGGTGCCTGGACTTCCCTTCTGAGCAGCTACATGAGACCCAATCTTCCCTCCCAGCAACGTCCACCATTTGTAAGCTGACATACAGTATGAGGGAAGCTTAAAGATCTGCCCTTGCTCTTTTCCCATCTCTCACTGCCTTGATCAATGCAGGAAGCACTAGCCTCATGGCCAGCAGTTTCCCAGGAACCAGGGAGGGAGATCTTCAATTTGAGAAAACTCTTAAAGGTCTATCCATTTGCCTTTCTAATGTAAAGACTCAGCCATTAGAGAACAAAATAAAGCATGTATTCAAAGAAATGTATTTTCACTGACATTTGGGCACTCACCTCTTGTTCCACTTTTTTTTAACCTTCTGATTTTGTAATGACATCGCTAAGATAAGGCAAAATATACTCTTTATTTTAACTCCTGTATATCCATTAAATCTGCTTAAAAGCGTTTGTTTTCATTATTGCACAAAGCTGACTGACAGGAATGTGAAGTTGGGAGCAAGAGCCAAAAGAAGCTTAAGGATTTATCTTAAACATATAGCCTTTCTCTCACACCAGGCCCAAGGACCTGGAGATGGACAACTGCCACAGGTCCAGTGCAGTCCTAGGGTGGCACCAGAGAAAAGGCCTTGAGATAGCAATAGAGTGGGAGAAAGTATTTTTAATTCATCCTCCTAGAGGACCAGGTTCTAAAGGAACTTGTTTTCCAAAGGCCCTCAAGGATCCAGCTAGCATTAACTTGACACAGTTTAGCAACAAGGGCCAGTATTTCTGATGAAGGCCAGAATAGGAACATGGAGGGTCAACCTCCAGAGTCAGGCCGCTGAGTTCAACTTCCTCCAGCTGTGGACTTCAGGGAAGTTACTTAACCCCTCTAAGCTTCCATTTCCCTGTGCATAAATGGATATAATAAGTTACCGCTTACTGAGCACATACTATGCACCAGGCTCTGTTTTGACACTTCCCCTATTATAACTCATTAGTCTTTGTAAACAACTATAAGCCTTTTACCCATATTAACCCATTTGATCCTTACAACAACCAGAGGAGGTAGGTTCTATGGTTATCCCCATTTTACAGATGGGGAAACTGAGACACAAAGAAGTTAAGTACCTCATTATAAGATTGCCTGGCACGTAGTAAGTACTCAAGAAATGTTAGTTATTGTTATTAGCATTAAGGAGTTCATAAAACCTTAAGCAGGTCAGAAGGAGATGTTGGGTGGATAAAGCAAGATCATATGCTATTTTTCTCTTTTTAGCTTCATTCCTTAGTTCCCAGTTCTCACACGAATTTGCTGTAAACCAGCACCTTCTTTACTAAGTCTCTCTCTTATTTGTCAGGCACACAAACATGCACACACACACACATACACACACACACTTTCTCATCCACATGCACTCAGGTTCACCACATTTGCCCAATATCCTGCCAAGTCACAAGAGACATCCTGGCAACCCTGACATAGCTTGAGATTTAAGGATGCTTCCATTCACCAAAAACTTTCGGTGGCCAGTTTAGCTTGATTTTTTTGTGGCCCAGTTGGCCTTAATGAGCAAATTCAAGAGCTATTTTGACTTTAGAGGTCTTAGAAATACTTTCTGGGGGTTTTCTTATTAACCAGCTGACCTGCAGCAATATTAAGACTTTCTACTACAGGAATCACCCAAGTGTTAACACTCTGTTGCAGCAAATGGTCGTGTTTCAGCCCTACCCTCAGCCCTGCCCATGATGCTCCTCATGGGGCGCTGAGAGGGTAGGCTCTTGGGAAAACTGCAGTATTTTCAGACAAGGGAACTTAGACTGGTTCAGAGCAGAAGAGCACACACAGATGTGTTTTAATGAGAGCGGGAGGAGACCTTAGCAGATACCTGGTTAAGACCCATCATCATAAAAGTGACACCTTTGGGCTCAGAGAGCTTGAAGGGGCTTCCCAGAGGTCATGCAACCAAAAGGGGCTTAGAGCTGAGGTCTCCTTATCCAGAGTTTGGTTTTCTTTTCACTATCCCTCACACCGGCTTAACCTACTTCATCATCTATAAAACAAAAAATGTACACTTCTCCCTTTGCCTACTTGGCATTTTCCCACGTGGAACAGAGGAGCCTGAGAACGTGAGGGGAAGAAGGGAGAGGGATAGAACACGGGCCTAGAGTATTGTTGAAAACGCCTGACCATGGGTCATAAGGAAAAGGCGTTCTGATTCCCAAACTAAAAAGAAAAATGTCAAATCCCTGAAACCTTGTCAGACTCCCACAACTATCTTTAATGACAAAGTATAGAAATCACTCAGGTAGTGAATGAAGTTTTTTCCAGAATGTTCTTCATGAGCAGGCACAAAATTTCAATCCTTAAAAATTAAATCTTTATTCTGTGTTTGTGGCTCCTTTAACTGAACTCTTCACAGATGGGGTGCAGAGCCGTGCATGCGTCTGGACCTTCAGTGATGGGGAGCAGTGCTTTGCTTCCTGCACCATCTGGTTCATTGTTCCCAGCTCTAGCCTAGACTCCCACTACAGCCAAGTAATCAGAAGAAATCAGAAGAACACCTCAGGGAAAAGAATCTAGGGCTCAGACTTAACTTCCTCTAAGGGGGATCAAAAACTGAAGGCTGTTCCTTTTCAAGTTTTATTAATCCTGGTTCATAATTTCCACCACATCATTAGTCATTTCCTATTTCTGAAGGGCTGGCAGCAGTCGCCAAGGCATCAGGCAGTAAATGGCCAGATAACTGTGCCACCTGTGTGCCGTATTGACAGTTACCCACAACCGCATCTGGGTGAGAGGCTAATGTGCTTTTTCTAAGAGGGAAGCCATTTAGAAGTGCAGCCCAGTTTTTGATCTCTTGCTAAATACTTTTATCCACATCATCTCCCCATCTGGGCCTGGAAGTCATCATGTGACCTGCGGTACTTTGAAAAGAAAGCAGCAACGGCAACAACAGCAAATCTGCCTTAACCCTGGAGTAGGGTGAGCTCTTGAACCCCTCCCAAGAAAGGGAGGGAGTCCCTGTCTCTAGCTGGGAAAACTCCAGGAGCTGAAGTTTAAAGATAGAATGGAAAGTGACAAGAATGATGTCCAGCAAGATCCCTTTTTTAAAAGAGACAGATGAAATATAACTTGCAAAGAACTTGAGAGCTGACTAGTTACGACTAACTGCATGGGGGTTACACCCAGTTCATAATGGCATGTAGGTAGCCACACAGCCAAGGGTCTTCTCAAATTCCTGAGTCCCTAAGGTCAGAGGGTCTCCCCAGTACGAAAACCCTCAGGAAACTCGGCACGTGACAGGCAGGTAGGATGCTGGGGGAGCCCTAATTCCAATACAAACCTAGGAATACAGGCTTCAGTCTAGGCACCAAAGAGAGGGCTAACAATGAAAAAAGGTATATAGCAAGCTTTGTTGGCCAAGCCCTTGACTGGAGACTCTGCTACCCATGGTTTCTGGCCCGTACCCAGAAACCTCTGAGCCCATATTTCTACCACTGGCAATTCCTATACCAAGGACTGTAAGAGAAACACAACTAAAGCTCACTTGCGGATATTTTCATTTTTAAAAGGCTAAACCCTAATACCTGGCCCTTAAATAGCATTTCCATCTGGATAATCCCCAAGCACTTTGCCAAAAGTGAAATAATCACATCCCTACTTATCAAAGAGAAAAGTTCCCAAGCTAAATTGCATCTCCCATAAAGGACAGAAAATTGAAGATACCAAGTTACGGGGGATGCATAGCTTTCCCCCATTACCATTCAAAACAGAGTTTTCTCCTCTTAGAGAACTAACATCTTGAGTGCCATTCTGAGTATTAAAAATGAGCCAGAACAAGTGTTCATACAGGCAAAATCCCCCTGCTTCTCCACCCTTGTCTACCAATGGTAGTACCAGGAGATCATAAAAACACAATTCCGCAGGGTGTAGTATCAGCAACCATAGGAACAAAAGTGGAAAAGCTGGAGAAATTAAATCCCTTGTTCTTTTTTCTTATACTTACACTGTATAAGTATACTGTGTAGGCACACTTATGCTTAAACTTTTTTCTTATACTTACAAAATGCATCAAAATACCCATCCCATTCCATTTTAAGGAGCCTCTTCTATACATCTGGCCTCTTTTGATCTCTGGATGCTTCTTGGAAATGACTAAATATTCAAATTGGAGCTTTTCTTTTTGACTACATGCACACATACATACATGCTTACATGTATACATACAAACACCATCCCAGCCTTTGGACTTAATTTAAATCCTCAGATTTTACTCTGATCTTCCCCCTCTGAATACAAAGTTGTCGTCAACAATCCATCCATTAGCTACTTGTCAAAGTATCAGGAAGGAGTAACTACCATTTCTTACCTTTTGATAATTACAATGTTCTTCAACTTAGAGTTTTATCCTCTAGTCTGGTTTTCCCACCAAAGGCTACTGAAAGAGGAAAACAATACTTGTGCTTGCATAGCACCCCAGTTGTCAGGAACATACCCATAATTCCCTTGCTGCAACTTAATTCATTAAATTCTCATCAGTCCTATAACTTCCATGTTCACATCCCCTCCACCAAATCACGTACTGAGAGCTAACACCCCTGCTTGACTATTTAAAAGTAAGTTTGCCTCGTTGATACACCTTTCTGAGAAGCTGAGCATTCCAGCTCTCTCGATGAACTTAATCTGAATGATGTTAGCACAATGAAAGGAACCCTCTAACAGAACCTGATCTGCATGATGTTTGCTCACAAGGCCTCTAAATCACTTTGCCAGAGGCACTAGGGCCTTCTGCTCCCGTTTCCAAACCTCCTAAGCTCCCCCTGCCCGCCGCCCCTCACTGCAATTGCTGTGGTAGCCGAAACCAGGGTTGATTTTTATCTGCATGGCAACCTCACACTCCCACAGCTTCCAAACTGATCAAGTGGCCTTCAAAAATGCCTCCACTTTTTAAAAGGGCTGAGCCAAGCTCTGTATGATCGAGACAGAAAACAATCCCTTATCATGTCGGAAGTAATACTTGTGGTTATCTAAAGCAACGGTAATCATATCATACACTTTATCTGTGAGTGGCTTTTTCCTTCCAGGGGTAGGAATAGAAACTTCTTCTCCTTCATAATGAGCACTATTGAAACTCCAGCAAGCCGACTCTGTTTTTGGCGAAATGCCATTCCCTAGCATAAGCATGTAATCATCTCAAAAAACGTAGCATGGCAGAGAACAGGTACAAGTATTTTCTGGAAATATGTTTGTAAAGGGCAGACTTTATAATAGGTATTGTTTGTGTTAGGACCTTTTGGGCATGTATGATTAACAAGAACTTGCAGTTCTGGTGCCAGCCCACTTAATCCAATAGGGCCTTGTGTAGGGGTTCAGGGGATAGGGCCCAAGAAACAATACAAGCATTTTCCCCTTATACGTGCTGCTACATCACCAGAGAAAAGCACTCTGCTATTTAATCCATCATAGTTCCTTTTGACAGATATTGCGGCTGTCAGCGCACCACATCAAAACATATGCTCTATCAGAGTCTCAGCACTAGAGAAGTCTCTAAAATAAAATTGTCAAACGGCATCATTTATTGAGGATGACAATCCAACCACAGTCACTTTGTGACTCATCACGCACACAAACACCACAGCACTGGTTGTACACATCAGCTAGGGGCCCTGCAGGTTAAGCCCTCTGATGTCTACAAGACACATTTCCAGGACAGAAGTAAAATGAAGTTTCCTTTTGCAACAGAGAGAAATTTCCATCTTTGCTTGTCAGATTGGAAACCTGGAACACAGTGCCAGGTGTCCTGTGAGTTTAGCAAATATTGACCCAGAACAATGAAGCACTAGGAAGTTTGGTTTTCCTCCTACTTTTCCCCTGGGAATGGTCCCACTGCCCCTTGCCCAGTCCCACAGACTTGCCTCTCACCACAATTTGAGTCCCTGGTCCCAAACTGACTATGCAATACTTACAAAGGCTCCAAGAGGTAAAATGAGCCCCATTTACCTACAGACATAGTTTTATTTCAGTGACTTAATGTTGCTAAGAGTGAAACAAAGCATTTTAATGCCTAGGACAGTGGTGGTCACTTTTATATCTCCTTTATTGAGCTAGTGTCTTTGCCTTTCTGTAATGTAAACAGATTATATAAAGACATTATATACAATGCAAAGAAAATCCAAACTACCTGCTCTGCTTCAGAAGAGAATTGTGAGAATTAGATTTGTACAAGTATGAGTTAAACTAAAGCAGATAGACTATAGTGAAACCTACAAAGTGTTTTTGCAATATTTCTGCTATATATAGAAATTCTTCTATTAGATTTCTACTTAATAGAAAATAGTGTTTATTTTATTTGTGTTAATTATTGTTATGTGCAATTTTAGAGACCAGGCCATTGAAATATATAAAAGGCAATTATTGAAAGGTAATCTTAATCAGCTGTTGTCAACCTCCCAGTCAATAAGTAAGAAGCAAAAACTTTAAAATACATTGGAAGTTTAGATGAAAGGAAGAATTCTTGGCAACGTAGAATGGTAAATACTAAACTCTACAACAAATGTCCTAAATTTCTATTCCCAGGAAGCTCTAAGTTTGGGCTGTCTTAGATGGTTTAAAAATTTTGTCAGAGTCATACGGAATGATTTTAGATTGCTTATTGTAGTCCCGTCCGACAATATGGGTCCTCAGTCAACGTGTACACCAGCAGATGGCTGCCTGTTAAGGAGTTCACAATCAGAAGCTAACCCTGGATAATGGACTTGATAGCTTTACGTTTCACATTCATAAACAAAACATGTGTACTTTTCTCTACATGACAAGATGGCTGCAGTAACCACTCTAAGAAAAAAAGTGGTATAACAGATGGTGAGAAAAAAAAATTAATACCAATAAGATTTCTAATCTATAGAGAAAAAGGCAAAGGGGCTCCTGAAAATAAAAGTTATTTGTTCCTAAGCCCTGCTTCTTTGCTTGGAGCTATTTCTTAAGAAAGAAGCTGCTTCCTTCCCTAACCATATAAAACGGATCCCTGAAGTTATTTATAGTGTTCATGGCCTGGAGGCATCACTCGGTTCCCCCACCACAAGCCCAACCATGTGTTACTATATTAAAAAATGTGAAAAAGTAATTATGGGGTATGGGAGCCAGTGTCTGCAGACACAACCTGCCAAAGAGGAAGTGACAGGAAACTTATGCTCCTCGTTGCCGCTCAAGCACTGCCCAGGCTCCAGGCTCAGAAGAGAGCAATCTGTTCCAAGAAATAAGAGCAGAGCCTGCCCTGGTGAATCAGAAATATCCCTGTTTCTGAATATACAGTAAACTGGTTTCCATTCCCAGGTCCCCTCAGTTGGTCAGACTTTCCAGTCATGTGGAGAGACCACTCATGACATCCTCCCTCAGCAACTCAGCCAGCTGCCTGCCTCAGCTCCCGCTGGACTGGGGAGACTGGACATGTAAGGTCCTGGACTTGGACGAGAGGTCAAAGCCACTAAAACTGGCCCCTAAGATCCCATCCTGCCACTCCTGGGTACTGATTTCTGCCACCCTGTCCTAAATCTAGCTTCACTCTTCTTCTTGCCACCTCCACCCCTGGTTCCTTGTCCTCACATAGGATGTGATGATCCACCCAATACTGATTTCTGGCCCGGCATCCACATGTTCACAACCCCCTCAGCTCTCCCCTTAGAAGATGGACTCTACCACCATTGGGATACCCATGCGTTTTAGCCCTGGGGTCAGAGAGAAAAAGTATTCCAAATATCCCTAACCTGAACCCCAGAGAGCAGAAACTTATCAGGGAGAGAAGTCTACATTTCTGGTAGAAAGGCTCGTGTTCCCAAGAGGCCTCAGCTTAGGAAATGTTCATTGAGAGAAGTTACATTTCCTCCCAGGCCCTCCATCTGCCTCTGGTCTAAGCTACAAAACGAGTTCCCTTCTGATTCAGGAAAAAAGAGACAAGCCCCTACCCTCACAAGAGAGCCCCGGAAGTTTGGAGAATCCCTGCTATCTCAGGAAGGCTTCATCTGGAAGTAAATAATTGTTGCTATCTCTTTACTCAACTTGATTACCTAAATGCAGCACTATATAAACTTCCAAAGAAGCAAAAATTTACCCACACACAGCAAAGTATCTTCTAAAAACTGATTTACAGAAGTCTTTTCCAAATAATTTTTTTAAAGAAAAGTGAGTCATAGACGACTGAGAATGCAGAGGCTAATGGGAGGTCAGGAAAATGTCTTCCTCACTGCCTTTTTAATATAACTAATTCAAATTAACCTGTTTCCCTAGTTAATATTCTATGAGCATGAAATGTAGTTTTATATTATAAACACATAAAGCTTGAGTTCCATTTTATTCAATACATTCTGCAGTTTTAGAATATGAGTAAATGTTGATTTCTAAAATTCCCTAAAAATCTTCCCTTCAAGTTTGTTTTTCAACTCTGGGCAATGACATATATATAGAATTTAAACAGATATCAATTGATACAGCTGGAAAGAAGACTTTAAAAATCAGAGAAAATATTCTTATAAGGCCGATCCATGGCAACCTTCCACATTCAGAAACTGGTTTATAGCTTTCTGAGATGCCCTGTTAACCTCCCAAAGATCTTTAGACAAGCTTAAGTTATCTCATTATCCCAGTTTTCCCCCTTTCATCTTTGCCTCCTAAATCCGTTTCTTTACCACTGTAGTATCCACAATGCCACCTGCTGGTTATAGGAAGTATCTCCATGGCTCCCAGCTCTCCTTTCTGGATTTACTTAATTAAAGTCAGTCAATGGCTGCTAGAAAAGCCACAGGAACATACACTTAAGAAATAATAAAAGAATCAATGAGATGAGCAAGATACCAATTCATGGAGGTTTAATATGACCCAATACATTCACCTGAGACAAAAGTCTGGCTATTTTAAAGACAATATTTTAAAAGTTAAACTGAATGTTTGCAATTTGCTTCATGCAGGCTGGCAACAGGGGTCTGAGAATATTTTTTTAAAAAGGAAGAAAGGAAGAGAGGAGGGAGGAGGGAGGAGGGAGGAAGAAAGGAGAATGGAAAGGAAAGGAAGAAAGAAAATGATGAGCAAGGCTAAATAAATGATTAAAAATTTTCCAAAATTCTTTATTTTCTTGTACCCACCAATCCAGGATTTCTACTTTCTCCCTTTCTTAAACAAGTATCTTCTACTTTTAAAAGATACGAAATTTGCCATCATAATTGGTTAGATGAGAATAAAGCTTTAACTCAATCCCTTGACTTTGATTCATAGCAGTTCCTTCTCCACCAAAAGTTACAGCCCCACCTCCCTTAACCTGGAATCTAAGAGCCAGCACACAAATGATAGTCACAAAAGCATCTACAAGCATGTGTGAATGCAATGCCCCTCCTCCCATTCTCAACCTTTCAGATGGTTCAACTATTT